>NC_143518.1:5777500-6462500 GCF_031878675.1 Megascapheus bottae
TGAGAAAAAGGACTAGCTATGTGTTCTCTTGCATGAGCTCAAAATAGTTAAGCATTACTGATGCTCAACTAAAATCAGTTTTTAGCATATCAGAAAGAGAAGAGCTATTACATAAAATAGAGGGCTCTTCCTTCACACACACTTGGACTGTGTTTGGAAGTAAGGCAGGAGATTTTTCTGGGTCTTATTGGCCATAATTTTCTAGATAGAGAATGAGGTTCTTCAAATTGTTATTAGCATCAAAACAAAACAGATTAAGAAGTTTGTGATAATGTAAAATAATCATGACGCAATTTTCTGTGAAACTTCAAAAGCTCAACATAGGATCTTAAAAGCAAATGCTAAACTACAGAAATACCACATTGACGAAAACTTGCTTTTATATTAAATGCATTTGAAGTGTCTAGAACCCAGTGTGTGGCTCTTTTAAAATGAGGAAAGTTTGTACAAATAATATGGAAATATTTGAGTGTATATATTTCATTAGAAAGGAATAAGACAGAGTACGACTCTGTCAAACATCTTTGTTCACAATTTCCATGCACTTATTTACTCCATCCTTGAGTAACAATCATTTGTTGGACTGGCTGTCCATTACCCACTACCCTTTCTTATAGCAAGAATGTTATAATTTTATAACTACACTCTGCATCCGCCTAATTCCATTTGTGAATAATAAAGATGGAACACTTGACAAAATAGGCTCAAACTAGGGCACTTTATTCTCCTTTGTATGATCAGCTTAGGGTTAGTCCAGTCAGAACCAACAAATGGTCAGGAGAATTTTCTGGAGTTCCTATAAAGTGTCAGACTTGAGATCCTCAGCTGTCATCCATGAGAAAAGCTCGAGTGGAAATGGATTTAATCAGACTATCCTGACAGAAGTACATTCTATTATTATGACTGGTAGAGAACAGATAGAATACTTTAAGAACCTCGTTCAGTGGACTGTGAATTACTGAAGGAGGAGTGAGGCCTTAGGTAATCATGAGGTTTAGTACACACATGAAATGAATGGACATTTTTCCTTTCTATTATTAATTAATTTTTGGTGTCAGTCCTGCAACTTGCTCTCGGGGCCTGGGTTCTGTCTGAGCTTTGTGCTCAGGGGTTGAACACTACCACTTGATCCACAGCTGTCCTTCCAGCTCTTTTCACTGGTTAATTGGAGATAAGAGTCGGAAGGACTTTCTTGCTCAGGTTGGATCTGGACCATGATCCTAAGGTCTCAGCCTCGTGAGTAGCTAGGATTATAGGCATGAACCACTGCTAGCTATCTCATCTGCTGCCAAGACTGAAAGACAGGGCAGAGCAGTAGGACAAGTGAGCCCTAAGAGATTATTTTAATTTTCGGATTAATTCTCATACATATTTTCTGTCAGGCTTTGGTTTCATATTCTATAAAAGTGAAATATGTATTCATGAATATGAAACACATTTTAGATTGAAAATTTAAAATAAGTAATTAAAAATATTTAAAACTTTTTATTAGAAAAATTAAATTTAAAAAATGCTTAAAATGCCCAAATACTGAAAAAAATGATTGAAGAGATCTTTTTGTTTATATTAGCAACTCAAATTCATTTTTCTTATAAATCAAGACAGTGAAGTTAGCTAGTAAAACATATACTCAATTATAATTTAAACTAATGTTTCTATTATCAATGCCAGACAGGAGAAGCTCTTAAATTGTGTGTGTGTGTGTGTGTGTGTGTGTTTGTGTGTGTGTCCTGGGACTTGAACTGAGGGCCTGGGTACTGTCCCTGAACTTTTGCACAAGGCTAGCACTCTATCCTTTTTTTTTTTGCTTCTTTTTTTATGTTTATTTTTTATTGTAATTAATAAAAGGGTTACATGATATTTGCCAGATAGAAGGTGCATTAATTCACATACATTGGTACCCTTTCACATGTCTTGGTACCCATTACCCTCCCCCCCACACCCCCCACCCGTCTTGGTTTTCTCCCCTTCCCTATCAAATTTCAAATAACCAAATACAAATAAATTCACTATATCAGATAACAAAGTGAGATACTGTAACAATATGAGATACCCAAGGGACAGCAAAGGAGATGAGAGATAACATAGTACATTAAGAACAACAATCATTCATTATATGGCTTTTGTTTCAATATCCTGGAGGTCCTTTCAATTAGCTTCATAGTATATGGCTTTATGTATCAAGGTTTTGCTCTGTTGCAGATCTCTGCAGGTAGAGCCCAAGGTTTCTACTGATTATGACAAATGAGGGAAACCATTGAGCCTGGCTTACTTCACTTAATATGATTTTTTCTAAGTCTTTCCATTTCCTAACAAATGGGTCGATGTCGTTTTTTCTGACAGCAGCATAGAATTCCATTGTAGCATTCTATCCTTTGAGCCACAGTTCCACTTTCAGTTTTTTGGTGGCTAACTGGAAATAAAAGTCTCATGGAATAATGAATGATTGTTGTCCTTAAGGTACTATGTTATCTCTCATCTCTTTTGCTGTCCCTTGGTTATATCATATTGTTACAGTATCTCACTTTGTTATCTGATATATTGGATATTTTTGTATTTGGTTATTTGAAATAGGATAGGGAAGAGGGAAAACAAGATGAGGGGTGGGGGTCGGGGGAGGGAAATGGGGACCAAGACATGTGAAAGGGCATCAATGTATGTGAAGTAATGCACCTTCTATGTGGCAAATATCATGTAACCCTTCTATTAATTACAATAAAAAATATATGAAAAAAAAGCCTCATGGATTTTCCTGCCTGGGCTGGTTTTCAATCACAATTCTCAGATCTCAGCTTCATCAGTAGCTAGGATTAGAGCCATGAGCTACTACCACCTGGTTTCTTAAACATTTTTAAGGTCATTTTATGGCTTAAAAATAGTGGTAGAGCTAAGCAAATAAGTATTGTCAATCCTCATTATTTATAGGTTCTGTACCTTGGTGTGTTGTGCTACTTATCTGTAACCCCCAAATCAATACCCACAACTAATGCTTCTATTGGTTACCCGCAGACACAAAAACATACTGAGGTGAACATTTCAGTTTTCTGAAGCCCTAATTCTAAATGGAAACTCACAAGGCAATGCTTTGCCTTTTTGCTTCAGCTCCCTTGCTGTAACCATAGTGAAGATTCTCATGGCTACCGATACATGAGTGGTGCTATGCTTTTTGCATTTGTGTTTTCTGTTTGTGATTTTTATAAATTGACCGTAAGCACAGTTCTAGAATGTTTCCTGGTGTTCCTAAACATAAGAAAGTTGTGAAGTATCTTAAAGAGAAAATATGTATGTTAGTTAAACTTCATTTGGGCAGGGATTATTCTGTTGCACATTAATGGATTAACAATACACATTAAGACATTTTAAATAGAAACACATAAAATGAGGGTATGCATTTGACTGGTTATCAAAACTATTAGGATGAAAGGCTCCCAGAAACCTAACCTAACATCTTCCACAGGAGCAATGGCTTAGTGTGAGCTAAATCCATGGTCATAGTGGTTTTATATAACATAACTATTGTGGATAAGAATTGATTTATTTATAAGTGGCTCATTTCAAAACAGCATGTTATAATCTATATATTTTTTATTGTAGGGGCGAACACTGGTTATATCAATTTACTCTCTGGTAACTAGGAGACCATGAGGTTTCTCAAGAGGAAACAGTTACTACTACTGTGCTGACATAGATGCTGAAGAGTTGTAATACCCATCAAATTGATCCTCTTTCGTGTATGTACAAAAGGCACTGGAGTTTGAACTCAGGGCCTTGAGATTGCTAGTCAAGTGCTCTACCACTTAAAGCCATCCACCCATCTCTTCTTTTGTATTAATTACACTTTCAGATAAGGTCCCATGCTTTTCTCCCCAAGGCTGGCTTAGACCAGAATCCACTGACGGATTCCTCACCCAGCTGGGTTTACCAATGTCTAGTACCACTCCCAGGTGGTTTATTTTTTTATTCTTTGTTGGTTGTGGGGCTTGAACTCAGGGCTTACACAGTCCCTGAGCTTTTTTGGTTAAGGATGCTGATCTACCTCTTTGAGCCACAGCTGCACTTACAGTTTCCTGGTGCTTAACTGGAGATAAGAGTCTCACAGATTTTCCTGCCTGGGCTAGCTTCAACCATGATCTTCAGATCTTAGCCTACTGAGTGCTGGGATTATAGGAGTGAGTCACTGGTGCCCAGTCTTTTAATTATTTTGGTAGTTCACCTGCTGCCCACCCTGAAAGACAGTGTGAAGAAGTAGTTCAAATTTGTTCCCCCCCCCAGTGGGAAACTTGGCTGTACTTGAATAAATAATGACTCTCCTGATCTTTGCCTCCTGCTTCCAGCAATACTTTCTTGCTTCAAATAGCATTTATTTTTTCACTCTGTACCTTTTTAAATAAGGTCAGCACAGGCAGAGTTGTATTAGAGGCAGAGAGGTTTCGCAAGAAAAGTCCAATGGATTTGGCAAGTTGCACGCTATTTCCTTGAAACGAGAGCATCTTTATTCTGCCAAAAAAAAAAATAAACCAGTAAATGTATGCACCATAGACTTTGTTATTTACAATATCCACAAACAGTTAAATCTTTTATGGTAGTCTGAGACTCCAGAATTGCATCTTGGCACATAAGAGAGTCAGAGAGGCCTAGATGTTTGGCAAGTTTCCACAGTTCCTCAAGACTCACTGTATTTCAAGCAAAGCAGAATTTAAAATGGAAAGAACATCCGTATTTATGGATCACTTGGTTCCTATAAGTAAAAACTGCACAGGTTCAGTAATCTGAAAACAAAATTAAATTTTACCTGCAGATTTTGTCAATGTTCCCATGATCATCTGAAAATAGTGGGATCCTGAGATGGAGTTTAGTCACTGTTATAGGCAAGCCTCTAACAACACACACCTCCACACCACAGGAAAAGAAATAATTAAGTCCCTAGCACAAGACCTGGGCTATGGATTAGGACATCTTTTTTTTAATGTAATGTTATTATAAAGGTGATGTATAGAGGAATTACAATTTCATAAGCCGGATAATGAGCACATTTATTTTGGAATAATGTCACCCCTTTCTTTGCCCTCCCCCAGTTTTTCTCATTCATCCCATCTCTACTCATAAGTTGCACAGTTCATTTTCAACATGGTGTCTAGTGAGAGTGAGTATCGTTGCTGCATTTGTTCACTCTTTGTCCCTTCATTTCTGTGACCCCCTTCCCCTTCCAGAGACAGAATGAACAAACTACACAAAAAGAAAACAACAAAACCCTACTGTTTCCATTTCCTGGAGTTCATTTCTATATATATTATTTTATATGATTAGAAGCACACAGGCATTGTGTCTTTGTGTTCCTTCTCTAAGAATGTCCTCCTTTGGTCTCACAGTGTATAAATGCCTAGAGTCCTGTATAATTTATCATGTCCTGGTATATTTTATATCTAGCTTTTGCATATGAGAGAAAACATGCACCATTTGTCTCTTAACACAATTTGTCACTTAACACAATTCATACTAGGTCCATCTATTTCCTTGAAAATGTCATTATATTATTCTCTATAATGGTTGTCTAAAGCTTCGTTATGTCTAGGTACCATATTTTTTGGATCTACATATCTAGTGTAAGGTATCTAGGCTTTCCATAACTTGGCTATTGTGAATAGCACGATATCTTTTATAGAGGAACTGGAGGGGATACTCAGGTTGAACTGATGCATCAAGGGAAAAAACAAACCACCTCATCTTAAAAGGAAACTGTCATGATTTAAAAAAAAACTTCACATGTTCTCATGTTTCTACTGGAGAGGTTCCAATAAGAACAGCTTAATAGCAACATGTCAAACACTATGCTTGAAACTCCCTCATCCTACTACTTTACTTGACATGACTCCTTATTATTACAATACTACAGAGCCCCCAGCTTTGTCTTTAAAATATTACAATTACAAATATTACGATTTCATGGTTAAAATACACGTGCACTGTTGGCTTTGCCAGTTATTAATATTCCTAAGATGAACATATCTCTAGGATAATCATCATTTTTTACTTCAACTCTCCAACTTCCTCTATCACTTTCTCCTCCCTCACCTATTGTAGCTGCAGAAAATTCACCTTTTAGCCCTTGAATGCGGGGATGTCAGTTCTACATCAGAATGCGTTTACCTCTGGCTTTTCTCCTAGCATGAGAAGCACCGGACTAGGTCTCCTCATTTGCCTGGGAGTCATGTCACCAACTTGAATATGCCTCTGTAACCACATTGCCCATTCTTGCCAGCCCATGAGTTTCCATCCTCCTCATGCCTTGTGATAGTTTTCTTTTGCTGTTTCCTACTTAAAATTGTTATGTCCCCTCTAATACAAGGTAAGTTCTGTAAGGGCAGGTATATGTTCACCTTGTTTCTATAAGTATCCACAACTAACCTGGCATGAAATAAGTGCTTTAATATGTATTTGAATGTTAAAAGTATTGAAAGGGGTCCTTCTTTCCTTCTGCAAGCTCAACTCTCACCCTGAGTGAATGCACTCAGCATGTACAGCAGTGACTGTTGAGGCCTATTTTTTATCATTAATGGTTAGTACCCCTTTGAGTATCTACACATTCTGGGCTGGGGTGCTGCAGTCAGTTCTAATCTCATCACTGCCACTACCTCACATCATTCCCTGCTATGTTCCACAGAGCATGACTATATTAATTAAGTGCTAATCTTCGCTGGCAACTAGGCTCCTCAGTGTAAGATTAGCTTTAAACTAATTTCAAACAGGATATTATGACTTTATAGAGAAAATCAGCAACCCATACCAAATTACAGTAAAGGCCACAGAACAAAAAGATCAGATACTGATCCATGGAAACACTGATCTGTTCTTTATTCTTAAGCCCTTACTCTTCCACTTCTACCCAAATCTCCTTGCTAACTAAGGGATTCTGATAATACAGTCAAAATTCCACAAGCTCAGGGTACAGGTGGCTCACACCTGTTATCTTAGTTACTCAACAGGCTAAGATCTGAGAATGGAGGTTTGAAGCCAACGTGGGTAGGAAACGCCATGAGACACTTATTTCCAATTCACCTGTAAATGCCAGAGTGGGACTCTGCACTCAAGTGATAGACTGCCAGTTTTGAGACAAAAACCGAGCTCTGGGTTCGAGCTCCAGTATTGGCATATGTATGTGTGGCTTGCACACGCACACACGCGCGCGTGCACACACACACACACACACACACGCACATCAATTCCCAAATTATTTATTATTCAGTTACTCCAAGGTAGAAAGTGGATGTGAACAATTCTACAATATTCTGTGCTGCTCTCAACTAACCTACATTTTGTCTGAATATTAGCAGAGTCATGTCCTAAAGGTGAGTGGGGCTGGAGGCAGTTTCTAAAGTTTTTGTCTATAACAAAAGAGAAAAACAGTGTTAAGGTATCTACTTACTTTGTATCTCAAAGCACCCACAATTAACCTGGCATAAAAATTTCTGCATCCCTGTATTTGGAAAGGCTCTTTGCTACCAGGGCCCACACTCACAAGATTTGGGAGCAAAAAAGTTGTACTATATACATGGAGAGAAAAGAAAATAAGACTTTGGCTTTATTAAAGGCAAAAATAGAGCCCTTGGAAATGAGAAGGATTCTAACACTAGGATGGCAAACACATTTTTGTAGGAAGGATACAAGGTTTATCAATGTCTGGCAGGCAAAGAAAGGAAAACTTACTGCTTTTACCTGACTGAGCTGAGACTGAGGTGTTAAGACTTAAAAAAATTTCACATTCACAATGGAAATCTGCTTCAGTATTTCTAACATGACAAAACACAGCATGCAGTCTTAGTTGTACCCAAGACAAATAAAACCTGTCATAGTAAACAGAGTTGCTATTCATTCCAGATTTGCTGGAATATTTGTTCAACCAACCCAGGTAGCTACTTAAAGCCTGTAACGATTCAAACGTTACAACTATTCTGTTTATAACTCATTCTCTTCCTTCTGTGGATCTCCATGTCTTCTTCACACATTCTTAATTACTCAAAAGGTGGCACATTGGTTTATGGAAGAAGGCATCAATGCTATGTCATTTTACAACCTGCATATTTTCTAAATGCCCTGAGGTATGTGCATTTTACCATACTGTTCAATTAACTTATTTCTTTGTAAGTAATATGTTATAATATTAGAATCTGATATAAAGAACATGCTCCCTCCCTATTCCTAATAGGCAGATAATTAAATAATTAAGACTAATATTCTTCAATTCCTGGAGTCTACTTATTACCAGAAAAGAAAAAAAAAGATATACTCCAAGGGGAACTCTGTAATCTTCATCTTAGAATATTTTATTAACTCTATAAAGTCTAACACCATTGCTTTCAAAGTCACATTCACCAAGTCATGCCTTCTTGAAGTAAAATCTTAATGTGGGCTACTCTGTCAATATGACATTTTCATCAGTTCTATTATTTTTGAACAGTATCTTAGCACTATAAGAAAATGTCTCAAAAGGTGGTCTCTGCTTATTAACTCACTGCTGTGAGAAGACAACACTTTTGATTATGTCATTGAATTTAGTTATGAAGAATGTGTTGACTACACACAGACACAATTTTATCTTTTGTATTTTGTTACATGCCTCTGTGATATGAGCCCAAGAGATGTGTTCATAATATCAAAGTAGTACAATTGGGTCACCTCTGTCATCAACTTAAAAAGAACAAAAAGCAAAAGACTGGATTTGAAGTGTACTTAAAGCCTAACAACAGGGATAGTGACTCCTGCTGTTTCAAGTCCAGGGCCACTCTCAAACACACTGCTCTCCCTGAAAGAGAACATTGCTTGTCAACAAAACAGAGACTAATTGACTCCAGTGGTTTTTATGACAGACTCAAGTACATTTGGGATGAGAGCTTGGCCTGATCAGACCAATTCAGCTCTCTTTGAAACTAGGTAGAATAGGGAAGATAACGTTATGGCATTTTTCCTGAGAAGCACTGAAGGGTGTATCATTAAAACAACTGATTACAGTACAGAAGGAAGCCAGGTTTGTTTGAACCTTTATTAAGGATTATTCATTTCTTGCATGAGAAGCTGCCAGGCTATGGCAGTCCATCATTCATGTGGGGCTCCTGGATTTTTCAAACACTGACTGCATCTGATTAGGAGGGAAACGAACATTGTTCTTGCTTGAGCAGAAAAACTGACCTTTACTGACCAGAATCAGATCCATATAAAGAGTCCTCTACCAAAGCTAAGCTGCAGTTCATGTCAAAATCACAAAGTATACACATACATACATACATACATACATACATACATACATACATACACACACACACACACACACACACATAAACTCAGGTACTGCTCTGGTTATTAACAGATAATGTTAGTGTCTTCACAAGACTATAATGTAAATTTAATGCTGAGCTGACATTAGCCCAACACTATTACTACCACTCTTTCTGAACCCTTTTTCCATAAAGAAAGCTCAGTCATTTGTGCCATGTGAGAAGTTAAGTGCTCCATTTCACATTCATTACTATCTAAGTATAACGTTCCTATTTTTACCCAAATGAAACACACACACACACACACACACACACACACACACACACACACACACACCTTTTTCAGGAACAAATTCCATTAGATTAATGCAAGTTTATGTAACAAGGTACAGTTCCTGTTAGAGTCACTGGTCCTTTCACTCCCTAGGTTCTTCCTAATGTGAAGGAACAGGGACAAAGGAAGCCTCCCTAGTGTCCCTGTTGTTTTGGTCAGTCAGTCAGCCATGTTTGAATCTCATTCCTTTCTAAACAAGTTAGAGCTTGACCTGGGATTTTGGAATCCAGGGCAATAGAGAGTCCTTAATAGGGAAAGACTCCCTGGTGCCTAATGACAAAACAACAACACCCCTGAAAACTCAATGTATTATGTCATTGAAGCATCAGTTTCAAAGGGCTGAGAAAAGCCAGGAATGGAGTTATGTAACAGAAAGCAGGGAATGGGAGGTTGGGATGGAAGTAGGAGGCTGAATGGAGAATCCTAACTCCTTGACATGATAGAATCTCAGGTGCTTACTTAGTGCTTTAACCCCAGCAGAGTAGTTGGCCTAGGGAAACACTTAACAGAGGTGGTGCCAACTCAGACAAGATATAGTAATGAAGATCCCTAATAACTGCCTACCTGTAGGCCACTTGTACAAGGAATTTTGCTCAGCTTTATTCTATACAGTTTAGACTGCTTATTTCCTTCCACATTCTAGAGTAGGCCTGTATTGTGCCCTACCCAGGGGATAAGAAGCAGCTTGTGCCATATGACCTCCCTGCAACTTCTACTTCTGGATTTCAGTGCCAACAGGTTCACTACACAGGAGACAGGAGAAGCCAGGAGACAATTAGCATCCATGAGTGACTGGTCAACTGATTGGTCCAGAACTTACCAGTCATGTGAGTACCTAGACAAAACCCTTTTAAACCATTCAAATGATTACCATGACCATGGGATTTCCAAGTATCTAGATGTCTCTCTCTACTGTACTGTCTGGACTCAATGGGTACTATATTCCTTTGCATTCACATACTTTCAGTTTGCAAGAGCTTTGTGAAAAAGTGTTTTAGCTGTTTAAGGGTGGACCTTGCTTATCCAATAAGATCACAACTTTATTCACAGAGCTACCACTTAATTCATTACATTTGTTTCTTATCTGGATTGGTGTTTTGTCCATATCTTTCTCTTCAAATAAGGTACTCACATGTAAAGCAATCAACTTCACACACTAGATATAAGCAATAAGAATCTAGATGTATTTTAGCAGACACATGAGGTGAAAAAAATCTTAAAAATTCTATTAGTATTCACAGTATCAGTCAACTAAAGGTATTATTTGTGGTACCATAGAGAAAGAAACTGAAGAGATGACATCTACCCATGAAAAGCTAAAAACAAAATCTGATCAAAAGACAAGACACAGGCAAACAGGACATCTAAAAAGTGACTTCCAAAGCTATAAGAGAAAGGGAAAGAAGAGTACTGTGAGATGATACTTTATATGATTTCACAAAAGAAAAATATTGATTTATTAAGGATTTCGATATACACAACAGAAAATCATTCCAAATTTTGGGGCCAGACATGAAGTTGTTTAGCAATGCAATGGTTAGTTGATGAGGATTCTGAACAGATAATGTGATAATCAAGTGCTCCAGAAGATTAATCCAGCAGAAATACACAGAAAGGATTGCATAGTAAAGGAGAATGATGGTAGGTGTTGGGCATTCACTCATTCAATAATTAGCTACTGTTGTCCATGTACCAGATGCCATTTGAAAATACTGAGGTGAAGTAGTGAAGAAAAAAGTCATTTTGCCCTGTTGGGTCCACCTTCTAGTAAGCAGATTCTTTAGAAAGAGAATAAATGTGATGGTGACTAAGGGAGATACTCTATGAGTAAGAGTTGCTTGAATTAAAGGATTAGAAGGTATAAAGATCTGAAGAAAAAGTGTTTTAGGCAAAAGCCCTAAGTCTAGGACTAAGGACCTAATGGGGTAAAAAAAAAAAGAATACAAGCAGCATATAAGGCTAGATGATGTCAAGTAAGGGTCAAATCACATAGGCTTTGTGAGCCACTGAAATATTATTCTAAGTACAATTAGGTATAGAGGAGACAAGTATCTCGTATACACCTTGCAAAGATGTTAGCCAAAATGTGAGGAATGGATTATTGAGGGGCAGAAGTGGAAAGAGAGATCGAATTAGGAGGTAACTGCGGGGATGAGAGTAGAAATGTAGCCAGTAAGGCTTCCCAGTAATCTGGATATGGGAAATTAAAGATAGCAATCCTCTGGTTGAGTGGCAGCACCATTTACTAAAACAAGGAAAACCAAGCAATGGTTTGAGATATGGCGCATTTGGTCAAGAGCTCAGTTAGGGATGTATTAGAGCCAAGAAGACTATCACATATACAAGTCTAATCCTGAGGACAGGAGTTATGACTGAGGATAAAAATTGAGTTCTCATTCATGTAAGGTTTATATCTGTGGCTATGGTGCTTGATGAAGTACTATAAATAGTAGAAGAAAAAAACAGTCCAGAAGAGATAGGAGGCAGTACAGCTTTTAGAGGTTAAGAAGAGAGGAACCAGTAGTAGAGGCAGAAAGAACTGTTGGGGAGGAAAGCCAGGAAGTCTGTCATCATTTAAGTAACAGAAGAAGGCATAGTCCATTGCTGAACATCAGGGAGGCTTGCCTAGAACAGGGACAATGCACCTACAAAAACCAGAAAACATACTGCAGCCCTGTTTACCATAGCATAGATATGGAACCATCCAAATGCCTCTCAGTAGATGATTGGATCAAGATGTGATACTTATACACAATGGAATTCTATGCTACTATCAGAAGGAAATGGAAAGACTTGGAAAAAAATCATATTAAGTAAGCCATACTCAAAGGAACACGGGCTCAATGGTTTCCCTCATTTGTAATAATTAGTACACATCTAGGATTCTCCTAGCAGAGGATTACAATAGCTCAAAACCTAGGTACAGAAGGTCTTATAGGATGAGACTAAATGAAAGGAACTCTAGGATAAGGAAACGAGCTTTATCTTGTGTGACTAGTTCTTAATGTACTATGTTATTTCTCTTCTCTTTTTTTTGCCCTTTGGTTAATCTCATATTGTTATTGTATCTGACTTTGTTACCTCGCATATTGTATATATGTTTATTTGAAATAGGAAAGGGAAAGGGGGAAAGCAAAATGATTGGGAGGGTGTTGGGGGAGGGAAATAGGGACAAAAACCATGAGAAGGGGTATCAATGTGTGAGAAGTAATGCACCTGCTACCTTGCGAATGTAATGTAACTCATCTATACATTGCCCTGACAATTCAAAAAAAAAAACAAAAACAGAAAACATGAGTCTCATGTTGTTCAAAAATAATTAATTCTTCCAATTAGTGTCTAGCCCTAAAATGCAAGATCCTAACTGGTTCTTGCCTAATTTAACATCTTAACTAGAAAGATATAAGTAGGAATTGGAAAGAAGAGTAAAAGCAAGTTGGCTAAGTAAACAAAAAAGAGTATAAATGTAAAAAAATATATAAAGGGTAAAAAAGATGTATAAAGGAGGATAAAGAAGTGAGGCTTACTAAAAGAAATGCAAATCAAAGAATGGCCATGATCAAGAAATCTAATAACCACAGATGGTGGAGAGGATGAGGCCAGGAGGGATCACTACTACACTGTTGGTGGGAGTGAAAACTTTTTCAACCACTATGGAAAGCAGTATGGCAGTTCCTCAAAAGACTAAACACAGAACTCTCCTATGACCCAGCAATTCCACTACTTGGCATTTACCCAATCGTCCAGAAACAAGGACATACTAAATCCACTAGCAGAACGATGTTCATTGCAGCACTATTTACCATAGCAAAGATATGGAACCAACCCAGATGCCCCAGAGTTGATGAGTGGATCAACAACATGTGGTATTTGTACACAATGGAATTCTATGCTGCTGTCAGAAAGAATGACTTTGCCACATTTGTAAGGAAATGGAAAGACTTAGAAAACATCATATTGAGTGAAGTAAGCCAGACTCAAAGAAACACAGGCTCAATGGTTTCCCTTATTTGTCATAAGCAGTAGAAACTTGGGCTCTCCTAGCAGAGATTTACAATAGAACAAAACCTAGATATGTAAGGCCATATAGAATGACGCTAAATGAAAGGACCTCCAGGATATAGAAACAAAAGCCATATAATGAGTGATTCTTGTCCTTCATGTACTATGCTATCTCTCATCTCTTTTGCTGTCCCTTGGCTATCTCATATTTTTATAGTATTTCACCTTGTTATCTGATAAATGTGTATTTGGTTATTTGAAATCGGATAGGAAAGGGGGGAAAACAACATGAGGGGTGGGGGAGGGGGAAGGAAATGGGGACCAAAACATGAGAAACGGTATCAATGTATGTGAAGTAATGCACACTCTATCTGGTGAATATAATGTAACCCTTCTATTAATTACAGTAAAGACTATATGGAAAAAAAGAAGGGAGGCTTTCATGTTATTAATGATGATGACAACTACAACTACTAATTTTATTGATCAAAATGGGCTTTTACTGGCCCCAAATAGATGGCGTAAGTTTTTAGTACAATTATCTTAGAAATGAGGAAATGCAAAACTAAAAAAATAGTTCAAACAGAATTATTACAATGTGAACATTTTTCCCCTTATTTTTTGTCCAAGACTGGGACTAGAATTTGGTACTGGATACTTTTACTCATTGGCTGGCCCTCTACCAACTGAGCCATGTCTCTAACCCCTTGTGAACATTTCTTAAATAGTAATTCCTAAGATGTGATATCTCCTATCAACATATTTATCTGCTAATAAGGAAGTTACTAAGTCTAGATAAGACTAACCAGCAAATACACTGGCTTAGTTTAAATACCACAAAATTACAAAAAACACACTGAAATTGCACTTTGGGAGGATTCTAAGTTTCCTTTTGATAGGTTTTAAACAAGGGCCTGTTACCTTCCAGTTGCTCTTTTTCAGTGCTTGCCTGAGTAGTACTTTAACAATGATATCTTCAATATATGCATATTAACACAAAAGCTGCTTAAGTAATGGCAAAGTTGGACTTTATTGACAGTCTATTTGAAAGTGCGTGTGTGTGTGAGACAGAGAGAGAGGAAGGGAGAGAGAGAGGGAGAGAGAGGGAGAGAGAGGGAGAGAGAGGGAAGGAGGGAGGGAAGGAGGGAGAGAGAGAGAGAGAGAGAGAGAGAGAGAGAGAGAGAGAGAGAGAGAGAGAGAGAGAGAGAGAGAGAGAGGGGGGGGGAGAGAGAGAATGTTACTGAAGATTAAATCCACTGCCTTTTGAATGCTAGGCAAGCACTCTATCACAAGCCACATCTCCAACCCTTACTTATAACTTATAAAGACAAAAGTTGTTCCAAAAAATTCAGAATAAACTTCCTTTCATCAGTCAGAGGAATTAGGTACAATTCATTAGAACTTAAATGAGGATTTTATAACTATACATCCCAAAGGAATATATATTTATAACTGCCACCAATTAGTTGTGAGATTGGGCAAATCCTTGTCTCTTTGAGCTTTAGCTTTGTCAACTTGAAATGGAAATTCTACTACTTGTACTGTTATTTCTACCGACTTAGAGGAGCTATGTTCCCGGCTTGAGCGTCAATTGTCCTGGTCTGAGAAGGAATAGCTTATGGCCACATAAGGCCTTGGACAAGAATATGAAGCATATTTTTACCTTTAGGAGCCTCAAATATCTGACTCTTTAAAGAGAACCCCAGTTCACTTAAAGCGAAGTATAAATGTCTTTTCTCTCACTCTTCAACCTTAACTAAACAGGCTTAGTGTCACAAAGGACTGAGGTGGGAAATGGGGTTGAGGAGGAGGGTGTGACAGAGTGGTGGGTCACTTTACTGTCTAAAAACATCTGAGCTGAAAAAATTCCAAAAGGAAGAATAATGTATTTTCCTCTTTTTATCATACAGATAAAAAGATTCTCTTTGCCTTAGCATTCTCCTCTATGTTCAGAGCACAGCTGTCTTTGCCATGGCCTGTAACAAGCAAACATGAAGTAGTTAAAGAGAAATTTCAGTATAAGCAAGTGTTTGTTTTAAAGTCTTTAGACCTTAGCTGTCACTCTTTCCAGATCATTATTTCAGAGTTTACTCAGTAATGGGGTTGGCACACATGACAATGTCAGGAAGGGTTTCCAGGAAAAGATTCAGCTGAAAAAACAAAATAATGTTAATAAAGAACAGCAACACATTCACATAACACATTCCCTTCAGTACCCAGGAGTCTAAAGGGAATTCTAAGCCAATTCCACTGAACACAATGAGGTCTCCATATACTCACTCCTTCCCTCTGTCCTCAACCCCAAAGACACTGACTCAGCAACTGGACAAGTGCCAGAAGAACATATTCTAAATTCAGAGTGTGCAACAATGTTCAGTTCAATTATGACATAATGGCTGTAAAGCTGTTCCTGAAAGCCAAAAAAGCCTTAATAATGTGGTTAGGCTATATCATACATGACGGCCTAATAGAGTTTAAAAACAAATTTGAAAATTCCTTCATTTCATAAAGACAACATTAAGACAAAGGCAAAATTATCTGGTTCAAGGAATGGGTGCACACTGAATCCTACAGATTCTCCCTCCCTCCTCCAAGCACAGGAACTATGTTTTCAAGGCAGCTGCTCTATTACTTGAACCACACTCCTGGCTCTCACATTATCAATCTTAACCAGTCTGACCCCTTCTTAACTAGTGTGATGGTATCCTTGATAGCTAATACTGGCCTAGAAAGAAGGCAATTTCATTAAAACATCTTAGTCTCATTTTTCTAGCTAGTAATACCAGTTTTTGTTTGCCAGTCCTGGGCTTGGGCTCAGGGCCTGAGCACTGTTCTTGGACTTTCTCAAGGCTAGAGTTCTACCACTTGAGCCTCAGCATCACTTCTGGCTTTTTTCTACGTATGTGGTACCGAAGAATCGAACCCGGGTTTCTGTGCATGCTAGGCAAGAACTCTACCACTAGGCCAAACTCACGTTCCCATAATACCAGTTCTGATTGTATTTAACAAGCACCCAAGCCCATTTCCAACAACAATAGCTTGGAATTCAAAATCCCAGTGCCCAGGCAATGTTTTCAATTTGTCAGTAAGGCTGCCGATTTCCAGCTCATCTAGCCAGAGAAATGAATTTATCTTCATAACCAAGAGACCTGACTTTCATTAATTTCTAGCTATTTGGTAGCAAATCGCTTTAGATATCTGAGTTGCACATAAAACATTCCACTGGACTTACAGATGAACAGGATTCATGCCTGTAGAAGCACAGTGCTCCATTTGAACATGAGAAACCATCTACTCTTGAAGCGAGGCCTTAGCAACTCTGAGTTCCATAGTCTTCTATGTTCTGTTCTATTCTTATCAAAGATGGAATATTTTGACTTTGGATAAGGAAAGTATTGTCTTCATAGTATAGTCTTTGTTCATTTCTATATAGTTTCAAATATCTTTATGCAATATTTGTGTATATAATGTATACAGTGAGACCAATATAGAATTTCAGGACTAGAAAGATATCTTTAACTTTAATGACTTTTCTTCCAAACCCCTCCACAAAAACATCTCAAAGTTTTTCAGACTAATTCACAGTGTATACCCAATACAAAGACAACATGCTTTGCTTAAGAATTATTGTAAGACTGGAGTGAAAATAAGAAAGAGTAAGTTTCAGATGGAAAAATTCTTTTAACACAAAATGAGGTTCTTATCTCTAAGAAGATTCACATTCATTTCATTTTTTGAACCCCAAGACGCAGTTGAATTTAGCTCTCTTTTTCCCAGGCATATGTGTCAAATTGCCACAGCTGATTGAGTTTCTATTAAACAATGGTATCCTTTTTCTTGGCTAACTGGAAGGACTTTAAGTAGTAAGAAATTAAAAGAAAAAAATCAAATAATTCAATGTCATGTCCTTCCCTCCTGACTAAACTAGAAATCATTTCCCCTTTATTTCATTATTAATTTGAAAAAGCTCGGGAACAATAAAAGGAAGCTCCTTTGTTTATAATTGTAACATTCTGGTTTCTGCTGCAGTCCCAGACAAGGAAGCAGCATGTGCCTATGGCGGCCCTGTTACAAAATAAAATGCTGTCGATTCTGAACTCCTTGGAAATGCTATAGTAAAATAGAAAAAAACAGGTGAGGCTTTTCTTCATTATTTGAGCAACCTACTTAAAACAGTGGCTAGACACAGAGCCTCTCTCCTTGAAATAGCACCAAGCCCAGATACAGGGGGTTTAAGTAATTCAGGGCGCCTTCAAGGATTCTCTCTGAATGTTTGCTAAACAGGTGTCTGAGTGATGGGGCTTGGAGGTAGGTGTGGGGTCAGGGATGCTATGACTTTCAGACTGCTCATTCAACTCAATACAACAAAGACCCTATAAGCAATCATGCCAGATCTCCTCAGAAGGCAGTTTAGTGACTTATCTATGGGTTTTCAAATATTCCCTGGTAATCAAAGCATTACTTCTAACTGTATCTAGTAACACCTAAAAGGTAATTGGGAATCTATATTCTTTGCTTTATCTGGGGGCATTCCTGGTGGTAGTCATATTTTCACTAGATTCAGTCTATAGTCAGAGACACTGCTTTTTCATCTTTTCTTTTCCTGGCTGCATTGGGATTTGAATTTAGCCTTCTCTCACTTGAATCACACCCTTAGCCCATTCTGCTACTGTCATTTTTCAAAAGGGCTTCAGTTCTGCTAAGGCTGACCTGGACTATGATCCTCCTACCTGTTCTTCTGGGATGATAAGCACGGACAACTCTACCTGGCTTTATTTTTGTAGGTTCGGACAGTGTTTCACACATTGCCCAGGCCAACTTTGAACTATGATCCTCCTGATCTGAGCCTTCCAAGCAGTAGAATTATAATGCCTTTTCATTTCTGTAACATGCACTGAGTGTTGACTATGTGTAAAGTGCCAGAAATGTAAAAGTGATTAAAACACTGTTCCTACCATTACAAACCTCACAACTTGGGGGGACGACTGACAACATAGTACCCAGTAACAAAGACTAGCAATAAAATGTCTGTTACCAGATACTGTTGACTGCTATGGACTGGATTCAGTTTGAGTGTATTTCTCAAAGATTCATTTCTTGGTTGCTTGGTCCCGAATTTGGATACACTATATGGTTAATACCTTTAAAAGGTGAGACCTAGAGGAAGATGATCATGCCATAGGGAAATCACTGGGCTCCGAAGAGATTAATGCTGGTCTCTCAGAGCACAGTCATTCCCTCAAGCGTACGTGTTACAAAGCAAGGTCACTCCACAGTTGGCCCCTCTGGACATAGCTGGCTGATGTGACATAGTCAGGGACCCTTTCTAGGACTCCCATGACATTGTGTTTAGATCCACCAGAATTATGAGACAAATAAACCACTTCTATAAGTTACCTGCCCCATGGTATTTCATTATGACAATAGGAGAACTAAGGTACCAGTAAAAACGTTCTGAATCTTTTCAGAATATTTCTAAAAAAACAGTAGATACTTTTGATTTTGCCTCCATCTCTGAAAAGTTAATTCTGAGGTAGGAAATAGAATAAACATAATGTTTTTAATCTTCCTGATCCCTATAGTTTAATGGGATGGGAAATTAGGGATGTGGAATTATATATCTATGCTGATATTGGCCATAACTTTTTCTTTTGCATATTCTTGCTCAAATGATTTTTCTCCCTAGAAGCTGCTATGGGATACAAAGGTAAGGATAATAGAAGTTTACTCTGCCTTGCTACCTGAGTAGCTACACATACCTGATCTAGATGGTTTTTCTTAGTCACAATAATTGCAAACAAGATGAAAATCACATTCAGGAGCTATTCCAGCTGGCTTTTGGCTTCCTCTGGTGCATACTTCTTAAATAAAGCAGTGCAAAAATTAGATTTAAAATAAAGAAATGTTTAAAAAAAACTATTTGTACTAAGATCTTGCTGTATTTGAAACCCTAAACTCTTAATATTAGAGTAACTGAATATATTAACCTGCTAGAATATGTACAAGTTATCTACCTATCCTTTAATTTAAACCAACAAACTAGTTTGAAGGCATCTTTCCTTAGTGCCTCTGGATATATAAAGGAAACTGGAACAAAACTGAAACAACACAATTCAATTAACTCTCAAATTGGAAAAAAAGTAATTATTTCTATTACAATAGTTCATCTAAATAAAACTATATAGTCACATATTCTGCTGCTGAAGGAGACAAAAAAAACCCACTGATCTTTTCTTGCCAGGTGACTACTAAGGGACCACACACAGCAAGCAAGGAAAAAGGAAAGTCTAGGGCCTATCTAAAGCGCTCTACAAATCTTAATTTTCACAACTAAGCCTTGTTCCAGGCAATTCCTCAGCAAAGTAGGACCTGGGATATTAGGCTACAATGTTTCACACAGAACCATGATTAGTTCTGGCTTGTTGCAGTGTTACAGTAATCAATTTTTTTCCCCATGATATACTTCTTTTCCCTCAGGTTTTCAGTTTCCATAATCATTTCTATTACCTTTATTTGACAATAGTCCACTTGTACTATACTGCAGTATATGGTTTTAAATACTGGCAGAGAACTTCATGTGCATTTGTATAGTTATTTCACAAAATATTACTAAAGGAGAAGACAGTGGCCTCTAATAGTCACCTCAAGTTGCTCAGTGTAATGTACAGAGAGCTGGAGTGACTAAATAACCAAAGCAACATATAGTTACAGAAGCTCAGCTCAGGCTAGGAAAATGTGCTAGAATTGCTGGAACATTAACATAACATATTCTAGACAGTACCTCTACATTCTTTGGGGGCATCCTGGGCCATAATGTGGATTTTTTTTTTAAAGGGATACTAACATAGAAATTCCAAATAAGCACTTTTTATTAAGAAAAAGTAAAAAAAAAAAAGAACATTCAGGCAAAAAAAAATTCTTGCTAAAGACATACTTAGAAATAATCTCATATCTACTCATGTTAGGGAAAATTTGGGGGTAACTTTAAGAAGTGGTGGTTAAGTATCTGCTGAGAACTCCTTGATTTGGTCTCTCATTGCTCAGTGCCAGAGGCCGCTTCTGGCCAAGAAACCCAGGACGAAGGCCCTCACCATTTCCTCCAGTACCTTTCAACCTTATCACCCCACTTAGAGGTCAACGTGGATGCTCAAAAATACTTATTCTTAAAAGGCCTTCAAGTGAGATGATCCTGACACTTCGTTGCATTCGATTAAACCCGGGACCTAGAGCCTGTGAGAATTACTGGGGGAGGCAGAAAGTTCAGATGTTTTCCTGCTTTCCTTTAAGAAGCTACCTCTCCCCACTCATTCATTCAGTACGCAGGGCGCCCTCCCCTCCCCCCACCCCGCCCGCACCGTGAGGCGCATGCGCAGGCGTGCTTCTCCTCCCCTCCCCCCCCACGCCCGGGGGTGGGTGAAGGATTTACAGCTCCCAGTAGAATTAAATCCCTTTAACGACGACTGGCGAAGTGCGGCACAGCAGAGGGCTCACAGCCCTCGCTCTCCCCAAAGCCCCGAGAACCCACAACCCACCTCAAGCCTCACGCCGGCCGCCCAGGACCCCGCTTCCGCCCGCGCGGGCACTTCCGCCCGCGGCCCGCACTTCCGCCCGCGCCCGCCGCCCTGCCGGCTGGCCTGGGTCCCGCGGGCTCTGTGTAATCCCGGCTGGGGATGGACCTGTGGCGCACACACTCGCGCACGCGCACACACGCTCCCACTCACACACGCTTGTGTATGGGCGGTAACTCTTTAGGCATCTGGGCTGTTTGAACCTCGCCCTCCCTGCATGCTTCCATTCCTCGAGGATGAGCAAGATCGCAGCTCTGTCTCCCGAGACGTAAAACCTTGTAGGCAACACAGGCATTGGAATTATTCCTGCAGTGTCTGCAGTTATTATTACAGCTGTCTTTTGAATACACTGCTGTAAGCATTTAGTGAGCTGGGCTCTTTGAAGAGAAGCAAAGTGAAAGGACAGGAGTGAGATGGGGTTAGGAGAGAACTTTGGGGCTGAGGGATGAAGGATCTGGAGCGGGGCTCAGCATCCCAGGCTTTAGGGAGCATAGCCAGGGGCATGCGCAGGGGACTGACCATAGTGGCTGGAGCACAGAGGATCTGTGGTGAAGACGTGACAGCAGTCTGGGATTCAGAAAAGGATAGCCAGAGCTAGGCTGACTTTAGGTTTGTGCCGAAGGCAACGTGAGGCCTTCCCTGTGTGGAGAAGACTTGGATCGGTCATTTTTCTATTCTGAAAACATCCTTCAGCTCAGCTCAGGTGGGGAAATGTGCAAGAAGTGTTGGAGCATTAACATAACGTTATGTTAAGGAGATGAGAAGAGTTTAGAATGCACAAGAGTGGGCCAGTTAGGGGAGTCAAGCAACTGAGTAAGTAGTCCAGAGTGTGTGGTGATACTATAGATAGAAAAGGATGGGAGGTAATAAATATAGTAATACTCAGAGCTAATATGTCTCATTGCATGTCCAGAGCTTTACATTTACTAACTTGCTCAATCCTATTAAGTATTGTTATTACCATCTGACAGATTAGGAAATGGAGGCATAATAGTTTCTCCAAATACAGCTAGAACATGACAGACTTGGAATTTCACCTCATGCATGCCATTATACGCTTTATGTGTGATTTTTTTTAAAAGACATAAATTTAGAAAACAGATCAGAACCGAATCCCTTAAACAAACCTCAGCAATTATGTGATACGGCTGGAGGAAATTTCTGGAAGTAGATTGGTTTTTGGGGGGTCGATTGTGGGGCTTGAACTCTGGGTTTGGGCATTGTCCCTGAGCCCTTCAGCTCAAGACTAGAGCTCTTTGATCCACAACACCACTTCTGGTTTTCTGGTGGTTAAGTGGAGATGAGAGACTCATAGACTTGTGTCTGGGCTGGCTTTGAACTGTGAACTTCAGATCTCAGCCTTCTGAGTAGCTAGGAGTACCACCGCCCCGCTGGAAGTAGAAAATTTTAAATTTGCAATTTGTTACTCCAGCATTTTCTGGTAGCTAAAAGAGGGAATTTGATGACTGAATGGACTGTCTGTGATTATTTTTGAGGTGATACACTCACATAAGACCTAATTTTAGGGTATGGTGGGGTGGGAACTAGTCACTTCATTTAATAGATGCTAATAAAGTCTAGTTATTGTAAACACATAGGTAGAAAATGCATAATTTACATTTTGTGGAGTAATAGGAAAACTTCCTAAAAATATAAATTTAGATCAGCTTGATTGAAGACTAATGTTTATGAAGTAAATCAGATTTATGAAACACAGTTTTACAAATCCTCAAAGCATCCTCAAAGCAACAAAGGCTTTTTAGCACTGGTTATAGGTAAATTTCTCTAAGAAGTCAAAGTTCATTCCCTTCCAGAACATCATTTCTTGGGTTGTTAAGTGATGGCACAAGATTTAGAATCTCAACCATATCATTTTGAGGAGAATCATGTTGATGACTGGAAATCCCTGAAAACTCTCTGTGACCTGTCTAGGGTTAATTCGGCAGAGCCTGGCTCAATGACATGATCCCGGAAGAGGAGTTTGGCCTCCAGGTCCAGGGCTAGATCAAGTGCTGGGCCTAAGATCTGTGTTTGGGAAAACCAGAAAAGATGATTGCCTTGAAGAGAAAAATAGAATAATAAACTTTTATTTAATGGCCACAGCACAGAGCACTGTGTCAGTTTCATAAATAAGCAGATGTGGCAACTGTAACACCTTCATTACATCTGAAGATAGTTTTCAGATGAGGTGTTTTCACCAAATTAAAGTTCCTAAAGTATGAGTATTGAGAAGTTCTTATGTATTTTTAGAGTAGTATAATATTTTAAGTTCCTTGTATATTAATAATGAGGGTTTTAGGTTCCATTGAAGAACAGTCCCAAAAGAAAATCACATTTTTAAAAACTAATGCTGTGGTCAGTATGCATTTCTGCTCATTCTTTGAAGAACTCAAACATTCCCTGTTAATTCCAACATATTTAGCTAAATAATTTCAGAAGCAGTATTATTTGTTAGAAATATTTATATAATTAAAAATACCTTTATGACTCAAAGGAACATAGGCCCAATAGTCTCCCTCATTTGTCATAATCAGTAGAAACCTTGGGCTCTCCTAGCAGAGATTTACAATAGAACAAAATCTAGAGACATAAGGCCAAATAGTATGACACTAAATGTAAGGACCTCCAGGATAAGGAAACAAAAGCCATATAATGAGTGACTGTTGTCCTTAATGTACTATGTTATCTCCCATTTCTTGCTATCCCTTGGTTATCTCATATTGTTACAATATTTTACCTTGTTATCTGATATATTTTATATGTGCTTAATTGATTATTTGAACTTGGATAGGGAAGGGGGAAATCAAGATGAGCGGGGGGAGGAGGGAGGGAAATGGGGACCATGTCATGAGAAAAGGTATCAATGTATGTGAAGTAATGCACCTTCTATCTGGTGAATAGAATATAACCCTTCTATTAATTACAATAAAAAAAGAAAAAGAAAAAAATACCTTTATGTAGAATAAGGGGATTTCAATGGCTGTGTACAGTTTCTAGAATATTTAAAGGGATGTGAAAGGGAATATGAAGGCAAGTATTAAGATAGCATTAGGTCTTGTATAGTTTTGTTCATTTAAGCAGTACTTGTCATAAACATTTGTTTCTTGTTTTATCCTATAAGTCCAAGCTCTAATTCCAGGCTATTTCCTGGGAATCTGAATAAGAATGGATCAGAGATCTATGCATTCTGGACTGCTAGTTGGGAATTCACATGGGCTAAGTTTCCTTAGATCTCAAAGCTCAGTCATCTCTATGGTTTCACTCTGAGGCTGGTTTACTGTACAATGTATTGTAAAGAAAGCCTGCTGATAAAGTCCGGCCTGCAACTCCTGAGGTAGCTCAAGGGAACTTTAGAGAATACACTATCTATTCTTCTGGACATGACTTAGGGCCAGCTTTTCCTCTGTAGACCTCCTAAGAGCTGCACTGGGATTGTGGGGGTACAGCATGCTTTCCTTCTGGGAAAGAAATGGCCTTCAGTGACAAGGCTTTTTCTTTATATTGTCTTAGAAAAAAAATGTGGTTTGGCAGGTAGTAACTGTCATGCCACCTCTATTTTACAGTGCCCTGTTTCTATGCTGGCACACAAAACACACAACCTGGACTTTGACTAGAAGGACAATACCAATGATTGCCACAATTGGGTTTTGTAATGGTGATGGGAGAGGCATTCAGAAGCCTGGTAGATTTTCTTCCCTGTTTTTCTGATCTTTAGAGTTGAGCATATTTGTTTATCTCCTAAGTCTCTCCTCCATGTTACAAATTGCAGGAAACAATCTGTAAGGGCCAGATACTGTGTTATATTTAAGGTCATGAGGAAAACAGTGGCAACTTCCCAAAGAAAAGATGTGCTTCTGAGCTGGGGATGTGTCGGGGCGTTGGGGCACTGCAGGCTTCCTACCGCAGGCCAACCTTTAAGAAACAGAATTAGTAGCCTGTTCCATCAGGAGACTATGGACCTCGGGAATCTGACTTCTATATCCACTTTGACATTTTAAAAATTCTTCTTCTGTGCCAGACATTTACAGGAGAATGGAGAAAAAAAAACAGAGGAGAAAAATGTTTATTTGTTTTAAGGCTTGCTCAGTAATCCACTTATGCCATTTACATTAGTGAAACAACCTTTCTGTGTAAACACCATTAATTATGTAGTATAAGAGCCAAATAAAAATGCTAAAAACTAAAAGTAATTGTAGAATAAATTAGTATAGCTTGAGTGCCCATACATTATAAAGAGACTGTAGACTTTCACAAAGGTGGATGTGTGATTTTTCTATTGTTTAAGCTACTAGAATGGAACCAGCAGAAATGACATTTTACAGATGGATACCAAGGCTGTTAAAGTTTAAAGCCATACCAGCAATGAAATTACAGCTTTCATAGAGGTCTTGATTCCCACCTCTCTCTTCATTTATCTCTAGAAGACTTGGGGCACCAGACAGGGTTTGAATATCCTGTAGATCTGGAGCAAGGCTATTGTCTACTGGCAAATCTGTAGCCTCCAACCTTCTTTCCCTTGTGGTAATAGAAGATTGCTGTGTCTGCACTAAAAGAAATGAATCAACATTCAATCTACCAGGCACAAAAGAGGATGACAGAAAATAAAGGAATATGACATAGGAGACCCTAGTAAGAAGAACAGTATTCACCCTTTGTCATAGTTCCAGAGTTCTATAAGCATTCATTCATTTGATCCTTCACAGTTCTATTATAAGATAGGTAGGGCATATGTTTCTTTTGGTAACACCATTTTATAGATCAAGAAATTGAAGCTTAGAGAAAGAAGCCACAATGAAGCATTGCTTAACTCCTATCTGTATTTTTTCCCACTCCCTTATTCATGTTTCTTTTAAAATGCGAATGGAAAGAAGTATGGTTTACTTCACAGCAATATTTTGTGCTGCATAGGACCTTGAAAGAATATTTGGGCACATCTACATCATTTCCTCAGGGAGAATTTTGTTTTACCTAGGGAGGCAGGAAATGGATTTGAAATGGGAAAAGTTTCTCATTTTTACAGATTAAGCCCATCTGTTATGTTCACTAAGGCTGGATCATGGAAGAGCATAGATTTCTCACAGCATGAGAATAGAGGAGAGTAAAAAGCCCCTTTCCGTTCCCTGGTGTACATCCACTACATCAGGGCTCCCTATTCAGACAAACAGGCAGCCAGCTATCAGGCAGGAAAGAAGATACACTGTCTGCAAACCCACCCAAGACACTAAACAGCCTTCCATTAAGTTGAAATTTAACGTTTGCTTGTTCAGAAGAATTTTAAGGGGAGATTTTGTATTGTTGCAGATTTTCTCTTTCAGGGAAATATCCTCAAATATCTAACTATCTTCTGTTATGTCTGCACAACACAGAATTATCTATCTACCTATCTCTCTATCTAGGATAATTTCAACAGAATTGGTTCTAAGCATTGTAACTACAGGGTTGAAATAAATACGCATGGCTCAAAAGTAGAATTTACAGGTGAATAAGGCAAATTAATGTTAATAAATCAATAATTGCCTGAAATCTTAGTATCAAGGAAGGCTGAGTCAGGAGGTTGCAGAGTCTGAACCTCTTGGGTTACATGGTAAGACTCAAATGAATGACAATACAAAACAAAACAAAAGATGACTAGTTAATGTATAAGTTCTCTTATCCAATGCTAATGGGACCAGTAGATAGTTAAATGTAAAGTAGAAATCACATATATCTATAAACCTTTCATTTTACATATAAAGAAACATTCTCTTGCCAAATTTGATGGAGCAAAGATGCCTTCTTTGGGGGTATCAATGTGCAAGAAGTAATGCACCTACTACCCGACAAATGTAACTGTAATCGCTCTATACATTATCGACAATAAATTTTTTTTAAAGATGCCTTCTTTGAGGACTGGTCCACTGACTGAAGCTTTATGTCACTTTCTTTGTACACAGCTCACCAGAAATGATATGATACGAATATTAGGTATAATTTTCAGTTATTTTTATTACACATATTTATTGGTTAACATGTGTATTTTAATATTATGTGTGCATTATATAACTAAAGCCTGTTCCAACTTCCTGGTATTCATTTTGGTTGTTCAAAGGAGTTATACCATTGGAATCCTCCCCTGCATATACTGTACTTTAGTTAGTATGTTTCTGTGTATTTACATATGATCATGATAGGTTTACCTATGTATTTATTACTTACAAATAATTCCACAGATGAGAGAAAACATGAGTCCTTTGTTTCTTTGAGCCAGTTTAAGGTATCTTAGAGAATTTAGAGAATTTGGTGAAGTATTTGACTGTTCCCCTGTTCTTTTACACTTTTCTTGCCTACAACTAATTTAAGAACAATATCTGAACTTCCCCCCCTTCACACACACACACTTTTTCCCAGCCTTTTCAGATCATTCCAAAACTATTTTAACTTAGCTTTCATAGGAATAACAACTCTCTTTTTGTGGTCATATTTGAACCATTTACATGCTATTTCATTAAACTTGTAATTATAGTAATAAAAAAAACATCTGCCACAGACAGGTTTAGGAAGAAAAACAACCCCTTTTTAGTAAGCATGGAACCAGCATTGTGGGAGAAGGGAAGAGGAGATGAGGTGGCCAAGGCCACAAGCATTTATGGAGCCCTGGGCAGTCCATCAATCCATCTTACAAAGGGATTTGAAAACATCAGTTGAGTCCCCAAGAAGCTCAATTAGAAGAGCTTCTATTGTAATTAAAAACTAATAAACATTCTGGAAGAACAGAAGTGGGCCATAAAGGTCTATGGTAGAGAATTCTGATTCTGCCCTGGGAAGTCAGGCAAGGCACCTCAAAGGTTGTTTCACTGTGAAGGTGAGATCAGAAGGTTCATGTGAATTCAGAGACAGCTGAAACAAGAGTCAAGAGACCCAGTTCTCCTCCAGGCAGCCAGAATATCAAGCCAATGGTGTGAGGAGTATGTGTTGATAAAGAGTTACAGAAAGAAGCTGGGGCAGCAAGCACGAGAGGTGGGATGGTCCAAGATGAGGTTGGGGAAAAGTTGAGCTTTTAAAATTTCAAGCCAGTTTTAGGGCTCTGACTGTGGCCCTCTTCAACCCTGTTGACTATGGGAAGCTACCAGTGCAAGCTAACCCAAGGTCTGTTGATCTGATCAAGCAGAGCAACCTATGTGTAAAAGCCTTCAAATCTAATTTGGGGACTTGTCTTCCCTTCCTAATCTAAATACACTGTAGGTGGTGGAGGAAAAAATTTTTTTCTTAATCTTTGGCCTTTGGATTTGTCTTAAGGGGAAAACTGACCTCAAGAATTTACATTTATCAGCTGGTAGATCAGAGAGTGAATCTTGGGTGTAAGTACAGTAAAAAGGGTGCTAGATATCTCTGATGAGAAAAAATAAGATGAAAAGAGACAGAAGGAGATGGGATGTTGTGATTAATTTCCTGGAACTGCCATAACAAAGCACCACAAACTGGGTGGCTTGATAGAGTAGAAATTTATTTTTTGTTTTGGAGGTGAGAAGTTTGAAATCCCAGCATCAGCGGGGCCAGGCTCTGAATGGAATCTCTCTCGTGGCTTCTGCTGAAGGCCAGTAATCCTGATGTCCCTTGGCTTGCAGTACACCCAGGACACTCCGCCTCTGTCCTCACATGACATCCTCCCATGCATTTGTATCTTTTTCTTACAGTCATGTTTGATTAGTGTTCACCCAAAGGACTTTATCTTAATGTCTTTATATCTGCAAAGACTTTCTAAACAAAATCACTGTTACATATACAGAGGGGGAAAGTCGGGACTTCTGCATACCCTTTAGAGGAAAAGCATTTAACCTTTAACAGTTGTGAAAAGACAGATGAAGGAAGGATGAAAAAGTCACAGGAGATTACATTACGAGGGTGGTAGCCCGTAAGAGGTTGCCAGTGTTAAGATGGCCGAAAGAAGTTATAAAAGGTTTTGAAGTGCTTTTTCTTACATTATAAAATAGAATAATCTGTATGATGCTTTCCATTGTAACTTCTCAGCCACACATGTTAGCTCATGTTGCAGTGGGAGAGGTGAGGGGTCTAAGTAGAGTCATCAAGTTCTTGGGAACTATGCCTGTCCAGGTTCCCTGGCACGAAGGGGGAAATCATAGGGATTTCCAGATAGCAATTCATTAGAGACTGGAATGCTGAATAAAAGATAATTCTGGCCATGCTCTGGTGGCAATACAGGAGGCTGAGATCTGAGGATCATAGTTCAAAGGCAGCTTGGACAGAAAGTCCATGAGACTGTTACCTATAGATAACCATCAAAAAGCCAGAAGTGGAGTTGTAGCTCAAGTTGTAGAGCATCAGCCTTGGAAAATAAAAAAGCTAAGCGATAGCATCCACATCCTGAGTTCACATCTCAGTACTGGCATGCTCACATGCAAAAGATCATTTTGAGTTGATGACAGCTTCTTATTCCCACATATTCATATACATAATGAATCTCCCTGATCTCTAGCATAGACCTTGATAACCTCTTCTCCATCCTGTTGGACTGGGAGAAGGAGTTCCTGTATGGTATGAAAAAAGAAAAAAACTCCCTTCATTTGGTACAGTCAGCCTTTTTAAGGTTCAGTATGAGATTTCAACTGTATTAGGAATGTATCTGAGTCAATTTCAAAACAAACATACAAACAAAACTCTTCTGTTCTATCTCCCTTGTCCTGCCATTTTCTTAGTATAAAATTTACAAAGAGGAGCCAGGAGTGTGACCTAGTGGTAGAGTGCTTGCCTAGCATGCACGAAGACCCTGGCTCTATTCCTTGGTACCACACACACAGAAAAAGCCAGAAGTGGTGCTATGGCTCCAGTGGTAGAGCTCTAGCCTTGAGAAAGCCCAAGGGTAGTGCTCAGGCCCTAAGTTCAAGCCCCAGGACTGGCAAAAAAAATTACAAAGAGACATGGCTTTCATTGTATGGGAAAGCTCTTCTCTTCAGTTTTCATTTCTTGCCAGGTTCTCTTTACAATACACATGGCAGTTCTTCCATGCCTTTCACTCAGGTGGGCACCCCAACTTACAACACAGACAGTGATTTCCAGTGGGGAGTCCAGTTGTTGGTATACAGCATTGTTACTCTCAGGTATCAAGCCTAAGTTGTACACAATCCATCCTTGAGGCCCAAAGAGAAGACTATTTAACAGAGGTTTATGTCCCTGAATGAAATAGCCATCTCCATGAGCTACAGTTTAAACGACAGTGTTTCTACTCATTTCTGTGCTTCATTTACGTTAGCATTTAACACAAATGTGGTTTTAAAGCACATAAAAGCCTCCTTAAAACCTAAGGAACTGTCAAACAGTTAGCATAATTAATAAAGCAGAGTTCTTCCTCCCCCTACCCAATACAGCTCAAGGAAAATCAGAAAATTTGTAGTCAGCAAATATATTTGTGGCTAATACATCATGCCTTTGTGGGAACTTATACACCATTGTGCTTCATGAGCTCTGAGTCTGCTCACAAAAACTGAGGCATAATTCAGGGCAATTACCTGAAGCCTATCAACGGAGACTATGTTTGGGTATTTTGCAAGCATCTTTTAGAGTCTTCCTTCTAGTTTGTGAGTCCTACACAGATTATTGGTTAGAATACATGGCTAATGCTTTTCCTTAGTGTTGAAGGAACTGGCTGATCTACCATCTACCCACTCCCTGAATTGTATTACATCAGACAATTCATGTGTTCCTGCTGAGAGACCAGTTTCTTTTCTTGTTTTCTTTTTCTTTATGTATTTATTTTATTTTGTTTTGTTTTTTGTTTTTTATTGTAATTAATAGAAGGGTTACAGTACATTTGCCAGATAGAAGGTGCATTACTTCACAAACATTGCTACCCTTTCTCATGTTTTTGTCCCGATTTCCCTCTCCCACCCCCTCCCCTCATCTGTTTTCCCTCCTTACCTATCCTATTTCAAATAAACATATATACAATATATCAGATAACAAGGTAAGATAACATAGTACATTAAGAACAACAGTCACACCTTATATGGCTCTTGTTTCTATATCCTGGAGGTCCTTTCATTTAAACTCATCCTATATGGTCTTATGTATCTAGGTTTCACCTTCTTGTAAACCTCTGCTAGGAGAATGAGAGAAACCATTGAGCCTATGTTCCTTTGAGTCTGGCTTTTTCCTTTTTCCCATTTTGGTCATGGAGCTTGAACTCAGGGCCTGGGTGCTGTTGCTGAGTTTTTCTACTCAAGACTAGTGCTCTAGCACTTTGAGTCACAGTATCACTTCTGGGTTTCTGGTGGTTAATTGGAGATAAGAGTCTGATGAATGTTCCTGTCCAGGCTTTTTTGAGATCTTTGGAGCTCAGCCTCCTGAGTAGCTAGGACTACAGGCTTTAAGGACCAGTGATCCAGGTCATACTTTGCACAACTCCAAGGAGAAGTTCTCATGTCAGGTCCAGAACTCCTGGAGGAATGGAGTTGAGAAGTCCCTGTCAATCCATGAACCAGAATCTCTAACTTACAGTTCCTTCTTCAAGTTCCTGTGTCACCATTATCAGTCCTTACAATCACCCTTCAAAGACAGTTATTATGCCAATGTAGAAGGTGCCAGGCATCTAGGATACATATATTTTGTTCACTTCACAAGATTAAGATAATCTTTTCCTAGGCTGTACAGACTCTCAGTGCATACCACGCATGAAAAATACTGAGGCAGAAGAAAAGAAATCTCTGAATTTGCCCTAGCCATAGAACTGTCCGTGGGTGCTCATTATCTTGCAGAGATAAAGAATTTTTGCATTTTAAACAGTCCATTCCTTCCACCCCCAGCAAATCAAACTGTGTGAAACTCAGAAGAATTCTCTGAAAGAGCAGGATGTTTTAAAAGGTTCTTTATAAAGCCCAGAGAGGCAACAACTTTCTGGGCAAAAGCAATAAAACTGAAAGATAACTTTGGCAGATCTAGGTGTTAGTAAGAAAAGAGGATTAGTTATTCTCATCAGTCAAGGAGATAAGTCAGGCAGAAGTGGCATAAACTTTCTGAAGTAAAAGGTATTTAATGTTATATTAAATTGAGCTATGAATTAATGAGGTGATTGGGCTTCTCTATGGTCTGAGAAAAGAGTTTCAGGGAGAGGGAACGTGGAAGGGAAGGGGAAGGTATAAAGTCAATTCACCTTATGCACTGTGTTCCTGGAGGTGATTTACACATCACATGAGCTCCACTGTCTGTGTGCTACAACTCAGTACCTCCATGGTAGCTTGGTCTTTAATGATAGCTGCTGAGCCTCAAAGCAGGATCATTATAACAAAGCAGGGCCATTATAACAAGGAAATGGCACGTGACTTCCCAGAGTGAATGAAATGCATATGTTGTTACTAGATGAACACATATTAGTGAATTTTGCAAAAATGAAGATCGGCCACTTGGCAAATACTCACCTTGGCTGAGTACAAAGAGCAGCAAACAAGGTGAGATCCTTGTGCTCATTTGTTTACCTGGCAAGTCCACATGTGCTGCATGGATTAGAGGTTTCTACAACCTGTTGTGAGAAGAAAGCTGGGAGAGTCCTACATTTCTAAAGAAGACTGTCTTGCATAATGACTGCACATTTATTTCATACCAGTAAGTCTTTTTTGAGTAGTTGCACTAACATTATTCTAACAAAATTGCAGTGCTTTATTATTGGAAAGGAATTTGCTCGTCACAAAGTATGAGTCTCTACAAATACCATGAAGATCTTTCTTCCCTTCCTGGAATGTGCACTATGTATACAGTTTCTCACAGCAAGATGTAAGGTATTTGATGTTTCTATTTTATATTAATTTTTTTAGTAGACAACCATGGACACGATCTTACTGATTGGGAAAATAGAGCCAGAGGTGTTAAGTGATTTCCCAAGGGACGTTGTTAGTGGCAGTGCCTGGGAGCCATTGCTTCATTGCGTTCTGATTCTGAGTTCATTTTTATTACACACTTGTCTAGATGTGACTTTAGTATTATAATGCCAGTAACAGTGATGACCCAATGAAGTGAATATTTAAAATGCTGTTCTTGCTTCCGTTCAAGCTCATTAGGGACATAGTTCCAATGCTGGCTAGTTCTTGTCCATATTATTTCTCTTGGCTTTAATAGCTTCCCCCTGCTCTGCCCAAATAGCTCTTCATCTTTTCATTTTGAGTTTGATGTGTCCCCCCACCTCCTGTGTTCTGTATTGCAGAGGATGGAATAGACTCCCTTGCAGCAAGAGCCAGATGTGACTTGGGATTCTGTCAATCAGATGTATTCAGAGAAGACTGCAGTTCAGACTTAAGTAGTGAGAACAGTGGTTAATCTTCTTCCCTTTCCCAGTCAGGAAGGAACTAGAACTAAGAATTCTGATCTATGGAAGGTGTTTCCTTGGAACCAATGGCTGCACTGGCAAGTCTGTCTCTTCTCAGGCTTCCTGATATGTCACAAGAGGTAACTGTCTTTTCACAAGAGTACAGAGTGGTTCTAGGACTCATTTCTTCAGTTTTCTTACAGCCTTTGCCTCATGACCTTCCAATGATGCTGTTAGCATCTAATTCCAAGTATGGAATCTCCATCTACCTAAACTTGACGCAGTTGTCTCTTTGAGGTGTCACTGCACCCTCAGTGATCTGCCTGCCTGCTATCACATCATACTGCAGTTCCATCCCATTTCCCCTGCTCATCTCTGTATTCCACATCCAGACTACAAGGTCCTTCATCGTTCAGTACTAATCTATCTGGGATAAAGCCTAGCGCATAATAGTTACTCAAGAGATGTTTATTGGAATAAATGGATGAATGACTAAGTACATAGGAGCCCATATCCTGTGATGTTTATTTCATGGGAGAATAGAAAACTTGTTGAAAATGCTGTTTTATGCCATGCACATGCCATTAGTGTATTTTTTACATAACGAAATGCAGAAAGGCGCATACTTTGAGCTTGATATTAATTATCCCTTCTTAGTTAAACAGTCAAACGGGATTTGTTGCTGTGTAGTTAAATATTTTTGTTGTCCCTAGAAGACTAGGGATGTGTGTTGATGAATGTGAACTCTTGCTTCATACCCATTATATTTCTTCCTGGGTAAATCCTGAACAGGTGCGATTAGATGCCTCATTAACTGCATGAAGCTATGGAAACCATGAGTGAGGTGATTCCTTGCTAGAAAGTTAGCCATGCATTCTGGCAACACTGTACTGGACCAAAAGCACTGTGATTTGTTCTGTGTTGCCATCAGCGACAGGATCTAGCTTAAGGTGTCAAGAGTATGAATTGATGTTCTTTCTGTCTTTTCTTCCCTCTCATCCTCCTTTTGTGTCATTAGTCAATCTACTCCCAGTTGTCTGTTTGTTTCGTTTCCCTACTAATATTGATGAAATGCCCACAGGCTCATAAGAATAATAACGACAAAGATAATAACATATGCCATTTTTAAAAGATGTTCACAATTATAACTCATTTAATCCTCACTAAAATTGAGCTGAAGAACATAAGGTTCTTAGTTCAAGCCCACTTCACACATCACAGTGGGGCCTTCATGTCATCAGGTGACCTGAACCTTGTAGTCTGTGTTTTGCTGCCATATTTTTTATGGCAGGTGTTGGGACTAAGATAAAGACACAAAGATAACATATTCTTAGGACTCGGTGTTGGGAAGCAGTACATATATTTTGGCATAGCGGGACAGAGAGTTTGAAAGTCCTTCAACTCTATCATGAAAGATATTTCTGCATAAGGCACCAGAGTGGCTAGAGCAGGTGACTCTCAGCTGATGATAATGACTCCCTTTGGCATTAAGAAAGAGTAGTAGTCACACACCTATGGTCTTCTGACCTGGCCTAATGACACAGGAGATATAAACAGCATTTCCAAGTAGCAGAGCAGCCGGAAGAGGAATCTGTATTGGTAAAACATTCCAAAAGCCAAATCAAATGGGGATTGATTTAAGGGAGGAGACAGTGAGAGATGGGATGGTAACATAAGGTTTTCTGTGTGACACCAGAGAGTAAAATACTGCAGCAGTGGGTAAAATTATGGAGTCATAGAGGAACATGTTTTCTGATAACCACAGGAATCTGAAAAATGAGATGGACCACACTGACAGATAATAAGGGCTTTCTCATTAGGAATGTTTAAAAAGATAGTCACCTGTCTAGGGAACAATCAGGGAGCTGCCATGCACAGGGGTTAGATAATCATCAACTGTTCAGACTGACACAGACTGGGAGCTGGCAGTGTGACAGGCCATACTCAGGCCTGACTTAAGTAGCTACAGTGGGACCTATAAAGTCTTTCTTAGGCAGCTGCTGGACCAGTGCACTCCAAGGTGGAGAGCAGAAGAGAAAAGAAATATCCTTTGTATTTGTTTATGTTTTATCTAAAGATAAAGAAAGAAAGCTTACTAGTATGTGAGGTAGTGAATCAGCCAGTCTATAATAGCACAGCCAAGGCCCTAAATAGTACCTCTATCCCTTAATTTACATGAGCAATTATGCCATGCTGAAGAGATTTATGGAACATATTGTCTTAAATAGCAGATTTTTCAAATAGCTGAATCTTTGTCATCATTTGAATGAAATAAGGAAGAGCATTATTTCACAACAATGTTGTGTCACAAAGAGCTTTGTGAGTCATATTAGAGAAGTAATTAAAACATCAAGTTGTAATTTCTAATTAAAAAAACTTTTTTACACAAAGTTATGTGCAGTTAGGTTATCCTCCTGGAAGTGGATCTCTTAGAAATTATGAAAAAAATAAAGTAGATATACTTAACAGATGCCTTTTGTAGATGCAGGCCAGGAAGTGTTCTGCTTTCAATAGATTAAGCCACTGATTCATCCCACAGCTCAAGAGATAGGACTGACTAATGTCATCTTACAGATGAGGAAGTTGAGATCCCAAAAAGTGAAGTTACTTCCCCATGACTACTCAGTTAATTCAGACAAGAGTGGACATTTTATGAAGGTGGTTTTTTTTTTTCCTGGTATATGTGCCAGTACTGGGGCTTGAACTCAGATCATCAAGCACCGGACGACTTTTCACACATATTTTACTACTTGAGTATTACTTGGTATTTTACTACTTGAACTACATCTTCCATCTGCCATTTTGCTACTTGGTGTGAGATGGAGTTGCACAATACTTTTCTGCCCAGCCTGGCTTTGGACCACAATCCTTAGATCTCAGCCTCTTAAGCAGCAAGAATTATAGGCATGAGCTACTAGTAACTGGCTAAAAAAGAGGGTATTTAGTAGATCAAAATTGAACAAAAGTAACATTTCTTCTTGAGAAGTTAGTTCTTTCTTGGAAGCAAAACTAAAACTTTGTGCTATAGGGAAAGCATTTTGGAAATAATAGTTAAAAATGTTTTCATCAAGTTATGTTATTTTTGTGGTCAAAGCTATGGTCTAAGTGTGTAACTTTTAATAATACTTTATAACAATAATAATACTGAAAACTTAGAAAATGCAGCATTAGAATTTCAAAACACACTTAGTAATAGTTTCAGTATAAGAAAACAGTCAGTTCTAATTTCTATTGGCAAGGAATGATAAAGAAGGAAGAATGAAATTTACCGGCAATCTTCAATAAAACATTCTACACAATTAATGGATAGAATTAAAAATAATTTTTGTGATTTCAGAAGTCTATATCTGCCTATACATTTTTTCTAATATTTGTATATATAGATATAGATATATACTTTCTTTTTCCAGTTCTGGAGCTTGAAATGAGGGCCTGCATGGTGTCTGTGAGCCCCACTGTGCTCAAAGCTAGTGCTCTACCACTTGAGCCACAGCCCCCTTCTGATTTGTTTCTGAGTAGTTTATTGGAGATAAGAGTCTCACAGATTTTCCTGCCTGGGCTGGCTTTAAATTGTGATCCTCAGATCTCAGTCCCCTGAGGAGGAAGGATTGTAGGCATGCATCACTGTTGCCGAGAGAGAGAGAGAGAGAGAGAGAGAGAGAGAGAGAGAGAGAGAGAGAGAGAGAGAGAGAGAGAGAGAGAGAGAGAGAGCAAGAGAGAGCAAGAGAGAGAGAGAGAGAGATCTTTCTCAGCAACAATAGGCATTGAACTTGTGTAAAGCATGCAAATCCCTGTATCACAAAATACCTAAAACAAGGTTTAAAAATACAAATTATTATTATTGAAATCCAAATTGAATTATTATTGTTCTTGTGTCAATCCTGGGGCTTGAACTCAAGGCCTATGCACTGTCCCTGAGCTTTTTTTTTTTTGTCAAGGCTAGCACTCTGCCACTTGAGCCATAGCACCACTTAAATTTTTGTGGTTGACTGGACAGAAAAATCTCATTGACTTTTCTGCTTGGGCTGGCTTTGAACTCTTTGAAGGGTAAGATCTGAGTATCTTACCCTTTTGGGTAGCTAGGATTACAGGTGTATCCAGTGGCCATTGATTTCTTTTTCTTTCTTTAAAAAATGTGTTTTAGTATAGAAATGTTATGAACAGTACCATCTTTCTAGTGAGAGTCAGCATTCTTTGTTTCTATTAATAAAATGCAGTGAAGTAAAATTATTCTAAACATTTTATCTTCATGCTACCTTTAAGATTTTTCTAATTTGTATGTTTCATAATGATCAGGATATATCAGTATAGTACAGTATGCATGAAACTTGCAGTTAACTATGTAAAGTTAAAAGTCAGTTCAAGTATTTTACTAAGATCACAGTATAGTCAGCTGAATTTGGAAATCTTAAGATGTAGCATTTTTCATTTGGACTCTGACTCTCAGGTAAATGTTTGTTCTGACTGGGTTATGGGGGTGATAAAAGCCAAGTGTTAGGAAGACACATCCCCCACGGCAGGGAGCATCTCATGATTTAACTTATTGCTTAAGAACCCATCCGAAAAAGGAAAGAAAGATGCTCAAAACAAGAAAAAAAACTAGCAATCTACATTTCGAAGAGAATCACCTTGATTTAAGATTTGGAGCTATCTGTGTTTTGTCTAACATCTAATGTACCACTGATGCTCAATAAATAACAAATCATGATATTAATGATTAAGAATTGATGTTACTGCTCCTGGGAAATGGTTTTCAGAAGAATTAGTCCCCTTTCTCTCATAAAGAAAAATGAGACAAAGAGACAGGGCAATAGCTTTTAAGGAAATTTAGTCTTGGATACTTTGTGTGTAGAAGGGTTTTTTTTCTCCCTCCTTGGCAAATGTAATGAATAACTGAACAAGACAAGGGCCAGAGCCAACCCAAGCTACCCCTCGCCCCCACCAACTCTTTGTCTTCCTATCTGTAGGTGGGGATGTCTAGAATGTTGAATTATATGATTTTAAAGTGCTTGACAAACACTAATTAACTGGGGGTCGTTCTTTGTTTGAAGAGCGTAAGTCTAATTGTGACTATGTCTCCAATTATGTGCTCCTCTTTTCCAACTGTGTTATTATGTGAAATGTGCAGTACCTGATTTGCCTGTACACTTAATTTAGGATGCTTTTTAAATAGGTGGCAACCATGAACAGAGCATACAGCCACCTTATAAGAAAAATTGTCATTGTACTAGATTTATATTCATGCTCAAGTATATGTATATTACATGTATCTATAACCACATGCACATTTTGCAGCTCTGCACATTCATGTCCTTCCTTGTAATTGTAACTGAACTTTTTTTAAAGCTATAGATTTTGACACTTTTGATCACTCTGCACTCAATTCTTTCTGAGCTTGGGGGATTGTTGAGTTGGCTTTTTAATAGCAGAAAATCAGAAAAGCTCTCCTGAAAAGTGAATTAGTACTCCTGCAAAATAAATAAATAAGAATGTAATTAATCATGAGAAAAAACTGGCTATGCATGTCAACAGAGTCCAGGAAACTGGCTGAGTATTATTGATCCATTAACTCCATGGACTCCTCCTCCCACCCCAAGAAGGAGAAGAAATTGTGCAGGATGGCAGCCATATTTGACATTGATACAAGCCTGGGGAACAAATGGATTACAGACTGTGAGATGCTGGGTTTATATGTTGGCGTATGCAGTGCACACGGTTAATTAGGGTCATAGCTTTGAACAATGTCTTAAATAATTACCCAGGGCAGGTATGTGCCAGTGCAGGGTAGATTACAGATTTTTCTGTTGCTTAGAGAAATTTTCTATAGTAACAAAGAAATAATATGCAAATGAATCTGCAATGGCTGAACTAATACAGGCTTTTAAGTAAACTCTCCACCCAGACCAAGACCTGTTGATAGCCTATAAATACAGGTGGGTAAGTTGCTCTTACCTCAGGTAGCTGGACTTTCCATCAGCTTTTAGAGGCAGGTAGAGGCAACAGACTTTCATGCCAAAGAGAACTCTGTTCAAATCCTGCCTCCACCATTTACTAGCTCTGCTATATTCAAATACCTACCCTTAGTGCAAGGTGCATTAAGCTTAAGCTGAAGTAGGAGCCATTTGTAAGCTGTTTTGCTGTAAAAGGTTCTTTAGGAAAGGAAGTCAGAAGTATTCTCTAAAACTGTTGTTGACGGCATCATGCACGTATTCATTAGTTTGACCAATATTTATTGTATGCCTACCAAATACAAATCACTGTAATGCTCTCTGAGGAGCAAAATAGTAATTAATGTTTTATTATATCAAAGGCACCAGTCTATATCATAGTTGATCTTACTGATCCCAGTCAGTGAATGTGTGTTATGTACCTGGAACTGTGCCAAGCAGTTTGCAGGTACTTTAGTTTTGCAATAAGGGAGGCATTCTTACCGTCATTCCACAAATGGGAGCACGGAGGTTCAGACAATACTCATTGTGGCAAAGCTGGTGCATACTTAAGTTGTTACACTCGTAAATATTCCCTCTCATTTACTTGCCTAAGATAAAATTGAAAAACAAATGCTGTGTGTTAATCAAGGCCCCTGAGTTCTACACTTGAAAACCCCTCTGAAGAAGAATGCTCTCATGAACAACATGAGCTTAATTCATCGATCCTGTTGGATTACAGCTGGGCCCCATGGGAGGAAATATTTACTGTGTGACACCAGCTGACCTTGGTGCGAATGTCTGTGTCATGACACAATCCCATGGATGCTGAACAGGGTGAGCAGGGAGGATGAGGAGAACCAGGGCTACAAGGTGTGTGAGAGGTGTGAATTGTAGGCTCTGTGTAGGCTTTGGCAGAGGCCCGACATTTGAAATAATATTCCCCCTCTCCCCCCAACCCCACTCCCTACCAGTCAGCCATGGGACTTGAGCTCTGGGCCTGGGTGCTGTCCCTGAGCTCTTCAGCTCAAGGCTAGTGCACTACCACTTTGAACCACAGTGCCACTTCTGATTTTTCTGGTGGTTAACTGGAGATACAAGTCTCACAGACTTTCCTGTCCTGGTTGGCGTCAAACTGCAATCCTCAGTTCTTAGCCTCCTGAGTAGCTAAGATGACAGGTGTGAGCCAGCAGCACCTGGCTAAGGACAGGCATTTGGAAGGAGTAGCTGCTTTGTTTCATTGGGAACTGGGATTTCCTGATGCCCAAGCCTGTTCTCTATCCAAATCCATCTAGTCTGGCTAGTGATATTGGGGAACAGGCAGAGCCAAGCTTCTTGTAAGTTAAAAAAGGTCCATTTCCCTGAAGTGCATATCTAACAAATGCGGATCCTGTGAACGGAAACATGATTCTTCCTGTGCAATCTAACGACAACCACATGCTTCTAGCAACTTAGCTACATCATGCTGATCATCTGCAAGCACATTCACAGACACCATCTTGTTTGGTTATTCTAGCCAACCTGGAGTGGTTAATTTTCTTCCAAGGGACCTGAGGCCCACAAGACAAAATGATTTACCAGAGCCACAGAGCCAGGCTGAAGTGGAAGTGAGAGGAAGCATGCCACATTTTAAGATTGAAAAGGCTGAGCTGGTTTGGCTGCACCAAACTGCCTCCTTGACAACATTCATTCATCCTATGGAAGCCTGAAAATGCACGTCTCCCAAATCACAGCTGGGTTTCAATGAACGAAAATCTATCATTCCACTTTTCCTGGGTATACATAGTCAGTCTGAAGCCCCAGTCCTGGAAGTGCTCTCTAATTCTGCCCCAACCAGGAATGGCTCTCAAGGAATGCAGTTGGTTGTGAGCCAGTTCTGCTATTGAATAGGCATAGTAGATAATGTCAGTGTGCTGCCCAGATGGCTCAGGTTTTTTTTTTCTTTTTAACTCTTTGCGTATGTGCCAGTGGGTTTGATGTGAGTTGTGGCCTTGTTTCCTCAAGGAACAGCCCTGATGAACAGGTACCAGAGGGCTTTTTGTTGGACAGCTCTGTGACATGGCTTATTCCTGAGTGCTCCTCCTGAGTCAGGCAGAAGAAGGCCCCCAGTCTTATCAGAGATTCTACCCTGAGATTGGCTGCCTGAGTCCCAGTCCTGCACCAGTCTTCCTTTATGATGTTCCCTAGAAGGATTCCCTCATTAAAATCACTTCCTCCACAAATCCTCATCTCACATTCTGCTTTAAGATCTTGGCTGAAGGAAAATGGTATCATTTATGGGAAATGGTATATCCCACCATCTTTTGGTTGCCTCAGTTTAATATTTAGTCATTTTTATATCTCTATGAGATAAAGGACATCTGTCTTTTAGAGCAGTGGGGATTTTACAGGATGCAGTATGTAAGGCTCTTACTGCTTATAGGAAATGTTTACTTTGTGTGTACGTGTGTGTGTGTGTGCGTGTGCGTGTGTGTGTGTGTGTGTGTGTGTGCATGCGCACACGTGCCAGGCTTGAACTCAGCAAGCACCTCATTTTCTTACCTAGCCTTTTCTGCTGTGAACTGGCCTCTACCATTTATCTATACTTTCACATTTGGATTTTTGCTGGTTAATTAGAAATATGAGCGTTACAGGTTTGTCTGCTTTGAATGGCTTTGAACTGAGATTCTTTAATCTCAGCCACCTGACTTGCTAAGATTATAGGCATAAACCACTGGTGCCTGGGTGCCTATTCTTATTTATTCTTCTTCTAACATTTTCTGTGGAAAATTCTTTGGTAGCATTCTGGAAAGCATTAGCAGAACGTGCATAGCCACACAGAATAATTCTAGTGGTGCAGCCTTGTATCACTATAGATTTCATGGACTTAGATACAAAAGCTGTTTATCGTCATGTAATCCAAGTGTCTCAGGACTTAGCAGCTGCTGACTGTAGACAGTCATCATATTAAACCTCAAATGTCAACGGCTTTGAGCAAACCCTTATTTAACTGGCTTCTTGTGGATTCAAAGAAGCTTGTTCCCCTCCTGGGGCAGGGGGGCTCACATATGCTCACAGTTATTTCTCAGTACTGTTGCTGAACTCAGATATGCAGCTGTTTGTCCCTTGGCTTCAGAGTTGCTGAATCCTGGTTGCCATGTTGTTCCTAGCCCTGCTGCTGTTGCTACTCCTGTTAATGAAGATGGACAATCGGACACCTGATGTCGTTTTTTAAAATAGAGCAAACCACATTGCCTTTTGAGGCTTAAGATCCTCTCTGTTGCTGTTGTGAGGAGAGAGGATCTTTCTTTTTTATTATTATTTTGCACACAGCTGGGGAAGCTCTGACAAGGTTGCTTTCAGCTCCCTTGGTAGTTGCTGATAAGAATTCTTTGACTTCCAGGTGGCTGAGCCCAGATCAACCGTTCCAACAGATGTGTGGTGCCTTTGTTACATATGCTTAGATGCTTGTAATGCTGGAATTCTGCTGGCCTTCTGATGAATCAGGACTCCATTGTGCCTTCATGTCAGAGAGCATCTCATGGCCACTAAATGGAGAATGTAATCCTGTGTGTGTGTGTGTGTGTGTGTGTGTGTGTGTGTGTGTGTGTGTGTGTGTGTGTGTGTGTGTGTGCCTGATGTGCAGGTAGGGGGTGCCGGCAGAGGGGGGGCAAGTTGTAGGAAAAGTCAATAGGACCCATAATGAGTTTATCAGAACCAAAAGCAATTCAGAATTTTAACATAATTTCAATCAATACACAGACCCCACAGAGAACCCTTTCCTCTTAGGACAGATGTTTGCCACCAGTCTCCTGAGGCATCAGGAATTCTGAAACTACCTTGTAACCACAATAACTACTCTCCTCCAAATCAAGTCCTGTGGCTGGGTCTTGTGATAGAGATAAAGCAATTACTATTTAAAACCACAAGTGACTGTGGCAGCTTCAGCCTGAAAGGAAGTAACATAATTTCTCTCTGGAGTAAATAGCCTTTTATTTAGCAAAGATGAGGCCTTCAGGGCACGATTTGGAAGGAATATTGAAACAAAGCTATAGCTAAACCAATTCGCATAAAAAGTAAACAATAATTGGGGGGAGGTCAAGTGCGGGAGAGTAGAGCAGGGAAATGGAAGTTGATAAATGAAGCGATCAGGCCACATGATGAGAGGATGACAGTCTGTGGGTAACACCAGCAGTGACACATCACCAGTCCACAGAAGGTCAAAGACAAGGGTGTTGATGTGCATTTTAAGCTGCTTGCTTCCACTAAAAGGGAACCACTTGCTGTGAGAGCTTGTAAGTGGTGCTTCAGGGAAATGGAAGGAGGGGATCTTGGTTCCAAATGTCAGTATCTAGAATGCAGAGCAAATGTAACAGCTGTGGGATGGGCTATGGGCCCTTGGGGATTTGCAGAACTATTTAGGAGGAGACTGTCAGCTAATTTTCTGTACATTTCAGAGGACCATATGACCATAAATGACAGCTGATGACAATCTCTTCCCAAGCCTTCTGACTACATGCACATCCCACAAGGCTGTGCGAGTCTGAATGCCAATGCCTATATCAGCTTTCTCTTATACGGATGCTCCTCAGATTCATCTTAATCCCTGCATGCAAATGGGTAGATGAGTGGACAAGTGGATGCAATTGACATTAGACAGGTTGGCCCAATGGGGTGTGTCTAGCCCATAATGTCAACACGCCAAAGGTGATTTAAAATCAAATCTCTTCTCCTTCAGTGAAGCCTCACTGTGGGTGAGGAGAGCCAACAAGGGGGAGGAACAGAATCAGAGGCATCTCCTCCTTTGCTAGAGTCTACTTCTGATTCTTTTCCCAGGGTTGGATTAGAGTAGGAGAATGAAAGTTAAAAGGGAAATAGAAAAAGTCTTACTGGACTGAAATCACTTTATAATGGATTTGAGGACTGTGAGTGGGCGGCACAGGGGTGAGACTATCTCTGATGAAGCAGATTGCTTACTCCAGTAGCCCTCAGATACCTGGCAATCTTCTTAGCTCCTTTCCAGTAAGGTCTGTTTGTCCCACTGGGAAATCTGATTGGACAGGACTGAAAATGACCCACATAATTCTTTGTTATATGACCTATTTCTGCCTGTGAGAAACACTTTTAGCACTCTTGACAGATTCTAAAAGTATAGCCCGCACAACGTAGCTATGCATTCTTTGACTTATTCGTTAACTCATTTTATTTTTTAAACAATGGTCAAAGAGTAGCCCATAAAGTTTTCCAACAGTAGTACACTGAGATTCTGGTAATTAGGATTAAAATGAAGGGCAGAGGTCACCACCCTGCCATCGTGGGTGTTCTTCATATAGGCCAATTAAAGGCAAGAAAGACTCCAAGTCCAGATGTTTTATACTTCTATATAAATGAGAAAACTAAGTGTTGTCTCACCAATTGTTGCCACTAACTCCAAAGTTTCTGCCCAAGAGTGCAAATCAGGTAGATTTTAACATGACAGGTTTATGCTATAGCTGAAATGTTTCCTCAGAAACATTTCCATCCCTTCCCTCCTCTCCCCTCCCTTCCCTCCCTTCCCTTCCCTCCCTTCCCCTTCCCTTCCCTTCCCTCCCTTCCCCTTTCTTTTCCTTTTCCTTCTTTTCCCTTGCATTCCTTTCCCTTATGTGTCTAATTGACATTAAACAGGTTGGACCAATCAGGTGTGATCATAAAGCAACTTTATTACTATCTCCGTCCACACTTACATAGCAGTTTTAAGTTGCCACAAATCATCTTTTAAATTCCCTTCCCTTCCCTTCTCTTCCCCTCCTTTCTTCTCTCCTCTAGTTTCCTTTCTCTCTCCTTTCTTTTCTGAGAATCAAATCCAGGGTCTTGTGGCCCCAGCTCTCTACTTCTCTTTATTATGTTACTTTTGCTGTGGTCACCCACTCATAAGATATAATAAACACTGTCTGAATTGTGATAGTATGATGGCTCAAGGATTTTTTTTGGAGGGGTGGTTTATCTTGGGAAATTCTGTATTTCCAATTACCATAAGTAGGTATTAGTAGTAAAGGAAGACAATTTCCTCCTTAGATCAGAACCATCTAAGACTAAGTGCCTGCCTCCCTAAGACTGAAAGATAGAACTGAAGCAAAGCTTCAGTAAGATAGCTTGTCTTGAGCTGTTCTTAAAAAATCTGATCTGAAGGATGAACCTCACATGTTATCATGAAGCAGAATTTGGAGAAATACTGTAAATGTAGTGAGCACAGCCGTAGATAGAAATGGCAACAGTCACTTGCTCTTCTTAGCATCCTTTCTGGAAAATAAAATCCTCATACTCATTTGGACTGATTTTTAAAAAGATACAACATAGTAGTCTTTATTTTGAATTTTGGAATTCAATATGATGGTTGGCTTAGAAGTGCTATTTCAAAGGATTTGAAAGTGACATCAAATTTCAGATTTATCCTGTGTGCAGTGATACATGGAGATGTGAAATCAGTTACCTAGAGAGAGAGAGAGAATTATAAAAAGTGTGCTTAGAAACAGGGTGTATGGTTTGACAATAGAATTCTTGGGAATATAGTTTTGTAAGTTGACCTACTAGGTATATTACAGTGAAGAAGGTGTGTGTGTGTGTGTGTGTGTGTGTGTATGTGAGAGAAACAGAGAGAGAGAGAGAGAGAGAGACAGAGAGACAGAGATACATGCATGTACAGCCTACTCATCCTATTAGTTCCAGTGAGAAAACACAGAGAACACAAAAGGAATGTCATAGGAAAAAGAAATGGTCTAACAGCGTGCATCATCTCCAACTCTATTCAGCTGTGTTAACTAGAGATATGCATAACATTTTTCATTCTCTTTCTTTCTTTCTTTCTTTCTTCCTTTCTTTCTTTCTTTTTGCCAGTCCTGGGCTTGAGCTCCTTGGACTTTCTCAAGGCTAGAGCTCTATCACTTGAGCCTCAGCACCACTTCTGGCTTTTTTTTTTCTATGTATATGGTACTGAGAAATCAAACCCGGATCTTCGTGCATGTTAGGCAAGCACTCTACCACTAGGCCACACTCCCAGCCCCTTTTTTTCTTTATTTTAAGAAACAAAAAGTCAAGTGTTAGCAGTGTAGTTTAGTAACACACACACACACACACACACACACACACAACACACCATACAGACACATATCTTTTTATCATTTACTGAGTCTAAATTATTAGCTGTTACCTATGCCTCTACCTCAATTTGAAACTTCTCTGAACCTCAGTTTGTTTGCATTTACGTCTATAAAATGGAAGTCAACATGGCTGTTATGTTAGTCTCTTGTCTAAAGAGTGCAATTGCTCTGAAAAGTATAACATGTTACATAGGAATCAAATATTATGGGGCCAAAGGATAGTTGAGATTCCTGGAGGCATAGAAATTTGGCAATGATACTTCAGGAATTTGAATTGGGCTTTCAATTTCTATATACTCATACACCCACTGGCTCTATATTGACATAAAGCTGAGGGCAGATTTCCCAGTGTTGTGGTGAATTGATTGATGCGGACTGTAAAACTGGGCAATTCTGTCTGCAAAATATCTAGACTGTAATGATCTGATATTGGATATCTACATTCATCAAGTGAAGTGGATAATTAACAAAACACCACGTGACTTTGTGATATATAAATAGTAATTGTGGCTCTTTCTCAATTAAAAATCTCATTCAAAATTGTGACTTTGGGTGTCACATCTGTCTGGATGATTTAAACATTTGTTTGTACCTTTGGCTTTAAATTTTCTCTAAAAAAGTGGACATTACTTTTCCAATAGTCTCTAGGCATTTTTCACAGCCTCTCTCATCCACATTTTTACTCCAAACACTTCCTCCTATAATCCTCATTTCTCATCTGAATCAGCCAGTCTCAGACTCTCAGGGTCAGCTCTGACTGTTTTCTTTTCCACAGCCCATCAGTTTCCAGCCCTACCAATTCGACATCTTTGTAGTCTTCTTCGTCTAATTCTACTGCTCCTCTGCCTTACCACTCCATCAAGGCCCAGCCTATGATTAAAAAAGCAAAACAAAACCCTGTATTTGGCTTTGGTTTTCCAGTATTGCCTCATTCCAACCCATCCTACACAGTAATCTTATCTTGCTTTTTCTCTGCTGAAACATTCCTCTGAAGGATTCATATAGCCATATTCGTCTTTTCTTCCTGGCATTCTCAGTATTGTGAGGCCCATCTTCATTTTATCTCTTCTCTTTATGCATCCTTCCAAACCATCTCTTCTTGGTACACTGTGTGGACTCATCCTCTCCCCCCAACCATCATGTCTCTCATTCACACAGACCTTCCTCTTGCAATTCCATTCTCTTCATTGTAATCTTCAACCACACCCTCACCTCCATTCCAAGCCTATTACACAGACTTTTGCATCACTGTCATCAAAAACTGAGACGAGTGTCCTCAGGGAGGAAAGACTTATTGGGTTCCTGGTTTCCAAGGATTCAGTCCACCATGGCAGGAAAGATGTGGAAGATCAGAGCAGTTTATATCATTGTAATTGAAACAGAGAGAAAGACGAAACTCAGGAAGCAATCAGGGCAAGATCCTACCTCATGAACATGCCTCCAGTGACCTACTTTCTACAAACAGCCTCCTCCCAATAATACCATTAGATTATGAATCCAGCAAGAGGTTAATGTATTCATTGAGTCAGAGCCACCAGGATCTAATTATCTCTTGAAATGGCATCATTGATACCTTATCAGAAGTATGCTTTGGTAATCTAGATGTGTCTTAATCCAATCAACTTGATAAAGTTAAGTATCAAAAGCACTACCTATTCTTCAAGAACATTAGCTATGAACTTCTTGTGTTCTACTTTGGGTTGTTGCTTGGAATCTCTTTCTAATCTGAATTTCACTGCACCCTAATGAGATCTGTACTGCTTCCTCTTCTTTAGATTGCAAGTTCCTTAGGGTAGGATTTGAGGAGGCAACTCTACATTCTACAGGGTCCATAGATTTTTACACTTACTAAGTGTTCTCTAAATAAGTGTAAAATAAATGAATACCTGTAAAGAAAGTAAGCTTCTACTATACCAAGTTCTTGTTTTCCTATGTGAGATACAACTTCTGATATGATTATATAACCTCATGTAACAGAATATTTTCCTTCAAGAAGATGCAATGTACCCTTATGACTTTCTTCTCTCTGGTAATGTCGGTCTTTACCAGTGTTTGTGGCACTAATTATAGGGAGAAGGAAAGTAAGTCCTGGAAACTAGACCATTGAAGAGGAAATGAACATGAAAATTTTGTCTATAAATGGAAAATAATAGGTTTGCCAGGAAGGACATTATGAAAGGTAATATTCCACTAGGGTAGTGCTGCTTTTGGGACAATAAGGGGAAGAAAGAGCAACATCTTAGACTTTTTAGTAGAAGCTGGGCTTGTAAAACTATCAAATGATAAAGTCATTGTGAAATCAGCTTAGAGTTTTCTTAGAATCTTGTAGCCTACTGGATTAGACAAAAGAAGTTAAAATGACTATTGGACTGGAGAAAATGAGTAATGGACACAAAGGGACAAGAATGGTAATTGTGTCACTCCAAAACCAGATGGATGGAATGCTGTCCCACAAAAGATGGCTGATCTCTCCCCATCTACCAAGTGCATTCAAAAAACAAGGACAAGACAAGGGAGTGCATTCTGAATCACATGATAGAATGAGGAATGAGTTAAAACTAAAAAAAAATAGAGTATTCTATTTGGACACATTTCATTAATGACATTAAATGGCTATTTAATGACTTATTGTAAATGTTACTAAGACAGCCCAAAGCCAAAAAAATGTCTCATAACAAGATTTCTCCATGAGCCTTGATTAGCGTTTTCTTGTGGTACAGAAGGTAATACAGGAAAATCCCGATCAAGAACAATACTCAATATATTTCATTAACACTGCTACTGGAATAAATACTGCTAGGATAATGACCAGCATTAACTCGTGTAGGTTCAGATATAATTCTATCTAAAGATGCTAGAATAGATACTCCATGTTATTATTATATGCCTTAGCTTTGTCTGAACACTCGTGATTTTAAGTAACTATACTTTCAACACACATGTAAATGTAAAAGTTTTACAACAAATTTCATCTAATTTATGTTTTAGAAAATATAGAGTGTGGAATTAATTCTGTCAACATTGATTTTATTGTCTCACAGAGAATCTTTGTAAACTAACAGTTGGGCTTTTGTCTTTAATAGGGGAAAACTTCCTTTCAGGGTCTTCTCTTTCAGTTTTGTGTGCCTTGTACTAATTCAATGTATGAGCCTGGGTTAAAATTAAAATCAAGCCAGGTGCTAGTGGCTCATGCCTCTACTGCTAGCCACTCAGGAGGCTGAGATCTTAGGACAGAGGTCCAAACCCTGCTTGAGTAAGAAAATCCACAACTCTCTTATCTCCAATTCATCAGTAAGAAAGCCAGAAGCAGAGCTGTGGTTCAAGTGGTAGATTGCTAGCCTTGAGTAAATGCCTATGGACAATATCTATGCCCTGAATTCAAGCACCAGGACTGACACAAATAAGACAACCTAAATAAAATAAAATAAAATAAGAAGGTTGAGGGGCCGGGAGTTTGGCCTAGTGGTAGAGTGTTTGCCTAGCATACACGAAGACCCAGGTTCGATTCCTCGGTACCACATACATAGAAAAAAGCCGGAAGTGGTGCAGAGGCTTAAGTGGTAGAGCTCTAGCCTTGAGAAAGTCCAAGGACAGTGCTCAGGCCCTGAGCTCAATGCCAGGACTGGCAAAAAAAAAAAAAAGAAGGTTGAATGTATTTGATTTTCAAAGAAACCTATGAGTTGTTTACCCAGATTAGTTGTAACATCTTACATGTCCTTCAGATCACTAATATACAAATTGTCCTGTTTAAAAAAAATTATTAGTCATCGCTCTTGTACTGTTTGCATTCCCTTCTTAAATACTTGTTTGTTAAACATGTCATTTGAAATATGATATAAAAATCAATGTCAATAAATTATTTAATAAAAAAATAAGAATGTTGAAGGGGCAATAATAGAAGAAAATTACATGCTTATCAGGGGACTTTCAACATCTATCCCTACTTTCAGCTAATGCTCAATCCATTGAAATTGCTGTCCAGGTTCTAGTGACCTCTAAAATGAAAACTCCAGTTGCATTTTCTATTCATTCCTTTTAATATATATTTTTATTGTAATGAATAGAAGGGTTACATTATATTCGCTAGATAGAAGGAGCATTACTTAAACATTGCTACCCCTTCTCATGCCTTTGTCCCCTTTTCCCTCCCCTACTCCCTCCCCTCATCTTGTTTTCTCCCCTTCTCTATCCCATTTCAAATAAACAAATAAACATATATACAATATACCAGATAACAAGGTAAGATACTGTAACAATAGGAGATAACCAAGGGACAACAAAAGAGATGAGAAATAACATAGTACATTAAGAACAACAATCACACATTATATGGCTCTTGTTTCCCTATCCTGGAGGTCCTTTCATTTAGCCTCATCCTAAATAGCCTTATGTATCTAGGTTTAGCCCTATTGTAAACCTCTGTTAGGAGAGTCCAAGGTTTATACTAATTATGACATATGAGGGAAACCATTGAGCCTATGTTCCTCTGAGTCTGGCTTACTTCACTTAATATGATTTTTTCTAAGTCTTTCCATTTCCTTACAAATGGGGCAATGTCTGTGCTGCCATCAGAAAGAATGACATTTTCTATTCATTCTATAGTATGCTTGCTTTAATGGAAATATTTTCTCACAACTGACATGGCCTTCTTCTTGGACTAGTTAACTCGTGTCTTTTGGGACACTTGCTTCCTTCCTATTTCACTGGCTAGTCTTCCTCATTTTCCTTTGCTGGGTCATTCTCTTCTTTATGGCTGTATAATATAGGTGGCTCCCAAAGCTCAGAGACTAGACTTGGTTTCTCTCTATGCCCGTTCCCATTTCTATCATTCCAAGTCACGTACTGACTGATAATTCCAAAATATCTATCTTTAGCCCCCATCATCTTCCCAAAGCACTAGAAAAAAAGATTCACAGTGTACTTGGATTAAATAATATGTCCAAAGCACTACTTCAAATTCTCCTTCCTTCAACTGCTCTCCTATGGAGTTCTCCATGTCACTCAATGGCAACTGTAATATTCTCTTTGACCGGGGAAAATTGCCCACATTTGGCCCTCCTTCCCGGGACCACCCTGTATCCTACCAATTTTATCTACTTTTTCTTTAAAGTATTTGTTTTACTCTCCCTTCCTTCCCAACGCCTGCTTTTGCTCCTCTTGCAAATTTTTCTTCACACAATCTATGGCTAACCTTTTTAAAGAGAATTGTATCATGTCACTCCTACACTTTTCTAATAACCTTTACCTCACTAAGCATAAAAGCCAAGGCCTTACAAGCGCTCCAGTAGAGTCTAGAGTCCTCTTATTCTTCTGGCTTAATCTCCACTGCCCTCCTTTATCATATGGGCTTTCTTCCTGCTTCTTCAGAACCCCAGGCATGCTCCATTTTGGGGGTTAATGCTTTTCCCTCACTGTCCAGTACATTCTTCCTAAGGTATTTTCATAGCTTGTTCCTAGCTTGGCTAAATCTTTGCCCATTACTTTCTTTGACCAATCTAGGAAAAGTCCAACTCTCTCACACCCAGCTGCCTTAGCTTCTTTTGTTTGTCCTCTTCATTTCTACGTATCTGTACTGCAGTATATATATATACATATATATATATATTTTTTCATTTATGAGCTTTCTTGCTGCCTATCTACCTTACCAGAATAAAAGTCCTAAGAGGACAGGGATTTCTGTCAGTTCAGTTCATCCAGGTTGGCTCTCAGAGCCTAACCCAGTACCAGATACCTATAGGGTATTTAGTAAATCAGTCAAACCTTTTAGTAAAAAGAAAGGGATGATTCTTCCAGAGTCTTTATGTCTTCATTCCCAGGACACTTTGGGCCTACTTACTATAAATTCCCATCACATTGAACATTCTTTTATTTATTTTTTAAAAATTCAGCAAACAAATTAATATGTCTTGGTTCTCTATCTAGATTATTAGAGTTGTTATGTCTGATAGGTGTGATTAGAGAAGATGAAACATTACAGTATTGATGGACTGGCTGAAGAAGAGACACACAAATACACCAATTATAGATACTCAATCTGTGCTAGCACCTATGTTTACTACTGGTGCTAGAAAAGAAGGGTAAGATTTCTTTCCAATGATATGGCCATGTGTTTTTCAGTAGAGAAACCGTGGAGAACTGTGTTTATTCTATATCTAAAAAGGCCTTTTTGTATCCCAAGAACAGTTTTGAATTATGGATTTAAACTCTTATTGTTGTTGTACTAGGGATTGAGCCAAAAGCCTCTTGCTTGCTAGCCTTCTACCATATGAGCCCTGCCTGAGCCTTTGTTTACAGATTCGACTTACCATTTAAATGGTGAGTTCCTCAATTTCAGGTCCCTTTAATTTTTTTTTTAATATTTGATTCCTGTTATCTACCTAAAGGTTGTAGGACTATTGCTAGCACAAATTATAATTAAAACAAGTGTATGCATGTTGAATGAAAGTTATGGACATCAAGTTCTCAAGGACTTTAAAAAGGAGACAACAACGTGGAACAAGTAAAAACAGCTCCACTGAGGCAAATTATGTGCTGTATTAATCACAATGAAATTCTCCTACTCTAGATATTTTCACTTAGAAAAAACAACTCAAGCTCTTGGAGGCTTGCCTGTGTGCAATATCAATCAGGCATAATGGATAACTCTTTCCACTTCAGAATGTTACAATGTAGCTACTGTCTTCACATCACTCCTATAATTATTTTTTACCCAGAACTGCTTCAAGATTCAAGGAAGCTGTTAGATAGGAAAGAGTGATATTTATGAGGAGGCTAAATGGCAGTCCAAAGCCTTGTGTGTTTAATGTACTTTTAATGAATTGCCGTCTCATGCTCCTTTTACAATACCTGCTTTGGAGTAAATAGAATACAAATTTAGCATAGCAACTGTGGATAATGTCTGAAAACATTAGGGAAAATGTGTATGTTTGCAATTCTCTTATGTTTGGCCTGAACTGTTTTCTGCAGATTTATTGATGATTGGTGTCTAACTCTTTCATCAGAAAAAAGGCATCAGGCTATCAGAATCACCTTTCTTAATGACTCTTAACAATAGCTACAGCCTGGTGTAACATATATTATTCTGGAAAACAATACATTATTAGTCAATCATTTGTACCTTCCCTGTTGTATGGAATGTCCAGTGACCAAGATGGACTTTACTTCCGATGGCAATTCATATGAATTCTGTGAGGCGTGAATGGAGTCTCTTGCGTGGCTGCGTTTTGTGGCTAGTGTGTTGTGCTGTGGAGGAGCTCTGCTCGGCCGGTCCCTTTGGGAGACCTTGCCGTGGGAATGGCTGACCGCAGCCTGCAGCAGACGCTGCAGTGATCACGCCACAGGGCTTGTGATGAAGACATGAGCTACTGAGCTGCTAACAGCCAGTGATGGGAGCCAGGTAGATGGCTGACTTTCTTCACAGGGAGCCTCAATACAAGGTCTGCACACACAGTCTGGTTAATCTCAGTTAGAAGCTATTTATACCTCACTTTTCCTTCACCGAATGGCTTGCTAACTGAAGGTTCCCCTGCACATGTCTGCTCTTTGCTAGGTTATCCATCACAGGCACAATCTTCAATACATCTCTCACACTTCCAATCCCGCCATGGTGTCTGCCTCTTGGGGGACTGGAATTCACTTAGGTGGTATTAGCAGTAGTCCAAAAACAAACTAACAAACCATCCCAGTCATAAGGTAGGATTGTTGTCTGGCTGGCAAGAATATAATCCTGAAAGAAATGTGGAGTATTGGCAAGTGCAGGAGGAAAGGTATACCTTCACAAAAATGATGTTGTAATATTGGAAAGATATGGGGGAATGTTTATAAGAACTGCAGCGCTGGCTGCAGTAGGTAGTAGGTAGTACCAGTAGGTAGTGACTCATGCCTGTAATCCTAGCTACTCACGAGGCTGAGATCTGAGGACCAAGGTTCAACGCCAGCCTGGGCACTAAAGGACCTAAGATTCTTATCTCCAATTAATCTCTAGAAAAGGAAAGTGGGGCTGGGCTCAAGTGTAGGGCCATAGCCTTGAGCTGAAGAGCTCAGGGACAGCGCCCAGGCTGAGTTCAAGCCCCATGATCCAAAAAAAAAAAAAAAAAAAAAAAAAGTAGGTAAAGGCTAAATGTGAGAGACAGGACAGGAGATTCAGGAATTTTATGAAGAGGCCCTTATTCCCCGCAGTGGGATATCAGATACAGCTGGGAGGCAGACTCAGAATATAGTGAAATTTCAGCGTTCAGGGAAAATCGTATAGTTATCAAAAGTAAATGTGTTATGTTGAGCTTACAGCTATGCGTGGTAAAACCTGGGGCTAGAATATGGCTAGAAACGTCTTCATGATATTTCTAAACACTCTAGCTCTGCAGAAACCTTTTAGAAGGTTTGCTCCACGGGCATGAATTCCTATACAACACAGCATCTACCCAGGGAACACCTTCACAGCGAAAGAAATGTAGGAAAGAACCCAGGACCATCGGCTCCAATAGTCATGTGAGACACTATACATCCTGAAGAACTTGTGTCTATACTCCTGGAAGCTGAAAGTCTACCTGAAGGGATGGCTGAGAGATATTTTACAAGGAAAAAATGCCATTCTGTCCACTAACTATGACACCAAGAAATGGAAGCAAGAAGCTTTTTCTTACCCTTGTGTCAGTGACTCACTTAGAGAAGTGTTTCTTTCTTTTGCCACCCTGTGTTAGGGGAACACTGTTAAGATTCCCCTTGAATTGCAAGCTGTTGTTGCTTGTTGCTCTGTGGACTCCTTAGGTTTAGAAAGTAGGAAGATACCATCTTGACAGAGGCATGGGTGCACATAAAGAAATGGAAGGGTAGGCTGTGTCATGTGCTTATGGTTGACGTGGGGAAGGAATTTGAGTGCAGCAGATGGGAAAAGAAATACCTGTGAGACCCAAACCACTTACTAAGCCATTTCTTGGTATTTCCTTGCTTGATTATGATCATAAACAGTCACACAGCAATTTTGGTCTGAAAAGAGTATGCTGGGCAGCAGTTAAGACCCCTCAGGAACAAGTTTGGCTCAGAGAGTCAAGTAAACCATCAGGTCCAGAAGAAATGAGAGCTTAGACAAAGGGGTGGAATCAGAATGGGAGGAAGGATGTGGTAGCATACCATGTAACCTCAAGCTCAAATGTAGCCAAATAGTTTTTCACATTAACCTTTTTCCACGTTTTGCCTCAAGGAAAAAAGACCCATGAGTCATGAAAGAACTGCTCCAGGACTGAGAATTAAAAGAGATTTATTTTAGTCTGTTGTAACCAAGTTATATTTCTATGTTAGAGTTTCTAGCATTTCCCCACATTTTTTTCAGTGTTATAACATGTCCTTCAGCCATTTTTGTATTTGCCATGCAACTTAAGCCTTTATGCATGTAAATGTTCAAAATTACACATGATTATACTACTTTAATATAGACTATTAAGTTCAGGAGAGGTGTTTTGTTTAACTTCATACACTGTATAAATGTGAAGCCTAGTTTGAAAATGATGAAGCAAATAATCAGAAACTAATATCATTCTTAAAAATAGTAACTACATGCCACTCACTGTCAATATTGAGACATAACTAATAGGTGACTTTTGAGTGATAATTCATTAGTTACAGAGATTACGTGAAACTCAAATCTGAAATCAGATGAAGTTTGTTACATATGGTTGACAATAAATGTTTGTATAGGTTTTTACATTTTAGCTCATATGAGTTATAAGGGGCTGGGGCTTGAAGGTGAGGCTGGATTTTTTTTATAAATACCTTTATAATTACTTCACCCCCGATCAATCTTTTTGTGCAATTTTTAAAAACTATTTTTTCTTAGTCATTTGAAGTGCACTGAAAACTCAGAGTTAGTTAAGGTAGGTCTAGTTTTAATTCCCTAATGAATGCTGAAGCTCAGATACCTTTGGCGATCATTGTTTTAGTCAAGTGCTATATAAATGTGAAGTAGAATTGGCTTTTGGACCTTGGGTCATCCTATCCAACATTCTGTTCTCATCCCAGTCCTTTAATTGGCATCCTCTTCAAAGTAACACCCAGGAAGGTTTTCAGGAAAAACACAGTAAAACCACAACAAGAATGTCAGTTCTTTTGTTTATAATTTTTAATGATTCTATATACCTTTGAGAAAACTGTATCATAATGCCCTTGACTTTTTCTAGTATCTTGCATCAGATATGCTACCATGTAAATGTGTCCTGCTTTTAATAGTTATCCTTAATTATCTCAAAGAGAAATAAGATGTGAACTAGGAAAAGCAACAGCTAGCATTAACTTTCAAACCCACGCTGCAAATGAAATGATTTTTCCCACACGTTGGACTTACATTCTATGATAGGCCACAGCCTTTCCTTCAGCTTCCTGCTATTTTTCTGAAGACCCTTTATTTATTTTTCATTAATCTGTCTCCCTTGTGTGCCAGGCGCTCAGTAATCTGCTCATCTCTAGCATGATCTATACTATAATCCATTGCTTCTTCTTCCATGCATTTTAATGAAGCAATTTTTACCTCCTTTACATAACTGCTGTCCTGATTTCATATGACACCACAACCATTTATTGTCATGTCATTGAAAGCAAATCTTTAGAGAATACCTCAAAACAGGACAGATACATATTTTTTAAATTCTTTCTTTTAAAGGGCTTTGTGAACTCAGCAGTATTTTCATCATTTAATTTTCAGGACAGGCTCGGGCTTAGAAACGGATGTCTTTTGGATGCCAACCCAACCGGGAATAAACATTGGCAGTCAGAATCCTTTGTCCCCTTCCTGCCCCATGTCTTGGCTGGATTTTCTAAATGGCTGTCCCCACCCACTGCTCTTCTGGGATGGGTGACAAAGCACTGCACAGGAATCATGGAGGAAGCACTTGGCCTGGTTGCTGTTTTGTTTCTGCCTTCCTGCTAATGTTGTTTTGCTCTTGTGTTTCCTGACCATTGGCTTGGACTTGGACCTTTCCTGCTCTGTCTACCAGCATTTGCACAGTCCAGGCCCACATTTGTCTGTCTGGCTTCTGACCCTTGCTCTTGGTGTGATATACAACCTTGTGTCCTGGATAAGGTCTTCCTTCTGGCTGCTCTCAGGGAACCTTGATCCACTTCCTCACCTCCCATTGCCAACACTATTTGTGGTATTTTTATTCCTTTCCAAGCTTATGTTAGATGTTTGAGTCATCTATCTATCCCCTTGTCTCCTCAACAATCAATTATTAAGTACCCAAAAAGTGTGGTTCGCACAAATATTAAAAAATAAAGACGTCAATTCTCCCCTTACAGAATTCATCAACTAGAAGATTCGCAGATCTAAGAAGGCTCTGATGGAAACTTGGGGCTTCTGCACCTTTGAGAAGTCCACATGAAGAAAATGCATCATGTGTTGACGTTTCCTACTGTTAAAGTCATCTTTAATTATCTAGAGGATAAAAATGTAAAATATATAATTAAGCAAATGACACTAACTTTCCTATCAACATTCCAAATGAAAGGATTCTCCCACTGTTTGGGCATATGTGAGTAAGAATGCATACGTAGGAAACAGCCTCAGAAAAGATCAATTAGACAGAGGCCTTGAAGCTCCATGAGTTTTGTAGTGAATTCATCTGTGTGACATGGAGTTTTAAGAAAGCGTTGTGGGGTGAAACTATGCAGGGCGTATTCTGAGGGCCTTTAACAATGGCAGCCCACCACCTTCATGTCAGGGCTATCTCCTTACTGCTAGATGTCCCCGATCAACTGTATAGCCAGACTGTTATCTGACTAGATGAAGGAGATGGGAGAGGAGGAGGAGACAGGCAGAACATTCCAAACAAAGGGCCCCGCTTGCAGGCATCACCTGCAACAGTAAGTCCTGGGAGCTGCCAGCAGCTCTATTCTGTTGCAATATAAAAGATACGGCTTATGGAAGTGAGCAGTGAGCTGAATGAATCAGAATCTTCATCCTAACGAAGGACCTTGAATGCTCTGCTGCTGCTTAGATCTTTATCTCAAACAGACCACCTCGGCAGGAAAATATGCAAGTGTGGAGATCACTTAGACGATGTGGTAGTTATTGAAGGAGGAGGTGACAGAGAGATGAACTGAAGTCCTAACAACAGAGTAGAGAAGAGAAATGAGCTGAGAAATAGGGGGTAATGTCAGTGAAGAGTGGAGAGAAACCCTTGGCTTTCTGACGAGGGTGAGTGAGAATGGCTGGAGCATCAGATGAAAAACCAGGTAGGGGAGGAGGATGAGTTGAAGGGAAAGCATGTGATTGGTTGTTTAAGGCAGCTTAGTGGAGATGTTCTTTTAGAACAATGGTTTTTAAGTATGAAGCTAGAGGAGAAGTCTGGGTACTCAGAGCAAAGATCAGCCTAGGGGAAGGAACTGAAAGGAAATGGGGGAAGGTGTGGAGAAAAAGAAGAGTAAAGAACAGGCAAAAAAAGAGCTTCACGGGGGCTTAGAATAAACCACAAGGAGGGAGCCTGGGAGGTTCAATACTAGAAGTCAACACAGTTTAAAAATCTGACTTGCCCAAATCTCTAATACCGCACTAAAAAGAGTGAAAAAATGTGATCCTTTGGAGTTTAGGATGAAACACTATGAAGATCCGACGAGGGATGAGGGTTAAGCTTGCTTCCATGGGTTGAGGATTGGATGGGAGGTGAGCGAGTAGACATGCTCTAGTCAGAGCAGACATGATAAGGATAGTTTTCAATAAAAATGTCCTGAAAGGCACTGAATGTGAGGGGGGTGATAAGAAACTAAAGAATCATTTATCTTGGTTCTTGTATTTTAGGTAGAAGATACTTGAGTTTATTTATTTATTTGGGGGGGGGGGCTGGGGCTTGAACTCAGGACTTGAGTGCTGTCCCTAAGCTGTTTTGCTCAAGCCTAGTGCTCTAACACTTGAGCTACAGCTTCATTTCTAGCTTTTTTTTTGGTAGTTGATGGAGATAAGAGTCTCAGGCTTTCCTGACTGGGCTGGCTTTGCACTGTGATTCTCAGATCTCAGCCTCTTGTGTAGCTTACAGTACCTGGCCTTGACTAGTTTTTATAGACAGAGAAGGTACACATTCAAAAGATGGAATGAGAGTGTGTTAGAACCAAGTCCTGTGACATTGTATTATGGTTTGATCTGAAATCTTTCTCAGAGGCTCATGTGTACAGGGGATGGACCTTTTAGGGGGCAGGGCCTAGTGGAGATAAGTTGAGTCACTGAGGGGGATGTCTTTGAAGCGATATTGGGATACAGACTCTTCCTCTGGAGAACAGCTTTGCTCCATGTTGTACTTCCTGCCTTTACTTTCTGCTTAGCCAAAAGCAATGGGAAAGAGAGATAATGGATGAAACTTAAGAAATCATAAACAACTTCATTTTTAGTTGATTTTCCTGGTTTTTTTTTATCACAATGACAGAAAACTGACTAGCATACCTAGGTTGCTAATTATTTCTGGAAACCCAAAGTTCTGACTTTTTTCAAACATTACATTTGTTTCTTTCTAAGTTAGCTACTATAGTCCACCTGGCTGGTCTTGATAATCTTCAGGGTTGGTTTTTTGTTGTTGTTTTGTTTTGCTTTTAACAACTCTGAGGGTCAGTGAATATGGTCCAAAGAAGCACACGTGGTTTGTTGATCTACAGTGATTTCTTAAGGCAGTCTGCCCCGGAAGCAGAACTGGAGAAGGATCAAAGAGGGTAGAATGAGATTATCCTTCTTTCCAACTTACCGTTCCATCCTGCAGTCCCCTTACTGACTTGCCCTGGCACAGAGCTATTTGCTTCAAAGGGAGTAGTATTATTCGGGGGGTAGAAAAAAATCATGATGCAGGCAGTTTGTTCTTGCTTCTGCTAGGTAACATTTAGGTTATTATTAAAACTGCCCGAATCTATTCTGGAGACAGATGAGATCAAAAGCTATATGTCCCAGAGGCCATCTCAGAGCTCTGAAACTGAGATCTCTGCTTTCTAGCAGTCCAGGACAGAGAAGTCAGGCACTCACAATAAGTGAGAAAAAGCTTTTTATAACAGAACATGCTTGACAAATGCCAGTTATCACCATTATTCCTGAAAAACAGTTGGCAGAGATATTTGCCTGAAGACCTCATAGTGCACTAAATAAAGACACAGTAATGCAAAGGCAAGTAGATTCCTTTTTAACAGCATATGTGTTCTTGGGAGAGCTAAACCTCATTTTCAGCTTAATGCCCACTTGACAGACTTGGTGGATATAAAGTTACCACCATCTCTCACGTACAGCCTAAATGGGAGCCAGAAGCAGGTTTGTTCTTGAGTCACCACAGCTGAAAAATACTTTGCCACCATGCCTTTCCAACAGCTGTGTGAATAATAAATATCTAGTAAAAACTCTGGGCACTGAATCCTAATTAGTATTAGCATTTAAGAGATTTTCACCTACTTAAAGGAGGGAAAAAATACTATATTACATAGCTGTGATCAGGGAGAAGGATGAGTTGTGCACAAATAAAAAGGAACATAATTAGGATGCAAGGTGGGTACTCAGTGCTGAAATTAAATAGAGACATTTCATAAAAGCAGCAGTTTAGGAATACTGCGTTGTACTATCTGATCTTTAGGAAGAAGAGAAACACCTTCTCCCCAAATCCAGTTATGTGTCTTACTTATTGTTGTCTAATTTCTGATGTCTAGATACCTAAATGCAGATGATGAGGACTTTATCTCTCTAGCTCAAGGCTTTACTTATCATTAAAACACAAATACATGGGCAAAGTGACCTTTAATATTTTTCATCACTTGTTGATAAATGTGAGCAAGTATCTAACTCAGGTCCTATAAGGGACAAGAGCCAAAGAGCAGCCTCTGGCTCTCTTTGAGGTTTCCTTAAGGCTAGGGAAGCCTGAGGTGTTGTGGCAGTGGTGAATGGAAACTTTTAACCAACCATTATCTTTTTCATTGTTACCAGTCCCCACTTTATTTCTAGCTAAGTATGGACCCATTGGAAGACTTCATGCCTACATCTGCTGCCCATTGTAACCCTCTTCTCATGCCTTGCAGCTAGCACTGAAAGAAAGAGGCAGAATTAATGAAGCAGAACATCAGGAATATCCTTAAGAAAGGGGCTGGATAAAAATCCTGTCTGTCTGCCTGCCTGCCTGCCTATGCATCCTGCTACTCTCTGCTGCTCACAGTTAATCTCAATTCCTAACTGATGCAAATGAATGCAGATTTTGTTGTAAAAACATACAAACACCTGGACACACAAATAAAATCAAACAAAAAATTAAAGCTCTAGGAAGAGTTCTGCATTTGCCTCAGGATTCACAACTTGAGATGGATTTGGATTTTCAAACTCCTTCACCAGCTCTTCCTCACATGCCTCCCCACCAAGCCCCAGATCCCTGATTTTTGGGGGGTAGGGGAAAGGTTTGGAGGAAATCCCTCTCTTAGTGTTTACCAGAGATGTTCTCTCTCTTCTAAACACAGACTTTAAAAATAGACTTCAGGGGGCCGGGAGTTTGGCCTAGTGGTAGAGTGCTCGCCTAGCATGCATGAAGACCCACGTTCGATTCCTCGGTACCACATACCGAGAAGTGGTGCTGAGACTCAAGTGGTAGAACGCTACCCTTGAGAAAAGTCCAAGGACAGTGCTCAAGTCCAGGACTGGCAAAAAAAAAATAGACTTCAGGGCCAGGAGTTTGGCCTTGTGGTAGAGTGCTTGCTTAGCATGCACTAAGACCTGGGTTCGATTTCTCAGTACCACATACATAGAAAAAAGCTAGATATGGTGCTCTGGCTCAAGTGGTGGAGCTCTACCCTTGAGAAAGCCCACGGACAGTGCCCAGGCCCTGAGTTCAAGGCCAAGGACTGGCAAAAAAAAATAAAAAGAGACTTCAATGGCTCCTTGAAAGTTAGCCCTGTTATCACCATCAGCTAAAAGTCCTTACCAGGATGGCAGCATAGCCTATTAATATAATTCTTCTCAGGAATTAAAAAGAAACGTTTATATTCTATCCCTTGAAAATAGCAAAGAAAGGGAAGAAGAAATGCCACAGATGCCGCCAGGGTTGACTTACTAGATTAAATAACTTCACTTGTTTAATTCCCATCATAAATGATGAGAATTAAAAGAATTTGGGGCAGTAGCACTGTGGCTCAGTGGTAGAGCACTAGCCGTGAGCTGAATTGCTTAGGGACAGAGCCCAGGACCAGAGTTCAAGACCCTGACAGACAAAAAATAAAATAAAATAAAACAAAACAAAAAAGAATTTGGGAAGTAGAAATAGACTTAGAGATGTTCTAGTCAGCCTCCACCACTTTACAGATGAATTAAGGGAAATAAAATAACACTGCTGTAGACCTTTGTAGACCTCTTCCAGCAGTGAGGAACATCTAGTCCTCTGTGTAAAGCCCACAGAATCATCTGATCTAGTCCCATCAAGGCAACTGCAGCCCAGACATGAAATCATTAAACCTAGGAGCTGTAGGTAACATTATAAATATCCACATGGTCCCTGGTGGAAAAAAAGTTCCCCACCCAGACCTTGTTCAGTGTGATTTGCCTCCATGTTAGGCAGGTGATATGTGTTGAAATTTCAGGCAGAATTCCAGTTTTTTGTCAGTTGTGGGGCTTGAACTCTGAGCCTGGGGCTCTCCCTGAACTCTTCAGCTCAAGGCTAGTGCTCTTCCACTTGAACTACAGAGCCACTTCTGATTTTCTTAGGTAGAATTCTTAAATATCCTATTAACACTATCTTTGTGTGTGTGTGTGTGTGTGTGTGTGTGTGTGTGTGTGTGTGTGTGTGTGCATGTAAGTACGGGATCCTGAACTCTAGCCCTGAATTTTCTCTTATTTGGCTTCTTTTATATTGGTTATTTGAAGATAACAAGTTTCTCAGATTTGTCTGCCCTAACTGGCTTCAAACTGTAACCCTCAGATCTCAGTCTCTTGAATAGCTAGGATTATAGGCATAAGTCACAGGTGCCCAGCTGTTTAGTTGAATTTTTCTTATTTATTTGAGTTGATTTTGCTAACTCCTACTTGAAGGTATCAGGAAAGGCTAGACAAACTTTAAAGGTGCTTTTGTAACTGGATACATGTCCACAGGCTCAGCTTTAGGGTTTCTAACATGTGAGTTCTGGCCCACTCGTTCCAATATCCCAAATAAAAGAGATCAATCATGTGAAGGGTAGAAAAAGGAGATTTATTCTTCTGTATAAGAATGCTATGGAATAGACATTGCAGAGTATAGATATGAGCTTTAGACTGAAATAGAGGAAGGATTGGGACAAAGATATGAATAATTAAATGGTCCCAGGCCAAGTGCAGCCTGGTTGGTTGTCTCAATTCTAGTTCTGTGAGGGGCTCCAGATAAGTATTATTCTGTGAGAATAATTCTGTGGGTTGACCTCTCATTACAGGTATTTGTTCTCACTTGATGGAGAGCTTTTTACAAGGCTGTCCTTAGAGGTACTTTGTATCTGTCATAAAGATGTTATTGATTGATCCTGTATTGCCTGGAACCCAAAATGATGTGTGTGTGTGTGTGTGTGTGTGTGTGTGTGTGTGTGTGTGTGTATGAGAGAAAGAGAGAGACAGAGAGAGAGAGAGAGAGAGAGAGAGAGAGAGAGACAGAGAGAGACAGAGAGAGACAGAGAGAGACAGAGAGAGAGACAGAGAGAGAGACAGAGAGAGAGACAGAGATTGAGAGAGAGAGAGAGACCAACAGAGACAGACAGAGACAGAAAGAGACAAAGGGACTGAAAGTCAGGAGTAGAGACAGAAATATATTCAGATGAAAGGAGACAGATGAAAACTGGAGGTACGAAGGTCTCCAATGTTTCTTCTTCCTATAAGAGCCAGATGAATTGTCTGTGTTTTTATATTTGTCTTTCTTGGTTGCTGTTTTGTTTTGTTTTGTTTGTTCCCAAAGGAAAAGCAGTTTCTAAGTATCTGTTATGCTTTTAGCTTTGAAAGTACCTAATTTGTTTTTATCTATCCTCTTTTGGTGTTTATTGGTGTATCTTATTTAAGCAGAGCAATTGTGTTTGCCACACACAATGAAATAATGGGATCTATAGACAATGGAATCAGGGGGCGTGGGCCCTTGACAACTTACTATCCAGTTGGGAGCAAACCCTGCCTCCACAATATACAAATACACACATAATTAACCATAGCACACAGTCCCAGAGGTTATCAATGTGACCATCTAGAGAAGTGAGTGACATTATGTAAGTCTTGTGTCAGCAAAAATGCTCATTAGAACAGATTCTTTTCCCCAAATGGAGAGTTGCATCAGCATTGTTTTGCAGATATCTGAAAGTCATAAACCATTATTTCAAGTATTTTGGAGATAGGACCTTCTCCCCATCTCCATGTGTATGCAGGTTGTAGTGGGTAGTAATGATCTACTTAATTAGGCAAGGCCTACAAAACAGGGGAGTTAGCTAGACAGGATGGGTCATGAGGATGCCAGTGCTGGAGTTCAGAAAACAAAGTGGTGTAAGGTCGAGTCCAAATGCATTCTTTTCTCTGCATTTTTTTTATTGTACTATAAGTGTGATGTACGGGGAGTTAGTTATATAAGTCAGGTAATGAGTATTTGGTGAATGTCACCTCTTCACTCTCTTCCAGTTTTTCCCTCTCATCCCTACCCACAAGCTGTACAGTTCATTTTCAACACAGTGCTAGTGAGTACCACTGCTGCATTTATTCACCCCTTGTCTCTCCATTTCTGTGCCTCCTTAACCTCCCAAAGGCAAACAAGCAGGACAAAAAGAAAAGAAAACTAAAACAGTAATAGAGAAAAAAATACCTCTCGTTTGCATTGCCTGGAGTTCATCTCGATGCATATTATGATCAAATGCATATAGGTATCAAATGCATAGGAATATCCTTCCTTGGCCTCATTGTGTGTGTATACCTAGAGATTTGAATAATCTATCACGTTCCAGGGTGTATTAGATCTAGTTTCCATATATGAGAGAAAATATGCATCATTTATCTCTCGAAGCTTGACTTACCTCATGTAACATGATCTGTTCTAGGTCAATCCATTTCCCTGAAAATGATATATCATTATTATTACCATTATTAATGGCTGTGTAAGTATCATGTTTTTTGGACCCACTTATTTATTGTAGGGTACCTAGGCTGTTTTCATGGCTTGGCTGTGGTGAATAAGTGCAGCAATGAACATGGATTTACAAGTGTCTTTATCAAGTGCATTTTTTGATTGTAAAGGTGATATACAGAGGGGTTATAGTTACATAAGTCAGGTAGTAAGTGCATTTCTTTTTGAAGAGTATCACCCTCAAGTGTGTTCTTAGCTCAGGATTTTCCCATCACTTTCGTAGGAGATTGAAAGAGTAGGACAGTAGCATGCAATAGTATGCCGTTCTAGACTGCAATCTTCAAAGAAACAAAATGAAAAATACTTTTTAAATGTATGCTAATTTCCCTCCACTCCTCCTTACCCTTTTCTGGTTAAAGTGTCTAGATAATTCTGGGGTCTCTACTAGTAGGTTTTCTTTAGCTGGGCATGGGGGTGTAAACCTGGGGACAGGATATGAATGGAAAGAGATAATAAAGGGAAGTTGATGTGAGAAGAGGGCTTGGTGCATTCCAGAAACAGGATACACACTGCTTCCTCAGCAGAGTCCCAGTGAGGTTGAGAAGCCAGAGAAAGAGAATGTTTATACAAAATCTAGATTTCCAGAGAATGGCTAGCTTTGTAGGCTCCCCATAGGCCCCCATATTCTGACTGAGCAAACAATCAGCAAAGTGATTACGACACTTGCATGGAAATAGGAGATGGAACTGAGCAGAGGGCTGGCAGTTGTCTTAGTCATGTCTGCATGGACTGCAATAAGAACCACAGCTTCCATTACAGAGACATAGCTTAGCCATGATATTCTGGAACTTAGGAATAACTCTGAGACAAGGGTCAAAATGTCCAGCTTAGAAGAGAAACTTCCTATCATCTATGGAAGGAGGTTTTCTAAATCCAAGTAGTTATGTTTTACCATGAAAGAAGCAAATTTTATTTCTGGCATTTCTGAATTTTTTTCACCGTGTTTCACCTCTCACTAAACTAATTTACTTTCCTTCCCAAAATGTGTCCAAAACAATTACTTTTGTCATTGTTTAAATGGTCAGTGTTTCACAGCTAGAGTTTAAATGAAATCCACACATGCTTCCTAAACTCCATGTGGCTTCTTGTGGTTTCCAACCAATATTTGGGTATCTGCATGTGTTTCAGAAACTTCAGTCTAAAAAATGTGTCCCATTTGGAAGAAATAAAGCTTTTAGCAAAACCCACTAGAGAGCAGTCAGATGAGTCTCTGTTGGAAATACTCTGACATGCTGCTCAACAGTCTACATGTTGGGACTCTGCTGGAATCCACAAACTGTAAAATTGGAACTTAGCTTATGCATCAAAACCAACATCATCTTATATGAAGGTAAAAAAAATGTGGAGTAGGATATGCTCTTAGCCAAAACAACTCAGCTGTCCCTTTGCTAGAGGCAGAGAAAGCAAGGGAATTGGGGAGATGAATGACCACAGGAAAAGGTTTATAACACTACCTTGTTCTAGCTGGGTACTGATGGCTCATGCCTGTAGTCCTAGCTACTCAGGAGGCTGAGATCTGAGGATTGTGGTTTGAAAGCCAGCCTGGAAAGGAAAGCATGTGAGACATTTATCTCCAGTTAGTCACCAGAAAACCAAAGTAGTTCTGTAGCTCAAAAGTGGTAGAGTGTTAGACATTAGAGCTCAGGGACAGCACCCCATCATAGACAAAAAAATTAACCAAAACTACTTTATCCATACATTTCTAGATGACTGGCTTTAGCAGAGAATTCACTTCCTTCCTTCACATGTATATATTGATGGTTTCACGAAGAGGTGACAAAAAAAAATATTGAATCTCTATCAGTACTTAAGCAGGTGGTCAAAAGCCTAGGGTTTCTACCCAGTAAAGGTTTAGCATAATGACCAAAGACTTTTTTTTTTTTTGGTCGGTTATGGGGCTTGGATTCTGGGACTGGGCACTGTCCCTGAGCTAGTCAGCTCCAGGCTACCACCCTACCCCTTGAGACTCAGCGCCACTTCCAGTTTTCTAGTGGTTAATTGGACATAAGAGTATCACTGTCTTTAGTACCCGGGCTGGCTTTGAACGGAGATCCTCAGATCTCAGCCTCCTGAGTAGCTGGGATTACAGGCGTAAGCCACTGGCCCAGTTCCAGAGACTTTTTTTTTATCGAGGTAAAATTTACCTGACATAACAATCACTTAAAAATGTGTATTTTAGTTCATTCACAAGGCATCCTTTCCCTAGTGTCAAGTTCTAAAATACAAGTTTTTTAAGTTCCAAAAATTTCCCTTATCACCTCTCCAATAAAAAATTTTGTTCCAACTAAGTGGTCCTTATATCTTTTCCTTTTATCTTTATCCCTAATGGCCACTAGCCTGCTTTCTCTCACCATACAGTTCCTTTTTCTGGTACTTATATATATAGAATCCATTTGGTATAATGTGGCTCATCCACATTGCAGCGGAGAGTAGTTATTTGATATACTGCTTTTGATAGACTACAGAAAAAGCAAAAATGATGTGCTTTTATCATAGCTCTGGAACCAAAAGAATTAAGATCCAGTTTGTTTCTCCAAAAACACTCTTCTGTATCCTCATCTGGATACTTCATTCTCATTTAAAATGGATATTAGTTATTTATTCCTACCAAGTTGCTGAGCACATTTTTTTGTCTTTTTTAAAATTGAATTTTATTGTAAAGGTGTTGTACAGAGGGGTTACAGTTACATAAGCAATGAGTACCTTATTGTTAAACATTGTTATCCCTCTCTTGTTTTTCTTCTAATTTCCCTCTCTCAGCCTTCCTCCTCCAATTTGTAAAGTGCATTTCCAATATGCTATCTTATTTTGCTGTTGTATTGGTTCAATCTTTGTCCTTTGTCTCACAATTTGATTGTTCCTCTTCCCTTCCCCAAATCAGATAAACATATATACAAGACCAAGGTGCCAAAATCAAATACAGTGATAGCAGCGGATAAACCAAAGGAAAATAGATGAAAGAAAAGAAGGACTTCACATGGTACATTCAAACAACAAGAAAACTATTTCTAGGAGTTCCATATCTAGGAGTTGGTTTCAATTAGCATCATCTAATATGGCCATATGTATACAGCTATTGAGTTATTGTGCTCCTCTAGACATATCCTAGACATATACTAATTATTACAAATGAGGGAAAACATGAAGCCTATGCTTCTTTGGGTCTGGCTTACTTCACTTAATATGATTTTTTCCCCAAGTCTTTCCATTTCTGATGAGAGCATAGAGTTCCATTGCGTATATATACCACATCTTGTTGATCCAATCATCTACTGATGAGCATTTGGATTGGTTCCATATCTTAGCTATGGTAAATGATACTGCAATGAACATAGTTGTGCTATTAGCTTTAGTATGGCTTTGTGTTTGAGTAAATGCCCAGGAGTGGGGTTGCAGGATCATAGTTTAGTCTTTTGAGGAATCTCCATACTGCATTCCAGAGTGGTTGAACCAGTTCACATTCCCACCAACAGTGTAGTAGTGTTCACTTTTGATCACATCCCCACCAGCAGCTACTATTATTTGTTTCCTTGATAATGACCATTCCAACTGGGACAGTGTGGAATCTCAGTGTAAGTTTTGATTTGCATTTATGCCCAGAGATGTTGAACATTTCTTCACGTGTCTATTGGATATCTATTCTTATATCCTCTTCAAAGAAGTCTCTTTCTAATTCTTTAGCCCACTTATTAATGGGCTAATTAATTTCTTTGAGGATTTGTTATGGGAGGATTAAGTTTTTGAACTCCAGTTATAGTTTTGATTTGAGGCCCTTGTCATATAGCTAGGGAAGCTCTTCTTCCAATTTGTAGATTTTCTATTTATCTTGCTGAGCTCATTCTTTTCCACCTCACTTTTGGAGAAAATGTTGACCTCAGTCCTGTGTAGTAAGGTCTTTCATCTCCCTATCCACCAATCAAGAATGAACATACACTCTAGTTTGAGGCTTTCTGCTGGGGAATGCACTAATGTACTTTCTTCCTGTGGAAGATGAAGTTGATGATATATACCTGGTCAGGTGTCTTCATGTGGAGAGCCAAGCTGACACCAAAGAAAGCTGGACAGAGGCTGTGCAGGAGTTGAAACCTGGAGATATTCTTGAGTCAGTTTGTTCAGCCATGTTTAATTAGTTGTAAGCTTCTTTGTCTTATATCAATTTGAGTTGGATTTCTGTCATTAAAAAACATGACCACATTCATACTGGGCAGATGGAGAGACTATCCTTTTCAGAGCTAAGGAGATAAAAATGAGGCCTCTGATAGTCATAGATCCCTGTTTGGTATGGTTGTATTTCAATCATATGATTCTGTTCCAATAGTACGGACATGAATTAACATCAAAACTTTTGATATTTATCTACTCATTTCCTCATGTGTATAAGTTTATTTGAAAAGAGAAAGAAATGGTGGCATTACTTTTTGCTGCTTCTCTGACTTAACTTCCTTGATGAAAGGCTCTTGGTTCAATCAATTGAGACAGAATCTCACACAATAGCATAGGATACCAATAAAACAAAACAAAACAAAAAAACCTTTAAGGACTAGAAACGTGGCCTAGTGGTAGACTGCTCACTTAGCATGCACAAAACCCTGGCTTTCATTCCTCAGTACCACATACACAGCAACAGCCAGAAGTGGCACTGTGGCTCAAGTGGTAGAGTGCTAGCCTTGAGCAAAAGAAGCTCAAAGACAGTGCCCCAGTCCTGAGATCAAGCCCCAGGACTGGAAAATAACCCCAAAACTTTGAAGAATAATATTTCACATTATCAAGGGCCTTTTTGATTCAAAGTGTTACAAATATTATGCACAGGAAGGAAAAGTTAAAAAAATTAGTCCCATATTCTTTTTAGAGTGTAACATCTCAAAGTAGTAAATATGGGACCTTTCCCTAGTCCCTCATGATACTTTCTAACAACATGACTCAAGATAAACTTCTTACTAAAATGTGATGAAAAACAAATGGAACCAGGAAGAGGTTTCCTTCCATTTTCTATTTTGATTTAATTAAAAAGAAGATAAATGATAGAAAAATAGTCTTCAGGGCATATGCTTTTGGTTGAGAAATGCTTTGATGAATACAGAGCACTTTATCTTGGGACCTCTTGAGAGAAGCATTGGAAATGGAGAATGGATTTATTAAAAGTGATCTTGGCATGCCGGGGTTAATTAATTAAAACTTGATTGACTTTGTACATTTACAAAATTCTAAATAACATAATCAGATATTTGTTATGGGTTTAATTGTTTCCTCCCCCAAAAGATATATATTTTCACCTCTAAATATATAAAATAAAAACTTATTTGGAAATAAGGATTTTGAAGATATAATTCAAGCTTATTTCATGTTTATTATTATTGTCACCAATGGTAAGGTTTCCTTATTTTTGTGTATGACTAATATTCCATGATACATGTATGTCACATTTTCTATCCTTAATCACCCATTAGCGGACACTCAAGTTGTTTTCATACTTGGCTATTGTGAATAATTAGGCCCCAAAGTATTAGATCAAATGGTAATTCTATTTTTAATTTTTGTAGGAATTCCATATTTTTCCCTTGGCAGTTGTACCAATTCATATTTCCCACCAATAGCATATACTTTTGGTTTTGATTTTCATTTCCCTTATGATCAGTGATTTTGAATATTTTCATATACTTGCTGATCATTTGTATATCTTCTTTTGAGACATGTATATGTAGGTCCTTTGCATACTTTTATATTAGGTATTTGTATTTTTCTATAATGTTTTCAGAGTTCCCTATATATTTACCAAAGAGTGGGGAAAAGATTTTTCTGCCGAGGGACATTAGGATGTTTGAGAAATCATTCATTACATTTGTTGAATTGTGCTTTGGAAAAAAAAATAGCTCCCAGATTTACTTGGTTTCAAGTGTAACCTACAGTTGCCTACTTACAGGGCCAGACCAAATGTGGTCTTAGGCTTTATATGGCCCATGGGCCAGACAATCCTTACCCTTGCATCAGGTTTAGGTTTAGGAACATATATTGTCTCAGTAACCAACTTGTTTGTAATGAGGTAAATCCATATTTTGCCACATTCATGAAAGAATCCAGCACATGAGAATCACAGACTGGATGATATTGACAACTTTGAGCTGTCCCTGAGTAGTATCTTGAGAACTATGGAGATAATTACCTAGCATATGGTTCTTAACCCTGGTTGCGCATTAAAATCACCTGGGAAACATTTAATGCCTTCTTATTCTGGACCAATTAAGGAAAAAAAACCTCCAGGGACAGGGCCTAGGCACCGGTAATTTTTTATTTAAATTCCTCAAAGTGATTCTAACATGCAGCCCTAGTTGAGGACCAATGGCCTGATGTCATGTTTCATTACTGTTGAGTCTGGATATTCTAATCACAGAAGGCAGAGGTGAGCATCCCTTTCCCCTCACAGCCCTCTGCTTTTTGTCTGATTGGGGTTAAATAAAGCCCAAGTGGAACTTAAACTAAGCCTGGTAATTGTCATGGTGATGCCCTAGATTTTTCTATCAAATTCAATCTTATTTAGAATTGGAGGCACAGAAGTCATTCTACTGAAGTTAAAATATGTCTACCCCTATTTAGAATATTCAGCATCAAATTCAACAGATTTTTGTCCTAAAATTTCAAATGCTAAATCTTCAAAAGAGTAGATCTCACCTGAATCATCCAACTTATCATTAATTGTAGGGTGTGCCTGATCCCAGGGAATTATCTAAGAAGTGGCATCATGTATAGTCTGTAGAGACTCCTGTCTGCATATTGTTCATAGATTTGAAAATTTGTGCCTCATCCCTGTTTTTAATGGAATGTGGAGGAAGAGGAATTTGAAAAATCACAGGGCCAAAGGGACCTACGGAAATGATTTTATTTGGTGATCTGCCTTTTCTACTGTCTAATCTACTATAAGAGCCAGATAACTTGACCCCTTGCTAAATTCATAAACCCTCAACAGAAACAACTATAATATTCTTTTCTTTCTTTCTTTTTTTGTCGGTCATGGGGCTTGCTACAGTACCACTTCCCGTTTTCTGGTGGTTAATTGGATAAGAGTCTTATGGACTTTAGTAATCCAGCTGGTTTTGGACTGAGATCCTGAGATCTCAGCCTCCTGAGTAGCTAGGATTACAGGTGTGAGCTTCTGGAGTCTGGCCAATGACCATAACATAATTTGCTCCTTCCCTCCACGTTGCTGTTCCCGAACTTTCTAAGCATCAACCCAACCAAGTAATTTTCTTCTTTTTTCATGTTTTTTGATGATGGCACGTTTGCCTCAGATCCATATTCCGACTCCTCAGCCTCATCTAGCTTAGGTCTGTGAGTGATCTGACCTTATCTCTGTGGGCAAATGTGTCTCTTAGAGTTCCTGTTTCTCACTCTAACTTGCAATCATTCCCTAGGATCAGGCACACCCTACGATTAATGATAAGTTGGATGATTCCGGTGAGATCTACTCTTTTAAAGTTTTAGCGTTTGAAATTTTAGGACAAAATTCTGTTGAATTTAATGCAGAATATTCTAAATAGGGGTAGACATATTTTAACTTCAGTAGAATGACTTCTGTGCCTACAATTCTAAATACATGTCCTTTGTATAGTGCTTCAGATGAGTCCACTCTGCCCCCATCTGCACACATGCTGTCTTTCCCACCATGTAAGAAGACTTCCTCTCTTCTCCATTAGGATAGCTCATAGCAAGCGGGAATGAGTAGGGGAAGTGTCATGGTTGGGAGCACAAGAGTAGAAAGAGGGAGAGGATGTACCAAGCTGAGGGTAGAGACTGCATGCATCCATTAAATATTGAAATTAGGAGCCTTCTTATTTTGTTTTTCCATAAAGAGCATCAAACTTACATATAAGAATAAGGTCAACTGGATTGAAAATAAAACTGCCTAGAGTTAAAGGTACTGTTTCAATTCTACAATAAGAGGAAGAACAATTCTATCTATCTATCTATCTATCTATCTATCTTCTATCATCAATACTCTGACAGACTTTGAGTGAAGAAGCCTGATTTAACCATACTCCTCAGTTTATGACACACAAACACTACCAGTGCACCCCAAAGTGCTGTTTAATTTAGTTTAAAAATGTTCTTATTTTTCTTCAAGAGGAAAACTACTCTGATGCCATTTGAAGTGAATTATTTTAATTGTCTGTGTTTCTTAGTATGTATTTAGATGTTAATTTTAATGGTCTGTATTATCCCCTGTGTCAATTTTCCCCACTGTCTTAAATATCATGTTGCCATATGTTTATCAGGTCAGTGGGCTTTAACTCCTGCAACTAATATACTTACCTCATTCACCTTCCCTTCTAGCTCCTTAGCTCTTTGTCCCTAAAAACCACATTGAATTGTATTACTTCTTGTACACCCCTTCTAGATAGATGGCACTATCTTTGGGATAGGGTCTCAAGAATGGGTTCCATGTACAATGTCTGATGGCATGAAGCTGTGGGTCCCCAGGCTGTGTTGTGGAATGAGAAGTAGCCTGCAGGTACTTCAGCAGCCTGTCTTTACCATCTGCTATTTCCCAGCTTCCTAGCACATGCTCATATTATGGATGAAAATAATGTCATTTTCCCATTTAAATAAACTTTATTCACAGAAATGGAGGGACAAAGGGTGAACAAAGATACAATGTTGAAAATGAACTATACAACTTGTGGGTGGGAATGGGAGGGAAAAACTGGGAGAGAGTGAGAGAAGAGGTGATGTTATTCAACAAGAAAAGTACTCATTATCTGGCTTATGTAATGTTAACCCCTCTATACATCACCTTTACAAGAAGAATAAAAATGAGTAAAAACATAAAAAATAAGTAAGCTTCATATTTTTAGAAGAGTTTCAGATCGATAGTACATTCCAACAGGAAATACATTTTGTTCTTCCAATCATCTACTTTGCTGTTTTCTCCCATAATCAATATCCATCATCAGAGTAGTGTCATTTGCTGCAACTGGTGAACTTGCAGTGATCCACCATTATTACCCACACCCAGGCATTCATTATGACTTCTTCTTGTTATTGTACATTCTGCAGGTCTTTGATAAATGCAATGGCATGTATTCACCATTATAAGATTCTGCAGAACTAGAATTAACTCCAAATGGATCAAAGACCTGGAGGTAAAAGCTGACACACTGAAAACTTTACATGAAGGAATAGGAGATACACTAGGCCTCCTTGGCACAGGTCGAAACTTTCTTACTAAGGACCAAGAATCACAACAAATCAGAGAAAGGTTGGATAAGTGGAACTGCATTAAACTGCAGAGCTTTTGTATGGCAAAGGACACAGCTAGTAAACTAATCAGGAAGCCTACAGAGTGGGAGAAGATCTTCACCAACCAAACAACGGACAAAGGCCTCATATCTAAAGTATATCAACAACTCAAAAAATTGAATCACTCCAAAACTAACCTCCAAAGTAACAACCATCCCATTAAAAAATGGGCCAAAGACTTAAAGAGAGTCTTCTCTGAAGAAGAAACAAAAATGGCCTATAGACACATGAAGAAATGCTCCACATCTCTGGTCATAAAAGAAATGCAAATCAAAACAACTCTAAGATTCCACCTCACTCCAGTTAGAATGGCCAGGATCAGGGAAACGAATGACAACAGATGCTGGAGGGGATGTGGCCAGGAGGGATCACTACTACACTGTTGGTGGGAGTGCAAACTCGTTCAACCACTATGGAAAGCAGTGTGGCAGTGCCTCAAAAGGCTAAACATAGAACTCCCCTATGACCCAGCAATTCCACTACTTGGCATTTACCCAACCAACCAGAAACAAGGACATACTAAACCCACTAGCACAACAATGTTCACTGCAGCACTATTCACCATAGCAAAGATATGGAACCAACCTAGATGTCCCTCAGTTGATGAGTGGATCAACAAAATGTGGTATTTGTACACAATGGAATTCTATGCTGATGTCAGAAAGAATGACATCGCCCCATTTGTTAGGAAATGGAAAGACTTAGAAAAAATCATATTAAGTGAAGTAAGCCAGACTCAAAGGAACTTAGGCTCAGTGGTTTCCCTCATTTGTCATAATCAGTAGAAACCTTGGGCTCTACTAGCAGAGATCTGCAATAGAGCAAAATCTTGATACATAAGGCCATATAATGTGAAGCTAATTGAAAGGACCTCCAGGATATTGAAACAAAAGCCATATAATGAATGATTGTTGTCCTTAATGTACTATGTTGTCTCTCATCTTCTTTGCTGTCCCTTGGTTATCTCATATTGGTATAGTATCTCACTTTGTTATCTGATATATTGAATTTATTTGTATTTAGATATTTGAAATTTGATAGGGAAGGGGGGAAAACCAAGATGGGTGTGGGGTGTGGGGGGGGAGGGAAATGGGTACCAAGACATGTGAAAGGTATCAATGTATGTGAATTAATGCACCTTCTATCTGGCAAATATCATGTAACCCTTTTACTAATTACAATAAAAAAATCCCCCCCCCAAAAAAAAAGAGATTCTGCAGAATACTTCCACTGCTGCTTTCCCTTTCTTTGAGGAGGCCAATGACACTTCTCCGTGTGATTTTCCCCACCCATAGCCTTGTCCTTGTCTTTTAACCATTTTGATCAGTATCTTATCTCTGCGTATTCACTTTGACTATTATGTATTATACACCTAACATTCAACTTGCTCCTCTTCGTGTTTTCTTTTGTCTCATATTACTAACATCTGCCTTCACTTCCTAATAATTCATCATCACTGCTGTCATTTCTTGGTCCATCTCTTTTCATGATGTATATTGTGGAGGTTTATTATTGGCTGTAAGATGGTTAGCTTATAAAGGAGTTCTAGGCCTTTCATGGCTGTCTAGCTATGACCACCTCCTTCTCTGGGAATATCAGTTAGTAGACCTTACTGTGTATAAGGCAAGGCTAAATCCCAGCCTCCCATTTATAGACCAGCCTCAGTGGTTTCAGAACTGATGGCCATCATTGCGATTTTTCCACCAACCACTAATGGTTGCTCAAGTCCATGGTACACACTGGCCATCTCTACAATCAGTCATCTCCATGGATCAAACCCCTCTTACCTGTAGACACTGCACCCTTTCTATTCAATGTCTTCTTGTTCCTGCTCTGGTCATGGCCTTCTCACACACACCCATGGTCTGGGTTGTTGCAGTTTTGGAGAGGACTGGGCAGGATGTGACTGGCCAGCCAGAGGAGTAGAAGCATTCTTCCACTTCCACCACCTTCGTCTGGCCACTACTGGCTGCCCTACCCACCCCACCGGGACTTAGCAATTCTCTTCTTTCCTCCTGCCACACTCCCCAGGGGCCATTTTTTTGGCCATGTTTCATTTCATTTCATTTTGTTGTTGTTGTTGTTGGTTCCTCAACTCTGTTTCCCTCCAGCTTCTGTCATGTCTCTAGGGTGGATTTCTGGAAAGGAGCCAGTGGCCAATGTAGTTTTTCATCTTGACAAGTTGAAAGAATGGTTTATAGGATGAGCAGGTGTATCATAGAATGGGGGAATTGGAGACAGGAGATGTATGAGTCTTAAAGAGAGGCTACAAATGTACAGCAAGAAGGGCTTTGTTCTACATTGCATTTTCATTTTAATTAATGATGTGTGTCTAGGAGCATATACATGAAGTATATGTAAATATACAAAAATGAGTGTCCAACTGAAATAAGACTTCAGAGATGAAATAATTCCATCAAACTTATTAGTGGAAACAACAAATCCTTCCTCCTCCCCATTCTAAAATGTTTTTTCCCTTGAGGCAAGAATCGTCCATTAAAAAAATAAACTCTTCCTTTTTCTTGATATTTACTTTCAAATTCTAAACTAAATGCCTGTATTGTTCTCTCTTGCCTTTTGAATGTTGGCTATTTTCTTTGGCTCCCTGAGCCTCTAGCTCACAGTGTTTCCTGTCCCACTCCTTCTCTTTCCCTTCGTACTCCACCCTCATGGCATCTTCTCCCTACCGTGATGTACTTCCTCTGTTATCCATGTTCAGTGTTTATGCTATTGCATCCAGGGGAGTGCAAGTCACACCTGAGCCAGGTGGCACAGCAAATATAAATTCCATTTTCTCACAATTATCACTCTCCCACACTGTTCCACTGCCCAAGTTGTCTGGTGATTCATGTGCCTGATATAATCCACTGGTATTTGTAGGATCGTTCCAGGAGGATGTGAAACATAGCCAGTCTTCTGATTTTTCCCTTTCTTCTCCTTCAAAGTATGCTCTACTTTTTGAAGAAAGTCATTTCCATTTGAATTCTCTCTCCCCAGGCAAATCCATGTGTGGCAATGGAATAAAGCCCTCACTATATTTCACAAACCAGCTATATTAATCTATTTGTACCCCCCCCCCCCAATCTGGGGGCTTAAACTCAGGCCCAGGTGCTATCGCTGAACTTTTTTGCTCAAGGCTAGCACTTGACCACTTGAGTGACAGCTCCAGTTCTAGCTTTTTGCAGTTTACTTGGAGATTAGTGTCTCACAGTCTCCTTCCCAGATGCCTTCAAGCCTTGATCTTCTAATCTCAGCCTCCTAAGTAGACAGGATTACTGGTGTGAGCTATCAGCATCCAGCTTGCCTGGTTAGTTTAATGCAGCAGAACTTGCTGTAGCCAGTTTAGGATGAAAGGACTAGATGTGAGATGCAGCTGGACTGGACCGTTTGTATTTAGCACTCCATTCTGGATTGCTTTCTACCTTCCTTCCATCCCTATCTTGGGAATTTTCTTTGCATTCCTCCCATGGTAAATCTCCTGTTTCCTAATTTCTATCTTCCTCTTTCTTGAATCATTCTCTTGTTTGGGAAGAAACTAGCTCATTTTATTATGTCTTAAGAGAAAGAGTTCCTAGTAGGGAAAAATTTTGTGTGCATAATGGTCATTTGTCATTCATCCTGTTCCCAAGTTTTGACGCTCCCTGCCATCATTTTTACAGTGTGCCACAATATGATTTCCCCACTTTCAACCAAGAAGATTAGTTTTTCAGGTCCATTTTCAGTTACTGAGTTAAAAGCAGTGTGATTTCTGAGTCTACCTGTCAACTATATCTATGCCAGATTAAAAATCTGGATCGAGAATTGAATTACTTGGAAAGAGGCTTCCCTTTTGCTGGTGCAGGCCTGAGTGAGGCCATGGCCTACGGCTCTGGAATGGCATAAGATGGGCAGCTGGTCTCAGCCTCGTGACCATGGCAGAGGTGGAAGGTTGGCAGTGGCCTTCTGGTTTCATAGGAGGCAGATGCTCCAGCTATAGTGACACAGCGACCATTTCTGAAAGCGGTGTTTCCTGTCCCCTGAACATGCCAGCTCTAGCCCAAATTTAGTCCTTTCAGAGTTACCTGGCTGGAATAACTTCTGCTGATCATACTAACTTGGCTAAGATGACTGGGGTGATTATTGATATCTCTGTTGCATTGTAAGATGTAATTTTGACTGGGCAGAAGTTTCTAATGGAAACATCACTCCATCGTGCTTGTCTAGAAGTCTGCAGTCACTCTTATTCCTGAGGCTAGGGCTTTTCTCCTCTCCACACTTCTGTTATTTAATCTCCAAGAGCATTACTCTTAGTTTGTTTTTTATATTCTCAGATCCACAATGACCATACCTTAAAGAGCCAAAGATTAGAAAAATCTACTTAGTAGGCAAGATTTCAAAATGTAGAATACTATTCAGAAATAGTTTGAAAATAAATAGTTATGCTTGAGGGGAAAAGAAGGAGAGTTTTTACATATTGTCTTACAAAAACCATGTATGTCCTGATTTTCTCTTCCCACTGCTTAAACGTCTCAATTAAGCACTTTCATCATTGATGTATGTCAGTTCATGATGGAGTTCACTTTAACACACATGAGATGAGATCCCAGGGGATCGTTAAGTATTTTTCACGATTAATGATTACATAGTTTTAAGAATAGTGTGCCAGGCACCAGTGGCTCACACCTTTAATTCTAGCTGAGATCTGAAAATTGTGGTTCAAAGCCAGCTCAATCAGGAAAGACTGTGCGACTCTACAACTCCAATTAACCACCAAAAATAAAAACAAATAAAAAAGGTAGAAGTAAAGATGTGGCTCAAGTGGTAGAGCACCAGCCAGCCCTGAGTTCAAGTACAAGTACCCATAATAAAAAAAAGACACATTGAAGTGGCTCTATCTCTTCTTACTTTGGAGTTGGAGACCTATGATGATAGTTGGTGATAGGTTTTGTCCCATGCAGGACAATTAATTCATTTGGTAGTAGGGTGTGAACTTGGCTTGGGTCTGAAAATAGAAGGAATCCCTATTTCTTGGAGGGGGGCAAGTGAGAGGATAGGTGGTATTGAGTCTTTGAAGTTCCTGGTTAGAGGAGAGAAAGGAAAGCTGTATTTGGAAGTGTAGGAAGGTTGAGGTGGAGTTTGATGGGTAAGCCTAGCACCCAGGGTTTGGATTTCACCTCTATGGAACTTAGAAGAAACTTAGAAATCTTGTGAGAGCACTTCTGGTTTCAAGGACACAGCATAGTGAGTGAGATAGATACCCACAAACATTCCCTTAGTGCATTAGCATCCTGGGGTTTCTAGATGGTGGAAAGGGCGAGAGAGCCCAGCAGATAATCTGGGGGTTTAAGTCCTCACCAGCAATCCTCCTGGGACAAGTGTGACTATGAGCCAAGGTGCAACCTGTGAAATGATACAACCAAGTCACACGTATTGTATTTTACTAGTAATCAGTTTTGTTGTAACGCTGGCTACCTGTAATTGAATGCATTTAAGCAATTGACGGTGAGGAACTGGGAAGAGAATGAATGTAAACTGGAAGAAGCTTGAATTGGAATGAGATTTTCTGTGTCCAAAACCTGGATCAAGTTGCCCCAGCTTCCACAGCTCACATATCCATTCGAATCCAGTTTGTGTATTTCTTCTATGCAGAATTGGACTTGGTTGGTTTATTTTCTCCCAGTACTGGGGCTTGAACTCAGGTCTTGTGCTCTTGTTTGCTCAAGGCTAGGACTCTACCACTTGAGTTACATCTCCTCATCCAGCATTTTGCTAGTAAGAGATTAAAGTCTCATGGACTTTCCTGCCCAGGCTGCCTTCAAACAACACTTTTAAGATTTCAGCCTCTTGAATAGCAAGGATTACAGGTGTGAGCCACTGGGTAGCTCAGAGTCAGACTTTTGTTCACAGTTAGGGAAGGAGAACTGAAGGGCTTAATGATGAGCACAAAGAACTGTAACTTGAGTTTTATTCCCTTAAACAACACAAAAAATAACAACCTCTCCCTCTTCTGTACAAAACACCTAATTAAAATAAGTAAGAACCTCAAATAGAAATACCTGATCCATCATGAATCCATGGGCCATGGTGAATCATATGGCTTCAGCAAGAAGTCTGAGGAGAAGCTGAGTAGAATTGGTCATGAAGCTTCTCTGGGAATAAGATTCCAGTTGAGGTTGCACATCTGTGCCTCTCACTAAATGGCCTGTCTGCCCCATGACAGCTGTTTGCAAGGTCCTGGAAATCAGTTCTCTGGCTTAATCCAAGATGAATTGGACCCAAAGACTCATACCCAATTCTGCCACGGTCATATTTTTGCAGCATTGTGTCAGCTGTCCTGGTTCCTCGGGTGATGTGGGGCCATGGTTATGACTGTGACTGATGAAAGACACTTGTCCTTTGTGGTTAGGGAAGAAGGATATGAAGAAGCCCTTCTCTATATAAAATAGAAAGTGTAGGTTGGAAAGGAACAAACTGATTCAAATAAGATAAGGGAGATTATTTAAATTTGATAGCGAGCGGTTATAACTTGAAAAAATTCAAATACGAGAGGTTCTAGTCAGGCTTTTTTTTTCTCCTGGAAAAATCAAATCTCTAAAGTAAGCAAAAGTAATCAGAATGTTTCAACTCAAGAGAGAATAAGATATGGCACTTGGAAAGGAAAGGTAATAACTACAATAATAATGTTCAGGCTCTGTTGTTTTTTGAAGCCAGTTCAATAAAATGTAATGTAACATTAACAATTTCTTGGGAAAAAAACCCAATCAACTGCTTTTCTCTTTTTATACAGGGCTCCATAGTCTGTATGAATTATTCACCTCTCTGGTTAGTCTCTTGTACCTGGTGCATCTCTGAATAATTCGGGGGTGTTAAAAAATAATAAAGTAAAATCTGGAATATCTCCTTTGAAAATAAATGTTAATTAAAGTTGTATGTATACAAGATTGTCAACTTGCTTTGAACCTAAATTCCTCCTCAAGGTTGGTTATTGATTTCAAATCTCATACTCTTACTAAATATGTTATAGTCTAGTATGTAGTGACATCATTTTTTATTCCAAATAAAGTACTCACAGGGAGTTTGGCCTAGTGGTAAAGTCCTTCCCTAGTATGCATGAAGACCCCGGTTCAATTCCTCGGTACTAAATTTATAGAATAAAGCTGGAAGTGGTGCTGTGGCTCAAACGGTAGAGCGCTAGCCTTGAGAAAGCCCAAGGAGTAGTGCTCAGGCCCTGAGTTCAAGCCCCAGTACTGGCATAAAAAGATATATATATATATATATATATTCACAGAAAGAGCAATTTTTCTCCCTTGTTAGCCTGTTACTTTCATAGCCTTAAAGGAATGGCTCTATAATGTACTACACAACAGAATCAAGCCAGAGATATTTTCTAATCATTACTATTGATAATGCTTGGGTATATTTAGTTCCAAGATAATCTTGAATGTCTCTTGAACTAAGTCTTTAAAAAGATACTGAAATGATCTGTTGAGAATGATGGAATTAAAACTGATATTAATTTTAGAATTAAAACCACCATTCAACTCTACCATTAATAATTTCAATGAACTGCAAGCTATGTATTGTGAAGTAGAATTTAATCTTGTTTTACAATTCTTCATCCTCTGTGTAAATGAATGGTCCATGGCTATTTTCTATTAGAATCTCTATTCCTTGAAGTTCCACTTTTTTTTTCAGTCTATACTCTTCAATATACTAGGGCAAATGTATAGGAATGGGCCCATAGTGCTACTTTTAGGCTCCCCTGATGCTGTGTATATCTGGGCTAAAGGTTGCTTCAAATTAAGACTTCATCAATGGATTCTACAGAGCTGCCCAGATGCACTGTTCTCTCTGGACCTTCATTCTGTGCTTCAGTTCTTTCCTCCTTATTTGAGCTCTGTTGTCATCCACGTTCTCTTTTCGATGTGGTGCAGTCATCTCTTCCCTCTGCTGTTGTCTTAAGTGGTGTGAAAGGTTTGATTCAGTTTCTTTTGGCTGGAAGAATATCTCCCAGAGGAGGCAAGGTAAAAACAGATTATTCCACTGAGCCATACTGAGGTATTTCCTATTTAATGCCACTAAACACTCAACCTATCGAGGTTCATGAGGTGTACAGTTACAATCTACAACACATGCAGGGAAATGTATAAGCACTAAGACTATTAAAGGAATTAGGGAGAATGACAGGTACCTCCCAAACCGAAAAGTCTCTATGATTCCCTCTTCTTCTTTCCTGTCTCCTTCTCTTCCATATTTGTTTCAGTTATGTATAAAGATATTTAAGTTAGAACATACTGAACATGCACAGAATAGCTAACTGGCCTCTCTCCCTTATGCCCTCAGTCATGTACTAGATTAATCCCTAACAGTTTAAATTTTGTTTTAAACTAAAGAGTGACTTCTCTCATCAAATTGACTCCTTCACCTACCCCTCCTTTCTCTAACCTCCCTACTTCCTTTGAAGCATCTTTTCGTGAGTTTGGTTTTTCCATTTCCATTCACAGAAACAATGTATTTTCATGTATATGTATGCATGTAATATCACAACACAACCCCTTTGAGCAATCAATATGCACTTTAGGAATAACATGAATGACACAGAGGTAAACATATCCTCTCTGGGTAGAGGTACTAGTGGAAATAGGGAGGAAGAATGGAGGAGAGTGATTATGGCCAAAATACTTCAGGCACATGTATGCAAACGGAGAAACAAGACGGTTAACTTCTAACCTACTGAAACAGAATCTAAGGGATGAAGATGAAGAGGCTGAACTCATAAACATCTTTGTCTTTGAGAGATATCATAATATGCAATGCACAGCCAGGTTGAAGCCATGACCTCAGCTACAATGTGCCACAGTGTATTTGATAGCACAAATGGGATCCAAGTTAGATTGCTTTATTCATTCATTCATTCATTCATTCATTCATTCACTCACTCACTCACACATTTGTTTGTTTGATTATTGGGACTTGAACTCAAAGTCTGGGCCTTTAGCTTTTTCCTTTTTACCCATCAGCTTTTCATTTAAAGCTAGTGTTCTACCCCTTGAACCAGTTTCACTTTCAGGGTTTTGGCATTAATTGGGGATAAGCTCACCTGCCAAAGCAGGTGAGCTACTTCTCAAGTAGTTAGGATTACAGCCATGAGCCACTGTGCCAGCACACAGTAGTTCCCTTATGTATTTCTGTGACCTGGCTAGCAAAACCACATTGGGAAAGTATTTTCCAACTAGATTGTGAACTAGATTGCTCTTCTCTCTACTTTGATTGAACAAACCATTTATTCTCTCCATATTTTAGTTAAATCAAACTAAACTATAAACTAAGCTAAAACAGTATCTATTCCATAGCACTGCTGGATGATGAAATAAGATGATACGTATAAAGTACTGAGAAATGCGCCCGGCATAGTAAGTGAGTGTGAGATGACAGTATTAGCATCACATGGTCATGAGCACATTATTGGGGTCCCCTAGAGTTTTAAAGGACTTTAAATGATCATCTATTTCTTGGCTACTTGGATATTATTATAGTAATTACCATTTTTTACTGTTCTTAAATCATGCACCTACCCAGGATAACTCAGAATGGAAATTACTATAATAACTAAATGATTAACAAGTGACCTGTATCACGTGATTTCCTACTCACCAAATGCTATGTACTGAATGCCGGACTATATTAAGTATACACTGTGTTTTTCAACTTTCAAGGTGCACATAAACTCCTGGACTCGTTAGCGTGTCAATTCTGATTCTGCATTTCTAACACATGTCCAGGTGATGATGGCACAATGGATTGAGGAGCAACACTGAGTAATACATGTTCAACACAATGTGTTGAACTTCACAACACAATGTGTCCTATTTTGTCATAGTTTACATGTAACAAAGTTGTTGGAATAAACAACTTTCTCAAGGAGACAGAACTTGGAGCTTGAGCTCATTTTCTCTCTTGCCAGGGCTGACTCTTTGCTCTCTCACCCAGTCCATTCACTTGTGGTAGTTGTGCCATTTGACAACCGTGATTAAGTTTAGAACAAGGAGCAAATGTCACAGATCCCCAGAGTTTCCAAATCATAGCGCTGCTCTAGGTGGGAATGGTTTTTTTCTTAATTTATTTATTAAAGAATTTATTAACATAGATTTTTAAATCATATTTCAACAAACAAGTATTCAAGAAGGAAATCTCTATATACAATCACTGGCACTTAGGTTTTAGAACTTAATTAAAATTAAGCTGAGGGTTTGTATGTCATACATACATATTAATTTATGTAATAAAATATTATGTCTATAGAACATATAGCCCATCATAGGTTTTTATATCTAGGTAGTTATGTTTATATCTCCAAGACCATGTCCATAACCTTGTGTGGCCAAATATTGAGTCCTGGCTCTTGTACTATTTGGTTCTAATATACACATATTAAGGACACCATGCACCTTTTGTTCCTTAGGTCTTGACTTATCTCACTCAACATGATTTGCTCTAATTTCATCCACTTCCCAATGAATGCCATTATTCCATCTTGTTGGTTGGCTATATAGAATTCCATTATATATATATATATACCACATTTTCTGTATCCATTCATCTGTAGTAGGGCATCTGGGTTGTTTCCATCACTTGGCTATTGTGAATAGTGCAGAGATGAACATAGCTGAGCAGGTGTCCTTATCATATCCTGGGTTATGATGTTCAGGATAGATGCCCAGAAGTGGTATGGTAGGATTGTAGGGAAGGTCAATTTTCAGTTCTTTAAGAAACCTCCACATTGCTTTCCAGAGTGGCTGAACTTGTTTATGGAGGTGGGAATTTTTTTCATATATTTTTATTGTAATTAATAGAAGGGTTACATTATATTTGCCAGATAGAAGGTGCATTAATTCACATACATTGATACCCTTTCTCATGTCTTGGTCCCCATTTCCCTCTCCCCCACCCCCACCCCTCATCTTTTTTCCCCCACTTCCCTATCCAATTTCAAATAACCAAATACAAATATATCCAATATATCAGATAACAAAGTAAGATACTGTAACAACATGAGATAATTAAGGGATAGCAAAAGAGATGAGAGATAACATAGTACATTGAGGACAACAGTCACTCATTATATGGCTTTTGTTTCTATATCCTAGAGGTCCTTTCATTTTTGTGTCATACTATATGGCCTTATGTATCTAGGTTTTGCTCTATTGTAAATCTCTGCTAGGAGAGCCCAAGGTTTCTACTGATTATGACAAATGAGAGAAACCATTGAGCCTATGTTCCTTTGAGTCTGGCTTACTTCACTTAATACGATTTTTTCTAAGTCTTTCCATTTCCTAACAAATGGGGCGATGTCATTCTTTCTGACAGCAGCATAGAATTCCATTGTGTACAAATACCACATTTTGTTGATCCACTCATCAACTGAGGGACATCTGGGTTGGGTCCATATCTTTGCTACGGTAAATAGTGCTGCAATGAACATCGTTGTGCTGGTGGATTTAGTGTGTCCTTGTTTCTGTGTAATTGCTGGGTCATAGGGGAGCTCTATGTTTAGTCTTTTGAGGAACTGCCATACTGCTTTCCATAGTGGTTGAACGAGTTTGCACTCCCACCAACAGTGTAGCTGTGATCCCTCCTGACCACATCCCTGCCAGCATCTGTTGTTACCAGTTTTCTTGATCCTGACCATTCTAACTGGAGTGAGGTGGAATCTTAGAGTTGTTTTGATTTGCAATTCTTTTATGACCAGAGATGTGGAGCATTTCTTCATGTGTCTATAGGCCATTTTTGTTTCTTCTTCAGAGAAGACTCTCTTTATGTCTTTGGGCCATCTTTTAATGGGATGGTTGTTTCTTTGGAGATTAGTTCTGGGGTGATTCAATTTTTTGAGCTGTTGATATATTTTAGATATGAGGCCTTGGTCTGTTGTACGGTTGGTGAAGATCTTCTCCCATTCTGTAGGCTTCCTAATTAATTTACTAGCTATGTCCTTTGCCATACAAAAGCTCTGCAGTTTAATGCAGTCCCACTTATCCAGCCTTAGAGGTGGGAATGTTTTAAAGGATTGTTTTTCATTTCTAGTATGGTGATTTGTGTGTTTTTTCTCCTTTTTTAAAAAAAATTATTACCATCTTTTACTTATTTATTAGCTCATTGCTTGAGTTAGCAGACAATTCAGCTGTTACGTCTTCCAGGCCTAGGGAGCATTCCAGCTGCCATCGAACTCTCCTTGGTCCCCGGGCCTTCGCAGCCATCCACACCCGCCAGTCTCCCAATAAGTGATGTTTGTTCGGTTTTTCATATGGTTAACAATGACTTTGTCAAATCACTCTCACAGTATAATAGTGTCCTATAGTCACCCCTAACTTTCTCCTTCTGTATTCCAAATGTCCCACAATGAACCTTTTGCACGCCTACCTCCTGCTCAGAGTCCACTCCCAGACATCCCAACCCAAAGCTCTCATGACTCAAGCAGGAGCTCCTTCTAAACATCATTCAAGTTACTGAACTGACCTTGGACCAGGACAGGCCTGCTTATCACTCCCAGCATGTCTACAACCAGAAAGTGGTCGAATTCATGCATGGACAGATGCACTCAGTGGACAGATGAGTGCAGGAAAATGTCACCACGGCAGCATACGCAAAATCATCTCTGAGAAGAGGCAGAAGCATTGACAGTATTGTCCCCATTCATCTGTTTTTCCTGGGGTTTTGTTTGCCAGAGTGTAAAACTTAGGCAATTGCACCCGAGGACCGACCATTCAATGCCTCCGATGTGATTACAGTTACATAGGAAACACAAGAGTCACCAAAAAAAAAAAAAGCAAGCTGCCACCAGCCATGCCACTAAAAATTTACTGACCACAAGAAGTCAGTATTGATATAAAGCTCAAGAAAAAAATCCAATATTGGATGCAGAGAAAAAGAGACAGAGTAAAAAGAATGAAATTTTCTTTAACTTAGGCTTGTTTCTTTCTTTTAAATTAGTATAGTATATATTAGTTGTACAAGGGAGGTTTCATTGCGACACTGCCACACAAGGATAATGTATTCCAATGTACCTTACTCCTCTCTCTCTCTCTCTCTCTCTCTCTCTCTCTCTCTCTCTCTCTCTCTCTCTCTCTCTCTTTCCCTCTCTCCCTCCCTCCCTCCCTCCTGTCTTAAAATGATTTCAGGTTTCATTGTTCCGATTTCATATTCATCCTCATTCACTTGCATTCCCTCCTCCTGTTGATATTCCTCCATCTGGGCCTTTGTTCATCTTCACTTTTTCAATTTTTTTCCTTCTCCTCATAGTTTTAATTCTGCACAGGAATCTGGTATTGGTTATCATTTCAAATAGGAAAACAGGTAGTTGATAACATAATAGATTTGATGGATTCTCAGAAATCCCTTCCTGGATCCCTCTATTATAATCCCCAATTGAATTTGAGATTAAGAAGAGGCAGGTGGTACGGACATGGTGGTTCATGCCTGTAATCTTAGCTAATCAGGAGGCTGAGATCTGAGGATCAAGGCTCAAAGCCAGATGGAACACAAAAGGACCTGAGACTCTTATCTCCAATTAACCTCTAGGAAATAGGAAGTGGAGTTCTGCTCATGGGTAAGCCCAGGGGTAGGGTGGTAGCCTTGAGTTGAAGAGCTCTTGGACAGCGCCCAGGTAGAGTTCAAGCCCAAGACCCATGGGAACATTTGAGGAGGAGAGCTGACTTGGAAGCCCTGGCCTAAGGGCTCTGCTTGGATGGCCGTGGCTGATGGTGGAAGAAAGACAAAAAGAAAGAACCATTTATTCGCTTAGCAGAGAGAGACCTCCTGGCCTCTGGACACTCAGACGTGATTGCAAGGAAGAGACTAATATTAGGAGAAGTTCAACACAAACCCAAGTTCACTTAGAGGGGTTTGGATATTAGAACCAGGGTCTTAGAAAACTTAGAGAAAATATTAGAAAATTATAAAGTGTAGGGCTGAACAGAAATGTTTGAAAGATGCATTATTAGGTCAAGAAAGGAAAGTGAAGTACCAAAGAATCACAAGCTATTTTCCAGAAAACACTTGCCACAGAGAGGACAGAGGTTAGAATTAAAGTAGAACTGCTTGCCAACAAAGACTGACATACATTAACAAGGGAGGTTATTGAAGATACTTCCAGTGTGGCCTAGCATGAAGTCAAGAAAATCAGAATCACTTTCAAAGCTTTTTGACCTTATAATTCTCCAATTTATGGGGAAAATTCACACTTTACTTTTCCTCCTTTACCTACAATGTGATGTGCACACATATCTGAGGTGTGAGTATGCAGTTTATTGCACATGTAGCCAAGAAACACAAAGCACACACACAGTGAAGAGAGTGTCACCCACAGAGCTGCTAAAATGACATCAATAAATCATAAAATATGCCCAAGAGGGCATGATAAATCATTTAGCGTTGCCATTAATATTTTAGACATGTTCATTTTTAGCAGTGTGTTAAATTTTAGTGTTTGAATTTCATTTTAATTCAGCACTTGATTATTGAAAAATGAGGCTGTTAAAATAATCTTAGATTTTTTTTTGCTAATCATTTGAGGATTACATAGAACAAGGGAACTGATAGCTACTGGTTGTCATTTTCTCTAGAATTTCTGTCTGGTACTTGAACATTTGTTCTCTTGGAGTGAAACAGGTGAGAATTGCTGCTCGTTCTTGATGAGAATGGTGAGTTCGAATCCCCTCTCATTGGCTGTGGCTCTCATACTTTAGATGGCAGTGTGATGACTGGCAAGTTGATGGGTTCATCCTGGTTAGCCCAATATTTCTCTGGTTTTAATATTTAAAAAAAATCTCATGGGGCAAGCATTGGTAACTAACTACTATAATCATAGATAATCAGAATGATGAAATCTGGAAGATTCCAGTTCAAAGCCAGCTCAGGCAGAGAAGTTTGTGTCACTCCATTTCCAATTAAAAAAAGGGGGATGGAGGTATGGCTCAAATGACATCCTCTTCTTTTTCATCCTCTTTATCCTCCTCTTTCCCCACCGTCCTCCTCCCCCTCCTCCTCCCCCTCCCTGTCCCCTTCCTCCTCTTCTGTCCCCTCCCCCCTCCTCCTCCTTCTCCTCCTCCTCCTCTTCCTTCTCCTCTGTCTTCTTTTTCCCTTTCCATATTGGAGTTTGAAACTCAGGCCTCATACTTGTTAGGCAGGTACTCTTCTACTCCAGCCATGTCTCCATCCCTCTTTGCTTTAGAGCTATTCTTTTAGATAAGGGTCTCATATTTTACCCATCTAGCTTAAGCCATAGTTCTGCATTCTGAGTAGCTGGAATTATAGACATGCATCATTATACCTAGCTTTTTGTTCCTTCTGTAACCTTCCTCTTTTATCAACTTCAGAAAAAAAAGACCTCTATGAATTAGTTTTCAGAATGGACTTAAGGCACATGTTTGTGTCTGAATAACCAGTGTGGATGGGCAAGTGGCACATTCCACCTGCACCTGAAGCCCAGTTCACACTGTGATCTGAATGCCAATGAAGCTGGACTCCTGTGAACCAAACAGGTTCATCAGAAGGGTACAGAAGATTCATTCCCAAAAGAAGCTAGGAAAGTGCATTTTTGACTAGGAGAAAACTAGAGATAGACACTTGAAATAGCTATTTAATTTGAGTTGGTTTGAAGATGAAATGCATTTTATAAACTAAAAGTTACTGTACTGTGCAATTTGAAAATCACTCTCCTTTTATTAATTGCTTCACTCAGAGTCTGGGAACGAAAGCCTTTGAAAGCCTGCACTTTGATTTGATTAGTAGAACATTCATGCAAATAAAAACATCATAGCCTTTCTGGGAAAGTAAAGCCAGGGCCCATCTGTTTGTTTTTCATTGACCTTCCGGGGAAGGAATCACGGTGGGTGTTGGGAAAGAGTAGGGAGGCTGAAGGACACTGGGTTATCAGGAAAATGTACTGTCAACTGAATGGATTTCCCCCCTTCAAACATGCTCCTTTATTTTACAAAGTAAATATTGATTCTATTAATATAGGCAGTACCTGGATACAATTTAACCTACCTGTGTTGTGGGGTGAGTTTGTTCATGATCACCACCTTTAAGCAATCACTCCTTAACCTCCTTCTACTCTCGCCTCTTCATTTCCTGGAGAGATTTATTTGTGTGTGTGTCTCTCTTCTTCAATATTTATGACAAAGTTAGCAAGATGTAGAGTATAAAGCCCTGCAACCTCAACTTCCACACAAATAAATCAGTTCAGTGACAAATCCTCTCCCTGACAAACTTCTTCAGCTGTTGTTTGTCTGAGGGTCTTTATCGCTCCCTTATTCTGAAGGGAAGCTTTTCTAGGGGCTTACAAAAGATGAGCAAGCTCATTACTGGAAATGCTGAGAGAGTTGTTGGAATGAAGAAATGTCAAACAAAAATATTACATTCTAACGAAGTATGGCCCTCATAAAGGTAAACACAGAGAGACAAATCTACAATACAGAATTACTAAGCAAGGTGCCAGTGGCTCATGCCTACAACCCTATCTACTCAGGAGGCTGAGATCTGGAGGGCAGGATTTTGAAACCAGCCTTGGCAGAAAAAGTGCTTGAGACTCCAAAGTAATTGACACAAAGCTGGACTAGAGGCACAGCTCAAGTGGCAGAGTGCCAGCTAGGAGCAAGTATGAGGCCATGAGTCCAAACCATTATCAGCAAAACCAAACAAATAGCACTGTATTACTATAATGTGGTGTATTACTATAATGTGATGCAAGATGGTGGGAGAGAAAAAATATGAACTTGGCTGTTTCTCCACCATTTATGATTAAAGAAATAACAACAAAAAATCCCAGACACTCACAAGGGTGATTGAGAAACTGTCACAGTTGAGTAGTGAAAAGTAGAATAATTAAACCAAAATGTAGGCTTGGGATGTGGCTCAAGTGGTAGAGCAGTTGTCTAGCAACAACCTTGTACACTAGTTCCATCAAAACAATTATAAAAGAACTTAAAAAAAAGACTAAAACCCTAGTTGCCAGTGATCAGAGCAGAAATAACTGAAATAGAAACTAAAAATTTCTGAAGTCAAGAGACTTTAGCTTGACTTTCCATTAGCTAGATTAAGATGGGGGCGGAGGAGACAGCCAATATTCAAACATAAAAAATCAGAAATGACAGAATATATACAGGGAGAATAAATAGAAGCCTAAGAAACTGCTATTACATGAGAAAAGACCTGAATCGCCTAGAAGAAATGAATAAATTCCCAGATACATACAGAATATTAAGGTTACATCAAATTAAAGATCTGCACAGTCCAATAGTGATACAGAAATGAATTAGTAACCAAAACATCTTGAAACAAAGAAAAGCTTAGGATTAGAGTCAATAATGAATTTGACCAAATGTTTGAAGAAGAATGAATACAAATCCTTCTCCAACTCTTCCATGAAATTAAAAGGAAGAAATAATTCTAAACAAAGTGTATTGCTAACATTACCTTGATATTAAAGTACAAAAGTGCTGAAAGAAAACTACATGCTAATATTCCTTAAAAATAGAGATAAAAAACCCACAACTATAAAACAAAAAAAACTTCAAAGAACACAGTAAATTAAATCCAACAGTATATCAGATCATACACCATTAGCACTGGTATGTAAATGATAGTTCAAATGCCAAAAATTATTGTGAAACATCTCAGTAATGCAATAAAGGACAAAACCCACATGATCATCTCATTAGAGGCAGAAAAATCATTTGTCAAAATTAAAAACCCTTTCCTGATGAAAATTATCAACAAACCAGGAATAGAATATACCCCAACAAAACAAGGCCATGTATGAAAATCCTGCAGTGAAGATCATATTGAACAGTAAGAAACTAGAATCCTCTCTAAGACCAAGAATCTTACTGTCCATAATAGAAAACTATCTCATGTTCTTGGATTGAAAGATAACATTATTAAAATATTCAAATCAGCCAGGTATGGTGGCTCATGCCTGTATTCCTAGCTACTCAGGAGGCTGAGCTCTGAGGAATGAGGTTCAAAGCCATATTGGGCACTAAAGTCCATGAGACTCTTATCTCCAATTAACCATTAAAAAACTGGAAGTGGCACTGTGGCTCCAGGGGTAGGGTGGTAGCCTTGAGCTGAAGAGCTTAGGGCCAGCGCCCAGGCCCAGAATTCAAGCCCCACGACCAACAACAACAACAAACATCATATTGTCCACAATGACCTCAAAATGTCAGTAGCCTTTGTAGAGAAATAGTAAAAACATAACATATAAAATCACATATTCATATAAAATCACAAATGATCAACAGCTCTCAAATTGATTCTGAGAAAGAACAAAGTTGGAGGCATATGTCAAAATACATTTGAGGCGGGCACGGTGGCTCACACCTGTAATCCTAGCTACTCAGGAGGCTGAGATCTGAGGATCAAGGTTCAAAGCCAGCTGGGGCACAAAAGGACCTGAGACTCTTATCTCCAATTAGAAAATGTGAAGTGAGGCTTGGCTCAAGGCTAGGGTGGTAGCCTTGAGCTGAAGAGTTCAGGGACAAAGCCCAGGCCGAGTTCAAGCCCCATGACCTCTCCCCCACACATTATAGATAGATAGATAGATAGATAGATAGATAGATAGATAGATAGATAGATAAAATTTCAGTAATCAGAATGAAACTGGCATAGAGACTGTCAGCTACTCCAGAGGAAAGAACAAGCACACAAATCAATTGCTCTTAAATGAGCATGCAGGCACACAGTAAAGAATGGTTAGCTCCTTTGACAAAGATTTTGGGATCACTGTACACCTTCATGGAAAAGAATGAATTAGATCCTTATCCTACACTCAGCACAAAATCAACTCAAAATGGGTCAAAGACAAATGTAACATTTTAAACTTTTTGAAAAGTCATTGAAGAGGGGCCGGGAGTTTGGCCTAGTGGTAGAGTGCTTGCCTAGCATGCACGAAGACCTGGGTTCGATTCCTCGGCACCACATACATAGAAAAAAAAAAGCCAGAGTGGTGCTAAAGCTCAAGTGGTAGAGCTCTAGCCTTGAGAAAGTCCAAGGACAGTGCTCAGGCCCTGCGCTCAAGTCCAGGACTGGCAAAAAAAAAAAAAAAAAAAAAAGTCATTGAAGAAAAGCAGCAGATAGGAAGTGGCTTTATGGTGGGGGGGAGGGGAATGGGGACCAAGACATGTGAAAGGGTATCAATGTATGGGAATTAATGCACCATCTATCTGGCAAATATCATGTAACCCTTCTATTAATTACAATAAAAATATATGAAAAAAATAAACTAAAAAAAGGGAGTGACGTTATGGCTCAAGTGGTAGAATGCTAGCTGAAGAGCTCACTGACAGCACCCAGGCCCAGAGTTCAATCCACATGACTGACAAAAAAAAGCAAGAAAAAAACCCAGCAGATAGATAACAACCTCCTAAAATTGGCCTTGGGAATGATCATATGGCCCTTACAACAAAAGCCCAGAACAAAACAAAAATAACAAACAAAAAATAAGTAAGCTGGACTGTACCAATCTAAAAGCTTTATCCTAACAGAAAACTAAGAAAAGAAACAAAAGAAAACTATCTGTGAAGTAAAAAGACAACAATCTATAAGATGGCAGAAGATACTTGCAAACTATATATTTCTATTTTTTTCCTTAAAAATAATTTTTATTGTACTTATCTAGAAGGGTTACGTTATATTCACCAGCTAGAAGGTACATTACTTCACAAACACTGATACCCCTTCTCATGTTTTTGTCCCCATTCCCCTCCCCTCACCCCCTCATCTAATTTTGTTTCCCCCCTTCCCTTTCCTATTTCAAATAAACATATATACAATATACCAGATAACAAGGTAAGATACTGTAACAATATGAGAATAACCAAGGGACAAGAGAGATGAAAACTAGCAAAGTACATTAAGAAAAACAATCACACATTATATGGCTCTTGTTTCCATATCCTGGAGGTCCTTTCATTTAGCCTCATCCTATATGGCCTTATGTATCTAGGTTTTGCCCTATTGTAATCCTCTGTTAGGAGAGTCCTAGGTTTATACTAATTATGGCAAATGAGGGAAACCATTGAGCCTATGTTCCTTTGAGTCTGGCTTACTTCACTTAATATTTTTTTCCAAGTCTTTCCATTTCCTTACAAATGGTGCTATGTCGTTCTTTCTGATGGCAGCATAGAATTCTATGGTGTATAAATAACACATCTTGTTGAGCCAATCGCAAACTATATATTTCATAAATAGTTGCTATACCTTGGATATGTAGTCTTCTCCCAAAAGTCCTATGCTAGGGCTCATTCTCAAGCTTTAGTGTCATATTTTGGAAACTTGAGGGAATGGGAACTAGCTGCAAAGTGACCTTTGGGGCGTCTTGTCCCTGGCCTCTAGCTGGTTCTCTTTGTTCCTGCTTGCCTTGAGGTGAAGAATCCAATCCCCCACCCCACCCACACCCTGCCATGCTCCAGTCACCAAGATGTCCTGTTTAAGCAAACCCCTGGTGCTGTGTACCCAAATAAATATTTCCTTCCTTAAGTTGTTTCTGTCAAGTCACAGAAATGCAAAAGAAATAGGATAGTAGTTAATCTCCAAAATATATAATGAATTTATGTGACTCCATGGCAATGAAACAGACTACATTAAAAAACACCCCTAATAATATTTGTTCAGAAACGAAAAGACAGTGTTAGTGAGCATATGGAGACACTGGAAAGCTTGCAGACTCTTTATGGGAATGCAAATATTGCAATGTTCCAAAAACACTGTGTGGAGGTTCCTAAAAAATGTGTCCACCTAGGACTGCAACATGACCCAGCATCTCATGCCAGGGTATTTATCCAAAAGAATTCACATCTGCACTCTCATGTTCATAGCAACAGTTCACAGTGGCAAGATGTGGAAACAACTTACATGTTTATCAACTAATGAAGGGACAAAGAAGACCTGGAATATACCCAATGATGAATAGTGTTCTGATTTAAAAAGAAGTAAATCCTTGGGCTGGAAGTATGGCCTAATGGTAGAGTGCTTACCTAGCATTCATGAAGTCCTGGGTTTGATTCCTCAGTACCACATATACAGAAAAAGCCAGAAGTGATGCGGTGGCCCAAGTGGTAGAACACTAGCCTTGAGCACAGAAAGACTCAGGGACAGGCCCTGAGTTCAAGGCCCAGGACTGGCAAAAAAAAAAAAAAAAAAAAAGGATATCTTGTCACATAATACTCTTTGTGTGGGAACACAGGTGCATCTTGAGGACATGTGCTAAGAGAAATAAGCCTGTCCAGAAAGACAGAGGGTTCCAGCTATGACAGATTGTATGTAAAATAGTCAAATTCAGGGAATGAATGAGTAGATTGGTGGAGGGGAGGAGGCAAATGGTAGAATCCAGCCCTGGTGTGATCCACAGTTGGACAGTTTGGGTTGATTGTGGTGCATAAGCTCTAAAGTGCTGACGTGTAACCAACAATGTGCTGCCCACATGAAAATGTATATAAAGATGGTAGACCACATGTTGTGTATTCTTACCCCAAGAAAATAGAATCATAAGGATCTAAAAACCTGTACATCCTCTCCCATGACTCAGGAAGCTTCTGCTCAAACATGGAAGTGCAGGAAGACAATGGCTCTGCAATTTTGTTACTTTTGAGGCTGAGAGGATTAGGCATGCCTGAGGACCCGAGCATTCTCAGGGCTTTTGCTGCATATTGTACCTGTTCTAAATCTCCTCTGCTTCCAGTGAGACAAATTCCCTTGAGTTAAATGGTTTGGCTAGCAGGAGAAAAAGTACCTGCACAAATCTAATTTTCATTCTTCTTCACATTAAATGATCATCTTCACTGAAGTTCTGCTTTCATTATACTTAGAAACAGGTGAAAATGAAAAAGTTGAACTGCATGAAAAGTATTTAATTACTCAAAACTAAAAAAATGCACAACTACATGATATATGTATTCTTTCAACAGGTATTTTCTTGTTATGGAGATCTACGTTTGTTTAAAAATAAATGTAGTAGGTGAAAAGAAGACAAATTTATGCTTATCCCGCCAGTAGTTATTAATGCTATGAAAATTGTGAATTCTACTTTTTTAGCCTTTTTTTTAAGTGGAAGAACTGTCTGGCAGTTGCGAATTGTTTTCATTTTAGAATGGGATAGTGTTTTTGCTTTTTTGTTTTTGCCAGTCCTGGGGCTTGAACTCAGGGCCTGAGCACTGTCCTTGGGCATTCTCAGGGCTAGTGCTCTACCACTTGAGTCACAGCACCATTTCCAGCTTTTTCTGTGTATGTGGCACCAAGGATCGAACCCAGGGTTTCATACATGCTAGGCAAGCACTCTTTCCACTAGGCCACGTTCCTGGCCCCTAGGATAATATTTTAACTTTTATTTATAATCCACTTTTTAAAAATATGACAATATGTACTTAAATTTTTACACCAAACCAATCTCTTTCTTAAAAGGCTTGTGTATTTTTATCTTCAGAATCTACTTTAAAATATTTGTGCACAGAGTAGCAATTGTTAAATACAAATGTGTAGAGATTTTTCTCCTTGCATAGACATACTTCTGCCCTTGCTAAGAGAGATATTTGTATTTAAATGTTGTTGAAAATGCCATAATGTAAGGAAATGAATCTGACAATTGCACCCCTGGGTGGATGTTTTAACACAGAATTTTCTCATGTTTACATTAAAGCATAGTGATCCACCATCCATTTGCTTAATGAGTGAGGCTGAAATCTGAGAATTTCAGATCAAAGCTAGCTTTGGAAGACAAGTCATCCCCAATTCACCAGCAAAAAGCTGGAAGGGGAGCTGTGGCTCTGATACTAGAGCACTAGCCTTCAGTGAAAAAAAAAGCTAAGGAACAGCACCCAGGCCATCAGTTCAAGCCCCAGTATCAGTGCCCACATGCGCATTCACACACACACACAAACACACACACACACACACACACACACACACAAGACTACCTTCTAAAGAGAACCATTCTTCTACCTCCCTCTAGGATGATTTGTATAGATGGGAAGGAGTCAGACTCAACAGTTATTGTAATTGGCATTGATTCAAAATCTCTCTACTTAGGCTTGGCATAGTGTCACTGACAATTGCACTCTTGAACACAATGCACAATTGATATGCCAGTTAAATATAGGCTTGTTTTAAAGAGTGTGGCTTATATAACGAATGATTGTTGTCCTTAATGTACTATGTTGTCTCTCATCTCCTTTGCTGTCCCTTGGTTATCTCATATTGGTATAGTATCTCACTTTGTTCTCTGATATATTGAATTTATTTGTATTTGGATATTTGAAATTTGATAGGGAAGGGGGGAAAACCAAGATGGGTGGGGGGTGTGGGGGAGGGAAATGGGTACCAAGACATGTGAAAGGGTATCAATGTATGTGAATCAATGCACCTTCTATCTGGCAAATATCATGTAACCCTTTTACTAATTACAATAAAAAATAAATAAATAAATTTTAAAAAAAGAGTGTGGCTTTTTTAGTGTGAGTGTGTGTGTGTGTGTGTGTGTGTGTGTGTGTGTGTGTGTTTGTACTGGCTTGAACTCAGGACCTTATGCTTTTGCTTGGCTATTTTTCCCCAATGCTGGTACTCTACCATTTGAGCCACACCACCATTTCTGGATTTGGATTGTGCTGGTTAATTGGAGATAGGAAGTCTCAGATGTGTCTGCGTTGGCTTGCTTTGACCTAAGATCTCAGGTGTCAGCCTCTTGAGTGACTTGGATTACAGGTGAGAGCCACTGGAGCCCAGATGGCTTTTGAGTTTAACTTTCAATGGCACACCATATTGTTAAATATTGGAAGGATATCTAGCATTAGCTTATTTCTGTCACTGTGTTTTTCTGAATATACCTTAATAAATGAGTATGTCTTTTTCCAATGACAATGTTTTTCTAGAATGACTATAGTTTCCTCCTATCCAGACTGCATGCTCCTACTTTACAACCAAGAGAACTCTGTGTTAAAGCTGGGTAATGTAAAACTGTAGAGGATGTTGGGAGAAAGGAAAACTGCTGAGCAGTGAGATTGAAAATGTCATACATGTCAGAATGAGAGTGAGCCAGGTGGTTAACTTTTTTTTTTTGTGAGTCATGGGGCTTGAACTGGACAAGGGTGCTGTCCCTGAGCTCTTCAGTTCAAAGTTACCTCCCTACCCTTGAGCTAAGCCCCATTTCCTGTTTTTCTAGAGGTTAATTGGAGTCTTTTGTGACTGGGTTGGCTTTGAAACTTGATCCTCAAATCTCAGCCTCCTGAGTAGCTAGGGTTCCAAGTATGAGCCACCTCACCCAGCCAGGTAGCTAACTTTTAAGAACCAAGGAATGAGCCCAAATCAGTGGCCACAGCCAGGCAATGCAGAATAATAAGATTGTCCTTTGGGAAGAACGTTTTTTTCTGATTGTTCTTTTGTGTGCCAGGGAACTTGCTTCTGACATCTTATGGGGTGGAGAGGCCATAACAAAGCATAGCCTGCAAAGTAGAGAGCCAAATGGAGGCAGCTAGACAGCTTCTGCCTCATGCAAAGTGTGAGCGTGTATTTGACAGACGGGAAGGCTCAGCAGGTGAACCCAGCCTGGCATCGAGCAGTTAAAGAAGACTTCCCTGGAAGGTTGATGTTGAGACACACAGGTCAATCTTGGCAGCATCTCCAGTTCAGCCCACAGGTCCCTCAGTGAATGAGAGAGAAAGGATTGGGTTGATGACTGAAGCTCAGGTCGGTAATACTGTCTACTCAGGAGGCTGAACTGTGAGAATCATGCTTTAGGAGAGTCCATGAAATTCATATCTCCAATTAACCAACCCAAAGCCTTAAGAGTGTTAGAGTACCAGCCTGGTATGAAAAAGGTAAGGGACAGTGCCCAGGCCCTACCTTTAAGTCTTAATACCACCACAAAAACAAACAAATGAAATGAATAATAAAGAGAAAGGATAAGTCCAGAAGATAAGCAAGCCAGTAGCTTCATCTGAGGATTTTGGTAGGCATGAGGTAAGGGTAGAAGGTGAGACTGAAAAGGCACAGGGGACCCAATAGAAGCATTGTGCCTGTTCTCTAGACAAAGGGCAGACTGAGTGGGTTAAAAGAGTGTGATGAATGAAGTCAGTCTTGCTGAGCAGGATAGACTTGTACATGTAGACAGGAATGCAAAAGATTAGAAAGCTGGAGAGGATTAATACGGAATACAGGGGATTCATTAATTGGCTTTGGCATCATAAAGACAGGAACCAGGATCTATGCTATAGCATTATTTATAGGAGCAAACCCCTTGAAACCACCTACGTAGCAAACAGTAGGAATGGAGCCAGGCAGTGTGAAAAAGAAGACTCCTATTTACTGACAAGGATTATTTCCCAAGGTGTGTTAAATGGAAAGAGCCAGACACAGGACAAGGTGTACAGTATGCTAAAAGGTTAAGTAAAATAAAAGGGAAAAAGGAAATATATTCTTGCATATGCATACACTCTAGTATTAAGGTTAGTTTGGGGGAGAACTTGGAATGGAAAACAGGCTTAAATGCATTATAGACTTCTGTATTGTTTAAAGTTTTTATGTGTGCAAGAAATGTAATTGAGAATCCTATTTATTTATTTAGTTCAGTGGTACTAGCATTAGAACTGAGAGCCTCCTGCTTCCATTGCCAGTACTTTACAACTTGAGCCACATCTCCAGGGCTCTTTTCTGACTTCAGTTATTTCTCAGGTAAGGTCCTAGGTATTGCTCAGACTGGCTTCAGACTCTGATCTATTTTTCTGAGTAGCTAGGATGCCAGGTTTGAGTCATCACAATTAGAATATTGATTGACATGAGGATCTCACTAACTTTTGGTCTGGGCTAATGTCCAACTTTTTCCACCTCCCAAGTAGCTAAGATTATAGGTGTGAGCCACCTCATCTGGCTAAAACTTACTCTAAAATCTTAGCAAGCAGACTGGGTGAAGGTGGAGTTTTAGAAGTAAGCAGTTCTAAAATATAGGGTTTTTGAAAGCTAAAGGCGCTAGAGCTCCTGTTCAGGGCACAGTAGCTGAGACCTCTGCTTGCTGACAGTCCTCCTCTGTTCTATCCCTCATTCATTTCTGGCCCAGGTGAGTGATAACTTGTGACCATGGGAGATTATAGGCACGAATGTAGACAGTGAGGTTTTCCTGGAAGCCTTCCTCCCTTTCATGAGAATTCTCTTACATGACAGAATTCCATCTACTTTCTTCACAAGCCACTTTTACAAATAAGCAAATACAAAAAAAGCTGGACTCTGGGACTCATTCCTATAATCTTAGCTATTGAAGAGGCTAAAATCTGAGGGTAGTGGTTCAAGCTAGCCCAGGCAACAAGGTCCATGAGACTCTAATCTCCAGTTAACCAGCAAAATATTAGATTGGGGGTATGGATCAAGTGGTAAAGTGCCAGCTGAGGAAGCAAGCTTAGGGAGAGCTTGAGGCCCTTAGTTCAGATCTGGTACACACACACACACACACACACACACACACAGAACAGGTAATAATTTTAGGTAATACTATGCTTTGGATATCAATATGTGATGATAATAAATAATGTAAATTTTATTTAAAATCAGTTGTTTGGGCCACTATACTAAGCATTGAGATTTAACATGGAAGAAAGAATGCTCTCCCTGACCCTCTCAAACCACAGTTTTTTCAAACCGGTTTGCTCTTTGGAGCATGTACAAGGAAATTAACCTCTGGATATAATACATAAACATAAAACCAGGCTGAGATCACACTGCTTATAAGAGTCAGATGACTGATTTTTGCCCAGGATACTTCAGTTTTCTCATGGTGTTTTAAGGCTTTTGGAGAGGGAGGTAGAGAGGAAGGGAGGGAGGAAGAAAGAGAGAGAGAGAGAGAGAGAGAGAGAGAGAGAGAGAGAGAGAGAGAGAGAGAGAGAGAGAGAGAGAGAGAGGGAAACAGCCCCTAGAACTCTGTGGTATAAATTTTTCAGCCTCCCTGAAACATCCAGATTTATTTTCCACCCCTTTTCAATGGAGGAAAACAAGCCTCTTTTTTCTTAATATAGTTTTCTTCACACATCGTTAGGCTGATTTACCCTGTTACACTTGACTGTTAGCTTTGTAATCACAGCTTTCTTTCAGGGAGAAAATGAAACAATTATTCAGAACCCATGGTAATGAAAGGATTGTCCCAGTTCTGAAGCACCCACCCACGGGGGATTTTTCTAGAATTCCGGATTTTATTAAAGTTCACAATGGGGGGGGTAGCATGGAGGAATAGAGAGTAAGTAAATTATAAGTACAATTGAGATGTAAGCCTTGAAAACAGAAGTGGCCTGTAGGGTTTGCCGGCTAATGTAAAACACTTTTTAGTGATGGAGTTTTTACCTGGGGTTTTAGCTTTTACTATTGACTTTAAGAAAGTACATTTCACTGGATATGTTTGTTTAGTGTCTTGAAATTCTGATTCCCAGTCAGCCCTCTAAACAAGCACACACACGTAAACACACACACACACACACACTCACACACACACAAACACACACTTTTTTGTTTTTTGGTCAGTTGTAGGGCTTGACCTTTGGGCCTGGGCACTTTCCCTGAGCTCTTCAGCTCAAGGGGAGCACTCTACCACTTGAGCCATAGCACCACTTCCAGTTTTTCTGTTAGTTAATTCGAGAAAAGAGTCTCAGGGCTGGAACTGAGATCCTCAGATTTAGCTCAGATTATGAGTGTGAGCCCCGAGCTCCCCCAGCACTTTTTTTTTTTTTTTGCGAGTCCTGGGGCCTGAACTCAGGGCCTGGACATTGTCCTTGAGCTTTCTCAAGATAACACTCTACCACTTGAGCCACTACACCACATCGGGCCTTTTCTGAGTATGTGGTACCGAGGAATAAAACCCAGGGTTTCAAGCATGCTAGGCAAGCACTGTACCACTAGGCCACACTCCTAGCCCGCACACATACTTTTGTATCTCCCAATAGATACTAGGTGTTATATATTCTGTAGTGTTTTATAATACAGAAAAGAGAACAATCAGACGTGTTTATTCATACCTGGGTAATCCTAGCTACTCAAGAACCTGAGATTTGAGGATTTGAAGCCAGCCAGGATAAAAAGTCTATGAGACTCTTATCTGCAAGCTGGAAATGGAGGTGTGGTTCAAGTAGTAGAGCACCAGTCCTGAGAAAAACAGCTAAGGAAAAGTAGGTTTGTCCTGAGTTCATGCCCAGTATAGCCTAGTACCAGCATAGAGAAGGATTATGCATAACTGTTGGCTATGCTACCACATGCACAGTACAGGAACTTGTGAACAAGAGCACTTATTGCCTATAGTGAGCACCACCTGGAAGCCGAGACAGTGGTATGTCCCAATCAAAAAAATAACTGACCAGCTGCAAAGTTAACAGCTTCTCATTCAAGGAGTGTCCTTCATGTTTGTGAAAGCATCTGGAAAGCCACAGGCGTGGGCATTAACTGAAAACTCATTTGCAGGGTTTAGAGTCGCTTGGCACTCGACACCTCCCTAATCACTCATCTTGTGGGCCCAGAGCAGGCAATTAGTCTCATGAAAAGACAAAGCAAAATCTGAAAACCAGCTGGCTTCTTCTGATGGATGCTCGCCCAGTGAATGCAGAGATGCACCGACTTCGCATAGTCTTTGCCTTTGTCCTCTGCGGCTAGTGAAGGCCTTCATGTGTAGTGGGGGAAATACTGAGAAAGAGTGGAGATAACTTTCCAGAGGAGGCCGGCATGCCAAGGAGCCCTGAGTAGGCTTTATTAATTTATCGAGCTGTTTAAACAATCATTAATGATCAATATTCAAGTCTTGGAAGTTTTATATAGTTCTGTTTTAAGGTCCAGATGAGGTGAGACTTTTACAAATGCTTAGTCCCCTTAGTAAATAACATAGAGTGATTCTAAACTATCATCACTTTTATTGGCTGTCAGGGCTGAAAGTTTTCCCTTGAGACTTGGGTTACGTAGTTTCTCCAAACTCATGACCCTACGTTGATTAAATTTGGGGAAAGGATAAATGAGCCTGGAAGGTGGCATAGGTGGCTTTCTATGTCAAAAGTTCTAGCAGAAAACATTAATAGGAGAAAGTGACTAGGTAGACAGCCTCGGTATTGATTGCAGAATGAAGCATGGAGCTCACAGTGAGGACTCAATATCTGGAAGTAAATGACAGTGCTCGTGGTTTAGAAGACTATCACCCTAGTGAGAGTGAAGGAATTGAATTTGTGGCAGGCCAATGGTAGCTTGATGGTTTAGATCAGTTTCTCCAGTTCAACAGTATTACCTCTCTCCAAACCAATCACAATTGTCCCATGGAAGCCTGAGCTGGTAATCACGATGTACTTGGGAACAGAACTACTAAGAGATGGAGAAAGAGCCATTTGTAGTTAGTTAGGTAAGAATCAGGAAGCCTGAGAGAATTATTATAATTACTTCATAACTTCCCAGTGTTTTAATTGGGAAGAGAAGAGGCTGAAATGTGAAACAATTAAATGTCTTAGCATCTGGGAACCCCACAGTTTCTTTAAATCTAATATTACTCTATTTTTGGATTCATAAATATCTGGTGTTTTTTCAGCCATTGCGTGGAAAAAATATGTTGCTTACAGTCATAGAAAAATAACAGCTTGGGAAAAATCAGAAAGGATAGATTCACACAGGAGAGACTCCAGCCTCTGTGCCTAATATGGAAACTTCGGTGTAGCTCCCCAGTTTGCTTTATTTTCTGTGAATAAACATTCTTTCCTTCTTGACTTGCAGATGGAGAGTTAAAATTTTGCTGAGGAGACAGGGCAGGTACCAACAAGTGTTGGAATCACACAAAGAACGACACAACTGATTCTGCTTTGTTGAAGGTGTTACCAAATGGCTTCTCTACAACTTCTTTAGAGACTGATCCTTGTTGTCAACTCTCAGGATGGAAATCTAGTTGAGACAAGAGACCCACACAATGGCTCTCTAGTGTTCTCAAGAGGATGCAGAGGAATGGGTACCAAGTAGTCCCCAATTCCTAGGGAGGCTTATTATATGAATGCCAGATGGATACTGACTCTAGCTTAAGTTTAATAGCTACCTAGTGGCTGTGGATTGGGGAACATGACGATTGATCTGATTAAAATGTCCACATTATCCAAATCTGAAAATGCTGCATGAAGTCAGGAGGAGCCAGTGGGGCTCCCAGTCCCTTTCCAGCATGGATCGTGAAATGATGGAACCTGGTACCCAAAGGGGAGTAAGACTGGAAGTATAAAGGCTTTTCAGAAAGCTATAGGTCAATTCATAGTGACTGCTAAGTGTGCTAGTGAGAAGGACTGAGATAGTTGGGGATTTGCCTGTTACTTCTCTAGTGTAGAGGAGGAATCATCTCTTTCCAGAGGGTGTTCTTGGGATGACAAATGTTTGTGTTACACTATTGCCTGAGGAGGGGTAGGATGGCCTCCTGGGCCTCAGCTCTGCCACAGGGCTGATAGAGCTGTTGCCTACAGAGTGATGGCCTGTGCTTGGGAGTGAGAGAAAAAGAGGGTGTCTACTCTGGTACATAACTGGTCTCTCCCCCAGAGTGTGTGTAGAAAACAGGAAGCATCTAGAGTTAATGGTCTGGTCTGGGTGAGGGCTGAGATGAGCTCACATTCTTGTCATGCGGCCCCTCTCCATTCGCCTCCAACTCCATTAGAGGCAAAGGGCTTCCTGCTATTCTTTTGCTCAGATGACCAGAGATGCGCCATGATGGCACAAGCTGCTCTCTCTTCCCGCACACCCCTGAGATTTCAGGGACCTCAACTTCACCAGCAACCCAGGTGATATGTCTGTTATTCAGGGGCCTTTTCTAGAGATTAGGAAAGTCTGAGGACAGCTGGGTGCCAGTCACTCATGCCCTCATGCCCGGATTGCAGTTTGACGTCAGCCCGGGCCAGAAAGTCTGTGAAACTCCTATTTTCAACAAGCTTCCCAAAAGTAAAAAATGGAGATGTGTCTCAAGTAGGAGAGCATTAGCTTTTTGCCAAAAAACAAAAACCTGGACAATGCCCTGAGTTCAAACCCCAGGACATGTGCACACACACGCATGCACACATGTACACGAAGTCTGAGAACAGGCTCTGTACCACTACTGAAAGGAGGCTCACACCAGTGAGCACAGCCACCTCTGCTCTGGATCACTTCTATTTGAAGTTCGTGGGATATTGAAAACAACAAAATTTACCAGGCACTGGTGGCGCACTCCTGAAATCCTAGCTGGGATCTGAGGATTGTGATTCAAAGCTAGCTCAGAACATCCATGAGACTTGAAACAAACTACTCAGAAAAAGCCAGAAAAGGCATGGTAGGCCAAGTTATAGAGTGCTTCTTTGAGCAAAAGAAGCTCAGGGACAGTGCTCTGACCTGAGTTCAAGCCCCAATACCAGCACAAAAATAAATACAACTCAAAAAAAAAATTGCCCAAACCAGGATTCCAGACATGTTTTTCTTATATGATATATACCAAAACATTCTTAAATTTTTATTTTAAAATTATTAGTATTGAGGTGATGTACGGGTTGGGGGTCACTTCTGTTTTATGTCAGGCAATGAGTACTTTTTTTTTCGAGGAAATAACGCCTCTTCCTTCACTCTCTTCCAATTCCTCCCCCTCATTCCCAATACATCTCATTTCAGAAATTTTACAAAATTTCATTTGACAAAGAGGTTGAAGACTTGTATTGAGATTCTTTGAAAGAATGATGTCTGAGTGAACTGACCTTTGTGATAAGCCGGGGAAGTTGGACATGGGACTGAGTCTGCGTCTTTTGTGCACATTGAGAAGGATTAATGTGATCTAGAACCATGGCAGCTGCAAGTCAAAGTGCCCTGGAAAATTGTGTGTGTGTGTGTGTGTGTGTGTGTGTGTGTGTGTGTGTGTGTGATTATGTACATTTAGTGAAGGTTGAACTGAGACCTTCACACTTGCTAGGCTAGAGCTATACCATGTGACATCCCTGCCCCCGATCCTTTTCCCTGTGGTTATCGATGTGGTTATTTTTGAAATAGAGTCTTGCTTTCTATGCAGGCTAACTTGGTGTGATGATCGTCCTATTGATAATTTCAGCCATAGCGGGGATGTCAGATTCACCCTGATGATCAGCTCTCTCTTTTAAGATGGGAGCTTGTGAAATGTTTGCCCAGACTCTCCTTAGAGAGGATTACAAGTAAACCCCACTGTGCACCAAAATAGTATTTTAAACAATACAATTTATATCCCTCTCATGTAATGGCAACCTGAGGGGTAAGACCACTCTGAGTTGGTATTGAAGCCCCAGTAGCAGGAAGCAGCTCCGGTTGGTATAGTCTGTGTGCAGCATCTACTTACATTCAGTTACCTCACAGTCTGAAATGACAATGTGCATCTAGCTGTTACACTGCTATTCCAAGCAGCAAAAGAATTTCCTGAATTTAATCCAATGTTCCTTTTCCTTGAGCTCGTTGGTCACAATTAGTGATAGACTAAACTGATTGAAAGTGATGCTGAAAAACTGCAACCCCTAGAACATGCCTTTCGACTCTAGATCTCTAAGAATAAATCCACAGACCTAGAAGGAGAAGTAAATTGCAAAGGTTTATTGAAGAAAAAAGATAAACAGGGCTCTAACTGGACAGGAGGAGTCCCAAGAGAGCACTGACTGGGATGTGATTTGCATGGGTTAATTAGCTGTCTGTGGAGAAAACTATATAACTCTCAAGATATCTGGTCAGCTTCTGGGCCATAGCAGTCCTCAGCACTCCATACATCCTTTAGCACCTCTGATTGGATGCCTACTCTGGCACACAGCTCTGGGGTCCAACTGCCTAGAGCCATGTGATAATGGTGAGGGGTGTGGAGGTGGGACTGTGAGAGGTGGGAGGAGGGAAGACTTTCAATGAGAGAGACCTTTTTCCTGATTGCCCAGCCAGGCTGTTTTTCCTTCTGTTTTTAGAAGGATAACTAGGGAGTCTTTTATTTTAACTGGTCAACAGTGGATCTTGCTTAAAATAAATTTAGGTGTTTTTTTTTATTATTTTAAATAAGGAAGTAAAGGAAAAGAAGACCTGGGCAGGCAACCAGCAGCTTATGCCATAACTAGCTCACCCTCAGGTCCTGCTGTGACACAAGTTTGTGAATTAAAGTTTTCTTAAAGTTTTAGTTTCTGAGTTTACTGGATGAAAAGTCCCTATTGTCAGATAAGACCTTGCTCGTTCTAATCTCACATGTACTTTTTCTGGCTGCTGGAATGTCAGGTACATTCTCCTCCACTTGAACAATCTCTGAGTTCTCCTCCCCATTGTGTGTGGCTGAGCTGATTTGTCAGCACAGAAGTTGGATTTTGTCTCAAAGCCTGGTATCTCACTAATGGTAGGCTAAGATCACAAGCTGTTCTCTTACAGTTCAGCTTATGGTAATGAGGACCGATCCAGCTCCAGGGCGATTCCCTGGGATCAGTAGTTAAGGTGGTCTCAGTAGAGAACAGATCAGATCTTGTCAGCTTCACTTTCTTTGGCACCTCCTGAGAGAGACCTGCTGGATTGTGGCTAATGCTGGTGCCATCGATTTCTTCATTCATGGTCCAAGTTCACATTAATGTTCATCAACAGGCAACTCTAGGAGCCCAGAACTGCCAGCTAAGGTGGTGGTACATCCCCAGCTGATTAGTGTTTTAATGGACATGTCTAGCTCTCCAGGTAAAAGGGTCTTGCACTATTTAGCCCCTATTGCCCTCCCTCCTTTCCTCCCTCGCCCCTCCCTCCCTCCCTCCCTTCCTTCCTGCGTTCCTGCCCTTTTGCTATTTGGTTTATTGGAAATTAAACTCAGGACCTCAGTGCTCTACCAGCTGAGCCACATAGCAACATCTTTTTTGCTTTCGTTTCTCTGATAGTGTCTTGAGTTTTTGTCCCACCAGACTTGTACAGTAATACTCTTATATCTATGTCCCCTACATAGTTGGAATAACACACACCACCACCACCATCACCACCACCACCACCACCACCATACCAGTTTGTTTATTGAGATTGGGTTTTGCTTTCTGCCAAGAGCAAATCTTGATGCACAGTTCTACCAGTCTCCATCTCCAGAACTGCAGACATAAGCCATCGCACCCAGGCTAGTTTACACTTGTTTTCACTAAATAAGTAAAATCACCTAGCCCTTTTCATCTATAGATTTGGAGACCACCAAATGGTGACTGGAGTTAGGAAAAATCAAATTCCAAGGGAGAAGAGTGCACACACAAGTGGTGAAGTAAGAGGCCAGGAAGCTGGGATGCTGCATTCATTCTTCTTGGAGGAAAAGGGACTAAAAGCAGACTGTGTGTGCAAGGTGTGGCTTTTGGTGGGAAGTCTGCAGGTACAAATTTGAGCTTGGCTCCAGGCCATCCGAGACTCTTGCTTGATCTGTTGTGGCTCTCTTTTATGCTCCAAGGCAATTTATTTGATGGAAAAGAAAAAAATAGAACTCTAGCTGGGTTATGAAAATATCACAAAATATGAGTGTTTCCAGGGGATATTATCTATAAGTGTGATACACACACACACACTCACACACACACACTTGCACACGGGGAGGGAGGGAGAATAATGAAATTAGGGAATTATAGTAACCTTGATTTGAGTTTTCAGAAGGCTCTTGGCAAGTTTGCCCATGGTATCCTTGAGGAAAAAAAAAAAGTGTAGCAAATTTGAACCTGATTAAATTAGCATATGCAATGGGTGCTGATTAGTGGAAGTTGGTGACTAATGGGAGTTAGTAAGCTCTGTCCTAATGAAGATGTAGACCGTATGCTAATTAAGGTTTCTGATAATACTAGAATGGTAGTAGCAGCATGCTAGAGAATGTGAGAGAATCAAAACCCAAGAACATGCCTCTGTGATCTAAAATGAGCAGAACCTAATTGCATGAAGCCAGCATGTCAAACTCACACATACAGGCTGAAGGAGTGACACTCAGCTACACCAATTATTCTGGCTGTTATTATTTCCTCCATCTAGTCATTTGTCCAATACACTCTTTCTTTGTCCAGTCCTGAAAATTTAATAGAAAAACAAGATAGAAATAATTCCTTTCCTTATGGAAACAAGGTAAGATGCAACAATAAGTGATATAAAATAAAATCTAGCATCCATGGAGGGTATCGTTTTCACATACGGGGGTACTAATGTACTAATGTTCCTTTTGTTGTTGTTCGTGGGGCTTGAACTCTGGGCCTGAGCACTGTCCTTGAGCTCTTCAGCTCAAGACTAGTGCTCTACCACTTGAACACAGTGCCACTTCTGGTTTTCTGGTGGTTAACTGGGGATAAGAGTCTCACAGACTTTTGTGGCCAGGCTGGCTTTGAACCTTGGTCCTCATATCTCAACCTTCTGGGTAGGATTACAGGCATGAGCCACTAGTGCCCAACTTCTCCTTTTTCTTTTTAAGTGCTAATCTTCTTGACAAGAGAGTAAATAAGAATTGAAATCCAACTGAAAGCCAGTCACCAGTGGCTCATACCTATAATCCTAGTTATTCAGGAGATCTAAGAATTGCAGTTCAAAGCTGGCTCAGACAGGAAAGTCTGTAAAACTTTTAGCTCCAATCAACCGGTAATGGTAGTGCTGTGGCTCAAATAGTAGAGCACCAGGGGCCGGGAGTGTGGCCTCATGGTAGAATGCTTGTCTAACATGCATGAAGCCCTGGATACCCAGTTCACAGAAAAAGCCAGAAGTGGTGCTATGGCTCAAGTGATAGAGCATTAGCCTTGAGATTCAGGGACCTGGCCCAGGCCCTGAGTTCAAGCCCTAGAACTGGCCAAAAAAAAAAAAAAAAAAAAGCAGTAGAGCATCAGTCTTGAACAGAAAAGCCAAGCAAGAACTTAAGGTCCTGAACTCGAGCCCCAGTACTGGCACACATGCGCACATGTGTATACCCAGACAATGCTGAAATTAAAACAGTCAGTAGGAGTTAGCTCACCAGACAACAAGGGAGAGAAAAAAGCAACATGTATAAAGGCCTGGAGGTATAACCACATAAAGCACCAAACGACAGGGTGGAGGTTTATTAATACCGTGGTTTAAAGGGTGGAGGTAAATAATGAGAGCTGAAAATGGAGGTGACGACCAGGGGTGCTGTTAAAGATTTTGCAATTCATTTTAAGAGCTCGGCTATTATTATTTTTTTGCCAGGCTTGAACACAGGGCCTAAACACTGTCCTTGGATTTTTCTCAAGGCTAGAGCTCTACCACTTGAGCCACAGCACCATTTCTGGCTTTTTTCTATGTATGTGGTACTGAGGAATTGAACCCGGGTCTTTATGCATGCTAGGCAAGCACTCTACCACTAGGCCAAACTCCCAGCCTCTTGGCTATTATTTTTGTGGGATAGGAAACCATGAAAACATTTTGAACTAGGAAGTGACTTAATCAGATTTTCCTTTTGAAAAGTCCTGGCTGACCTCACTCTAGGGTCTAGAGGTAGGAAGTGGACAAATCTCGGTGTCTGAGATCTGATAGGGCATTACTGTAGTCACTCGGGTGAGAGATGGTGGCCTTCGCTAATGACTGAGTGTGCAAGAAGTGAGCACAGACCAAAAACACACAGAGGAGGAATTAGGGGCTTGGTGATGGTTTAGATGTGGGCACTGAAGAAAATTCCAGGGGGGCTCCCAAACTTCTACTCTTGGAACGACTGAGTAGCTAGTGAAGCTATTTTCTGATTTATTTTTTGGGGGGGGAGGCAGGCAGCGGGAGATGAGAATGTTTGGAAGGAAAGGTGAGTGCTCAGCTTTGGGTGTGTTGTTGGAGATGATGGGGAGTTGTCTAGGTGGTTGATATAGACAGCAACCCCAATCTAGAATGGGAGAGATGTGGGCTGAGGACGTGATTGAGAAACAAGCTCTGTAAACCAATGAAAAGAGAAACTCTGGTCTCCACTTAGACTCATAAGCATAAGCAAGTGGTTGCTGTGGATTCAGGCCCAAGATTATCCATGGGTACAAGCTGTGGCCCTCAACAGTTCTGGCTATCTCCATACAGCCACATGGAGCACAATCACATCTTGTCTTTATTTCCATTTCTCCATCTGGAAATTGTGGATACAGAGAAGTTACTGCATAGCGTTTTTGTAAGAATGAAATATGAGGGTGAATGTATAATACAGACTTTGTTGCATGACAATGGTTTCAGAGCCAGAGGCAGATCAGTTGATGTATAGGAGATTTGGAGATAGCACTTCTCAAATGCACAAAGGACTCCTAGAATAAAAAGGGAAATAGGATTACTTGAGGGCCTCACAAAACAAAATATGGTGAACTGACAGAAAGGGTAGAAAAACTGACCTTAGCTGAATCCACAGAGAGTCTCTAGATAGCCTGTTTTCTAAAGATAGGCTAGAATGCTTTTTTTCTTTCCTTTTTTCCCCCCAGGAAGTAGGACTTTCTCTTCTCTAAATTAGAGACCCTATGATTGCAATTGTCACTGGAGATGGGAGGGGATGTGGCCTTACTAACCACAGAGCTAGTGGCTGGTCTGATAGGGCTTATTCAGGACTGGAGACATCAACAAAGTTCACTAGAACCTATGGACATTACACTCCAACGTCCACGCTCACACTTAGCCCCAGCTATAAGACAAATTGCATTCTTTACTGGGTGAGGCAGGAGTTTGTGTATTTCAGACAGGAACGCTTCCCTCTCAAGGGGCTACACTTAACTGCTCCATAGCCCAGTGGCATGCCCCAGAGCATCATGGGAGTGTAGTAGGGTGGTTTTGTTTCTCACTGATTCTCTCCCTCCCTCCCTCCCTCCCTCCCTCTCTCTCTCCCTCTCTCCCTCTCTTCCCCGCCCCCCCCCTCTCTCTCTCTGGAAAGTGTTAACTCACCCCTGCACCAACAGTCCCTTCAAAGAACAGTTTCAGGAAAGCCACTGTGCCCAGTAATGAATTAGAGGAGGGCAGGAGTTTAAATCTCACCATCCTGGGTTTCTTTTCTAATAGTAAAATGGAAGGGAAAATAGAGTAAAGCCTCCCCTGGCTTATGGTGTCTCTTGCCTTTGGAGATTTTCCAGTTGCAACTTGGTGCTGTGCTTGACACTTATGATCCAGGATATAAATATCTGGGAAGAAGAGTTGCTAGTGCTAATTATTCAGAGCTACTCTGACACTGAACCATAAGCAACGTGCATATGTCAAGTCCCATCTAAACACTGAGCCTGTCACTTAAACTCGGCGGGAAAGCTGAGGCTATGGATGCCAGCCCCACAGACTGCACGGAAAGTCTGGGGGATGTAGTATAAATCAACTCTGATAGGACTGCTGAATCACAAGTCAATACCTGTTTGATAAGTCGATTCCTCAGGAAAGTCTTAAAATGAAGAACTCTGACAGAGACATTTTAATGACATAAGGGAGGAAAAATGCAAATGAAAAAAAAGGTTGTCTTTCTTCATTCAGAAAGGAAAATGCCTGCCTATCTCCCAATCCTTCAGGTTGTTACACGTGTTATCTTTCTAGTAGCTATTTGTAATATTCATCAGTTGAACAGTATCTGATAGACTGGATTTTTACACTTGATACATTTTTAATGTGAGACCTTTGAAAAGATGCAGTGAGGTGATTATTTTTTTTCCTCAAGAGTTTTTCCCCAGAAGCCAGTGTTAATTTGCCACTTATAGTGGCTACTGATGTTAGAATTCAAATGAACCAAAGAAAAGCTGTAAAGTAATATTTTTGTTATCAGTTATAGTAGTAAGTACAGTTCTACTTTCTTGTCAAGGTGTTGCTAATCTTATTTTTGTCTCATTTTGCTTTCAAGAACTAAAGATCAAACCTAGGGCCTTGCATGTGACAAGTTATCTACCACTGAACTAACAACCCTGGTACTTTTGTTTCCACCATTTGTTTTATATTTTGCTCTGTGGCCCAAGCTGACCTCATAATCATCTGCTGTAGATTCCCAAGTACTCAGATGATTGGTATGTGTCATTACCCCTGGCCCACTGTTAATCTTTTAATATGTCTGACCTATAAATTAAACTTTATATTAGGTATATATAGATGTCAAAGTTGTTACTGTCCCCAGTTTCAGGAATCTATTTTGAGGTCTAGAATCTATTCTTCCCTGAATGAGGGAGACACTACTGTATTTTCTTAGATGTTGGACTTCCCATTCTAATTTAGTCCATAACATATTTGTACAGAAGTATGAAAATACATTAGTGTGTTGTCTTGTAATATTGCAGGAGAGGGATTGTTTTATTATGATTGTTTATTTTATTGACATCACATTTTTCCAAGGAGGTCTCATTTTATTAAGTTTATTTATATATACAAGGTTTCTTAATCATGATCATCCCACTAACAGTCTCCTTCCTTGCAGGTGAAAAGTTTGATGCCAATTTCAGTTTCATTTTTCTGTAACTTTTTCTTTGATAGTTGGTACTGGAATTTGACCTTAGAGCCCTTTGCTTGCTAAGCAGGTGCTCTATCACTTGAGTCATGCCCTAGCTCTTTCTGTTCTAGTTTTTTTTTTTTAAAGGATCTGAGACTTTTTTTTTGCCAGTCCTGGGCTTGAGCTCAGGGCCTGAGCACTGTCCTTGGACTTTCTCAAGGCTAGAGCTCTACCACTTGAGCCTCAGCACCACTTCCGGCTTTTTTCTATGTATGTGGTCCCAAGGAATCGAACCTGGGTCTTCGTGCATGCTAGGCAAGCACTTTAACCACTAGGCCAAACTCCCAGCCCTCTGTTCTAGTTTTTTTTAGACAGAATGCATACATTATTCTCCTACCTCTGCTTCCCACATACTTGGAATTACAGATATTTTCTGCCACACCCAGTCCTTATTAGTTTTCTCTTAATGCTTTATATCTTTGTTAATTTTTGTAGTGTTCACTTCTGTAAGGGAGAGTAAGAATCAATATATTTTGTTTTGCATTTAATGTTAGATCTTGTCATTATAATTTGTATCCCTGAACATTTTTTCTATTATTTCTTTAAAATTAATATGTAATTTACACCCTTTTTGGAATGTACAGCTGAGATTTTTTTATTTGTAAAGTTAAGCTTCAGAATCCAATTTCAGAAGGTTTTCATCAGCCCTAAGCAATTAGTACTTTCTTTTTGCCCATTCCCTAGCTCTTAACCATCACTTATCATCTGCTCTCTGCCTGCTATGCATAGTTTGTATAAATGGAATCCTACAATATATTATCTTTCACATCTTGATTCTTTCACTTAGCATAATGTTTTTAAGGTCTATCCATTCATGAATACTCCATTCCTCTCCATGGCTGTGTAATATTTTATTATGTGTATACACTACCTTTTACTTATTCATTCTTCCATGATTATTTTAATGCTTTCCTTCTGCATATTTTTATCAGTTCTCTCCCTCTAGGACTTCTGCTATGAAGATGTAAGACTTCTTCATATTCTGTAGTCTTAACTCTTTTTCATATATATGTTTATATATATGTAAATATGTATGGTGTGTGCACACACATGCATGCACACAGATGGTGCTGGTAAATGGGCTTGAACTCAGTGCTGTCTCTTAGCTTTTGTACCTAAGGCTAGTGCTCTACCACTTGAAACAGCACCACTTCCAGCTTTTTGTTGATTAGTTGGAAGGGTCTTTCAGCTCTGCCGGATCTGGCATTGAACCACAATCTTCAGATCTCAGGCTCCTGAGTAGCTAGGTTTACAGGTGTGAGCAACTGGGCCAGGTTATTACTTTCATTTTTTTATTTTTATTTTTTTGTCCATTATTTTGATAGATATCCCAGGGCTTATGATTCAGGCTTCGGGTAACAAACAGACTTATTTGTGGCAGAGTATACTCTTAATTTCAAGCAACTCTTGTTTTCTGGTAATCCTTTGATAATTTTCTAAATAAGGAATCTGCTTTTTTTTTATTGTTTTGCTTTTGTTTCTAGGACATTTAGTTCACATTTACTGAAAACCTATTTAGATGTCTTAGGATGCCCTGGAAGGTCCTACAGAGGGAGGCGAGGGCTATCTACACCTTGCTATAAACTAAATGAAATAAACACCCCATCCACCTCCAGATTCCCTCCCGCCTGCCTCAGAGACAGTCAGGTTTGACAAACAATTGCTGTCAGGAGGGCAGTCTCTCAGGGCTAGAGACATGGCTGGATGGTAGACAGCTTGCCTAGCAAGTGTGGGACCTAGGGTTCAAACCTCAGTACCAGAGAGAGGCGGGGGAAGCAGACTCCCAGATCTATGATGGACTAAGGTCAGATGTCAACTTGGGCCTTCTTTTCTCTCATAGTTTTGAAAGTCAGGTTTATTGAGACATACTTTATAGGCAGTAAAATGTACACTTTGAGGTTGTTCAGTTTGGTGATGTTAGATGAATGTATGTAGTGAGATTATGACCCCCCGGACCATCAAGGTAAAGAAAAGGCTTGTCTCACCCCAGGTTTCCCTTGATTCCTTTCCTAATTCCCCATGCTGGCCTTCATTTCCTGAAATGCCCAGTGGTCTACCTGTGAACATGATGGGGGTTTCGCTGCTGTGCTCTGCTCAGTACCAAGTCCACTGTCCTGAAGGATGGACAACAAGTGTTCAGACTGTGAGCTTTGACAATGGGACAGGATTTTCCTCAGTGCACTGGGTGTGGCAGATGACAGCTGGTATTGGACAGGTCAAATTCCACAATCTCTAATTGCTGTGACATCAAGCACAAAGGAATGCCGGGGGAGGGACTACCTGAACCAGGTATTTCACAATTGTCTTTTCCTTAATTGCACTGGTGACTACTCTCCATCCTACTCTGTTTTGCCTCCTGCCATCTATAAATGTGGGTGTTCTAAGGTTCCACCACAGAGAATATCTCTCTCCTGTGCTCCCACTAAATTGGCTCCAAGGCCTCAGCTCCCGTTGTTCTGACTTAGAATTATTCAGTAGTAATAGTTCATGCCTGTCTTCTTTCTTGTGGTCAGAAAGGGTGTCAAAATATATTCCTCACGGATGGCCTTTTTCCTGTTGCCATGGTGCTTTGTCTTCACTCCTGCCTGTTTCTTCACTCTAAAAGCCACGCTCGTGGTGAGGGAGTAGAGGTGAACAGGTGTGCTGTGAAGTGGTGTGCGTGCTGGGGTGTGAATACTAAGAGACTCGTTTTCTAAGGATTGATGCCTCATCAGGGAGGCCACACTACTTGCTCTCTTCTCACATGAAACGTTTTTGCCAGGGAAAGAAGTGTCACAACTTTGTTGTATGTTTCCTGACACATACCTAAAAGAAATAGTTGAAAGGTGGATTTATTTTGGCTGATGGTCTAAAACCATTATCAGCGAGTGCCATTGCTGTGGACCTGTGGTGAGACAGAATATCCTGGGGCCAGTAGTTAGATCATGGTAGCTACAAGGAGGAGGAGGAGGAGGAGGAGGAGGAGGAGGAGATAGCAGATAGTCTGGTAGGCAGAAACACAGAAAAAGAAAGATACACACATACATACATACACACATACATACATACATACATACATACATACATACATACATACATACATACATAAATACATAGAGATAGGAACAGAGACACAGATAAACAGAGATACAGCCATAGAGAGAGACAGAGGGACAGAGACACACACAGAGAGACAGAGCGCTACACATATGTGAGTGTACACACAGACAAGATGAAGGTGTGAGGGGAAAGATACCTTTCAAAAGCATGTTCCAATTCTTACTTCCTCTAGTCCCTAAGTCTCTCAGCAATGCTAATAAATTACAAATCCATCAATGGATGGATCCATTGATGACAACAGGGTCCACATGGTAGGTCACTTCTCAATAGTGCCACCTGCTGGAGAGCTAGCCTTTGACACCTGAACCTTAACCCTACTTATCTTAATAGTACTAAACACGACAATCCCCAACACTACTTAACACTGACCACTGCTATCTTAACACTACTACTTAACACGAGTATCACTGACACTACTTAACAATGAACCATAACACTACTATCAGCATCTACTTTGGCTCTTTCGGTTGAAATTATTTAGCTGTTTTGTTTTTTTTTGAAAGTTGATTCAAAGTAAAATCAAATAAAGTCCAAAATAAAAAGCCTCTTACAAGTAATTTCAGGAAGTGTCTCAAAGACACTGACATCTTAGGGAAGTTTCACTTCTGTTGTTTGTAAACCTGACCCCATCACATAGCATCGGTTACACGGGTAGAAGTTATGATTTAAGTTTATTGGGGTGACCCCTGAAACAGGGAAGCTTGATCTAGGTTATAGATACATTTAAAAGGGAGTCAAGGCATTCTGGAATCTTCTAAAGTGGGTCTCAGTTGAGTGGTTACTCTGGCTGGACCTCCCTCACCAGGCTTGGCTCACCCGTGTTCCTCCCTGCCATAACTGCAGGAGGCCTGCAAGTGGATCAGCTACTGAGACAAGCACTCATGAGTACTGGTGGGTCATCTGACCCAGAGAACTTTTTAAAAGAGGAAATATTCCCAACCAACCCAGTGTGAAGGGAAGTGAAACATAATTTGTATCCAACTGATGTAAGCCAAGTCTACATGATTTATGGACCAGAATATATATGTGATTTGTCAATAAAAAGTTTTACAAATTTAACTTCTATGTGTACCTAAGATAATAGCAAATACTTGAAAACGGACAAATTGATTTACAGCATATGCTAAAGCTCTATGTGTTGTGGCAAGAAATCAATTAAAGTCATCTGGAAGTTCCTGTAAGGTGTTTAAGATAACATTTTCTTTCCTTTTTTTTTTTCCCCCCCTGGTCTGTTGTGGGACTTGAAATCCAGGCCTAGGTGCTGTCCCTGAGCTCTTTCACTCAAGGCTAGTGTTCTACTGCTTTGAGCCACATAGCCACTTCAGGCTTTTTAGTGGTTAAGAGTGGTGAGACAAAGGTCACACAGACTTTCCTGTCCAGGCGAGCTTCAAATCATTATCCTCAGATCTCAGTCTTTTCAGTAGCTAGAATTATAGGTGTGAGTCATTGGTGCCTAATTAAAATTTCTTCTAAAATGGCTTGAGCTCACTTTTGTTAAGTTTATATGTTAAACTTTTAAAAATCTATTGAAATGTGCTAGTATGGTGGCACATACTTCAGCACTTAGGAAGCTGAGGCAGAAAATCATGAATTGGAGGCTAACATGGGCTACACACAGTGATCCAGCAATCAGTAAGCCAACCAACCAGCCAACCACACTCCTAAAATCCAAAACAAAACAAAGAAACCACAGTCTTAAAAAGCACTTCTATTCTTTTTCCCCATATATTTTTATTGTAATTAATAGAAGGGTTACATTATATTCACCAGACAGAAGGTGCATTACTTCACAAACATTGATACCCTTTCTCATGACACGTCTATTCTTTACCTGACTTATGTAACCCTTCTGTACCTCACCTCTTTAATAACAATAACATATTTCGAAAAACTTCTGAAATGGGTATTAAAATACTATCCACAATGGCTCAATTTGACTCACATGAACTTTTTTTGGGTGAAATTCTTGAGAAAGAATTAAGTTAAACACACATTTATCGTTCAAAACCATAGCTGACACCAGTGAGATAACTTTCACATTTGGTCACTTGTTTCCCTTCTCTAAAGGGAGGCTGGGCACTGCCGTGCATGCCTAGAATTTTGGAGGTTGAAGAAGGAGGATCATGAATTGGAGGTTCTACACCTGGGCTACATAGTGAGACTGTCTCCAAATGAAAAATTAAAATCAGAAGGATCAGAGAGGTAATAACACCAGGCTGTGTTTGAGTTACGAAAGAGAGAAGCTAAACTCCTAACCAATGATTTTATACAGGTCAGTGCTTATTTGGGCAAAGGCTGAAGCCTGTTGGATTCCAGCTCAGTTCCTCCATTAATGTCTGGCTGAACCAGGCTGCTAAACATTCCTTGCAGCTGTTTTTTCACTTGCAAAAGTGAATGTAGAGTACTGGCTCTCCTGACTTGAAGTAGCAGAGAAGACAGGGTATTTGTGAGTGAATTTGGGAAAGCTCAATACTCTCTGCAGAGGTCAGGCATGCTGCTATTCTTCCTTTGTCCTGGCTCTGGTTCCATGCCTGGCCCTGCCTACCAAAAACCAGCTGCTCCTGTTTTCTCTGTGACCTGTGATGGCACCTTGGGCATTATGCATTGGGCTGTGTAGGTCACACGTTGATTATACGCTCTCCTGTGTGTGGCAGGCATTAGGCTCTGCTGGCGTGGCCTGCCTTGTTACTACCCAGCCAGCCCCATGAGCAAGTCACTTCAGGGCCATGAAGTCAGCAGTGGGTGGAGAAGCATGATACTCAGGGGAACAGATAGGCAAGCTGAGAGGGCAGGGCTACCTGAGTACATAGGTGAAAAATCAAAGAACTGGGTGTGGGCGGAGGGATGTCCAACAGGCCAAGGGAAGGAGGGCTGAAGACAAGCTACTCCCTTGTATACCAGGATATAGCAGTAAGTTACAACTGCACCCTCTTCTGTGCAGGTGCTTGGTTGAATTTCCTCCCTCAACTAGAGTGGCTCCGCCCCCTCCTAGCTGCAAGGACGCCAGAGGCAAAGGAGGGTAGAGAGACGTGCACTGCCCTCTAGCTGCCAGAGCAGAAACTACAGCGACAATAGGCCTCTGTCTACAGCCAGGAAGATTTGAAAATTGTCTTTCGGTTGACATGTGGAGAATTCTCTTACTTGGTGTTTTTATTCCTGAAAAACAAGCGAGATGAGTGAAATATATACGCCTCAATGAAAAGACACATTGTTCTTTATTGAGACACCCTGGTTTAGGGTCTCAGCTTGGTATGGGCAGCAGACAGCAGCTGAATGGAGATGTAAAAGCTAACCATCGCTATGGATACTCGCTGGGCACTTACTATTGACAAACCTATGAACCTTGAACATAATAATTTGGTTTCAGGAACCTCAAGAACAGGTTCCATGGACTGTTCATTGTATGTTCTCGGATCCTGGATACCATGTACCAGACTAGATATGCGGGAAATGAAATCATTTTCACAGTGAATATAGACATTCAATACATTTATTAAAAAAGATGTATAAACTGGAGGAACAGATAGGAGATTCGGACACAAAGCACGACAGGGTAAATGTCTCTCAAAAAATACAGTACTCTGAGATGCAAGGGAGGAAATTATGGTTTATCAGAGGCATTGGGCTTCCCAATCTCTTTTCTCATGAAGAGAAAGTATTTGAGAATAGAAAAGATTAACACTTATTACTGAATGAGTGAATGCCTTTTGCCAAAGGACTGAGATTTGAATAGATGTCAGAAAGGCTCAGCGAATAAGATTCTTACAGAAGAGAAAAGCCAAATGTTTGACCTCACTGGGGTTGTGCAAGACATTCTTCTGAGCTGTCCTCCCACCTTGCTGGAGGCAAAGTTAATCTGTCACTTTGTAGACGTTCTACTCCTTTCAGTATCTCACAGATGCTTCTGTTTTCTTAGCACAAAATAGGACTGCCTCTCAATTTTGACTGTCCAAGTTACAGATCCCTGACTGCTCTGTTTTTTGGGGGCTTCAAGCAGGAGTAGGAGCCAAGCTCCTGATGTTTGTGGAAGCTCCACACCTTCCTTTTATAGGTTTCTCTCTGTTTCTTTTGCAGCCTCTACTTCTGTCTCCCCATCCTCTACTCTAGAAAGGCTGTGAAATCGCTTGGTCACCAGGTAGGGATGGGGGAGGAGCTAGTTCATGGTTTTCCCACAGACTATCCTGGATTGACACAGCAATTAGCTTGTCTACTTGCTTGAAATAGGAGAAGGAAATGTGAAAAATATAAAACACAAATAAATAGTTCAGTAAATAATTTACCATAGGCTTAATTGGATGGTATTAAACTTTCTCACTTTATTCTCCTATTAGGTTAAGGATGAATGGACAGATGAAAAGCAAAACAGAAGCATGTTGGAATTGAGAAATGGTGAGAATAGACTCATTTGTCATGGCCAGCTCATCTGATTGGGTTTGTATTTGGCCTGGCTTAAGTTTAATCAAGTCTTGATCCCAGTGGCCTTGGCTTGAAAGATTTCTTGTTGCATCTTTAAGTTGGAGGGCTATAGTGTAAATCTAAAAAGGCCTTCTGAGGCTGGTGTGCTTGGTTGTCAACTGAGATGATTTCAGAGGTGATCACAAGTGCTCTAAGCCTCGCCGATGGATAAATCCATCCATGAGTTCATAGCTGTTGGACTACTGGGAGGCAGGGCCTGGCTGGAGGAAGTCACTGAAGGAGTGACAGTGGAGAGTGTATCCTCTTCTTGGCTTCTTGTTCTCTGTCTCTGGTTCCCCACTGGTGTCAGGTAAGCAGCTCTGTCCGTTGTACTTGTTCACCAGCAGCAATGGAGCCAACGGGGCATGGACTGAAACCTCTGTAACTGGGAACCTACAAGTATCTCCCTACATAAGTACTGACCTCAGGAAGTTTGTCATAGCAAGGAAATGGTGACTGGAATAGCTATTTACAGAGATTTTTCTCTTTGCCAAGGCCTGAGCACTGTCCTTGGACTTTCTCAAGGCTAGAGCTCTACCACTTAAACCTCAGCACCACTTCCAGATTTTTCTACATATGTGGTACTGAGGAATCAAACCCAGGTCTTCATGCATGCTAGGCAAGTACTCTACCACTAGACCAAACTCCCGGCCCCAGTGATTTTTTTTAATGGAACACTGTTTTCAAATAGAGCTTCTATGTTAGTGGAAATCACCAGACCTCAAGTAGTAGAAATCCCTCCAAGAATATATCAAAGGTTACCTTTATTACTTATATGCAGAAATAGGTCTAACAGGGCTGACGCTGGGGCTTTATATTAGCCTCTTATATCCTTCAATATTTCTATTCAGTGGAGCCACAGCTCCACATCTGACTTTTTGATTAATTGGAGATAGGATCTCAAGGGCTTTCCTGTCTGGGTGGCTTCAAACTGCAGTCCTCAGATCTCAGCCTCTTGGGTAGATAGGATTCAGATGTGAGCCACAGACTCCTTGTGATATTCAGTAATTCTTATTGTGATTTTGGGGGTCTCAAGACCTCAGAATCCCTGATTCACCTCACAGACATTTTCTAGGACAAGAGCAAAGGAGCTAGTCATGAAAGTTCGTGCCCCTAGAAGTTTCTGAGAAGTTTCATTCATTTTTTTTGCCTGTATGGTATTGGCCAGAGCTGTGTCACCATATGACTACTGCAGTGCAGGGTGGGCTGGGGAATCCCATTTGCAGCGGATCCATTGGCACACTGAGGAAACTCAGCTTCTCCTAGTAAAGAATGGGGATAGATGCTGAGTAACAACTAGCAGATGTCGTATTATTTTGCCCCTTTACCCAAGATACTGTGCCTTCTAGGGAATCAAATCCCATTTCGGCAAACAGGAAGAAAAATCTTCAATAAACTCCTCTCCCCCACACATGCATGAATTCACATATGAGTTTGTGTGCACTTCAGGCCACATGCATCTTAATTCCCTCCATTAGTATAGGTCAGTCTGAATGTTTTTGGATCTGCGGGTGCACGTTTGTATCTGTTAGTACAGCGCCTCCAGTGGCCATCTCACTAAGCATCCTTTAGCGCTTCCCAACTTCCAAATTTTCCTATCTGAGACAGCTCTCTCTCACTCATGACTGGGGGTGTCCAACTCTATTAACAACACTTCAGGGCTGCCTTAACTTAAGCATGTCCAGATGGACTGAATTGCTTTCCCTCCACCAGGGAAAGACACTTTTACCTACTCTGCATTTGCTAAGCTCAGGGAGCATAGGCGCTCAGGCCAGTAACCTAGAAGTTGCTCTGGGATCCTTCTTCACACTTCTTTCTCCTTTGAACTAATTTGATGCTTAACGTTTGGTCCAGAAGCCTGGCACTGTGGCTCATGCCTACAATCTTAGCTAATCAGGAGGCTGAGATGTGAAGATCAAGGTTCAAAGCCAGCCAGGGCACAAAACAACCTGAGACTCTTATCTCCAATTAACCTCTGGAAAACAGGATGTGGGGCTTGGCTCAAGGGTAAAGCGGTAGCTATAAGAGCTTAGGGACAGTGCCAGGCCCAGAGGTAGGGTGGTAGCCTTGAGCTGAAGAGCTCAGAGATAGTGCCCAGGCTGAGTTCAAGCCCTGTGACACCCCCCCACCCCCCCAAAAAAAAGAATCAACTAAAGTTTGGTCCAGAGAATGTGATGAGTATTATCAAATGTGTTCCATTCTCTCTAATCCAGTGCCACCTTTTGGGTTGAACCTAGATTGGTGTAGCTCTGACTAGCTAAGTTGTTACTACAGGAATAAATATCTTGTTAGAATATCCCCCCCCATAATAGCTTTTCACTTAGGATCTCCCACTCTTTGTGGTGTTTTTAAAATTATTGTATACATTTGGATTACATTTAAAAATGTAAGCTATTATCCATAACCTGAGTGATTGTCTTGAAACTTGATGATTAATTTCAGTGTAGGATATACATTTACGCACTCATTTTACCATTGAGTATTGCTATAATTATTAATAGCTTATAAAAAGAAGGTAGACAGACCCCCTCAAATGAGATACTTCATATAAAGTGTCTTCAGTGAAGTCATTGTCTTTTGTTAACAGAAGTTTTTATTTTTCTACTTCAAATAGGTAAAGCCATCACATAATCTAAGAGGCATCTAATCTAATCTAAGTTACTAAAGAATCAAAAAAAGTCTTACATTATGATCGTCAATCCAAAGATAAAGGTAAGAATTGCTTTCCATGCAAATGATATAATCTGTTACATTGAGTTGATTACATTGTGTTAAAACCATTAATTTAGATGTTAACTAAAATTTGATATGTAATTTTTTCTTCATATATTTTTAATTGTAATTAATAGAGGGGTTACAGTTACATATGCCAGGTGCATTACTTCACACATGTTAATACCCCTTCTCATGTTTTTGTCCCCATTTCCCTCCCCTCACCTCCTCCCTTCATCTTGTTTCCCCCCTTCCTTTTCCTATTTCAAATAATCAAATCAACATATATACAATATACCAGATAACAAGATAAGATATTGTAACAATATGAGAATAACCAAGAGACAATAAAAGAGATGAGAAATAACATTGTACATTAAGAACAACAATCACACATTATATAGCTCTTGTTTCCATATCCTGGTAATATGTAATTTTTTATAAATACAGAATAACTATGAGTGGAAGATACTTATCTCTGGTTGTAAATTTGTATATACCTAGAGAACATATGTAAAAAATATCTAAGTGCAATTTTAGATTTATGAGAATAGATGTGGACACATTTCATTGTTAAGGTTACTATTTATTTGGTAAATATTGGTGCTGGTAGTCTAAAAATTGTTAGACTAAAAATTATCCTCTTGGTGGTTTTAGTTTGTTTTTGGCAGTACTGGGAATACTGAACCTAAGGCCTGTGCATGTTAAGTAACCACTCTACCACTGGAGCTACAGCCTCAATCCTGGTCATACAGTATTGAAGATTAAATTCTACGGGTACTGCTCAGTGGTGGAGCATTTGTATAGCATGCTTGATACCCAGGATTTGATTCTCTAGAACCACAGAAGAAAAAAATCATTCTTCGCTCTTAATAGTTCATTTTAAATATCAGTCAGTCTGGGAACGTGGCTTCATGGTAGAATCTAGCATGAGGCCCTAGGTTCGATTCCTTTGATACCACATAAACAAACAAATAAAATACTTAAATAATACTACTGATTTAATGCAAACATCTGGCATTTTATGATACAATATTGTATTTTTTTCTTCTTCTATCGGTTGTGGGGCTTGAACCCTGGGCTTGAGTGCTGTCCTTGAGCTCTTCAGTTCAAGGCTACTGCAGTACCACTTGAGCCACTGCACCACTTCCGGTTTTCTGGTGGTTAATTGGAGATAAGAGTCTCATGGGAGGATGTTTATGCCTGGGCTGGCTTTGAGCTACTATCCTCAGGTCTCAGCCTCCTGAGTAGCTAGGATTACAGGCATGAGCCACCAGCCCCGGGCTTACATTATTCTATTTGTTAGAAGGATCAACATTTCAGATAGTGCTTTTTAAAAAGAAGACCTAGTGTTGTCCTTGAGTCACCAAAGAGAGTTTGGTGGTCCCTCACTGAAGATACTGGCAATAATATCTCATGTGTGCAGCACCATTGCACACATGGCACCCAGGGTTTGTGCCAGCCACGTGACTTCTACTACCCAAGGGTAATTGCTGTGCAAGCAGACCTTGAGAAGTTAAGCGATTTACTTTCAGTCATGGAGGCCATTAGCAGCAAGGTCAAGATGACCTCCTTGGAGGTCGGGTTCCTGAGGTGGCGATTGAAATGCTCATGGGATTTCAATTCCCTGTTGTGCCAATTTCTCTTAACTGTGGCACTATATTCTTTTCCTATCGCTGTTGGAGTTATGATCTATAGCATCCTTTTCTGAATAAAACCAATAAAGTTTTGTCTATATAAATGACCTGTATAAATGTCTCTTGGCATTACAATGACTCAGGAGGAAATAGAAATTATACTTTGCAGTCCTTGTCTGGTTTTCTCAGTAATGGATTATGTCCACAGGATATGAATTCAATCAGTTGAAAAAGTGAAAGACTCATCATTAATAATGATCCAGCTGACATTGTATGGATCTTGACATGACACATGGGGAAAGACACAATGTCCAGTGTGATAGTTCTGCTAAAATGTTCCATCTGAATCTAATCCTGGAAAAACAACCAAACACATCAAAAAACATTCTGCATTGCACCTGGCATTCTTTAAAAGCATGACTGTCATCAAAGATGCAAAAGGCTCATGAACTTTTCACTATTGATGGAGACAAAGGAGACAGAACAACAAAATACAATGCATCACAAAAAATTAGAACAGGGCTGGGAGTGTGGCCTAGTGGTAGCATGCTTGCTTAGCATGCACGAAGCCCTGGGTTTAATTCCCTGGAACCACATACACAGAAACAGCTGGAAGTGGTACTGAGGCTTAAGTGGCAGAGTGTTAGCCTTGAGCAAAATGTGTCCCAGGACATGTGTCTAGGCCCTGAGTTTAAGCCCCAGGACTGGCAAAAAAAAATCAAAACATATGCTAAGAAAATAAGAAAACTGAGGGAAGAAGTGGGCTGGTAGGTGTGGGTAAGAATATTGAAAGGTTGACATTAATCAAGATGCACCGTATTCATAAGCTGTTTTGTTGAATGGCAATTCATTTGTACAACTACTTAAAGATGATACAAACATTAAACAATGGAAGAATTCAATGCATAAAAATAATTCAATAAGGTGATTCTGAAACAAAGGTAAAAGATACCTATAACTTTGGCCGGGCACGGTGGCTCATGCCTATAATCCTAGTTACTCAGGAGGCTGAGATCTGAGGATTGTGGTTCAAAGCCAGCGCAGGCACAAAAGACTGTGAACCTCTTATCTCCAATTAATCATTAGAAAATGAGAAGTGGCACTGTGGCTTGAGGTCAGGTGGTAGCCTTGAGCTGAAGAGATGAGGAACAGTGCTCAGACACAGAGTTCAAGCTCCATGACCCACAAAAATAAAAATAAAAAGACATTTTGGAGCCAAACAGAAAATTGTAGATATGCACCGAATATTACATTACATTAAAATTTGGGGAGTGATAATTATACAATGCTTTTTATAAAAGAATTACCTTTTACTTAAGAGCTAGATGATGAAATGAATTCATACACACTTACATGTGTATACTGTACAAGGTTTTAAAAATGTTAACAATGAGTCTAGGTAAATCACAAATGAGTGATTATTCTATTGTTTTCACAGCTTTTCTGAAACCTCAAGAGTTCATAATTTGAAAATACATATGAGAATAGAGAAATGGGTGAAAAAACAGATCAAACAAGATTAGTGTTCAGGAATGATAGAGGAGAATGAGGGCAAGAGTGACACACATCAGAGTCCATCGTACTCATAAACTGAAGTGTTGAATTGTACAACTACTTAAGATAATTAAAAATAAATGATTAGCCTGTATTTAGTTACTGCTGAAACTCTACGTTTGGTGAGTACATACAGATTGTTTTTTCTTTTTGGTCTGGACCTGGGCATTGTCCCTGAGCTCTTCAGCTCAAGGCTATAGCTCTACCACTTGAGCCACTTCTAGTTTTCTGGAGGTTAGTTGGAGATAAGAGTCTCACAATCTTAGCACCTGAGCTGGCTTTGAATGACTATCCTCGGATCTCAGCCTTCTGAGTAGCTGGGATTACAGGGGTGAGCCACCAGCGCCTGGCCAGATTCTTTATATTAGTTTTTCTTGTCCAGAGGGTTGGGATTTTTCTCAGTAAAAAGTTTGTAAAAGAGAATGATTCTGTTAGATTTCCTGATGCTGTCTCGGCAAAGGTTTGACAAGAACGAATTGCCATTGACAGATGCCTTCTCTCCCTGGGTCTTGAGGTCTTTTCACTCCACCCAATGCCAGCTGTGATTTCCCTTGGTTGGTCCCATGCCCGCCCCAACCCATCATTCAACTGGAAGTCAAAGCCATTTCCTAAAAATGACTGGTCATTACAGGTCCTGTCTAAAACCCTGTTGTGAGTGCACCTGAGTTAGGTGGAATCTTCCTATTGCCTGCACTCAGCCTGGGCCTACCTCACTCTCCAGATCATTATTACTGTTCTTGATATTATTATTTTCATTAGCCAGTCCTGGAGCTTGAACTCAGGGCCTGAGCACTGTCCTTGAGCTTTCTCAAGGCTAGTGTTCTACCTCTGAGCCACAGCACCACTTCTGGCTTTTTCTGTGTATGTGGTACCAAAAAATCGACCCCAGGGTGTTGTGCATGTGAGGCAAGCACGCTAACACTAGGCCACACTCTCCAGATTATTTTACTGCTTCTGCAGATTTGGGCTTTCTCTACATCTATGAAGAAGCTTGTCGGTCTGACAAGTATTTGTTCTGCCATTTACCGAGGTAGTGCTTACTCATTCTTTGAGCATCCCTGGTCTATCAGCTGAGGGCAAAGCCACCCCTTCTCTCTCCCGCTCCCCTACATTGCTCCCTGCCCCCCTGCATTGCTCCCCCCCCCCGAGCTTCTAGAGATGTTGCTGTAGTTATACCCAAGTGGGAATTATAATTCTCTGTGATTGAATTCCTGCTTTTTTCTTTCCTCACTCGGTTGCTAGTATCTATTCTGCTTATCATCACTATTTTTATTGTTTTTTCATATTGATATATATTTTTATACTTTTTTATTAAGAATTTGTTTCACTAAAAATGTTTAGAGATGTCTTTAGAGAGCTGCATTGTTTACAAGGCTAGGAGATTGTCTCCTGAAAGTTGAGCATTTGTTCTTAAGTCAACCCTGTCCTCTCATGATCTAAGGTTATTATAGTCATAATGCTCCTTGAAAAATTGGTGAAGTCACTTGGCTTCAGTGCCTCTCTACAACTGCTATGGCATCATGTGAAGTAATGCAGCTGCTCCTATCATTTTGTCAGCCCACAACAAGGAAATATTGTTTTCTAAAATGAGAGTTGTGAATCAGCTCACAAAGGGATGTCAAATAAACTAAGAATCATCACTTAGGTTATACTGCCAAATTCTTGATAAGTTTAATTTCTCTAACTGCATCTAACTTTAATGAAGAGTAATTCAATTTAATAGCAACATAAAATAGAATCCTTTATCTTCTTGATCCTAGACATAAGGCAGAGGCCTTCTGCTTAATACATTGTTCTGAGATGGAAAGGTTTGTTTCTTCTTCAGATTTGCTTCCTTTCCTTTTTATACGCATGGATTTGGGAGTAATCCATTTGTTCATGTTTCATTTGCTATAGTGGTCATCGTTGGAAATCTGAGGGTTTTGTTGTTTCAGGTTCTGGGGGTAATACTAGTTATATCATCTAGTAAAATTTTCTAATTAGTGATATATTAATCAAAACTATGTCAGTTGTTAGTGGCATAAAACTAAATTCAAATGGACATAAGCAAATAAAGAGGAATTTACTGACACAAATGACAGGGGAGACTGAATGTGGATGCTAGCTTTAGGTCTCCAAAGGGGTTCTGGGAGCCCTGCTCACATCCTGGCTGCCTCTCTCTCAGATGAGTGATCATTACAGGTAACAGGGAATGTTCTTCAAGCAGCAAGTTGGTTATTCATAGACAGGATGATATTCAAGAGTTTGCTAACAGGGTAGGGGGTTTCTCCTGAATGGGGATTTAGAATATAGCTGGGTATCTATTTGCATGATGTGCTTATTTGTGTTTATGGGCTGTCAGAGCTTTTTTTTGTTTTGTTTTGTTTTTGGTTTAATGTTGATTTTGCCTTAAGAGAGATTTTGTTACAAGGCACTTGGAAAGGAGCTTTTGCTTTTTCTCAAGTCCTACAGACTCATTTTTGAGCCTGTGTGAGAAGTAGTGTCCTAATGGGAAGTGGTTGTTTTATCATGCAGAATGTCATTGATTGGGAAGGAAATGCAGTCATGGGTTTTGTGCACTAAAAGTGTGGTTGCTTGGACTATTGAGAAGAAAAGTGAGTGCACCACACGATGAGTGCAGGGGTTTTCATTCCATTTCTGGTTCTTTCTTTGTGCTTTTCTTAACCAGGATTTCTTACAAGTTATCTGGCCCTTGAATTGTGATCCCCAACTCGGGCCTGCTGAGTGCTGCAGCGCACTAGCACCTCCTTCTGGTATGGCTCCATTCCCCAGCGCTCTCTGGAGGCTTCAGGGTTACCCTCCCTAGGGCTCACGGCTTGCCGAGTGGTATGTGCAGGGGAGGATTCCAATGGTGTAACTGCTTTGAACTTACAGTTTAACGAATGAATACCAGGAAGCTGGAAACTGCATTGTTGGGGAAGGGAGGGAGGAGGCCAAGGAAAGTGGGGGCCAACAAATGGAGAGAAGGATGGTGATTGCAAGCATGATAATATTCAATGCCCCTATGTACGAATGGAACCTGAGCGGATGGATGGGTTTAGGAGCATGGAGGATGATGACACTGAACTAGACGCCTTGTACTCACGAAGTGACATGTTTAATTGAAATCTCTTAAAGGATAAAAGGAAACAGGAGAATCGATCCCTTTTTATGGAGGAGGTTTCTCAGCTTTATGTGATCCCCAAAGTGAATGTGATGGTACCACATGGATATCTTATGTTGACAAGCATTTCAATTTGGTGAGACAGTAAAGCAGGAGAAGTAGGGTCAAAGCTAGTGGCATTTTCTCAAGATGCTTCTACACTGGCCAAGAGGAAGTCATGCCATGCATGGCTTTCTCTGGGCCTCCATTAACAGAACCAGTATTTGAGGAGGTTGCAAATAACTAAACAACATTAAAGCATTATCAAGAGCATGCTTTTCTATAAACTCTTCCCTGGTTTAAAGCATTTAAGAATTTTAAAACATATATAAAATCGGACTGCAGGGATTTACTAATTCTAATCAGTCATGTTGTCTTCAAAATGTAACTGTACGTTATGTAAGTAAAAGCCTTTATTACTTTTGTCTGTACAAGCTCAGCTCCCAAATAAAACTGCTGCTAGCAGAATGCTCATTAAAATGGCTTTGAATTCTAAATGAAAAGTTATTGATTTCAAAAAGGGCAAATATAGCTAGCTCCCAAAGTCATCTGAAGTTATTAAATTACCAAGTTATCTACTGTTATTCTTTTAATATTTGGTTTGTTTGTTAACTAAAGCACAAGGTTTGAAATGAATTTGAAAGCGATCAGCCAACAGCTTTTTTCCATGAATCCTTAAAATTGCAAAAGAAGTGATAGATTTTGGTCTGATTTGCCCCCAGATTCTTGGCCCTCTTAAAAATGTAACCTAGATTCAAAGCCAGGCCTGAGACTCTTATCTCCAATTAACCTCTAGATAAAGGGAAGTGGGGATTGGCTCAAGGCTAGGCCCGTAGCCTTGAGCTGAAGAGAACAGGGACAATGCCCAGGCCAAGTTCATGACCCCCACCCCCCAAAAAAATGTAGCCTACTTCTGTCCATGTAAAGGAAGGATTAGGATGGAGGTGAGATGATTAATTTTTAGACACCAGTATGTGGTAAAAGAACAAAAAACACTCAGTCCTATCAATTTTCAATGTGTATTTATGGACTGCACTATTTGGGTATTATAATAAAGTTTTTTTATTTGTCCCTAGAGGCAAAATTGAGTTGTATATTTCAGTGGCATTTTCTTTGTTTTCTGCTTAGGTATGCATGTAATGTGGTAGCATAATATATATTCCACACGTGTTCATTCCTGCAGAGAGATAATATTTTTGCAGCTGACAGAGTAAAGACATCCTGTGCTTCCAGAAGAAGAGGGAACACATTGGCAGGATAAAATACAGATGTTCTCAATTTTTTCCCTCCCTCGTGGTTATTTTCAACTGAGATTTACTTTCCTGGGCCTATTCCCTGTCCTTGTCTGGACCACAGAATTCCACAGCAAATTCAAGGTTGTAAAAATAGTTTCAAAGGCAGTATTTCAAAATGCTTTTAGAAAGTGGAAAGTAACTTCAAAATCCACCTTCCTCTCAACAATCTCTTTCCACAGGAATGTTGAAATAAAAAGACAAATCCCTTGCATCTCTTACAGAAGGAAGTTGAAGTGCATTCAGGTCTTTTCTTAAGCACTTTTATGTTTCATAAATAAATACACAATTTCTCTTACCACCGACTAGGGAAAAAGTGGAAATGTTGTACCTATATAGAATTCTAATCACACTTGATGTATTCCTCTTTTTAATTTTAATTTTTTTTTTGCCAGTAATGGGCTTTGAACTCAGGGCCTGGTCACTGTCCCTGAGTTTTCGAAAGGGTAGTGCTCTACCACTTGAGCCACAGCACCACTTTTGGCTTTTTCTGTGTTATGTGGAATCGAATCCAGGGCTTCATGCACACTAGATAAGCACTCTACCACTAGGCTGCACTCCTGGCCCTCTTCTTTTCTATACAGAAAAAAACAAACAAACAACCAAGGAACATAAAAATCATATAAAAAGGCAATTTATGGTTTGTCAGGAACTTCACACACACACACACACACACACACACACACACACATCCATGTATGTATGTACGTACGTACGTACGTATCTACCTACCTATCTATCTATCTATCTATCTATCTATATCTATATATATATATATATATGCACAAAGCTGAGGTTCGAGAGTTGAAGACGGCAGTGATATGTGCAGGGCAGGGCAGGCACCAGTGAATCACCCTTCACACTCTAGAGCTTATGTTGCAAAAGCTAAGTTTTCCTCTGTAATGATAAGAAAAAATAGTTGTCAGATAAAATGAGGTCAATCAAATGTATGCACTGAGATTAAACAACCTCCCTTAAACAGAGTTGATGCGGAATAAAAACTTGGGGAAGTTAATTACCTTAGATTCAAGTGGATCATATATTATTATTATTATTAATATTATTATTATTAGTTGATCATGGACCTTGAACTCCAGGCCTCGGCGCTGACCCTGAGCTCTTTTGCTCAAGGCTAGTGCTCTACCATTTTGAACCATAGTGCCACTTCCAGGTTTCTGGTGACTAATTGTACATGGACTTTCCTGCCCAGGATGGCATTGAACTATGATCCTGAGATCTCAGCCTCTTGAGTAGCTGGCATTCCAAGCACGCAGCCATATGTTAATTTTTGTGTGTGTATGTCTATCAAAAGTAAAATGTCTGGAAAAAAATAACACATATCTTGGAAATAAAAAAAACAAAACAAAAAACTACTGTAGAAACTTCTTCCAGAATGTTGAGCATACATTCCACCAATGACTCGTAAGTCAGGAAATGGAAATGATGCAAAAAGCAAACATTTTCATTTCGGGAGCTTCAGAAGAAGAAAACATAGAAATGATGAAAAGCAGTAATCAAAGAAATAAATCTAACCTGAAAGATTAGCCTTAATCTAGAGAAGGCTTACCAAAGGCTGGACAGCAAGAATACAAATGAATAATATTTAGGGTAGTATCATATCCTGGACAAAAAAATACATGCTAGAAGCAGCCAATTGGACAGAAAAGTCACACATGTACAACGCTTAGGATGATGTTAGGCTTCTTGCTTTTAAAGGTAATGCAAGAAAACCTCAGAGAAGCTATCTTCTAAGAATGATTGACTAGGCTGATCTGTTATCCAAAATGGAAAGACAAACAGAAGCCCAATTCAGATTTGTAAGAAGTCAGATGCTGTATGGGCCATCAGTGCAATTTGACAAATGTGACTTAAACTATACCTTCAGAGGCTGGGAGTTTGGCTTAGTGGTAGAGTGCTTGCCTAGCATGCACGAAGCCCCGTGTTCAATTCTTTGGTACCACATACATAGAAAAAGGCTGAAGTGATGCTGTGGCTCAAGGCTCTAGCCTTGAGAAAGCCCAAGGACAGTGCTCGGATCTTGAGTTTAAGACCAGGACTGGCAAAAATGTACACTCTAATCAAACTAAAGTATTTAAGAAAGGTAAGAATATGTTTTATGCAAATATCAATGACCAACAAAGACTTAGCTTTTTCTGAAAAAAATAAATTATGAACCAGGAGTGTGGCCTAGTGGTAGAGTGCTTGCATGAAGCCCTAGGTTTGATTCCTTGGTACCATACACAAAGAAAAAGCCAGAAGTAGTGCTGTGGCTCAAGTGGGTAGAGCACTAGCATTGAGAAAGCTCAAGAACAGTACCCAGGCCCCAAGTTCAAGCCCAGGACTGGTAACAAAAAATTATTTTGAAAATCCAAGTTTTAGCCAGGTGCTGATGGCTCATGCTTATAATTCTGGTTACTCGGGAGGCTGAGATCTGGGGATCATGGTTCAAAGCCATCCCCGGGAGGAAAGTCTGTGAGACTCTTATCTCGAATCAACTACCAAAGAAACTGAAAGTGGAGCTGTGGCTCAAAGTGGTAGAACAATTGCCTTGAGCACAAAATTTCATGGACAGCAGCCAGGCCCTGAGTTTAGCCAGGACCCACCCAAAAAATGAAAATATTATACACACCAGTGTAACTGCTATCTATACACAACATGTTATTATTTTGGATATCTTTTTACATTTTTAAATACAATGAAAATTTTTTTTGTCAGTACTGGGGCTTGAATTCAGGGCCTGAGCATTGTTCTTGGACTTTCTCAAGGCTAGAGCTCTACCACTTGAGCCACAGCACCACTTCCAGGTTTTTTCTATGTATGTAGTACTGAGAAATCAAACCCAGGCCTTTGTATCATGCTAGGCAAGCACTCTACCACTAGGCCAAACACCTGGCCCAAAATAAAATTTTTATATATGGGCAAACACCATTAAATATTAACATTAATGTGGTCATTTTCTTTGATATATAACAATACATTGACTTTTTTGCCTTGCAACTTTCTGCAACATTATTTTTATCACTGAAAGTTACACGTTATGATTTTCTCTTACTCATATACTCATTCTTCTTTGTAATGGAAAAACAAATGGAATTGTTGAAAGAAACACATTTTTATTGACTTAGAGCTATGTCATTTATTTTTTATGCAATTTTGAAAAGTACTTAGATTTCAGACTTAGATGTAATTATAATATATTATTAAATAGAATGTAAATTATAATGAGAGATTTAAATCTATCTATCTATCTATCTATCTATCTATCTATCTATCTATCCTAAAGCTCTTCAGCAGTATAGAATAAGAAGAGAGATGGAGAGAAAGCAAGATAAAAATATTTAACTCAAGCTAAGAGTGGTGGCTCATGTCTGTAATCCTAGCTACTAAGGAGGCTGGGATCTGAGGATCAAGGTTCAAAGCCAGCTGGGAACAAAAGGACATGACACTCTTATCTCCAATTAACCTTTAGAAAATGGGAAGTAGGGCCTGGCCCAAGGGTAGGGGTGGTAGCCTTGAGCTGAAGAACTCAGAGACAGTGCCCAGGCCAAGTTCAAGTCCCATGACCCACAAAAAACATTAACTGAAAGTAAGAAGGTCCATGTATATAACTGAATTCTTGATATTAGTGAGAAATAAATTGGTGGGAATTATTGGAGAATAAAATACGTTTAAAAATACGTTTAAAAATTTTAAACAAAAGTACTTTTTACAAAATAATTTTAAATGAGTATAGTAGAAGTAAGAAAAATAAATTGCTATTCTAAAAAGAGAGAGAGAGAGAGGGAGAGGGAGAGAGAGAGAGAGCAGAGGGAGGATTTAACAAGAAAATCTAACTTAGGGAATCCATTTGTAAGATGGAAAGAATAAAAAGAAATGTATCACTTTGGCTCCTTATTACAATTTCGCTTCCGGGCCATAATAAAGTAACTGCTATTGGATTTTTCTCTCCCACTCCAAAATTAAACAAAACATGCTGAGATGCTTGTTTTTAGCCATTGGGAAAAAGTAGTGTCTTGGAAAGATAACATAAGATCAGATGGGCCTGCACGGTCACACCTGACAGCTACTCAAGAGGCTGAGAAACAGAAGATCACAGTTTGAAACCAACCCTGGTGGAATAGTTTGCTACACTCCACCTGCAAAATAACTAGCTAAGAAGCAGCGCTGAAGGCATGGCTCAAATGGAAGATTGCCACCCCAGCAAGCAAGTAGAACAACTATTAGGCCCTTTGTCCAAAAAGTCCAGAGAGAGAATGGGCAGGGAGGGAGAAACTGAGAAAGAGGAAATGAAAATGACAAAGAGAAATAAGGCAAGGGCCTATATCAGGATGCAGTTAGTCTTCTTGTTGTAGGGGGGAGGGTTCACCCTCCTGAATGTAGCACAGAGATGTGGAATCTAAGTGGAGAACTGTAGTCTTAACTAAACTGACATGGCAGCATTGAAGGCACCTGAAGAGGGCAGGACAGTAATCCAGAGAGAAGGGAGCTTACAGTAGAGAGGTTCCTTAGTTATTTGATTGAGAGTTGGTCCTGGCTTTGCATGGGCAGATTCAGGTCTACAAACTGCTAACATTCTGCAAGACCTCAGGATTGAAGAAGCTAAAACGAAGGAATGTCTTGTCTTTCCAAGACACAAATGAACATACTGGAGGTTTGCAGTGCTAAGAGATACTGGAATCTTGGGATGACCATACTGGAAAGACAATAGAAAGTACATCAAACTTTCTGTTGAGACCTCAGAAAGGGCTGTGTTTAGGATCAAGTAGTAAAATCTATCTTTCTATTTGAGGATTAAAGCAAACATGTCAAAGTAGACTGAACACAGCATAAAATGAAGCCTGGAAGATCAAGAACAAATCAATTGGGTTGTTGACTGTTGCCCAGAATAAAACACGACATTTTTTTAACACAACCCAGCCTGTCTACAATGAAACCTACAATGAAACTGATACCTGTTATGACAAACTTATAGGTATTAAAATGATTTAAGATCCATGCATGTTAATATTCAGAATATATAAGGAGCTCCAAAAACGAATTACTAAAATCAATGAATTAATGAGCAGTTTTCAAAAGAAGTTACAAATGGCTAACACATGCATGAAACAATGTTTAACATCCTTAGCTGTGAAAGGAAATCAAAACAGCATTGAGATGGAATCTCACCCCAGTCAAAAAAGTAATCATCAAGACAACAAACAGCAAGTGCTTTGAAAGATGATGAGGTGGTGGTAGGAAGAACCCTCAGACACTATTGGTGGGGATACAAACTGTTGCAATGACTATCTGGAACTCAATATGAGATTTCTCCAAAAAACTAAATCTGACCCAATTATACCACTCTCGGTCATATAACTAAGGGTTTGTAAGTCTGTAGATAACAGAGACAACTGCACACGCATGTTTCTTGTAGCAGCACTTGTCCTAATAGCCAACAATGGATTCAGACTAGATTCACATCACTGCTCAATGGCTAAAGAAACTGTTGTGCATACACTCAAGGGAGTTATGTCTGATAATAAAAACTCAGTCTTGCATATCACCGATAATAAAGGTCAGGGAAACGTAATAAAATTTCTGCTGAAGGAACTGAAGCATCAGGAAGTTTTCTTTTTTGGCAAATACTCTTCACTTTATAGTTACTGCCTACAACATTAAAACTACTGCAGAGTCATACATGCAATATTCTACTTTATTTAATATGGCTGACATGATCTTGAAACTAAGCCTGACAAAGGTGACATATAAAAAAGCTACAATCATATGCAAAAGTACAATCTAAACATTTACAGCAAATCACTAGGAAAACCAGTTAATGATGAAGTAATATTTATTCCAGAAAAAGCAGAAATTATTCAACCTGTAACAAACATGTATGGTTTTTTATAAGTTAAAAGAGGCAAAGAGCTGGCACTGGTGACTCATGCCTTTAATTCTCAATTTTCAGAAGTCTGAGATCTGAAGAACATGATTTGAAGCCAGTTCAGGCAGGAAAGTCTGTAAGAGATTATCTCCAATTAACTACCAGAAAGCCAGAATTGAAGCTGAAGTTCAAGAGGTAGGTCATTAGTCTTGAGTGAAAAATCTCAGAGGTGGTACTTATTCTCTGAATTCACACCTCAATAGCCCCCCATCCCCCAACACACACACGCACACACACACACACACACACACACACACACACACACACACACACGCGCGCGCATGCACGCACACGTATGATGGGGGAGGAAGAGGGAAGAAAGAAACAGAAACAAAGCTCTTGCAGTTTTATTTTTTTACCCACAAATCCATTTATCCAGCGTATTTTTATTGTCATTGATTATTCTTATTATTATGAAAGACAGGAAGTATTTAAATCAGAAAAGGGCTAGAGGAACAATGGAAAATTCATATTGGAGAAAAGCAAAACTATTCTCATTCAAGTAGGGAACAACGTAAGATATTCCCTTTAGTAAACTGCTATTTAATGGGTCTTGACCAATGAAACAGAGTAGGTAAAAAGGAGTCAGTAATATGAATTGGAAAGGAAAATTAAACACAATTGGTATATGTAGTATGTCTGTTTGATTGTCTACTTAGAAAATGGAAGATAGTAGGTTGGAAAGGTGGTAATTTTTAAGAAAGAATATACTAGGGGAAAAGATGTCAAAATACTAAAGATACTAAAAATATGATGCTATGTTTAATGATAGAAAATGCATAGGAAAATGGTGAAACTCGACTTGAGGATAGAGACCATGCTTCTAGAGTGACAGAGGGATCCAACTTTAGTTTTCTGCAAATGCTTAACCAATTCTGCCAGCAACTCTCATTGAAGAGGCTGTCTTTCTTCCATTTAATATTTTTGGCTCCCTTATCAAAGATTAGGTGGCCATAGGTCTTTGGGTTGATTTCTGGGTCTTCAGTTCTATTCCATTGGTCTTCAGGCTTGTTCTTGTGCCAGTACCAAGCTGTTTTGGTTACTATAGCTCTGTAATAGACTCTAAGGTTTGGTATTGATATTCCTCCAGTGATGTTCTTTCTGCTAAGGACTGTTTTTGCTATAGAGTCTTTTATTATTCCATATAAATTTTTGGATTGCTTCCTCTATTTCCTTTAAGAATGACATTGGGATATTGGTGGGTATTGCATTGAATTTGTAGATAGCTCTTGGCAAGATTGCCATTTTCACGATGTTAATTCTTCCAATCCAGGAGCATGGGAGGTTTTTCCACTTCTTTAGTTCTGCTTTAATTTCCTTTTTCAGGTTTTACATCATAAAGGTCCTTTACATTCTTAGTTAAGTTAATTCTTGAATACTTTATTTTCTTTAAGGCTATTGCAAAAGGAGTTGCTTTCCTGATTTCTGCCTCACTCTTCTCATTGTTGGCATTCAGGAAAGCAGTTGATTTTTGAGGGCTAATTTTTTTCATATATTTTTATTGTAATTAATAGAAGGGTTACATTATATTTGTCAGATAGAAGGTGCATTAATTCACATACATTGATACCCTTTCTCATGTCTTGGTCCCCATTTCCCTCCCCCCTCATCTTGTTTTCCCCCGTTCCCTATCCAATTTCAAATAACCAAATACAAATATATCCAATATATCAGATAACAAAGTAAGATACTGTAACAATATGAGATACCAAGGGACAGCAAAAGAGATGAGAGATAACATAGTACATTAAGGACAACAATCTCTCATTATATGGCTTTTGTTTTTATATCTTAGAGGTCCTTTCATTTAGCATCATACTATATGGCCTTATGTATCTAGGTTTTGCTCTATTGCAAATCTTTGCTAGGAGAGCCCAAGGTTTCTACTGATTATGACAAATGAGGGAAACCATGGAGCCTATGTTCCTTTGAGTCTGGCTTACTTCACTTAATATGATTTTTTTCTAAGTCTTTCCATTTCCTAACAAATGGGGCGATATCATTCTTTCTGACAGCAGCATAGAATTCCATTGTGTACAGATAACACATTTTGTTGATCCACTCATCAACTGAGGGACATCTGGGTTGGTTCCATATCTTTGCTATGGTAAATAGTGCTGCAATGAACATCGTTGTGCTAGTGGATTTAGTATGTCCTTGTTTCTTGACAATTGGGTAAATGCCTAGTAGTGGAATTTCTGAGTCATAGGGGAGCTCTATGTTTAGTCTTTTGAGGAACTGCCATAATGTTTTCCATAGTGGTTGAACGAGTTTGCACTCCCACCAACAGTGTAGTAGTGATCCCTCTTGGCCACATCCCCTCCAGCATCTGTTATTATTCATTTTCTTGATCCTGGCCATTCTAACTGGAGTGAGGTGGAATCTTAGAGTTGTTTTGATTTGCATTTCTTTTATGACCAGAGATGTGGAGCATTTCTTCATGTGTCTATAGGCCATTTTTGTTTCTTCTTCAGAGAAGACTCTCTTTAAGTCTTTGGCCCATCTTTTAATGGGATGGTTGTTACTTTGGAGATTAGTTTTGGAGTGATTCAATTTTTGGAGCTGTTGATATATTTTAGATATGAGGCCTTTGTCCATTGTATGGTTAGTGAAGATCTTCTCCCATTCTGTAGGCTTCCTAATTAATTTACTAGCTATGTCCTTTGCCATACAGAAGCTCTGCAGTTTAATGCAGTCCCACTTATCCAGCCTTTCTCTTATTTGTTGTGATTCTTGGTCCTTATTAAGAAAGTTTCGATCTGTGCCAAGGAGGCCTAGTGTATCTCCTATTCCTTCTTGTAAAGTTTTCAGTGTGTCAGCTTTTACCTCGAGGTCTTTGATCTATTTGGAGTTAATTCTAGTGCAGGGTGACAAAGAAGGACCCAACTTTAGTTTTCTGTATGTGCTTAACCAGTTCTGCCAGCACCACTTGTTGAAGAGGCTGGAAAAACCTCCCATACTCCTGGATTGGAAGAATCAACAGCGTGAAAATAACAATCTTGCCAAGGGCTATCTCCAATTTCAACGCAATACCCATCAATATCCCAATGTCATTCTTTAAAGAAATAGAAGAGGCAATCCAAAATTTCATATGGAATAATGAAAGACCCCATATAGCAAAAACACTTCTTAGCAGAAAGAACAGCACAGGAGGAATTTCAATACAAAACTTTAGACTCTATTACAGAGCTATAATTATCAAAGCAGCTTGGTACTGGCACAAGAACAAGCCTGAAGACGAATGGAATAGAACTGAGGACCCAGATATTAAACCACAGACTTATGGCCACCTAATCTTTGACAAGGGAGCCAAAAAAATAGAATGGAAGAAAGACAGCCTCTTGAGGTCTAATTTTATACCCTGCTACTTTACCTAAGTTTTCAATCTGCTCAAGCCATTGGGAGTGGAGTTTATTGGGTTCTTTAAATACAGAATCATGTCATCTGCAAAGAGGGAAAACTTCACTTCCTCTTTCCCTATTTGGATTCCTTTTATGTTTGATTCTTGCCTTATTGCTCTGGCTAGGAATTCTAATACTATATTAAGGAAGAGTGGAGAGATTAGGCATCCTTTTCTCATTCCTGATTTTAGAGGTAATGACGTTAACTTTTGGCCATTAAATATAATGCTAGGTGTAGGTTTGTTATACACAGCCTTTATTATGCTGGGAATGTTCCATGGATTCCTAGTTTCTCCAGAGTTTTTAGCATAACGAGGTGTGGGATCTTTTCAAATGCCTTTTCTGCATCTGAGACAATCATGTGATTCTTGTCCTTGCTCCTGTTGATGTGATGAATTATATTAATTGACTTGCGTATATTGAACCAGCTTTGCATCCTTGTTTGATGAATCCTGTTTGATCACACTGTATAATTTTTTGTGTGGGTCATGGGGCTTGAACTCGGCCTGGGTCGTGTCCCTGAGCTCATCAGCTCAAGGCTACTGCCCTACCCTTGAACCAAGCCCCACTTTCCATTTTCTAGAAATTAATTGGAAGTGAGAGTCTCAGATCTGCACAAGTTAGTTTATGCCCTAAAATGTGATCTATTTTAAAAAATGTTCCATGTGCTCCTAAAAAAAAATGCATAGTCTGGTGTTGCTGGGTGGAATAATAGGTCTAGTTGGTCCATATAATTGTTCAATTCTGAGGTTTCTCTGTTGAGTTTTTGCCTGATTCATCTATCCATAGGTGACAGTGGTGTGTTAAAGTCACCAACAATCACTGTGTTTGGATCTATGTGTGGTTTTAGTGTAAGGAAAGTTTGATGAAGTTGGGTGTTCTGGCATTAGATGTGTAGATATTTAAGATGGTTATGTCCTCCTGAAGGAGAGATCCCCCTAATTATATGTAATAACCATTTTTGTCTCTTCTCACTAATTTAATTTGAAGTCTATTTTATCTGATATTAAGGTGACAATTCCAGCCTGGTTATGGCGGCCATTAGCCTGATAGATTTTATTTCAACCTCTCAGTCTCAGAATATGTTTGGTTTTTTTTTGGAGGGGGCAAGATGTGTCTCTTGCAGACAGAAGAAAGATGGATGTTGCTTTTTGATCCAACTAGACAGTCTATGCCATTTAATTGGAGAGTCATCACATTTACCTTATCCTTATGGTGAAACATTTATTCAAGCATTTATTGTTTCTTTGTGATGAGAAAGTTACACATAAATATGATAAGTTCTGCTAGCTTTTACCAAGGGTCTTCTACTTTTTCCTTTCTAGAAAGCTTCTGTTTCCTACTTCCAAATTCAACACTTCTAACATTTTAAGTAGTTTTCACTGTTCTTAGCATCCATATTTTCAAATAAATACATTTCTTTGGCTATGTAAATTTAGTTTTCTTTTATATATTTATACTTTCAAATAGAGAAAACAGCATTTGTTTGTTTGTTTGTTTGTATTGCTGGTCCTAGGACTTGAACTCTGTCTGGCATGGACAATGTCCCAGAGCCTCTTTGTGCTAAGGCTAGAGCTCTATCATTTGAGGCACTGCACCACTTCCCACTTATTCTGAATGGTTTATTGGAAATAAAAGTCTCAGGGACTTCTCTTCCTTGGCTGGCTTCAAACTGTGATCCTTAGCTCTCAGCATCCTGTGTAGCGAGGATTACAGGGGTGAATCACCAATGCCTAGCAATTTATTTATTTATTTATTTTTATCCTCTCCTCAAACCCCAACCAGTCTCCTTCCTCTCACTGAATTGCATACCACACACTATGTGTATATATCCCACCCTTTCTTAATCCTGCCCATGTTTTGGTTCTAGCAATAACCAATGATAAAATTAGAATGTGTATGTGAACATCATTCACAGGTATATTTCAGAGTATCCTACAAGTTTTTGCGTATATACCTTTCTTAGCCAAGGGTTATAATTCACTTCCTTTAGTTGATGCATACTAATTGTATATACTTATAGGATACAAATGCTCATTATATACATATATATAATCAAATCAGGATAATTAATATAACTATTCTCTTGTACAATTATGGGTTTATATTTATAAGAATTCAAGAACTTCTTAATAGGTATTTTGGAATATACAATACATCACAATTTTTTTTTGTAGTATTGGTGATTGAATTTGGGGCCTTATGCTTGAGAGGCCAAGTAATCTACCACTTGAGTCATATCCCTACTCCTTTGGCCTTTTTATTTTGTTTTACAGATAGCAGGTGATGCTCTTGTCCCAGCTGGTGTTTGCTGAAATACGCCTACCTCTGCCTCCTGAGTAGCTGGGTTTACAGGTATGTGTAGCCAGGCCTCATCCAGGTTCCCATTCATTGAAATCACCCTACTGTGCTATCAAGCATGCATTTGTGCTTGGCTCCATCTTTCCTTTTTATGTCTTATAGTCTGGGTTGTGATGATTATGTTAACAGAGTCTAGGGTGCTGGCAGTGCCCCCACCAGATACCAGAGAAAAGTGTGGACACGCCTGTTTCCTTCTCTTCCTCCTGCTAAGCACTAGTGGCTCCCAGGAATCCGTGCTCCCACTCGTGCTCTTCTGAAGCCCACAAACCTCTGTGGATCTGCACCTGACTGTCAGAACCTCTATCTGGCACTGCATTTTAAAATTAATCTGTTAGACCTGTCTCTTTAAATGCATCTTTACAAGTTATGATTCTAATGTTAAGGTGGGCTGATTTCAGAAAATATCTTCCATTACTTTCAACACAGGTTTTGAATAATTTGGGCTCAATCAAGTGCTGTCTGAATTGATTAACTCTCATTAAGTTGTTAGGTAAAATCAGCCTGTTATGACAAACCTTGTAAATAGAATTAGCATACATGGATTTTTAAAAAATCATTCCGGCATGTATAGTAAAAAGCAGAACAAAACTCTCCTCGTGCAATTACTTCATATTGATTCTTTTTTATTGTTACTGTAAAGGTGATGTACAGAGTGCTTACAGTTACATAATTCAGGTAATGAATGCAATTCTTTTTTGAACAGTGTCACCTCTTCCCCTCACTTTCTCCCAATTTTGGTGCACACAGTCAGAGACCTCTGCTTGTCCAGGTTTCTTAGCTTTCTTCCCTGTCCTGGTGGAGCCAATTTGAGAAAGAATCCTGTGACATCAGTTTAGAGAAAGTTCCCCATCTGGGGATCTGGCCACTCACCTCTTCCTCCTCAGCAACAATCCTGCCAAATCAGCTGACAGAAATGGCTTCTCAGGAGGCTTTCTCTTAGCAATTATCTGTCCACCAACACCCATTCTTGGTTACAAACTTCTATTTGTCCTGCTTGGATTTGGGGTTGAGCTTATTCTCCCTGCTTTGCTGCAAGACCCTGTCTGCTGCCCTCTGAAACAAAACTGCCCTGCCATCTTTAACAAGTAATATTTCCTTTAGTAATACTAACCTGTGACACACAGCCTGATTACAAGTTGTTAAGTCAACATTCTATAAACTGCAATTAACCTTTAAATATTGTAAGACCAAATTATTATTAGGAAACAAACCTAAGCAGAAACTGAAGTTTTTGCTGACACCATATAAAAATAAGTATAGTTTTAACTTAAATGTCTTTGTAATAGGTAGGCCCATAATTGCTATTTACTTTGAGAAAGTTGTAAGAGCTAACACAAGAAGTAAATAGCTGAAACTTTTGGGAACTTAGTAAAAATTGATCTCTTTCCTCATAATATTTTCTAGCAAATGGTCAGTTACAGAATATCTTTAATTTTTCCTCCCTACATTTAACATTGTCTGTAAGGAGTTGTACAAAGGAGTTGTCATTCAACAAAGCAGCTTATGAATCTGATTCATCTTGATCAAGGTCACCTCTTCCAACATTGTCACCCAGCCCTCCCAACCCACTGTTTCCTTCACTTTTCTTAATTGTGTAGGTTATATATTGAATCTGTTGAGCACATTCTCTTCCCTCCTCTTCATTCCTGTACCCCTCCCGCCTTGAGCGCAATCTATCCCTTTCAAGAAATAGGGTGTTTATTTTGTTGCACTTTGATTTTGCCTTCCTAGGTATTATACTGTGGTTTTCCCTTGATTTACCATATTTCAGTTTATAAATTTGTACCCACTTGCATCCTACCCAATGTATTTACTTGTGTGTTTATAAATTAATTCTAGCTTCCACATGGGAGAAAACATAAGTCTACATTTTTATTATTATCAGTTACCAATATAAGGGAGTACTAATTTGGATATGTGTATGTCCACATATATAGTCAATGTACTTAGATCAAACTTTACCTTTCCATCTCCCTCCCTTCCCTCCCCCCACTTGCTTTCCCTCTTCCCAAACCAGTTTTAACCAGCTTCATGGTGATATAGAGATGAAATTATTTTCTGTAAGACAATAGATTTAAACATCTTTAATTGAAGTGTAATAATTAAAATTAGATACAAACCCGGCAATCTGATGTTTAGCTTTGCTTTTCTGTTTTGTTCAGTGTTCTTGCTTTCATAGTGATTTTCTTCTGGAACAAAACATGGATAACATTTCTCACCCTCAGGACTGAGACATGTTTGCCTCTCCTTTGGATAATCTATAGCAACAATGAGAAAATGGAATTTGTTTTAAGATGTTATAATGCAAACAAGAAAAAATTAAGAAACAAGGAATGAACTGGCATGGTGGCTCCGGCCTATAATCCTAACTACTCAGGAGGCTGAGATCTGAGGGCCATGGTTCTAAGCCAGCCCAGGCACTAATGAGACCCTTATTTCCAATTAACGACCAGAAAACCCGAAGTGACACTGTGGCTCAAGGGGTGGGGTGGTAGCCTTGAGCTGAAGAGCTCAGGGCCAATATTCAGGCCCAGAGTTCAAGTCCCACAACCACCAACAACAACTAAAAAAAAAAAAACCACCCAGAAATGATTCTGGGCATGGTGGCTCATGTCTGTAACCCCAGCCATTTGAGAGGATGAGGTTAGGAAGACTGTAATTCACGTCCAGTTGAGCAAAATATCCAGGCAGCCCCATGTCAACCAACCAAGTTGCACATGCTGGTACACCGCTGTCATCACAGAATTGTCATCTAGATTGGCTTAGGCAGGAGTAGCAGACAATGAAACAAAAGAAAAAGGAACTCCATGTGGGAGCAATCGTGTTGAGTGCTGTAGTGCTTACGTCCAGCCACGCTGGAGCGCTCACAAATGCTAGCAGTGTCCTAGGTTAGACTAACTCTCAGCTGAACATTATCCACCAGTTGTTAGGAAACTATATTCCTCACATTCCAGTTAGAACAGTAAGACTTTGGGAGATGTGTAAGGAAAAAGAATAGGCCTGTAGATGAGAATTTGGGCTCATGGTTCTACAGTTCTCTCGCCTACAGCACTGTGTGAACATTGATTCTTTCCCAAATTCACCTTGAAGCTTAACCGCCATTGTGATGATATTGGAGATGGGACCTTCAGAGGTGTATGGCTCAGAAGGACCCAGTCCTCGTGGGTAGACTGAGGTAACCCAGCGAGTTCACTCACTCTCTCCTGCTTTCTTTTTGCCCTTCTTCCAGGTGATGACACAGTAAGAAGGCCTGTGAAAACTACCAGCTCCTGGACCTCTGGCCTTATAAAATCAAAAGTGTGGAAACACATCTACTATGAATTATCCAGTGTTCTTTCATTATAGCAACACCAAAAGGATGAAGACATCTAGCTGTATCTTTATTTGGATCAAGATGGAGACAGTTCTACCCCCAAACCCATCTCAGTAAACATCCTGTAAGAGAGAAGGAGTGAGACCGGAGTAGACAATCCTGATAAGTGTTAGCTGTGGAGGAGGAGGCAGGGAGACTGAAGCACAGGATAGGGCGAGGATACTTCAGCTGACCAAGAGAACCATGGCTCCTATTGGGTCCAAGTCTGAATGATTGGAGATATACTCCCTGGGTTCTAGTTTGTTCAACGATAACTCCATTCATTCATTTATTTATTTATTTATTTATTTATTTATTTATTTATTTATTTATTTATTTATTTCTATGATCTGACCAGCCTTATATTAGGCTATCATTGCATTGGATGGTGGAAAAATCAGCAGAGTCAATTCATGATCTTGGCAAGGTGTAAGGAATGAGGGTCAGATCGTGAGTTGTGCTGAGATGTCAAGGGAGAAGAATGTGGATCCTGGATGTCATTTGTCTTCCATTTTTTTTTGGGGGGGTGACGTTGGTACCACGTGGTTATGGATCAGGCTTCTCTTGTGGGGTCAGCTGTGATGTCCACATTCCTGGGAGGTCTCTGGTTTTCTGATGCTTATGCTTCCATATTCTCACAAGTTTCCTCCAGGTTCACTAGTCCCTCTCAGCTAAATTTCTCAGCTTATAGGAGTGATTTTGGATGATGTCCTGTGCCATTCTGAGGCTAGAAGGAAACCTGAGTGTTGTCTCAAATCTCCCTCGAGAGACACTGACAAACCATGGTGAGTAAGGGAAGCTCATTTTTCCCTGGCCAGGCAAATTCAAGAGGTAAGGTGGGCTACAGGCTGTGTCGCCCATGATGCTAGTTAAGAGTCAAGCCCTGTCTGCCCTGACTCAAGGTAGTGATCTTCATGATAAAGTAAGTTTCTGTTTGGGTTGTAGGACAGTTGCTATCAGAAATTAGGATGTCCTTTTTATATCTAATGAGTTATTTTTAATTTCCTCCAAAAGTCTGGAAGAAGAAAAAAACTCTTTCCTTCTATTGGTGTAATGGAGTCACATGCCCATTTCGGAACCAATGTTTGGCATGAAGAATAAGATGACTCTTAGATTAAAATCAGACTGAAGCGGAGGGAGGAATTACCGTTCCCTTCCTTTCTTGACTATTGGAGGGAGAGACAAGTGCTTGAATAAATAGTATGGTAGGCAGAGCACACGGAAGTCAGCTGGATGCTGTCAAGCAGAAAATCAATCAGGATTTACTTTAGAAAACAAAGCACTTTAGGACTTGAATCAGAATGGGCTTTAACTGAGGGAACTAAGTTAAAGAATCATTAGAGAGGAAGACAGACAAGGAAGAGATATGGCAAGGCTGGTCCGGGTTCATGGACTTCGAGAAACCACTGTTGATGTGATGGGAAAACACACGTGCTATTGCTAGTTCCAGTAAATCTGTGCTCTTTGCACTGTGAGGCCAGTGTATTTGTACAGTGCACAATGGGGGTCACAGCTCTCCTTGTTTCCTTCAGATTTCCTCAAAACAACTGTATTAAGACATAATAGATGTGACACGATTCATCTGTTCACAGTGTATACTGCAATAACTTCAGTATATTACGGAGTGAGGAATCCATCACCATAAAAAGCGGAAGAACATTTTAATCACACCCCAAAGAAGTTCTAGTCCTTCTCCCAGCCTCAAGCAACCATGCACTTGATTTTTAATCTTTCTAAATTTGTCTAAACTACATATACATATATAATGTAAGGTAGCATAAAATATATAGAATCTTAAAAATTTAGTCATGGATAATTGGATTCTTTCATTTACTGTAATGTTTTCACCATTATGATTCTTTCATGTGACAGGTGTCAGAATTTCATTTGTTTTGCTAAATAACATTACATTGTTAGGAAATATCACAATTGATTTATCCACTCACCAAATGGATATTTGGGGTATTTTCACTTTTGGGCTATTACTTTTACTACTAGGGTAAAACTTTTTGAGGACATGTACAAGGTCTTGAGCCTAATCTCCAATACCACACACGGACACACACAGACACACACACACACATACACACACACACACACACACACAGGTTTTGTGTGGAAGTGTATACATCAGGTACATACTTAGGAATGGAATTCTGAGTAATATAAAAACTCTCAGTTTAACCTTTTGAAGACTTTTTGCACTGATTTCCAAAGCAGCTACACCAGTTTACACTTCCCCACATTCTCATTAATACTTTTTAACTGTTTTTTGCCTTAACTGTTCTTATTGACATTTTTTTTTAGTAGGTATGAAATGGCATTCCAATGTTGTTCTGGCTTGCATTTCCCTCATGGCTAATGCTATGGAGAATGTTTTCTTATGTCTATAGGCTGTTTTATATCTTCTTTGGTGATGTTTCTTCAAATGCTTTCTCCTCCTCTCCTCTCCTCTCTTCTCCCCTGCCCTCCTCTCCTCTCCTCTCCCCTCCCCTCCCCTGTCCTCCCCTCCCCAACCCTCTCCTCTCCTCTCCTCTCCTCTCCCCTCCCTTCCTCTCCTCTCCCCTCCCCTCCTCTCCTCTCCCCTCCCCTCTCCTCTCTTCTCCTCCCTCCCTTCTTCTTTCCTCTCCTTTTTTCCTCCTCCCCATTTGTTGGTTCTAGAACTTAGGGACTCATACTTGGCCTATTTGTTTGGTTGGTACTCTACCACATGAGCCATGCTTTAGCCTGGGTATTTGTTGTATAATTGAAGATGAAGACTTTTCTCCCCCTGGCCAGCTTAAACTAAACTGCTCCAGATCTCAGCCTCCCAATTGGCTAGGCTAATATTAATGTACGGCACTGGATCTCAGAGCTTTTCTATTCTTGACTAGATAGTTAGCTTTATTATTATTTTTTCTTTCTGTTTTTGATGCTGGTCCTGGGTACTGTCCTTGAGCTTTTGTGCTCAAGGTTAGTGTTTTACCATTTGAGTCAACACTGTAGTTTCTGCTTTTTGGTGGTTAGAGTCTCGTGAACTTTCCTGCTGAGGATAGCTTTGAACTGTGATCCTCAGATCTCAGCCACATGAGTAGCTAGGATTATAGCTAACAAAGCCCAGCTTGTTATTGAGTTTTAATAATCCTTTACATATTTTTCATATATTTTTATTGTAATTGATAGAAGGGTTATATTATATTCACCAGATAGAAGGTGCATTACTTCACAAACATTGATAGCCTTTCTCATGTTTTGATCCCCATTTTCCTTTACATATTTTAGATACAAGTCATTTACTAGATATACAATTAGCAAATATTTTCTCCCATGTTGTATGCTGCCTTTTTACTTTTTGATTATGTATTTTTGGTGTATAACCATCTTTAATATTGATGAAGTCCAATTTCTCTCTACCTTCTTATGTTGCTCGAACTTTTAGTGTGAATCTCCTTCCAAATCCAAGATCATGTAAGAGTTACCTCTACATTTTCTTCAAAGAATTTTACAGTTCTGCTAGGTGCAATTCAGTCTTGATCCATTTTTTAAGTGAATATGAGGTATGTGTGAAAGGTCCAGCTTCATTCTTTTGTGTGTGGCTGTACTTACTATCCTAAAATTTCCTTATGAACTCCTGCAAGCCCCTTCCTCTAGCACGTCTTGGGTAGATACCTGACAGACAAGGGACACTGGGAAATGTAGTTCTAGTTTATAGCCACTTAGATACAAGGGAGTACTTGAAAGGGTGGAAACCAGAGTGATATAAATAGCAGACCCCTGGGGATTTGCTGTCTCTTGGATGTCTAGACAGAAAGTAGGTTACATGCCTCCTTTTACTGAAAGAGCCTAGACCTCTATCAAGGGTGTTTTCTCACACCCAAATCGTGACAGGGAGCAGGGGTAGGGCCAAATTCACCATAGTTGGGTTTTTTTTTTCATTTCTATTCTTTCCTTCCCTTGTCAAGAGCATTGTCAAACTAAGAGTAAGAAAAATGTCACCTATCTTCTGGTATTTCTCTTTTTACTGACATTTGTTTTTAGCTTTCTCTCCTATAACAAATCCTTCAGTGAAATGCCTCATCTGGAAAAGAGATGTGGAAACGTTTGCATCAAGTAATTTTTGATATTTCATCTTATATTATCAGGACTGAGACAATAATGAGGCGAGGGCAAGAGAGTAAATTCTTATAGTAGTTCAATAGACAATACAGAGAACCCAGGTGCCTGACGCTCATACCCTAGCTAGTCAGGAAGCTGAGATCTGAGAACTGAAGTTCAAAGCCGGCCTGGGCAGGAAAGACCATGGGCCTCTCATCTCTAGTTGACTTCCAAAAAACCAAAAGCCAAAAGCAGAGCTGTGAAGCTAGTTTTGAACAACAACAACAAAACTGAGGGGCAAAGCCCAGGATCTGAGTTCAAGCATGAGGACCAGCAGAGAGGGGGGGGAGGGAGGGAGGGAGGGAGGGAGAGAGAGAGAGAGAGAGAGAGAGAGAGAGAGAGAGAGAGAGAGAGAGAGAGAGAGAGAGAGAGATCCTTCCTAGGAGTCTAGTCCAGTAGCAGTGTGTGGGGATGTTTAGTATAGACAAATGCTGAATTTTCTCCCTAGCACTCCTGCTCCAAATTTCTACCGGTTAAGAGGTATCTGAAGTAATATACCTTCAATCATATAGTATAATTATGATCTCCATGTTAGAGCAATTCGGAGCACACTATAATAAACTTTTAAATGAATAAAGAAAAATCTTAACATTGCAAGAGATTGTTGGAGCTGGGTACCAATGGCTCATGTATGTAATTCCAGTTACTCAGGAAGTTGAGATCTGGAGAATCACAGTTCAGAGATGCTCTGAGCAAGAGAGTTCATGAGACTTCATCTCCAGGTAACCAGCAAAAAGCCAGGTGTGGTAGTGAATCCAAGTGGTAGAGTGCCAGTAGAGGAAGCAAATGCAATGTGTGAGCTCTGAGTCCAAATCCTGACACTGAAAGGGATTATTTTATACACGTGCTAGTAGACAGTAAAATGTAGCCCTTTGCCTGGAAGATGAAGAAGATGGATTCAGGTGTACGACAGCATGTGTCAGAGGTGGGCCTGAGGCTTAGGGAAAGACAGAGAAACCATTATAGATAAAGAGCTAAAATTTAATAGGTAAGCAAGACATCCCTGCCTTTGTTAGAGATTTCCCATTATGACTAAGCAGGTATTCAGAGGCAACTTGACAATGATTTTACAACTGTATTTTATAAAGAATCATAGAATACTAATATAGACTCAACTGTTTAAACATCTTGAATTTATTCATCTTAAGCTTAGTTAAAGCCAAAAGTAAGGGAAAGAAAGCTGTAAGATTACTTCTTCTGAATTCTAAATTTAGCTTAAACATATTTCTAATCCTTCATGCCAGGAATATTTTCTTGAAAGTACATTTGAATTGTATAATCTGGTCACTTCTGTTAATACAGAGATTTAGACAGTCAGAAACATGCTTGCTCTATTTTACTGTGTCGAATACTTAGCCTAGGTAATCCTACAAATGATTAGCTAATTATATTCAGTCTGATTATTAAGCTGCTTAACTTAAATCCACTATGATCAGGAAAAGCAAGTAAATCTTCAGTGCTGATAGAGGAGATTCCACAGTTTGTTTGAGAAGGCTGAGGGAAAAGTATCACATGACCGGAGTGTGCATATAGAATCTCCACTACCCTGCTGACAGGCATCAAGAAGCTCAGACCAGGGGAAGAGCCACAAGGCTTGTACCACTATTACCAGCAAGTGTTAATGCTTTCCACCTGTGTAACACTGGGTGGGAGAGATTCTGTTACAGTGGTGGTAAATGCTCCTTCCATTTTCAACTTAATCCCACAACGATCTCACACCACATATAGATCAATGGAGACACGGGATTCCAGGATGCAGTACCTATGTACATCTCAAGGGAAGTTCAAAAACAAAGGGACCAGCCTAATCAGAGAATCTCTAACATATGAAACATAGCATCTCATTTTGTGTTCAGGCTGCCCTGAACCTAAGAGGAAGGCATTATTGCTAGATGTGAAAATTAGATCTGAGATATTGTTAGAAACCATCTTGTCAATTCTATGCTCTTCTATTTGTCATTTTTTTCCCAGTCCTAGAGCTTGAACTCAGGGCCTGGGCTCTGTCCTTGGGTTTTCTCAAGGCTCTACCATTTGAGCCACAAGTACCATTTTTGGCTTTTTCTATGTATGTGGTACCAAGGAATCGAACCCGGGGCTTTGTGCATGCTAGGCAAGCACTCTACCACTAGGCCACACTTCCTGCCCCCATTTGACATTTGACAGCACTTTTTGAGGGGGATGAAACATAGACTCCTAATTCACATTTGTTTAGGAAAACTAGGAAATATATTGGTTCATAAAACATGATCATGTCAGGTAACATTGGTTGTGGGCATGATTCAATCTGGGGCAGAATGGAATTCTTTCTCTTTACTCTCCCTTAGTTCTTTTTTCCTATAATTTGTACTGTGTTCTACTCACTATCAGGAAAGCTTGGGTAGGAACCAGTTTCAATCTTTTCAGCTTCAATTGTATAGAAAAAAAAGAATCATTCTTCTAGGTTGAAATGACTCCAGTATTGGGGCTGGGAGTTTGGCTTAATGGTGGAGTGCTTGCTTGCCTTGTATGTATGAAGACTGGGGTTTGATTCCTCAATACCACATACATAGAAAAGCTTGAAGTGGTGCTGTGGCTCAAGTGGTAGAGTGCTTGGCTTGAGAAAAAAAAAAGCCTAAGGACAGTGCTCAGGCTCTGAGTTCAGTTCCAGGACTGGCAGGGGAAAAAAGGACTGAATTATCAAATCCCATTTTATTGGCTTTGTCTGTGATATCAGGGTATAAAGCATTTCTTTCTACTTTTTCTTTTCTGGTACTGGTACTATAGCTTGAACTCAGTGCTGCATACTCTTGCTAAACTTGCTCAGTTGGTACTCTACCTCTTTAGATATGTCTCCATCACTAATTTTTGCTAATTAATTGGACATGGAGTCCCTTAGACTTTTCTGCCTAGGCTGGCTTGGAAATGTCATCCTCTGATCATTAGTAGATAGTATAAAGTTTAAAGATCACACAGAAAATGTGTTTTAGCAAATGTGAATTCTAGTACTTACACCTTAGGTATATGTGGTAAAATACAGAGTGCAGAATCAGTGTGTTATTTGTGAGGTATTACTCACAGAGATCATGAACCCAGATGATTGCAGTGATTAGTGTTGTTCAGGAAGATTCCTGAAATAAAGAGAAAACCTTTACTTCTATGTTATTAAAAAGGTCTTAGCTCCATCATAAGATTAAACACACAGTTTAGTTTGCCTCTGTATTTTACAGTGTATTTTCTTTCAAATATATTTGGAAGGCAGAAGAGTGATTAGTTATCAAACTCGTACTTATGGAAAGGCAGAATATAAGCACTTTATGTTCCCTTGTACATATTATATGAATGATTAGCAAGCATTAGCCGTAGTAGCACTGTCTATTTAAGATAAAAAAAATTAATTGAATTATTTGGTCATTGGTGGATCATACTTGACATCCTAACTAATCAGGAGGTTGCAATCTGGAAAAATCACCATTTGAAGCCACTCAAGGCAGAAAATTCCAGGAAACTTTCTTTCCAATTAACCAGTAAAAAACTGGGTTGGAGGCATGGCTCAAGTGGTAGAGCACCAGATGTGAGAAAACAAACCAAGATCACAATGTGGTGTTTTCTTTAAAAAGTAAAGTTCTGTGCTATGGAAAAGAAAGTGAGTCAAGCTGGACCAATTCTAGATCTAGAAGAGAAGATGGAACCCAGATACAACATTTCTTTGTGGTCCAAACATTATTTCTTTTTCTCTCAAAGAGAATTTGAAAATAAACTAGGTATTGGATGATATTGAGGTTTCATTTGTGTTCAGTAATAAAGGCATTGTGGTTTTGTATTCCACATAGTCCAAATTTTAGAGCCCATGTTAAAGAATTTAGGAGTGAAATATTGCAATATTTTGAAATTTACATTGGAATAGAACAGAAAATGTGGAGAGGAAAAGAGTAAGTATATCTCAGTGGGAGAAATTGCTATACTTTATGTGGTAGGTACTCGTGTGTCCAATTTTAATACATTTAAAAACTTCTCAGTTGAAAAAAAGGATTTAAAAAATGTATGTTTTTAAATGTGTTTTGTCTTTGGTAACATACTTAGAAAAATGTTTTCTCAAACAAAGATTTTTAAAAGTCACTGAGACTTTTTCATATTTTTATGGCCTATTTCTTTTAACACTTAGGTCTTTTATGTATTTGGAATGTGTTCTGGTGCAATATATGAAATATAGTTGCTTTATTTCATCTTTTATTTGTTTACTATTTTGAAACATGGTTTTATATTAGGCTGGCTTTTAACTTGAGACTCTCCTTTTGGAGTCTCTGGTGGAGTGCTGGGATTACAGGTATGTGCTACTATATCCAACTTATATTTATTTTAGGTAAAAAGAACCCTTGATATTTATTTAAGGACTCACACCCATGCTGTTCTAGGTATGCATTTTGGGTAGAACAGGAACAAAAATTACAAGCCTGATTTTGCTTCATTCATCCTCAGGAAGAGAAAATGCATGGTTCTAATTGTTGGTCTGGTAGGAAATTGAAAGGATAAAATCCTGATGAGATATGAACAGCGAATCCCATGTTAACCAATACATCTTGTTAAAGAGCTGAGACAAGGTGTGAAAGTACTCAGTCTAGGGCAAGATACCTGTTAGCGTAACTAGAAGGTGAACCTCTATATTTATTGTTGTCTTATTACAAAAACATGGAGCTTCCATGTGAGAAAGGTGTTTTAGTCACAACTCATGAACACAAAAATCATTCCAAAGATACAATATAAGACATTGAATATTCATATAATCAAAGATGGAAGAAGAGTGAACTACGTCACCATAGAAAGTTAGACAGCTGGGCTGGGAGTTTGGCCTACTGGTAGACTGCTTGCCTAGCATGAACAAAAACCCGGGTTTGATTCCTCAATATCAATACATAGAAAAAACCAGAAGTGGTGCTGAGGCTCAAGTGGTAGAGCTCTAGCCTTGAGAAAACCCAAGGACAGTGCTCAGGACCTGAGTTCAAGCTCCAGGACTGTTCCCCTTCTCCAAAACAAAAAGAAAGAAAGAAAGTTAAACAGCCACTTTGTCTCAAAGTTGGGAACATGCAGAGCTCACACCAGTCTCCAGGGACTTTGTAGCTCTAGGGTAGAAGGGGCAGAGCTACTGTATGAGTCACATCTGGGAACCACAGTGGGGTTTCCTTTGCTGCCAGAGAGAGAAGAATGAGCTCTGTCATCAGATGTCTATCCAACTTGTGAGTTTATTTTTAAGACAAAGTATAAAGAGGCACCCAAAATATTTGGCTAGGACATTAAAGAAAACAGTTCTCAGGCTTCCAGCCTCTGTAAGATAAAGATGAGAGAAGAATTTATAAAGTAGGGTGGTTGTCATCAGACAACCATTTTTTATTTTTTTTTTGTTGTAAATAAACTTTATGACTTTGGGAAGGGGCTTTGGGAGGAAGGGAAAGAGAGATAAGGAGGGAGGGGGTAAGAGTGTTTACAAGAAATGTACTCATTACATATGTAACAGCAATCTGTTTGTATATCACCTTGACAACAAAATAAAAATGTATAAAAATTTTAAAAGTCTACTTTGGGAAGAATTGTTTTTGCCAGTCCTGAGCATTGTCCTTGAAGACAACCATTTTTTAGTACGAAACTATTCATGCTGCTGCTGCTGCTGCTGCTGCTGCTGCTTCTTCTTCTTCTTCTTCTTCTTCTTCTTCTTCTTCTTCTTCTTCTTCTTCTTCTTCTTCTTCTTCTTCTTCTTCTTCCTCCTCCTCCTCCTCCTCCTCTTCCTCTTCCTCCTCTTTTCTTCTTCTCCTCCTCCTCCTCCTCCTCCTCCTCCTCCTCCTCCTCCTCCTCCTCCTTGTCCTCCTCCTCTTCCTCCTTCTCTGCCTCCTCTTCCTCCTTCTCCCTCTTCTTCTTCAATACATAGGGTGGGAGGACCTGGTGGCTCAAGCCCATAATCTCAGCTAAAAGTAATCCGAAGATTAAGAGGATCATGTTTGGAAATCAATCTGGGCAAAAAATTTAGTGAGATGCTATCTTACCAAATAAAACAAGGTATGGAGCTGCAGGCCTGTTGTGTCAATTACTTGGGAAGTATAAATAGGAGGATGGTAGTTCCAGTTAGGCCATGTGGAAACATAAGAACTTATCTGAAAAATAACTAAAGCAAAAAAAGGGCTGGGGTTATGGCTCAAGTGGTGGGGCACCTGCCCATCATACACAGGGTCCTGAAGGCAAACCTTAGTGTCTCAACAACAACAAACACAACACCCAAGGAGTTGTTGGCTTGGAAGATTGAACCTATATTATACAAAATTATGTAAGACAGGAAAGGCAGTTTGAAGCTGTAAACTAGGTTTGTCACAGAGGATTGATTTTACTTACTGGTTAGTAAGAATAAACTTCCTGATGGCATCGGATAGAGCATCAGATCTACCAAGCTAATGGGTAGGTTAGCCTGCAGCTGCCAAACAAAGCTAGAAAACCTTGTCCCGGCTGTAGTCTCATTGTTTTCCCTGGTGGCCATTTGAACATCCCAGCATGCTATGAAGAAGGCTTGAAGTCCATTTTTTTGGAGAAAGAATCTGTTGTCATGTCAGTGGGAATAATATTTTAGAACTCCTAGACTCTAATGCAAATTAATGTATGGAGGTGTAAGGAAAAACTAGGAAGGTGGAGAATTTTGGATACACTGCTTATATTGTGGAGGATAATGCTAGCAGGTTGACAGAAATTCCCTGGAGTTCCGGAAATGTGACAGCATGATTAATGAATCCTCTCTCTTCAGCTCCTCCTCCCTTTCTTTGCTCTTCAAACTGGAGTAAGATAGTGATTAGAATCAGAAAGATAAAGCTGTGTCTACTGAGAGTTGTATTTGGCAATTCTGTGGTTTGGGAGCATGTATTAAATGAATTAAAAACTATTTTCAGAGATTCTTTTAAAAATAATTTCCTACTTAGAAAAGATCACTTCCAAGTGGAAGGTAAAAATCCTCTATGGAGTGATACAAAAACTTCTACTTACAGTTTGTTCCTCATATTAGAGAATTTACTAGGTACTGGTGCCCTCTGGGTGCCTGCAGTGAAAAAGTAAACTAAATAGACAAAGATCTTTGCCTTGGAGAAGCTTGTGCTGGGCTGGAGGGAGACAGAAACCAAACCATGAGTAGATCATTCCTATAGGATGTTACATGGTGAAAAGAAATACGTGTTTTGAAAAGACAATGACGGGCCGGGAGTTTGGCCTGGTAGTTAAAGTGCTTGCCTAGCATGCATGAAGACCCGGGTTCGATTCCTCGGTACCACATACATAGATAAAAGCCAGAAGTGGTGCTGAGGCTCAAGTGGTAGAGCTCTAGCCTTGAGAAAGTCCAAGGACAGTGCTCAGGCCCTGAGCTCAAGCCCAGGACTGGCAAAAAAAAAAAAAAAGAAAAGACAATGACCCTGAAGAACAGGACTGGGCATCTGGAAATCATGGTGGGCTGTGTTCCTCTACCGGCAGGCCAGCCTCTTAGATGTATAAGAGGAACAAAATTGCTTAGGGCCACATACCTCTAGTGGTGTCCATGTCAACCAGGGCTGGAGATGTCAGCTTGCTAGCATTCCTATTCTCTGGGATCGGTCCCTTGCTTCCCTCCCTCATTAATTAACTTGTCGTGGTGGGAAGGAAGGAGGGCATGGAAGCTGGGATGGAAAGTTGTTAGTGCGTGCTGGTGCTCTCAGAGCTGGTTCTTGGTTTAGTCTCTCAGGGTTGCATTTGGATCCACTCTTAAGATTAAGGGCTATTTAGTCTTCTTGGCTTTGACACAATAGCCATGGTTCCCATAGAACTGGAAACTCCTATTCACCACCTTGTTATACTTACAACAAGAGCCCTGGCTCACTCCCAGGCCAATAGTTCCAGTCCAGGGCTGTGTGCAGTTCAGTTTATCTCTAGCTTAGCATTTGTTTCCTTTCCTCAGTGCCTGCCCCCCCCCAACCCGCACCCCCTGCTTTCTTACTTGATGGTGCTTCATCCTTGCACTTTTATTTTTATGCTCTTGGGGAAGTTGTTTTAGCAGGCATCTGCCCCACTGTGGAAATTTGAAGGGCTACAATCCTTGTGTTTTTCCCAGGATAGCCAGAAGGAATGTGGAGTCCGATATTCAGACAAATGGTTGCTCTGGCCTGTGACTTCAATCTTGAGAGTGTGATGGAAGCGATGGTTCAAGTTCATTAATCTTCCCAGGTGCAGACTGACCAGGATCCTGCCATTCAAGGCCATGACTTTGATTCCTCCTTTCCAGCCCTTAAAGAAGTTCTTTCTCAGTGTTGATTTTGGCTCCACAGCTGCCCACCCTTTAGGGGTCCTTCCAAAACCATCCCTGGTTTTGTTTTCCTAAGGCTAGACAGAGTTGATCTCCATTACTTGAAAACAAGAATGCTGACTGACACAGGAAGTATTTGTATTGTAGACCAAAGGTGAGTGTACCATAGGGATGTTTTAAAATTATATATATATATATATATGATACCATTGTCAAATTACTTTCAATTAGCTTCTGTAAACTTTACACATGAGAATTCTCACTATGAAGAATGCTTCGATTTATTTATCCCAAATGATAATAGATTTATCTTCTTGTCAAATCTTGCCCTTTTATTTTTTAATTTTTTAATTTTTTTTATTGTAATTAGTAAAAGGGTTACATGATATTTGCCAGACAGAAGGTGCATTAATTCACATACATTGATACCCTTTCACATGTCTTGGTACCCAAAATCTTGCCCTTTTAAAACAGCAATGTTAGTCTTCCCTTCACTTTCCTCTACCTGTTCTTTTGACCTTGCTGTCTGGGAGGTGGGGCCTCCAAGCAGGATGCTACCACACAAGAAGTCAACTTTTGCCAAAATATCCCAGATAAGCATGCTGTCAGCTTCAGATCTGCCCAGTAAGTTCACTAGCAATGCTTTTACAAACTGCCAGTCCATATACATTTAAAAGTCAAAAAAATAAAGTAACACCTTAGTAAAATAAAACAAAACGGAAGTTTGCTACTCAAGGTTCAGTCCCAGAAGCAATAGAGTGCCATTTTGAATACAAATCCCCAGATCCTCAATCAGACCTGCATATTTAACAAAATCCCTAGCTGATTAGCATGCACAGCAAAACTTAAAATACACTGGTATTCAAGACATCACAGTACATAGTAAATACTAAGAATTATTCCTTTAAAATTTATTCTAAGTCATACACAAAAAGATAAAACATTCATCCTGATAAATGTACTTCATACTGTAGATTACATTAATTTTTAAAATACACACTGAGCGAGATGAAATAAACAGCTGGGTTTTGGAATCCTGTTGTTGTCTTAAGAAAAATAAGAATACCGGAATTCTGCTTGTGTATGATTCAAACTTGTAATCCTAGCTACTTGGGAAACAGAGATTTGAGGCCAGCCTGGGCAAAAAAGCTCACAATTCTCCCGGTCTCAATCTCAACCTATGTCTGGGCACAGATATTGTATGTGTGCAATTATCCCAGTGCCAAAGGAAAGCCCTCATACAAGTTAGGCCTGCCTGGACATAAAGGAGACACTGTAGTACCTCAAAAATAATAAATGCAACGAGGGGCCAGCTGACTGGCTGGCTCAGTTGTAGAGTACCTGCTTAGTAAGTGCCAAGCTATGAATTCAAACTTCAGCACTGGATCAGCTAAAAGAAAAAAGAAAAGAAAGAACACCAGGATTACCACATCTCTATTGACATTAAAGAGAGAAAACATTGTCTAACTCATAGCACCGTGTCTAGTGATGCACAGTGGATGCATAGCACTGTCTCCTGGACAGGTGTCAGCTTTGAGAAGGGGACATAAAGTCTTAAGCAGAGGAAAGAGGTAAAATAAAGGTGTTTGAGGGAACACTCAGGGCTCAAGAACTCTCCTTTTCCAGTCCTCATCCATTATTCGCACAACATTTCCCAGACTTGACTGAACTGGGGGAAGAGATGAAGCTGTATTTACCCGAGAGTATCTAGGTCTCTTGTGTAGGGAGTCTACCAAAAACTAAACTTTATACATTTTCAAGTCTCTGGGGAAAATGTTTTTTAAAATAATGCTTTGGTGAACTTTGAAGAACCATGCTTGGTAAAGAGAAGACCAGAATCGATCTGTGTAGTTCAAAGGCAAGGGAAGTGGTAGAGACAGTAAGCTTTGAAGTTAGACTCTGGAACAGTCCCACCTCTGCCTCTTGCTAGGTTTGTGACAATGGCAGTCAATTGATATGAGTTTCCTTTTTGTTGTACAGAAAACATAATAACCACAATTGTCCCTTCCTAAATGTGAAGAAGGTAAATTCTGAGACTCCTGGTTTATTATAACTAAACAAGCATTTACATTTATAGTGTTAAAAATGGTTTGAGTGCCAGGAGTTTGGCCTAGTGGTAGAGTGCTTTCCTAGCATGCATGAAGACCTGGGTTCAATTCCTCAGTACCACATACATAGAAAAACCCAGAGTGGTGCTGTGGCTCAAGTGGTAGAGCTCTAGCCTTGAGAAAGCTGAAGAATAGCGTTCAGGCCCTGAGTTCAAGCCAGGACTGGCAAAAAAAAAATAAAGTTTAAAATCACTAAGAAAAGAAGTAATAGAAGCTGATTTGGGTGCAAAAGGAGTAGAAATAGTAGGCTAATTACAGTGCCTTTATTAAAAGCTGGATGTGATAGAATTGCAGGCTAGTGGTTGAATGAATAAACATGCTACAAGGTGTGACCAAATATCAACAGATTAAAAACTGTCTATTGGAATGCGCTTTTGACTTCTCCCTCTGCCTGTATGTTTAATAACTATTTGCCCAAGGGAATTGTGACTGCTAAAATTTCAAATATCATTTTGAACTAACACATTGGGACAAGAATTACTTCCATCAATATCTCAAAACAATTTCTAAAAATGAACTGCATAGAAAAGTAGAATTTCACTGAGCTAAATGAATTGTTCTATAAAATCACTATGAAAATAACAACTTACTTTATTGTTTTCCTATGTTTAAGGAAAGAAAACCCGATGTACAAGTGTTTTCTTTTCCTTTAAATTAGTATTTTGTTAGCAGAAATTAATTGTACAACTGGATTTCACTGTGATATTTATCTATATACATACAATGTTCTTTGATCAAATTTACACCATCTCTTTCTTAACCCGAGGAGAAAATTAAAATACAGCTCAAGCAGAGCGTGGTGGCTCATGCCTGTAATCCTAGCTACTCAAGAAGTTGAGATCTGAGGATCACAGTTTAAAGGCAGCCGGGGTACTAAAGACCCGTGAATCTCTTATCTCCAATTAATTACTAGAAGAGGGAAGTGGGGCTGTGGCTCCAGGGGTAGAGCAGTAGCCCAGGCCCAGAGTTCAAGCCCCATGACCCACACACAAAAAAATACAGATCAATATTCTTCCTGTATATAGGCCAAAATTCTGGACAAAGTCTTAGCATATTAGATGTAGCAGTACATAAAAAATACAATACCCACCAACCAAGTAGGTTTTAATTCAAAGAGTGAACCAGTGCAGTTATTGTACTCAATGTACTTCTATGTAAAAATGAGCCCTGGAACTTGGGATGGGGGTGGGTAAAGGATAGGGTGCCATTGTTAAGTATTGTGCTCATAATCTGACATAGGGAATTGCAGCCCCTTTATACAGCTACTTAAAAATAACAGTAAAATAAAAAAAATTTTAAGAAGATTAATCTGATCATCTAACACGGAAAGGTAGAAGAACCAAGCCGTATGTGAGGTCCCAAGTTCAAGCCCCAGTATCAGCGGCAAAAAACAAAATCCCAAACCTTATCTAATAGAGCACTTAAGACGGCTGCAATCAGATATTAAATTTGTGTTATGTCTCAATGAGGCGGATTAAGATATTTGGGGGAAGTAGCACAACAGGACGCAGAACGAGACAGCCTCCAGAAAAAAACAGCCGCCTGCAGAACCATCAGGTTTTCTGGGGTGTGGGGAGGGGGGCAGGTCTGGGCCTAGCCCTGAGCAGGTGCCCACTCCCGAGGGCGGGCAGAGATGGACCACCCTGCCTGGCCCAATCACCGGGCTGTACTGTGCAGGTGATGTGGAGTCGTGGGGGTCGGAAGGGAGGAGGATCCGCCAGGCCTAGAGCTTGGCAGCCTCCGGGATAGCCGGGACGCGGGGTTCTCAGCCTGGGGGGGAAGGAGGAGGCGGACCCCGGAGAACTCCCGCCTGCTCCAGCCACAAACCCTCCCGGGTCCCCTCCTTGGGTCTCTCGGGGCGATCGGCAGAGGGAGCCATTCCCCAAGAAATCAGAGCCAGGCCTCGCCGAGGGCTAGGGGACCCGGCTGTCGCCCCCCCCCCCCATCCCGTCTTCTCTGGGCCCCGCCTCCGGAGCGCTCACTGCCCCGGCTCTTCTCTGAAGCTACTTGGCCAGGGCCGCCCCTCCCCTGCGCCCCCAGTTCGCCCCGCCCCCCGGGGCCCCCTCCCCCGCATCCCTGGGCTCTCCTGTCCTCCCCAGTGCGTTTGCTCCCGCGCTGGCCCTGTCCCCGAAATCTTTGCAGAGGGTCTCGCACCCAGCCGGGAGACTTGGATGAGGAGTTTACCCCAAGCCTGGGTCAGGACACAGCTTCGTTTAGGCCCGGGGGCGGGGAGCCCCCCAACTTCGTGAGCGTGCCATTAGTGGGGTCATTCCAGACAGCCACTCCGGCCAGAGGCCACCTGGAATCCGGATGCAGAGTGGTTCCCCCGAGGAATCTGGCTGGTGACAGAGGGGGGCTGTGAGCACGCCGGGCGACACCCCACACCCTTCCCTTCCCAGCGCCGCGGTCCGGGGCCGAGCAGCTGCAGCCACTGCGCGCAGCCGGGCCGCCCCGGCTCCGGTTTCTCCCCTTCCTCCCCCCGGCACCCGCGCCAACCTCCTCCAAGTTTGCAGCCAGTCCCTCCCTCCCTCGTGCGCGCATCCGAGCGTCCCGAACGGCCTGGGGACTCGCCAGCGCCCCGGGTCTCCATCACCCCCCCCCCCAAACCAGGGGCTTTCTCCGGGGACTCCGCCCGCACAGTGCGGGCGACAGACCTGACACCTGGGCTGAAGTTGGATGAAGACCGGAGAGGAGAAGGTGGCGCGGAGAATCGCACCGTCTCAGGACCTGGGTAAGAGTTGGGCAAACACCGCTCTGGTGGCCCTTGGACTTGCTGGACGTATGCTGGGGTGGCGGGGGCTGCTCCTAGGCCCCCCGGGGCAGCTCGAGGTGGGCGCCGCGTCTCGGTGGGTTGGGGTGGCGGTAGTGTCATTGTTACTGTGGTGTGGTACACTGGTTGGGCTGTTTGGGGCTGCGCTGGGATTTCTGGAGTGATGTTGCTCTTCAGGCATGTGGTTTTGTTTATTTCTCCGCCTTGGCTTGGATGTTGGCTATGTTGATCTGGATTTGCTGGAGGGAGGGCGTTTGGGGAGAAATCCCGAAGGCAAAGGTGTTTCAGCTGCGTCTTGCTTTTCGGATCTGGTTCGTTCCTCTGGGAACTTGACTTGGTTTCTCCACTTGACTTTCTGTAGCATTTGATATGCAGACTGGGCAGTTAACTCCGCGGTCTTGGGGGATGCTTGTTTGCTTCCTTCATAAGGGTCCTGGGGCTACAGTATGGGTGACAGACTCCTCGGTCCTTGTCAGTGCTGGAAACCTGGACAGTGCTGGAAGAGGCAGTTCTTCAAGCCAGAGAAACTCATTTAAGGGAGACTAATCCGTGGTAGTCTTTTTCTTTTAAGTCCCTTCTATCTGGTATCTAGGACTTTTTACTTTTAGTTTAGGAAAATAACTTTGTTTTTATTTTGCTTTTGGAAAGTATTGTTTACAAGACATGATTGAATAAATGAAATCCTTGCTGCTTAAAAAAGAATCTCACGCCAACAGTCACCTTTTCGAGAGGACATTCAAAGGCTGGAATTTAAAAAAAAGCACATAAATGAGCAGGTATCACTGTTCTCTGGCAGTTGTGATCATGGTATGCTGGGCAGGCAAGCCTTTCTTGCCTCTGATCTTGCTTGTTTGTGTCGTGGATCACACTCGGTGTATACACTTCCCAAATAAAAGTGTTTTGTTCTTATGGATGGACCGACTGCCAGTATTCAGACATGGCGTCATCCTACCTGGAGAGCTTCAAGGGGGCCTTGAGTAGGGCACTGCTTGCTTCGCCACTGCTATGCCAAAGGGTTCTGTGGGTGAGCTCACAGATAGGCATGCGGGTTCAGCTCTCACTGTGTGGTTTTGTGTTACTTAACCTCTGTTCACATCTGTGAAATCACGAGGGTAATAGTTCTTACTCCACAGGATGGATCACAAATCATCATACATTATCAAATATAATTTCTGAAACATCTCTTACATTTTCAGCCCTATTCTGAATTTGTGTTATTGAAGGTCATTTGCAGTACTTTAAATGCTATTCTATGTGAAACCTTAATGAGCCTGACATATAGGAGGCAAGTATTAGCAAAGACTGCTATTTTATGATTGCACTAATGTTAACTGTCCGATTGCTGCATTATCATTTTTATTAGTCATCTGTAGGTGTTGGTCTTTAATCTCATTTGGGGGCTCTGGAGGCCGTGCTATGTGAGCCTTACTATGAAATAATACATAATGGCTTGTTCAATAGAGCACAAATATGACATTTATGTTACTTTCTCACGGGGCCCTCTCAGTGGGCAAGAAGGTGCATTTAAGAAGACTAGGATTTGCAAAAGTTTGGTGATTATGGCTGAACACGAAAGAGTGCTGGGAATAAGTGAGGAGGTAAGACATTTACTTCACAACTCATCAGTCCCTTAGAAACACTTTCATTAATGCGTTTTAACCTAGTTTTTAGAGGTCAGTCATTCAGCCAGTCTCAATTATCAATCAATATATTAAGCATTCATTGCATTTCAAGTGCTGTTCTGGGCTTTGCACTATTTAAGGTCACTGGCAGCATTTTATATATGGCTACGATAAATATTTGTTTTCTGGCCATGTTCAGCTCATATTAAGTATGGTTAGGGTGCTTCCTCATGCCAGGGGCTTTATAAAGCAAATATCATTTCAACTACACATTTCAACTACAGTGATTTCAACACTTGTTTAAATGTGTATCAAAGCACGGGCCACAGAAATTAAACTAAATACTTGGTATCAGCTCAAATAGATTGCCTCTCTAGGTATGCATCTGCTTGCTGATGTCCAAGCTTGTGTTGGAAGGTGGAAGAAGAGCAAAAGAATTTTGGTATTTCTTCTTGTTCTAACATCTTAATGGAATCACCTTACTCCATCATTGGCTGATTTTTGACATGTTCTTCCATTTTTTTTTCTGTTAAGGTTTGTGTTAGAAAGAATCCAAAGTTTTACAAGTTCAGGATGACCGTGCTCATCAACTAAACATGAAAAGCACTTACCTTTACATGAAACAAGGAATTTGTACTAATCATTAAAGAATGAGGTCATAATATTTCCCCTATGCGAATGCCAGTATATGGCTAGCCTAATATAAATCCTGGCCACTCCCAACCTTGATTCAGATGTAGATTGTCCTGGGTCAGTTCATAACTGGCGCAGATAGCTCTGGTAGAGTGCTACAACTTATCTGCTTCAACATCGCTAACACATTTATTTTATTTTACTTTTTCTTTAAGTAGTTGGATAAAGAAGTTGCCATACAACATAAGTACAATGACTCTTGGTCAGTGTCACCTCTACATAGCTCTCTGAAATACAATTCTAAGCATGTCATTCTCTCAGGGGTGGATTTCCCTGTCACTTAGATTCAGGGCTTTAGCCTACAGGTGTTCTTCTGCATGCTGGGGGCATCTCCAAGTGAACCTCCTGAAGCTGTCTTCAGATGACATTGGGAGAAGCCTTGGCTTGGGGCACAAAGCCTTTGATGGTGGCACACAAGACCCCCTGGGTTATTTCTCCATTCTCTTCCCCAGTCCTCCAGCCCTCACAGATCTCAGTGCTAGCCAGTTTCCCAAACACTTCATGCCTCTTCACACCTGTCTGACCTAGCTTTGTCTATTCCTTTCTCTGCTGGCTACCTCTTTGCTCCCTCTTTCCATGTAATCAGTTACTTACTTACTAATTTTCCAAGACACGTCTGAAAAGTTCTTGGATTTTCCCTCTGAAGCATTTCCTAATCTCTCACATAAATGCAATGTCATCTCCTATGAACTTCCAGTCACTCTTATGGGTAGCTTTCATACAGTGTCTAGCTCTTTGTTACCCAAATCTCCCAATAAGTTGGTGATATCATTATTTTTTTATTAAAAATCCTCATCTAAGTGGACACATAGCAGTAATTATATAATAAATGTCTACAAGATGTGGGCAAAAAAGGATGTATGATACTGATAGTTTCTTAGTGCAATATATTCAGTCATAATGGTGAAAGTTGTGGAAAGCCACTATTTATTTTTGGCTAAATATTATCTACACAATTAACAGCTTGAGGTAGAAAAAAAAAACAAGGGCAAAACAGACTATCCCTAGTCCACATTTGAAACACCAAATTATATTAGTGTAACATATTTAATACCACGGGAGGCTCTATATACAATAAAAACAGTTGTGTTTATAATGTGGAATAGTTTGAGTTGTAAATGCCATAGCCATGCCTGTGCCAGGCCAAATAAACAACTGTGCCCTGTGCCTGACAGTTTATAAAACATTTTTCTCCCTCATGGTACTGGGGCTTGAACCCAGGGCCTAGAGTTTGAAGGCAGTCACTTTCTTCTTGAGCCATACCTCTGGCATATGAAACTTTTTCGCCTGCATTTTTTGGTTTTTTGCATTTGATTACAAACATGGTGACTAGTTCACATTGACTTTGTTTCCTTCTTACAATGATGCATTCCTGAAAGTAGATCTGAAGGTTGTGACAACCTACATGTGATGAAAAATTCTGGCCCTAGAAAGCCAAGCATGTCATCATGTGTACACAATATTCATTGTATGCTCTGTAAAGAAAAATCTTCTTTTTAGCTTTCTATAATTGTAGTTATTCCTTTTTCATTTAAGCAAAAGTGGACCTGTTGAAAATTCAACAAATGGAACTGATTCAGATGAAAGTTTTGAATGTTTTGATCTTTCTCTCAAATTTTATGTAACGCACATATATGTCGCATATATAAATATATATAACACATCTATACACAGTGTGTTACATCTATGCATCTTTCTATCCTTATCTCACTTATATTAAGTTCCTGAGGAAAAGTACTTCTCCGAATTCTATCAGGTTTTAAATGTTTCTATCTCCTTTCATTTGTATAATAACGAAACATACACAAACATTGAAATAGATGTATCAATAATTTCCAGAATAACAACAAAAACCTGAATTGATGGCTCATGGACAGGGCCTGCTCAAATAAACAGGAAGAAACGTGCATTTGCCAGCTGTGTTGACCATCACTGCGATGCAGGGAGGGGGGAGGGGGCAGCTGCATCTGTAAATGTCTATAACGCCCAGCATGGCTGGACCCCAAACACAGCACTGTTTAAGATTGCCTCTGCTTTTGGTTCTCAGTGGTGCACACCAAAGTTTCATTTAAAAAGGAGCCTACTTTTAAGAACTAATGTAAGATTCAGCAAGTTCTGTTGATTTGTTTTCTGTCTGAACTTTGGCACATTTTCTTTTGTCTCTTGATCATTCATTCATCCATTTACTTTACCTATTCTGTGTATGGTTTTTCGGTTTTTCCCACGTTTTGGCTTCTCTCTCTCTCTCTCTCTCTCTCTCTCTCTCTCTCTCTCTCTCTCTCTCTCTCTCTCTCTTCCTCTCTCTCTCTCTGTTTCTCTCTCTCACCATTAAAGATTACTACAATACTTCTTACTCTTTTAAAACATTGTTGAGGTGGCATACTCCAGTAATTTGTGCTACGCTGAGATCTGAGGTTGTAGGTTCAAAGCCAACCCAGGCAAGAAAGTCTTTGAGACTAGATTCTTATTTCCAATCAGCCACCAAAAAGCTGGAGCAGAAAGTATGGCTCAAGTGGTGGAGTGTCAGCCTTGAGCAACAAAGCTAAGGGATAGTGCCCAGACCCTGAGTTCTAGATCCAGGACTGATATATGGACATTAATGTAGAAGATAATTTGGGGAACTTGATAAAATAGATGTATCAAACTATGAGGAAAACTAAGATCTAATGTTATTTCAATTCTATAGGGCATTCTTTGTAGGACTACAAGTGGCACTGTGGGTTTTAATTGGCACATACCTTCTGCCACTAGCCAGATGTAAATGTGAAGTACTAACAAACAGATCCTTTAGTGTCACTATTCATCTCTATCCATTTCCTCTTCTCCTTCATCTCTAGTGATTTATTGTCTCCGATAAAGAAACTATGTGAAGTATTCTAACTACCTCAAATTTCCTGCCCAGAGAACAATAAATTATATTCCTTTAAGACAAAGAAAATCGTATTTCAGTATGGAAAACCTTGTCTTGACAGGTACATGTGCAGGATATTAGCATCTGTTAAAAACATCTTATCTTTGGAAGCAAGGAGGTCCTTTGTAAGGCCAACCAATTGCCTTGTTAATATCTTGTCTGACTCAAATGAGTTGTGCAGATATGGTTTGTTCTAATACCAAGCCATGATGGATCTTTTAAATACCTCTATCATTTAAAAATATCTACACATGTAATACATATGTCTAGATGTACATATATTATTGACTATATATTATTGAATGAGGATTTGATGATAAGGTATGATTTTGGTTCTTTAAAAGAGTAATTGGCTTGAGTTGGAGTTCTTTCTCCACCAAATATTTATTAAGTGACGGGTATAATGACGAAGTGATAAAAGGTATGAGTACCAAGAAGTTTGTGACTTTTAAAAGTTCCAGATTCTAATAAGTCTTTTTAAAGACACTCATGGAATTCTAGGACTGGATCCCGCCCATCCTGCACGTGCCTTAAAGAAACCCTGCACTTGCCCCTGCAATTGCTTTATAATATAAGTCATGTGTGGTTAGGAGCCTTCTTGAGATGCAAACAAAAACTGGCAAGTTCCCCGCCCCATTCCTTAAGTATAAGACAGAAAACTGAATCCTTGCAACTACTATGAGAGTTCTTAGGGGTAGGCGTGAGGATAGGGGTTCACGTTCTTCATCAGGATCTGAATTTATATTTACTCTTAAGCAGTTTAAAGATTCCTTTATCACGTCACAGCACTTTTAACATGAAGCCACCCATAAATGTCATGGTGATTCCTTCACTTCATAAAAAGCCAGCAGCCATGTGACTTCGAAAGCTTTGGAACTTTTAGGACTACGGAAGAAGTTCATAGCTTAAAACTTAAAACAATATTAGGCTTGCCTGACTTCCTTCCCTCTGTCTCTTCCTCCCCCCCTCTCTCCCTCCCTTCCCTCCCCTCATCCAGAGCTGGTGATCAAACCCAAGTCAAATCTGAGACTCAGTGGTAGGCAAGTGCTCTACCTCTGAGCTACATCCTTAGCTCAACATACTTGCTTTTACAAAGTTCGTCTTGCTAGTGAAGCTTCCTCCTGGCCTAGCCTTCTCTGGAGGGAAGCCTCTACTAGCTCAGCCTCTACTAGCTTTCTGTGGTACCTTCTTCCATAACCCTGGGCCCTTCTCATCACTGGCTCATTGATGATCCACTTTCTCAATTCCAATTTCCTTCTTTTTCAAAAACTTACATATTTACTATAAAGGAATTGCCATTTGACAAATTGGTTTATAAATACAATTATTTTGATCGATGTTCTGAAGAGCCACTGACATGTAAAACATTTCCCTGTCCTGTTTCCTCATGTTCCTTGGTGTCCTCATCTTTCAATTGTCTTCTTCCCAGTCATCTTTGCCTCCTTCATTAAAATACAATAATCAGGGTTTGACGTATTCGTAGTATAAAACTCTTTCCTCTCTTCTAGTTCCTCCTTTAAACAGAAGTACAACATCAGGCCCCTGGTGAGTGACAAAGATTCCAAGACATCTCATTTTTTCAGCCTTTGGTCTCAAACCTCTAAGGCAGAGATACTGGTATGTCTCAAGACTTTGATTTGCTAGGGGTGTGGTTGGCCAGGAATGGGTATTCTTAGCCTGATCTACTTATGTACAGGATCCGTGGGTCTCTGTATAGAGTTACAGTGCCCATTCAAATGGTGTTCCTCCCCCCATTTTTTTTTTCTTTTTCACATTTTAGTGATTTGGCTAGAAGGGTCACAGAGAATAGGGCCTGTGAGAAGCTGGGCCGCTCTCCCCTACTAAGGAGGACAATGGCTGCAACACAAAGCTGTTCATGTGACAGCCAGAGAAAGGGGCCCATTGTTTGAGGGTTGGCCCATGCACTGGGCTCTGGCTGGCTTGTCCAGCTCTGCTCAGAGTCCCAAGGAAACAGACAGACTTGAATCAGAGACAAAGAAAGGAGGTCAAGGCCTTCCACAGCAAAACGACCTGCAGCAATGTGTCTGATGTAGAATTTGGGAAGGGAAAAAGGAATTCCTTGGAAATCTCATTCATGTGGGTTTTGGAGTAGCAGACACATCATTAGGGGAACACTAGTCTATCAAGATCCCAATAGGCCTTTGCCGAAGAGGAATTGTTTTCCACTATGTTCTACTGACTTACTGGACTGAAGGATTTCATTATTGTCAAGGCTAATATGATCTTTCTTTGTTCATGATAGGCAAAAACTCACTTCCAGGCCTCTTTCCTCAGGCTTATCAAAGACAGGTGTTCAATCTGATTAAATTCAAGCTTGTGGTCTCAGAAAGATTGATAGAGTATTAATAATTCCTTCCCAGATCTAAATTTAGATAGAGAATTTATTGATAGGCGTGGACAATTAAAAGGCACCCCCTCTTGATGCTATTTAAGCTCTTGATGCTATTTAAGCTACCGTAGGGATCAAATCTTAGGCTTCCAAGTTGGACACATTCTTGTGTCAGAGGAAGATTCAAATCCAATCACAGCCATTGCAAAGGTCGTAGATGTTCAAACAGAATTGTTCTTTCAGTCTGTTTCTCCCTTTATGAAAAGCATGCCATTCATTCAGGCTTTGCCTGAATGTGCTTCTTTCAAATGAATCTTGGTCTGTAGTTCTTAATGCATATTTGTAGATGCCTTCTTTTTTGTTTCTTTATCTTAAGATTTTTTTTAAATACACACAGACACACAGAATATAAATTTAGGGGTAGCATAGTAAAAATGTCGTGTGTGTGTGTGTGTGTGTGTGTGTGTGTGTGTGTGTGTGTGTGTATGTGTGTGTGCATGCATACGTAATGGGTTCCAGAGAGCCCATTTCCATGGAGTGTCCAGGTAGCTGACACTCCTGGGCCAGTAGGAGTCCTTTTGTCCCTGCTGTAAGTGGTTTCCTGGTGGAATCATTTAAGGTTTACCCCCAGGAAAGGGCAATATATGACTTGCTTGAGGTCACTTAGAGCTCCTTTTAATTAAGTCTGTCTGTGTCACTTGATTATAGATTATCATTGTAGATCCATTAAAGAAGGAGATGCAAGTGGATCTCAGAGGCAAGTGGCTTTTTTGTCATTATCTTTCTCCTCTTCCCTCTTCCCCTTGTTTGTTTATCTTTTACCAAGTGGCTATTTGTTTTTGCCTCTAATAGAGATGCCACCGAAGTGGAAAAAGGGAAAAGGAGACTTTACAGGTGGCAAAAGAATTGTACTAAACACTAGCTTGATTAGTTAATTAATTTCCAATTCCTGGTGATTAGGTCTGCTTCTTTGGCTGTGTTTGTGTTATTTAGAGAAGCTTGCAGCTCGGTGCTATGAAGGAAGAGTGCTGCACAGAGTTTGTTCTTCTGTAGTTTTACTTATTGAAAAGAACATAACAGAAGCCACAAAACAGTACAAAGGCTGCATGTTGTCTTTCCTCTTTTTCCTCCTTTTTTATCTTCTTCTTCCTCCTTCTCCTTGTTTCCCTCCCCCTCTTCCTTCTCTCCATACCCTTTGCTCTCCCTGCCCCATTTCTTCTTCCTCCTCCTCCTTTATCCTTTTTCTTCTTTTTCCTCTTCTCCCTCCTCCCCTCCCTCCCTCCCTCCCTCCCTCCCTCCCTTCCTTCCTTCCTTCCTTCCTTCCTTCCTTCCCTCCCATTTTATTGGGACTGGGTCTTCTGTCAGAATAAAAGTTCTGCCCACAGAGATGTTCTGAGATGCTGTTGTTGTTAGGCGCAATCGAGTACTAATAGTATGATATGCTCAACTTATGAAGATGACTGAGCTGTGCAGGTTTGATTTGTGGTTCCTAATTGAAGTCTTGTTGGGACTGGGAGGGTAAAGAGCTTTAGATATCTATTAGCTACCTTTTACTTCCATAGCTGGAAGAACCTAGCATCATAAGGCATCATGATATGTAATCATTTTTCGTGGATTGGCATTGTGATAGGTAATGGTTTTTCTTCTCCAGGTAGCAAGTCCTGTGCTTGAGAAGTCAAGAGTAGAGTGCAAAACAAAGCATCTCTCCAAACTGAACAAACCCAATCTCATTCTCACTCTCCACCTCTCCTTCTTAGAATCTGACAGGGGAACGAAACAGAAAAGAACTCTACGGATATGGAGGTGACAGTGCTGCTAAACTCTTAATATTGGAATGCCTCCTGCTCACACCTCTCCCTCCTGTCCTGTTCCTTACTGAGATACAGGGATGTGAGCCACGTGTTGCTTGCCCTGTTGCTCTCATTTCTGCGCTCATCAGGGAGCCACAGGGGTGCTATCTGTGGAGGTGGAGTAGTCCCAGAAGATAAAGGATGCTTCGGGTCCTGCCATTACTGTCTAGAGGACTCCATTCTTCAGCATGGCTGCAGAGATTGACCAAGTGAGCCATTACTAGGGAAGGATTGGTCTTAGAAGTGGAGCTGATAAACCCAAATAGAGAAAATAGGAGCAATTTCTTTTCCAAAGGAGAGTTTGGCATCTTTGGCCTTGAAATGGGCCTATCATACCTATAAGGGGTGTGAGTATCCATTCCGTAGATTTTATTTTGGGCAGTGAACTTAGCAGTTAAGTGTTGGTTTATGTACACATGTGATTAACATTGTGAATGAGGAGACGAGGCTTGGAAGGCACTGGTCTACTTCTGGCTCTGTCATTTACCGTATAAATGTAGAAATCTGGGCTGGAATTCAATCTCTGCTCTTTAAAACTTTGTGACCTTGGAAAAAACTATTAAGAACTTCTTTTTTCATTATCTGTGAATGATAGCAGTATATGATTCAGTGTTGCATTTAGCATTGAGGAACTTTTCAAATAAACACCACTTACCATGATTTAACACCAGATAATGTTAAGATAAGAAAAAATAATTAGCATATCTAGGAATTAGGCTTGTTTAGGCTTCTTATAAATGAATCATTGACGTGCTTAAATAAGATCTTACTAATTAAGCACAGAATTTACAAGTATAGTCTCTGATATCAAATGCAAGCTACAATAAGATATTCTGAAATTAAGCACAGTTACACATACTCATAAGCATAGATATTTTAAAATGAAGATAGCATTTTGCTGAAAAATATATTTATCTTGATCATAGAATTAGATACTGTTAGAAAATTAACTGGTCCTTTTAAGATAACAGCAGAATTTAAAGCAAGTATTTTAAATTCAAACCAATTCTTGTAGCATACATATTCATAGGAGCTCTATTCAAAATGACCCAAACTGTTTTCTTGGTGAGGAAGCAGAAAGAATCCATGTGATCACCATCAGTGTACAGATAAATAAAATGTGTCATATACATGCACTGGAATATTATGCAGCCGTGAAAAAGAATGAAGCATGACACATGCTACAACAGAAGCTGGACAGGGAGTTTGGCCTAGTGGCAGAATGCTCACGTGGCATGCACAAAGCCCTGGGTTCGAGTCCTCAGTATCACATACATAGAAAAAATTAGAAGTAGTGCTGTGGCCCAAGTGGTAGAGCGCTAGCCTTGAGAAAACCCAATGACAGTGCCTAGGCCCTGAGTTCAAGCCCAGGGACTGGCAAAAAAAAATCAAAACAAAACAAATGCTTGTATGTGGAGATTTGCCAAGCTAAGGCTGGAACGAACAATCCTTTGCCTTTCTTTCCAGGCAATGTGTAAATGATGCTTTGAAGTTTTGTTTGTATAGTGCCTGCGAGTTTTCAAACAGCCACTTTATAGCCCACCACTGCTGGGCAGTTTAATTTTTATGATTGTCCCTGAGGGCTAAACCTTTAATCCCCTGGCCACCTCCTAGCAGAATTGTCTTTGCTTGAGGGAATTGTATTATTATGAAGTCCAAAGACCTTCTGAAAAGAATCTCCTAGGTAGGTTAGCTTTTAGAATTTCAAGCATTTGTGAATGTGTAGGGCTCTGATCTGTCTAGTGTATTTTAGATGATTCAGTAGCTCTGTTCATTCAAAGAGGTTTTCTCGTTTGTCTGACCTAAGAGTGTTCCCTCTAGCTGGAGAGAATTTGGAAGAGAATTTGTCCTTTCTTGGCCAGATTGTACTGTTTGCAAAAATGAGGCCATTCAGTAAGGACCACATTTACGTGTAGACTCACTTGCAGGCACTAAAGGAGTGTGATGTTTTCTGAGTTAGTGGCTCACTGTGTGCTTCCTGCTTCCTTTGTTGTTCGACATGCTAGCTCTGAGAAGGATGGCACCCCACTCCTGCAAGGTGGTTTTTTAGAATGGACTATTAGGGGAAGAAGGAATCCGTTTGTTACTCAGGTCCCAGCTTACTACACAAGAAGCTTCCCAATGGCTGTCTTGGCACTGGCACTGACTCAGTCAGTGAGAGAGCAAACACCTTACCCCAGGGAAAGCAAAACCCTGCACATGTGTGCTAGGTGTCTTTATGTGGCTCTTCCCATAAAGATGTCTCTGAGATGGGAGGAGATGACTGTACTTGGCCACCTGGCTCCAGCCACTATTACCCAGAAGAAAAAGTCATAGAAAATGGCCCGGCCATCCATTCATTAGGGTCCAGTTGTTGGAGATGTGAAGATGCTTGCAGACAATTAGTACTGGGTTGTACAGTTGTGTGTGTGTGTGTGAATGCATGTGCGCCAGCACTGAGACTCGCACAGGGTTTGGGCACTGACACTTGGGCATTTTTGCTCAAGAAGGCTCTCTACCACTTGAGCCACAGCTCCACTTCTGGCTTTTGGTGGTTAATTCGAGTCTCACTGATTTTTCTGCGAAGGCTGGCTACAAACCATGACTCTCCTATCTCAGTTCCTATACCCAAGTAGGTAGACTTACAGTCATTAGCCATTGGCTTCTGGTGCAAGTTCTAGCTTGAATGTACTGTATGCTGGGTTGTAGAGGGTGAAGGGATGTCTCAAGCTGGAGAATTCCTGTATTCCTCACCAACATAGCTGACCACTGGAGACTTGCTTCAATTTGAGTCATATTTTTGTTTTCCAATCCTTGTGTAACTGAAAAACTAGACTAAAGCAAATCGCCAGGTGGTATCACTAATCTTTTAAAATACGTTTTGTTTCATCCTTGAGTAGTGAATGAAATAAAAAGAAAATACTTCCAGGGTGAGGAAAACCCTAGAGCTCAATGGATCAACCTAGAGTAGAAAGAGTTGTCTTGCTCAAGGCCAGAAATGACCTGGAACTCTAGCTCTGCCCAACCTAAGAAAGTTCTTTGGGCTTCCCTTTCTTTATTTACAAGACTAGAATAACAAAGTGGTCCCCCATGAACTTAACCGGGGAGCCCTGGTGCAGGGTTGGGCTGTGGGGGTACCACCACACTGAGTTGTTTTGGGGGCCCAACGGAGCTGGCCCCAGTGGCAGCACCTGGAGCAGAGCCCAGCTTTGCCTGTAGCAGCTGCTTGTCCGGGTCAGAGATAGACAGCAACTGGCTGGCAGGAAACCCAGAGCCACACTCTCTGCTCTGCCATGGCCCAGAGAAGCTGCATGGATTACAAGTGCTCCCTCTGTGCTGCCTCCTATAGCCTAAACATGTCCACACACCCTTCCCTGTTAAACTACACCTTTCATGGAGTCTCGAGATTTAGCTAAGATCAGGCCAACTTGAAGTTTCTTGTCCTTGATGGATATAAACTCTACTACTTCTCCATGATGGATCTCAGGAAAGATGTGCAAAAATGAATGTTTTTACTCTTTTTTTTTAAAAAAAGAAATACAACGTTTTCTCCCATTTTAAAAATCAGCATCAATGAATGGTTCAGGGTTTTCATTTCATTCATTCATACAATGCACTTTGATCAAACTCATCTTTGCTGCCACTGCCTCCCTCTCTCTCACTGCCACCTATTCCCAAACCACTCTCAACAATCTTCATTTATACATCATTTTTAAAAGTTTACTTTGATGCACCCCAGTGCACTCCACCTATGTTACTCATTCTTAACTACCCTCTCTCCTACCCATCAACCCTTCTTTTTTTTAGTGGGTCTTATTATACAATATACATAATGCTATTGATAAAAGCATTATGTTACACATATACAATATTGTATATGTTATACATAATAGAATTACATATATTATAAAGAAATATATATCTATATATTTATATATTCCATATAAGCATATAGATATATAATATCAATTTTTCTATATCTTCTGTGCTTTTTACGCTCATCACCCTCTCCTTTCCCTTTCTACCCTGTGGTCCTTTAAACAGTTCTCTTCCTCCTCCTCCTACTCCTCCTCCTCCTTCTCCTCCTCCTCCTCTTCTTCTTCTTCTTTCTATCTAGATTCTACATATGAGTAAAAGTATGTGACGTTTGTCCTTCTTAGATTGATTTAGCTCCTTTGACAAGTCTGTCCTCCCCACCCCCAGCTTTTTAAGGAAGACATTTCTGGCTTTTATTGATTGATTTTTGTTTTTGTTTGTAAAGCTTGATACTTGTTTCTATTTCTGTAGAGACCCCAAGTGTGACTATCAGGTGATGAAATAGAGCCTGGGTTCTGGTTCTGGAAGTGCTGTATGCAAAGCTCAGTCTAGCCCCATTGGGATAACAGGGCCCAGAGCTCTAATCCATGCCACATGCCTTGACCCGAACAGACCCTGCAGGAAAACAGAAGACTTGCTGTCTCCTCATGAAGCAGTTGCTCAGAATCCCTGTCCAGCTGTGCCCTGCTTTGTGGAAAGTGCAGTGTGACTTAATCTTTTAAGCTCTGCCCTCCCCATAGGTATTATCCATAACAACTGGTTGGGGATACCTGCCAGGCTTGCTCCAGGTTGGCACTCTTCCTTCAACACAAAGCAGATAACTGCTTTGTGTAATTCTTATGTCATTTGCCAGCCCTGGGGGAGGAAAAACAGAGTTACTTTATTCAGACCCAGAAAAATCTAAATTGAAAAATTATAAGAACTAGAGAATAGCAAATTCCTTTAAAACCTCACATTCTGTAGAACTTTGCTAAGAAAGCAAAGTGCACAAATGTGCAGGATTCCTAAAGACCTTCCAAATGCAACAATCAAGTCACAGTTAGACGTCCAGCAGGCAGTGGAGGACAGCTGGAATTCCCTGTCGGTTTTCATTGACTTAAGAGAGATCCTTGACCGGGTTCTGGAGAGATTGCCATGGACTACAAAGTTCTCCGGGAGTGGAAAAGTACGAGAGAAGTAGGAGTGATGGGACCAGCTGAACCCACTCTCCATGTTATGTTTCTCCTCCTTCTACTGTAGGAGTGTTGTAGGAGTGTGTGTGTGTGTGTGTGTGTGTGTGTGTGTGTGTGTTATCCAGCTATCCAGATCCAGAGTGAAAAGAAGAGAGCAAGAAGCCTCTGTCTGCGGGGAAGATACTGGTTTCCTTTTAAAACTTGGCTTGCTTTTAAATATGTAGTTTTTTGGTACGGTGCTAAAACGCACATGACATACAATTCGTCAATGTTAAGTGTATGGTTCTGTGGTATTTGCATCTCCAGACCTATTCATTATTCCGACATCAAAACTCTGTGTCCATTAAACAGCAGCTCGCATTTCCTTCTTAGCAGACCCTGTCTACCCCCAAGGTATGTCTAGGTTCATCTCGATGAATATGACTACTGAAGTTGACTCATACAGAATTTGTCTTTTAGGCTGGTACCTAAATGACACGCTGTCCAATGGATTTCTTCCGTTTTAAAGGCTAAATAACATCCCATACTGAAAAGGACCTATGATACTATTCACTCACTTGTATTTTCTCCTCCCCTCCTCCCCTCCTCCTCCTTCTCCCTCTCCTCTCCCCCCCCCCTTCTTCTTTTTGCATCAAGACCTCATGCTTGCTGGGCAGATAGATGCTCTACCACTTAAGTTACTCTGATAGTCTTTTTTTGTTTTAGTTATGTTTTGAGTCTCATTTATGCCTGACTGTCCCAGATCCAATCTGGGCTTCCTTTAGTTGCCAGGGTGCTGCAACACACCACCACATGCCCCTGAACTCAGCCATTGAGTCCCAAGAAATTTTATGTTTAGGCTGGCCTCAAACTAAGATCCTTTGATCTCCCTGGCCAAAGTAGCTAGGATTTTAGGCTTGAGCCACTGTACCCAGCTTCTACCTTTTAGTATTCCAAATACTATTGTAAACATTAGTATACAAAAATCTGTTTTAACCTCTACTTTCAGTTCTCTTGGAGTGAACACGTGGAAGTGGAAGTCTTCCATGCTATGGTAATTCCTGTCTGTTTGTTGCTTTCAGGAGCTATCACGTTGTTTTTCACAGTGGCCACTCCATTTCACTCTCCTCCCAGCACTGCACAGTGGTTCCAGTTTTTCCACATCCTTAACCAACACTTAAACACTACCTTCAAATAATCAGCAAAATGTTGCCCTGGAGCCTTAACTCTGTTGGTAGAGCACAAGCTGAGGGACCATGATGAAAAAGCCAAGCAAGCATGGGCTTTGAGTTCAAATCCTAGTGCTACAGAAAAAGTAGTCGAGGAGCTGGAAGTGAGGCCCAGTGGTAGAGTGCTTGCCTGGCATGCATGAAGCCCTGGGTTTGATTTCTTAGTACCACATACACAGAAAAAGCCAGAAGTGGTGCTGTGGCCCAAGTGGTAGAGTGCTAGCCTTGAGAAAGCCCGAGGACAGTGCCCAGGCCCTGAGTTCAAGCCCCAGGACTGACAAACAAAAAATTGTCAAATGATGACACATTATATGGAGATAATGCATTACAAAAGAAGTGCGGTTTAAGTAGTATGTCTCCCATGTGACTATATTATAGACTCAAAGGAATCACTGACTAATTTTCCTGAGGATAAGGAATGGTAGCAACAAGTTTTTGTAATGTGTAAGCAATGTTAAATTTAGGTTTGTCTTAGAAATAATCTCTCTCTTATTCCTAGGCCCTAAGAAATCCAAAAGGTTGAGTATCCAAAGAAATCAGTTTTCTTCATGATCAGGAGCCCAACAATGCTTTTAGTCTGTACCATCCCATTCTAACGCCCAACTGTAACTAGTAGACATTGTGACAAAAGCATAGCTCCGCCACTCCTGGCTCGCCTTGGGCCTGCTTGCCCATGGGCTTCAGAGACCTGTGGGCAATACTCAGGGAGGGACAAATGTCAGAGCAGGCACTGACCCCAGGAAGAAGTGCCCTCAGCTGGCCCAGGACTGGTGGGCACCAGGCTTGACTTGTTTGCCATGGAAATCCTGGCTGGAACAGGCTGGTGCCATTCTGGCAGGGAGTGGGAAGCCGTTTTCATAGGGAAGCTCTTTGGCACTGTGTCCAACATCCACTCCAGTCAATCACAGGGAGATGCCGAATACCAGATGTGGTAATTAAGCTTGAAGAACTCTGTCTCCAGTTTTCATTTTTTTTCAGAGAATAATAAAGTGTCTCATTAAACCTCCAGTTATACCAAGGCTTGTATCGGACATACAATGTCAAAAACTGATCTTTGTGCAAGAATTTTGTCCCTATCAGACAAAAACCTCACCAGAAAGAAGCTAGACACCATTGCCTCATGCCTATAATCCTAGCTACTCAGGAGGTGAGAGTGGAAGATCACAGTTTGAAGAAAGCCCAGGTGGAAAAGTGAGACTCTTACCTTCAATTAACCAACAAAAATCCCAAAGTGGAGTTGTGGCTCAAGCGGTAGAGTACCAGCCTTAAGTGATAAGGCCAAGGGATTGTGCCCAGGCCCCGAGTTCAAGTTTAGACTGGTGCATGAGCACACACACACACACACACACACACACACACACACACACGGACAGAACACTACAAGGGAAATGTTAGGTCTTTTCAGTTGGAAAGTTTTCCTTTTTCTGAGCCTCCCTTTGGATCCTAATACCAAGCCATATGCAGATTCCTGGGCACAACTAAGTTTCTGTAAGAACCTTAAATACACAGGAACAGACTGTTTTTATGTGCCTGATTCCATTAGGTTCAAATTATACTGCTTATTGCAAGAAAATTAACATTAGCTTTCAGCCTTAGAAAGGTTTCAGATAACTTGAAACCATAATACATTACCATATTTTAATGAGATAAATTATCTTGAAAAAATTAATTACACCTAGAAAGGTCTGTGTTTGATTGTGACAGTTTCTAAGTCAAACATCTTCATTATTATTCCCTTTCTGTCTTTTTAAATGATGAACATGAGTCTGTTTTATCATTAAAGAAACTAACCTCAGAATTTAATGACTGGAAATAGGAAAAATTATGCATTCTCATTCATAAGAGTACATGACTGAGGACTTTCTCTTGAGCTTCATGGGGTGGTAAGAATGGATTCTATGTATTTATGGGGTTCTCGGGACAAGGCTCTGTTCAGTAATATAGATTTTGAGGCCATATTATACCATAATGATGACTTTTGTTTGTGTTTAGCCCAGTATAGGAATATATCAATTTTATAACATTATCTTAATGTAAATTTTTAGTCCTCAAGAGATTTTAAAGAAAATTTCTAGTTGACTGGATTTTTTAATTTTCTCTTAACCTGAACCATCAGAGAAAGGACCCAGAACAGACTTAAAATTTTATTGTAGTTCTCATATTAGTAAAGCATACTTTTAACTGTGATCCAATTCATCCAAAGAAATAATTGCTTGTATTTTGTCTTTGTATGTACAGGTGCACAGATATGCATGAAGGCAGTTGTGAATTTAATGACCTGTTCTATTTGTTCCCTCAACTTAAACCTCATGTTTGCAATTCATTTTTGCTATATTTATCCATTTATACAATACCTTCCCCCACCGATGTCAAACATGTTTCTTGCAAAATATAAAATCAGCAATTGGCAGATCCCAATCTTGCCCTATTGAAAATTGTTTTAGGAAATTATCTTTATAATCAGAGTGAGTCTAGACTGAAATCTCCTAGGAAGAAAAATGATTTGGGCAAAGATACTTTTTCTCTAGGTTATCTGGTTGCTGGGCAAGCAAAGCTTTTCTTTGAAAGAGGAATCAGAAGAACGTCTCTATGTTTGTTCTGTGCATTGCAAGATTGTCTAGGTTGATACGGCTGATGTTTTAGCATCAGTTCCATTGTTGAGGCCCAAACTGCTGAGCATTCATGCAGATGCCTTTCACAAAGTACATTCTTGGCCAATGTAAAGTGATTATGAGTCCAAAGCCATACCAGCTCCTCATCAAGCATCTGGCCTTTCTGTCATAGAGTCTGCTTGGTTATCTTCTCACTCCTCATCCTCCAGATTGCGTGTAACTCCCAGGATGTGAGTTCTTCACTCTTGTCAGCCTCTCAGCTCACTGCCCAATGTGATGGGCATGTGTTGTGACCTCGAGACCCCTAATTTTGATCCAACTCATGAACCAGTGTCTATTACTGTTTCACAGATGAGGAGAGGAAGGAGGGGGAGGGACTGACCAACAAGACAAAGCCATGGCTTTATTTGCAAGGACCTTAGAATCTACTTAGGAGATGTGATTGATTTTGCAAAAGATAGCCAGCAGTTCACGCAACAGAGGGGTATCCGGAGCAGGATGGGAAAGTGACTTCCAGAAGAGATTCCTATGTAGTTCCTAGTACAAAAAAATCTAAGTCATATTTTTACTCATGCCAGAACCCATTATTGACTAGGTCTGGAATGTGGAAATACATTATTACAAAGACACAAGGCGCTTATATGGTGGTTTGAATTTCAAACAATTAGAGAGGCTTACATGTAATTCTAGGGAACCGCAGAAATGAATCATAGGCCTTGTCTAATTAGCAGAATAGGAGAATATATTCCAGGAAGGAAACTATTTCCATCCTTCATAGATTTTTCAATGAAGATTGCCTTTGTATATCACTCAAATCCATTAGATTTTATTCTTCCTTTTTATATTAAGTGATTAGGAAGTTGGAAACCTCGAACAAATGACAATAATAGAGTTTACGAGGTATTCAGTGTGACATGGATGATGCTTTTGATGACCTATAGTTTCCAATATGTACAATAAAGCAGAGATTCTGAAATTTTTTTTTAAAAAAGAGCTGAAGGAAATTCAGCCAAAAAGAAAGGACATTTAATAGGGACAAGAAGAAAAGAGATTCAGGGACATGTCAGAGTTGCAAAGCCTGTGGCCTTGCCTTGGTTCAGATTGCCCTTAGACAAGACCCAGCTTTGTTTTTTCAAAGGTTAGAGCTATCAGAACCTGCCTGAAGATTGAAGTTCCCCCAACTCCATGAAAACAGTCATCATTTTTCTGTTAACCTTACAATGGCTTTAAAAAATCATTAACAGTATACTTGATATGCATTTATAACCATATGAACATAACTAAGCCCTTCAAGTGCTTATAGATTTTACTGGTATCTTATGTTTTCATCATTACTGGTTTTCTGATTATTTCAACTGTAGGATTTACCACTGTAGCTGTATCGTGCAGCAATTAAGTAGCATAATGTTGATGTTTCATTTCTTCCTTTTTTATATTAGGAAAAACGTTTTGATCCCGAACAACTGATTTGCATAAGTATTGGGGTTTTAACTTAGGGCCTCGTTCTTACTTGATTGCCACTCTATAGCACATGAGCTATGTTTCTAGTCTATCTTTTGCTGGCTAACTAGAAATGGAGTCTTGTGGAAATTTTAGCTTGGACTAACTTTGAACCACAATCTGCAGATTTCAGCCTGCTGAATAGCTATGATTACAGGCATGAGCTGCCAGTGCCTGGCTCCAAATGATGTTTTAAAACATTATTAGAAAATCATCCTAGGGGGCCGGGAGTTTGGCCTAGTGGTTAAAGTGCTTGCCTAACATGCATGAAGACCCGGGTTCGATTCCTCGGTACCACATACATAGAAAAAAAAAAGCCAGAAGTGGTGCTGAGGCTCAAGTGGTAGAGCTCTAGCCTTGAGAAAGTCCAAGGACAATGCTCAAGCCCTGAGCTCAAGCCCAGGACTGGCAAAAAAAAAAAAAAGAAAATCATCCTAAAATAGACAAAGATAATACATACATAAAAGAAAGGATGCAAGTTCTCCATTGTCACTGGAAAAATGACTTAAGCATGAAAAATAAGGTAAGGGAAAACATTTCTGACAAGCAGATCAAGCATATTTGGCTGAGAATAATAGATGAAAAATGAAAATGCTGATTGTAAAACAATGACTACTTACAAAGAAATAAACCCAAAGACCTTCCTGAAACTTTAAAAAATTAAAAGAGGGCTAGACATGGAATTCAGCGATAGAATGCTTGCCTACGTGGCACCAGTAAATAAACAAAGAAACAAGGAAATAAGCAAATAAATAAACTTACTTTAAAAAGCCAAAAATTAAAATAGGAATGTTTTAGGGTGTAAAGTTGCATCATGGTACATAATTCCTAAAACAACCTATAATTTAAAAATTTTTTATTTATGTTTTAAAATTTTTTCCCAGTCCTGGGTCTTGAACCCAGGGCCTGAGCACTGTTCTTGGACTTTCTCAAGGCTAGAGCTCTACCACTTGAGCTACAGCACCACTTCTGGGCTGACTTTGAACCACAGTCCTCATATCTCTACCTCCTGAGTAGCTAGAGTTACATGTGTGAACCATCAGTGCCCAGCCAGTCAACTTATTTTTTTTAATGTTAATGTTTTATAAGTTCCCTAGGGTCTGTTATTTAAGAATGACCTCAGCCAGTGGTGGGGTGTGGGGAGAAGTAATGAAGTCATTATTATCTTTGAATGTAGCAATTTATGTTATCAGACAAGTTGACAGGATCTTGAATTTTGATCCAATCAGCAGAAGGAGTAACAATTTAGGAAATAATTTTGTGAGCTAGTGAAGGCCTATATTAATTTCTCTGAACCACAGCATCATCTTTTATAAAATTAATGTCTACATAAAGGCTATATTCACAAAAATCCATGTTCCTTGGGCATTCGGGAGGTAGTATGAATGGCAAGGAACATTAAAACTCTCATAGCAAGTCTGTTTATCAGTCAAATTGTTCTTGACTTTTGTGTCTGAAAGGGAAATAAAGCAGGAAAAAAGTGTGGCCTGCAAAGATTAGTTTTAAAGTGAGCCACACCAAAATTCACCCTATCACTCTCTTCCTGTCTTGGATGGCACTCCAGATGGAGAAGGCCAAATCAGAAGCCCTGGGGCAAACAGGACAGAGAATGAGAGATCATGTAAAAGAGGAAATCATACGGAGAAAGGCTTTTAATTTTGCTATCAATATGAGATTGTTCTCCAACAGTGACTCAGGGTCAGGCAGGGTCGTTTCTTGAATATAAGATCTGTCTGATGCCACAGGAAGTGGCCGGTGCTAATTCATTTTATCTACTAAAACAAAGCCCTATTTTAAGAGCCATGAAGTTGAGGTTTGGGTTGTGGCTTTTCATATTTGTGTGTGTGTGTGTGTGTGTGTGTGTGTGTGTGTATGTGTGTGTGTGTAGGTGGGAGAAGAGGCTGCCCAAGCATTTTCTTCTGAGTGTCCTAACCAAACACAGCTTCCAATAATTATATCTTTCCCCTACTGTGTTCCTTAGCAGTTAGTTTCCTTGCATCTTTTTTCTTGGAATCTTCCAAGTCTTTGACCATATGGGCTTAAAACCACAAGGATGAAAGCGTTCAAATTCCCCTTTGGCAATGCCTGCTGCAAAACATACCTGCGTTTCCTGCACACTCTGGTTTTGGTTAGCAATTTGACACAGTGTCTGCAGGGAAGTCTGGCAGCTGAGTCACCAATTGCACTGTTTTGGGTTTTAATTCTTTTGGAGACATCTGCACAGAAAACCTGTGGAAAGACTTTCTACACTGTCTAATCCCTATTCTGTTTTTACTCACAAGTAGCCTATTCACTTGAAGAAATAGATATTAAATTTGCATTTTAGGAGGCATTTGTTGCGACAGTGCCCAGATGGGTTGTTATTGTAGAGATGCTGTCTGCTCTACCTGTGGGAAAAGAAGGGCACTAGATTGGAAATTAAGAGACCAATTCTGGGTTTGAGATACTGCGCTATCACAGATTGGCGCTGTGACCCTAAAACCATCATCTTAAATTGAGACTTGAGCAGTTTCATCCATAAAGTAAAAAGATTTAGATGGGATCCTTCAACGCCATCTGTCCTCCCTGCAGTCCACCACATGTAGAAAGTTCTAGAAAATTTGCAGGAGTAAAATGAAAACCTTAATAATAGGCCCTTTGAAATAAATGATGTGTGTGTGTGTGTGTGTGTGTGTGTGTGTGTGTGTGTGTGTGTGTTTGTATGTCCATGTTAGAAGGCACATGGCTTGGTCAACTGACCCTTAATAATGAAAATCTCACTAATTAAAGGTTGGCTTAATGGTTAGAGGAGAGGGAGTTGGAGAGAAGAACACCTGCTAGTTTCCTGCTCTGGCCACATGTGCATTGGAAAGACTGATCCTAAGAGGGACCTTGTGTATTCTTAGGCTTCTGTCACGTTCCCATGTACAAGGCGAAGCCTAAGGTCCTGATGAGGCTCAAGTATTCTGCTGGTCATCAGAAGATTATATTTGCTCTCTTTTTTTTGTTCCTTATTATAGGGAATTTGCCTTCTTTTGTCATTTTGTTGCAATTGTATTTTTTTCTTGTGTTAATGGAATTTGTCAAACTTGAAATGTTTTATTTATTTATTTATTTTTAGTTGGAAAGAAAAAAGGAAGAAAACAATAAGCATCTTTCTTCTTAGGTTGACCAGGTTTATTTTCTAGTTCCTTTTTTCCCTCAATTTTGGTCTTGACCCACATGAGTTTTGTAAGCTCATGGTTCAGTGTTACCTCATTTGTTGATTTTTGCTTCTGATTTCTATGCTTTTGGATCTTGTCCAAGAAAATACTTACATATGCGAATGCCCCCAAAACATTTTCTGTGTTTTCCTCTAGAAATTTCAACGTTTCAAGTCTTAAGTCGAAGTCTTTAATCTATTTACATTGGCTTTTGTAACCAGTGAGACATACGAATGTAGTTTCATCCTCTACATAGATACACAAATTTCCAAATATCACTTACTGAAAAGATAATCTGTCCTCTGGGGAAGGGACATTTTCACTGAAAATTGCTTCACTATAGATCTTAATTCCAGGCTCTCTATTTAATCCTTCTGGTCCATATTTCTGTTTTTATGTTACTACTATGCTGTTTTGGACCCCACAGCTTTGCATTTTTAGTATGTCAGAAAAGGTAATTACTTTGCTTGGTTCTTTTTTCTCATTATGAATTTGGCTATTTGGTTTCTTTCATTCTGTTGTGGTTCCATATACATTTTAGAATTATTCTTTCTAGTTTCATAAAGAGCATCATTGGTGGCCGGGCGTAGCGGTCACGCCTGTAATTCTAGCTATTCAGGAGGCTGAGATCTGAGGATTTCAGTTCAAAGCCAGCCTGGGCAATAAAGAACATGAGACTCTCATCTCCAATTAACCACTAGAAAAGGGGAAGTGGGGCTGAAGGTCAAACGGTAGGGTGGTAGCCTTGAGCTGAAGAGCTATGGGATAGCACCCAGGCCCAGAGTTCAAGCCCCATGACCTATTAAAAAAAATAAAAGAATGTCATTGGCTCAAATCAAGCTTACATTGAACATATAAATAGCTTTGACTATTATAGACATTTTATTCTATCTATCCATCTGTCTGTCTGTCTGTCTCTGTCTGTCTGTCTGTATGTCTCTATTGATCTGTCATCTATCTATTTGTTATCATTGACCTATACGAGTTGCTAAGGAAATACTTTACCACTTAAGCCTCATCTCTAGCTCTATTATGGACATTTTCACAGTGTAGATTTTCTAGTCCATGAACATAGGATGTCTTTCCAGTTTTCTGTCCTCTTCATTTCTCTTACCAATATTTTATAATTTTTATAGAATTCTTTTTTATAATTTTAATATGTAATGTATATTTATATACTTTTTTGCCAGTCCTGGGCTTGAGCTCAGGACCTAAGCCTTATCCTTGGACTTTCTCAAGGATGGAGCTCTACCACTTGAGCCTCAGCATCACTTCCAGCTTTTTTTTTTCTATGTATGTGGTACCAAGGAATGGAACCCGGGTCTTTGTGCATGCTAGGCAAGCACTCTACACTAGGCCAAACTCTGGCCCTACATCTTATAGTTTTATAATGTGCACAGATATCTTTCAACTCCTTTGTTAGATTTATACTTATTGTGTTCAAAATCTTATAAATGTGATTGACTTCTTGACTTCCATTTTAGATAACTGGCTTTTGTCATATACACATAAAACAGTAACACCAGGGACCAGTGGTTCATGCCTGTAATCCTAGCTACTCAGGAGGCTGAGATCTGAGGGTCACAGATCAAAGCCAGCCCAGGCAGGAAAGTTCATGAGACCTTAATTTCCAATTAATGAGAGTGGTAACCTTAAGCAGAAGAGCTTAGAGTCAGTGCCCACGACTAGAGTTCAAGGCCAGGACTGGCAAAAAAATACCAGTAACAATACTATACTTTTGTATGTTGATTTTGAACCTAACAAATTTGCTGAAATTATTATTATAGTTTTGTTTCTAGGGAATCATTGGATCTTTTCTCTCTAAATCTTAGCAACTGCAAATTGTGACAATCTGACTTCCTCTTTTTTGATTTAGATGCTATTTTTAATTTTTTTTCCTGCCTACCTTCTATGACTAGGACTTCTAGTACTAAGTTGAATAAAAGTGGTGAAAGTGGATATAACTTTTTTTTGTTCTAGATCGTAAGTGAGAAACCCTTCAGTACCTCAGTATGAGGTCAGCTGTTGGCTTGATATTTATAATTTTTTTGTAGTTGTTGGCTTGTTTTGTTTTGTTTTGCCAGCCCTAGCCTTGAACTCAGGGCCTGTACACTGTCCTTGGGCTTTCTCAAGTCTAGAACTCTACCACTTGAGCCACTGTACCACTTCTGGCCTTTTCTGAGTATGTCATACTGAGGAATCAAAACCAGGTCTTTGTGCCTGCTAGGCAAGCACTCTATCACTAGGCCAAACTCCTAGCCTGTATGATTTTTTGTTGTTGTTGTTAAATTGAGAGAAATTTCTTCTAAATCTCCTTTGGTCAGAGTTTTTTTTTAATTGTTATTAAGGGATGTTTAATTTTGTTAAATGACTTTTCTATATTTTTTAATATGACCATATAGTTTTTCCCCATTCAGTTGATTTGACATATTTTTAAGCATGCATATCATGTGTGTTGATTTAAATCCTATGTCTCAGGAATAAATCCCACATGATTATAGTGAAGAATCTTGTGTGTGTGTGTGTGTGTGTGTGTGTGTGTGTGTGTGTGTGTGTGTGTGTGTGTGTGCTGGTATTAGGAATTAAACTCAGGGGCCTGAATGCTGTCTTGAGATTTTTTTTACTCATGGCTTGTGCTCTACCACTTGAGCCACAGCTCTATTTTCAGCTTTTTTGCTTGTTAATTGGAAATAAGAGCTTGATGGACTTTCTTATTTATAGTGGCTTTGAGCCATGATCCTCGGATCTGAGCCTCCTGAGTAGCAAGAATTACAGGCATGAATAGTCTTTTTAAAATATGGTTTAGTATGATTTTGTGAGGGATTTTCACATCTGCATTCATCAGGAATGTTGGCTTATAGCTTTATAATCCTGTTTGTTTATTTGTTTGTTATGGTCTTGTCTGGTTTTGGTATAAAGTACTTCTTACCTCATAAAATGAATTTGAAACAATTCTCTCTCCTCTCACTTTCTGACCCTGTCTCTCCCCTCCCCTCTCTTGCCAGTCCTAAGGCTTGAACTCAGGGTTTGGGTTCTGTCCACGAGCCTCTCTGTGTTCAAGACTAGTGCTCTACCACTTAAGCCATAGTGGCACTTTTGGCTTTTTCTGTATATGTGCTACTGAGGAATCAAACCCACAGTTTCAAGCATGCTAGGCAAGCACTCTACCACTAAGCCACACTCCCGGCTCCCAGTTCTCTTTGTTTTATCTTTTTTGGAATAAGTAAAGAATAAGTAATAGGTTTTCAAATGTTGCAAAGAATTTCAGGTAGCATTGGTGCTATCTGGTCCAGGCATCTTTGATGAGGAGATTTTTTAATAGTGACTCCATCTGATTGTGTATTGTAGGTCTTTTCAGATCTTCCATTTCTTCATAGTTCAAATTTGATAAGATTGTTGTGTCTGGGAATTTCTCCATTTCTTCCAGATTATCAAATTTGTTGATATAAGCTTTCTATGGTTTTCATGGAATCTAGTATTTCTGTGGTATACATTGTAATAACTGCTTTTTAAAAGAAAGTCTGATTTGATTTTTTGAATGCTTTTTTTTTTCTTAGTTTAGCTGAGGGTCTGTTCATTTTGTTTATCGATTCAAATAATTAGCTCTTGTTTCACCGATTGCTTCTGTTTTATTTCAAGCCTATTTTATTTATTTCTGCTCTCATCCTTACTATATCTCTCCCTGTGTTATTTTGTCTTTTGAGACCTTTGAGGTAAAGAATGTGTCACCTAAAGCTGTTGAGTGGAATATTCCATAGATATATGTTAGGCTCATCTAGGATGGATTCTAACTCTGCCATTTCTTTGCTGAATCATGTCTGTCTCAATGAATTGCCATCACTGATAGTGGTGTGTTAAAAGTTCTTACAGTTTAAATTTTTTCATACTATTGAATCAGGGATAACCATAAAATGAGTTCAAATGCAGGGAAATAGAAGTAACATTTATTTTATGTATACAAAAGAAAAACCATTTAGTTGAAAAACTAACTCAAGTAAGACCTTGGAATCCATTCTTTTTGCAGTCCTGGGCTTAAGCTCAGAGCCTGAGCACTGTCCTTGGATTTTTCTCAAGGCTAGAGCTCTACCACTTGAGCCATAGCACCACTTCTGGCTTTTTTCTATGTATGTGGTACCAAGGAATTGAACCCCGGCCTTCGTGCATGCTAGGCAAGCACTCTACCACTGGGCAAAACTCCCTGCCCCTGTAATCCATTCTTTAATGGTAGACAAATGACCCACAGCCCAGAAAGGGTGAAGGAATTCTCCAGTCTTCTTGCTACGAGGAAGGTCAGTTTTCTGGACAGAGGTGCCGAGTTGTTAAGGGTAAATAGCAGGAAAATCTGGGACAGTGTGGAAAGAACACAAAACAGATGCACCTTAAAACAGAGCTCTGATGAGGTCATTCCTCTAGGCACAAGATAACAGACTGTAATTAGAAGAGGATGGGCTTTTGCCAGGAGTTAGAATACTGGAGAAAGAATTCAGACTCATTGCAGATGGTTCCTTTTATGAATAACTCCTATTAAAAATAGCAACAATGAGGTGGCATTGTTGCGTGGGCATTTTTATTTGGAAGTAAAACAGAGTAGAAATACTTCAGTGTAGTCCTATTCATTTTCTATTTCTACATAGTATAACTTCAAAACCTAGTGGCTTCAAACAGCAAACACAGTAATTCTCCTTTTCTGAGGGCCAGGAATTTGGGAGCAACATAGCTCTTAGTTCTGGTTCAGAGGCCTATGATGGTTTTTGGTCAGAATGTCTACAGAGTCTATAGAGTCTATGTCTGGTGTGGAAGGCTTGGCAACAGCTGGAGGATTCACTTTCAGGATGGATCACACAGGCAACTGTTGGTGGGAGACTTCGATTCTTTGCCTTGTCTGTCTCTCCTCAAGGGCGGCGTCAGGGTTCTAATAATTGCTGTGGAGCAGAGATCTGAGGAACTGGATGAAGCTGTAAAAGGTCTTTCTGACCTAGATGTGGAAGTTATGCTCTGTCAATTCTGCAATTTCTTATTGGTTATCCAAGTTTGTTCAGTGTGAGAGGAGGGAATACTTGGGACATACCACTGACAGGAACAGGGTATATCTTATAGTTACTAGAGCATAGATGAAGAAAGAAAAGAAGAAACTTCACAAAGGACTTTGTCTTTATTGATCCATAGGCCAAGAAAAATTAGGATTCTTCAGGTTGAGAATGGGGGAATGGTATTGTGTATGACGTAATAAGGAGTTTGGGGAAGTAAATATAATTTTATTCACAAGAAATAGTGTTTGAAGTTTCCCTTTTCTTACACAAAAAAGACAGATTTTTAATGCCTAGTATGAGATAGACTACATCTAGAAACCAGAACTGGTTCTGGGGCACTGGAGGCTTATACCTAACTATTCAGGAAGCTGAGATCTGAGGACTGAGGTTCAGAGCCAGCCTGAAACTCTAATCTCCAATCAACCAGCAAAGCTAGAAGTGGAGGTATGGTGGTTTCAATGACAGAGTACAAGCCCTGGGTTTAAGCCCCATTATTGAGTGGTTTTCACTTAAAACAGGTCTCTCTGATATCAGTTCTAATTTTATTTGTCTTCCAGGTCTGCTAACTCACTGATTTCTCATCTGCTTCCTATTCCTTATGATACTTACTCCAGAATATTCTTCTATCTCATATCTGAATATCACAATCTTTATCTAGTCTTAGCTTCCTGAGGATCTGGCATCTTGGCGAGGATCTGCACATTCTCTGTTAAATTCCAAAGTATCTTTCTTCCAAGTGTTCTCCAGCTCAAAGACTTGGAGTGAAACAGCAGTGATTTGAACTCAGCCTTGTGCTCAAGGCCTTTCATCAGCAAGCACTGCTCTCCTCACAGTCTCATACCACGTGTCTCATTCTGTACCCCAAGGCCCTGGCTCACACCTCTCTCTTTGCCTCTCCACCTTCCTGGAGTTTTCATTTAGCCAAGTCTTCCTTGTATTTGGGTGTGAGTCTGAGGACAGGTCACAGGTGGTGTAGTCACCAGCTGAACTTTCCTCTGACTTCCAACAAGCCATTTGATCTCAGCATGCCCCATGTCTGGGGAATACAGACCCTTCACTGCGGAGTCAAAGATTATATGTACAAGGTGCCATGCATGGGTTCCTTGCTCTTTTTTTTTTAAATAAACTATTGATTCACATCCTACCACTGCTCATGTTGATTTCTATTGTTTTGTAAACTCCTGGCAAGATATTTCTAAATTAAGTCATTTGACAATCACATTTTGTTTACCAATTTTCTCCCTAGGAGATTGTAAACAATTAAGGAAAGACATCATACCTTACTTGTCACAGTAGCGTCTATATTTTCTTGTGCTAAGATGTTTCTTATATATAGGCCACTTACAGAATAAGTGGAGTTGACTGATTCAGGAGATAAGGCTGGATTCTATTTCTCTCTCTCTCTCTCTCCCTTCCTCCATCCCTCTTTCTCCTCTTTCTCTCCCTCCCTCCTTCCGTGCCAGTACTGGAGCTTGAACTCAGTGCCTGAGTGCTGCCTCTTAGCTGTTTTTCTCAAGGCTGACATTTTACCCCTTGAGCCACAGCTCCTATTCTGGCTTTTTGGTGATTAATTGGAGATACATCTCTCATAGACCTTGCACAGGAAGCTTCTTCTTCTTCTCATTGCAACAGAGTTAAGAAGTGATTCAGAGAAGGGAATGTCCTTAACAAGAAATTAGTTTTAATTTGGGGGATTGTGAGAAGACAATTAATTTGAGGAAGAACACTGGATGATAAGCACTGAAGTTATTTCTGTGTAGCCATTAGAGCCTAGAAAGGTAAAAAATCGTTTAGAAGCCAAAATAATTGATTAGAATCATTTATCTCTCTGTTGTTGCAAAAATAAATTAGTCAGTCATCACCCCAGTATTTATTTCTCCTTAACACATTGATAAAGAAACTTCTGTTTTTTTATTACAACCAGGACTCATTCATTATAAGGATTTTATTCAACCTGATTATGGAGCCTTTTGTGGAAAAATTAGCAAAGCTTGCCTTTCAAGCAGAGTTTATGGCAGAAAGAGTTAACTCTGTAGGCGGTTTTCTCTTTCTACTAGGAGCATTTTAGCAATGCTAATCAGTTATACTGATTTTCTGTTTTGATTTTTTCCCATAATAATTAAGTGAATGATCTGGGATGCAATCAAGTTTGGCACCAGGGGGTTCATGCAAATAACATTTATTTTCCATTTAAAATTTTAATAAATGGAATCACAGGAAAGTTTATTTGAAGGTGAAGATTGAGTTAGTGAAGTTAGCCTAATACCTAATTTAGAGCTTTAAATATATTCAGAATGTCTATTACAATAAAGCAAATCATCATTATGTTTCCTTTTTTGGTTGAAATAATTTTTAATGTGTTTTGTTTGTAGTTGGAAACCTCAACATTAGCGAATTAGAGTATAAGATGATAGATCATCCTAGAGACAAATGATGAGACAATGAATTGAACTTTCTTCCTCTCAGAATAGGTATAAAGAAAAAAAATGGGGGCTGGGAGCATAGCCTAGTGGTAGAGTGCCTGTCTGGCGTGCATGAAGCACTGGATTCGATTCCTTAATACCGCAGACTCAGAAAAAGCCAGAAGTGGTGCTATGGCTCAAGTGGCAAAGCGCTAGCCTTGAGCAAAGTGTCCAAGGACAGTGCCCAGACCCAGAGTTCAAGCCCCATGACCAACAAAAATAAATAAATAAATAAATAAACAAACAAACAAATAAATAAATGCTTATAGATGGCTTCTCTTGAATGTCTCACAGGAGCCTAACCTAGACTCAGCTTCTCTGTCAGAGATAGAGGGCTTCCATGCCTCCCATTACAAGGAGAGGTTGGTCAGGTCCCACTGGGATAGGCAGAAGTCTTTTCTCTCATGACTATCTTTAGCTCTCAGGTCCTGCCCTGTCTACCTCCTCAAGGTTCCCCAGTACCACTCTACCCATGCCAGGTTACTCCCAAGGGCTGTCTCCCTCCTACTGTCTCTATATGCAGCCAGGATCAACTTCCTAGAGTCACTCTGCACATTTGCATAGTTCTCTTCATCTTGAAATGAAGCCTCATGCTTAACAGTGGTGGATAGACCTATTGTGACATAACCTAGTCTCTTTCTTTAGCTGTTGCCTTTCTCTTACGTGAATCTCAATTAGAGGTCTGTCAATGTTCCTGGCTCTCCCTCACCTCTAGACCCTGTGCCTGGAATCTGGAATGTGTGCTTACCAGCTTACCCATTTTCCAAGCTCCCAGGTATACTGGTATTTGTTTTTCCATTATACTCTTATGCTTTACTTTCTCAGACACTACCACTCAATAGCTTTAAACTTTACACTTTTCACTGACATCTTCTTTAAAAAGAAAAGTTTGATACCTCAATTTGAGTTGAGGATCTTCTTTATACTTGCTAGGCAAGGGCTACCGCACTTAAATCAGACCTTCAGTTCTTTATGCTTTAGTTAGTTTTCATAAAAGGTCTTGCATTTTTCCTCCCTCAGGAATGGCCTCAAAAAGTGATCCTCCTATCTCTACCTTCCATGTAGCTGGAATTACAGACATGAATCATCCTGAATGCCTTCCTTATTTGTTGAAATAGGCTCTCACTAGATCTTCCTTTTTTCTTTTTTCTTTCTGGGATAGCATTGAACCACAATCCTCTAACTCTACCTCCCATAGTATGTAGCTTGGATTATAGGTGTATACCACCATGTCTGAGTATTTATTTATTTGCTAAGATTGTGTGTTTTGTTTCTATTCAGCAGATAGAAAGATTTTATATTTACTAAATTTGTGTCATGATTGCTAAATTCTAGGCATTTTAGTGGGTGGGGAAAGGGACTCCTTGGATATTTGCACAGTGGGATCAGGTAGGCACTGCAAAGTGTTGTCTGAACTACTGAATGAATCTCAGTGTGAGTCTGAGCTGCATCTCCCTCTCCAGACTCAGAGGAGTCTTCTGTTTCCTTGTTCATTCACTGGGACAAATGAGGACAGATTCCTTTGCAGACTTTTTCTTCCAGAAGGAAGTATGCCTGGTGAGGAAATCTGGAAGCTGGTGTTGCTCTGGGTTTTCTGATGGATTTCTTTACCATCCACTGGCCTGGCTCAGACGGGCTTTTGTTATGGTGTTAAATAGTGATGATTTCTACATTTTAGTATTTTACAAAATAGCATCCTGAACAACATAAGAAACTTCTCTCTCTCCCTCCCCCCTCCCTCTCTCTTTCTTCTCCCCCCTCATCAGACAAGGAAATCTGGTTCCCGTGTTTACATAAATACATGGCTTGCTTTTAATGTCACGCCTAAAGATGACCCATACTCAGCAGTTGCTCTACTGCAACACATTCTGATGAGTGATTTTAATGCACCTGTTTTTTTTTTTTTCAGATTGATCTTCGAAAAAGAAAAATGCAGTCATGCCCAGGCTTTATCGGCTTATTGTTGTACTACTGGATTGGGAAGTCATCACCTTTGAATCTTGAAGACCCCAATGTGTGCAGCCACTGGGAAAGGTAACAGTTCTGGAAAAGGCTTGAGGAAGCCAGTCTAGGATGCTGTCTTATAAATCATCCACATCAACTTGAGGGACAGTAGACATTGAAAAGTGATGGCAAAGTGACTTTGGCTTTCAAAATATTTGGGACTATCTAGTGCATTGAGTAGTATTATGCAGCTTCTAATAGAATATATATGTATATATAATAGAATATATTATATTAGAATATATTCTATTGTGTATTGTATAATACATGTCATAGAATACATATTCTCTCTGTGTAGAATATATATACATGTGTATATATGCAGACACACAAATCATGTGAAAAAATCAAGATCTACCTAATTGTAACACAGATACAATAAGAAGATCCAGGAAAAACACTACAAAGTCAGTCTCAATTAGAATGACATTTCTAAGGTCTTGTTCCTATGCTGAATCTATTGGCAGTAATTTTGAGAGTCAGGACTTGTGTTTGGGAATGAGACAGCCATGGGAGGAGGCATCATGGGATAATGTGCTAAAATGCTGAAATGTATGGGCTGAACTGCCGGCTTGAGGAGGGAAAGCTAAGTTTTGCAGGAAAGAAGAAAACTGAAGGAGCCAGTGGAGAGCAATGGCTGGGAGGTTTCTAGGGAAGGAGGGGAGTTCCCGAACATTGCACGTCAGAGCCTGCAGAAGAGCTGGAAGAGGGTGAGGTTGCATAAACCATATGCAAACAAATGCTGCAGTCCCCACATCTAGACAACTTGTGGTAGGAACTATTGGTTAGGAAGACCTAATCAATCATCACCCTCAGGGCTCTAACAGCCCCTTTGGGAACACAAAATGAATACCAAACCACACAGTGAGTACATGGAACAATCAATTATAGGGCACTACTTACCCTCTTCAGAAACCAACTTTATCTAAAAATAACAGCCTAGCTGGACACCAATGGCCCATATCAGAAATCCTACCTACTCAGGAGTCAAAGATCTGAGTATCGCAGTTTAAAGCCAGCCTGAAATTTCCCCCTTCTCCCCATCCTAGGGCTTGAACTTAGAGCCTGAGCCACTTTGTGTTCAAAACCCAGTGCTCTACCACTTGAGCCACAGCACCACTTCCTGCTTTTTCTGAGTAGTTTATTGAAGAGCCTATGACTTTCTTGCCCAGAGTGGCTTTGAATCATGATCCTCAGATCTCAGCCTGATGAGTAGCTTGGATTGCAGGCATGAGCCACCTAGAGTGCCAGGCTCTATGAGATTCTTATCTCCATTTTAGCAGCAAAAGTGGATTTGTGACTAAAATGGTTTTAGCCTTGAGCAAAAATCTCTGGGACAGTGCCCAGGCACTGAGTTCAAGCCCTAGTACCAACACAATTAATGAATAAAGTAATAGTGTAAGTGACAATGTGAAAAGTAGTAGATGGTGTTACGTCTTGGCAGTAATGTATATTCTTAATATCTGTGGTCTTATTTTTATGCCACCCTCAGTACCATGATTAACAATCCTCAGACAGCATGTTCTGATTATCTTTGTCCTCCTCTGTGAGAATACACAAAAACCAAAGCTTCTTCACCCCAGTAGTGCTGTTTAGTTCCCCCCCTCATTTCTTCTACTTCTCTCCTTCTCTTCCTCCTCCTCCTCTTCTTCTTCTTCTTCTTCCTCGTCCTCTTTTTCTTCTCCCTTGTCCTCCTCGTCCTCCTCGTCCTCCTCCTCCTCCTCCTCCTCGTCCTCCTCCTCCTCCTTTTCTTCTTCTTCTTCTTCTTCTTCTTCTTCTTCTTCTTCTTCTTCTTCTTCTTCTTCTTCTTCTTCTTCTTCTTCCTCCTCCTCCTCCTCCCCACTCCTCCTCCTCTTTCGACCTCTTTCTCCTCCTCTCCCCTCCCTGTCCTCCTCCTCTTTCCTCTTCAGTGAGGTGCACATCACTAACAGACTTTAAGCTATAGATAAAATAGATGTTTAAATATATATATATATATCCATTTATACATAATTTGAAGTACTGATTACATAAAATAAGATCTAAGGGAGGGACAAGGTATGCTCAGTTCTTTTCATCACTGAGAGAATATTACCCAAAGAAAATGGACCCTTCTGAGTTAGTTTTGACTCCTGGTGTCAGAGGTTTCAATCCATCACAGAAGGAAGCCTTGGTAAAGAAAAGCTGCTTACCTCAGGACAGCCAGGAAGTAAAGGGCAACTGAGAGTCTACGGATGAGATAAAGTGTGTCTTTCCGAGACTCTTCTCCAGTGACATACCTTCTTCACTTAGTCCCCACCTCTTAATTGTCTGTTCAGCTATGGATTCGTCAATGGATTAATCTACTGATGAAGTTAGAGCCCACATGATTCCATCACAATAGTGACACCATCTTGGAACCATGTCTTTAACGGATGAGCTCTTTGGGAACATTTCATATGAAAGCCATGGAAGACCACATATTAATCATCCTGGTAATCACAGAATCTCCTGTAAAACATTTCACTAAGAAAATGAGCAAAAACAATTTACTAAAATATTGGAATTAAGGTGACCATGTCGTCGTATATATTGTAATCACAGCTACTTTGGGGACAGAAATGGGAAGGAGGGACAGATGAGACTGTTGGAGGAGGTGATGTTGATCTAGATGTGTTGTTTTTTAAATCTCTTATTACTTCTTTTTTGCCAATCCTGAGCCTTGAACTCAGTGCCTGGGTACTGCCCTTGGGCTTTCTCAAGGCTAGCACTCTACCACTTGAGCCACAGAACCACTTCCAGCTTTTTACTGTTTATGTGGTACTTAAGAATTGAACCCAGGGCTTCATGAATGCTAGGCAAGCACTCTATCACTAGGCCACATTCCTGGGCCTGTAGTTTGTTTTTATATACTCCTTTTAAAGTACTGATTCCTTTGTACAACTACTTAAACATAATAAAAATATGAAAAAGTTGAAGACTAGCCTGGAAATAGTTAATGAGGTATTTACTTTCTTTTTTTATATTGATTTTTATCTTTATTTTTTTTATTGTAATTAGTAAAAGGGTTACATGATATTTGCCAGATAGAAGGTGCATTAATTCACATACATTGATACCCTTTCACATGTCTTGGTACCCATTTCCCTCCCCCCCCCCACACCCCCCACCCATCTTGGTTTTTTCTCAAATAGAATATAAAAACAAAATGGTGAGGTATAGCCAAGGCACAGAGTTTTTGCCTTTCATACCTGAGCTTTATCTTTAGGATGATGATGATGATGATAACAGTAATAATGAAAAATGAGTCTGTGGATGCCTGAATTGGCACATAGAAAATTTAGAAAATGGAAGGGTTAGTGGTACATAAATTTCTTCAATGACACCTTTGGAATGAGAAGAAAAGTCAAATTTGTAAGATGCTATAAAGAAAGAGTCAACAGAATTTGAATAGTGCCTTGAGAAGACTTGCTGGATCTTCCTTTTTTTTGAGGGGGGGTCATGGGTCTTGGACTCTGAGCCTGGGCACTGTCCTTGAGTTCTTTAGCTCAAGGCTACCACCCTACCCCTTGAGCCACAGCCCCACTTCCCACTTTCTAGTGATTAATTAGAGATAAGAGTCTCGTGGCTTTGTAGTGCCCAGGCTGGCTTTGAACCTTGATCCTCAGATCTCAGCCTCCTGAGTAGCTAGTATGATAGGTGTGAACCACTGTGCCTGGCTGACTTGCTGGATCTTTGAAGCCATTTGATGAAGGAACCGAGGAGTGGTTGCACACAGAGAAAAACTGAAGCTGATTAGAGAGGTACTGAGGCGAGTGTGATATGCTACCTTGGGTTCAAAATATCAGTTGGAAGCCCATGCCTCATACTGAAGCCCGTCTCTTCCTCAGAGTTCACAACCATGGTACTCTCAGGGAGTCTGGCTTCCTCCTTGTGTTGGAGGACCTGGGTGTGAGTTTGTGAGAGATTCCCCTTCTCAGGTCCCATCCTGCCCACCTGAGACCAAATCTGCATTTTCTCAGGATCTCTGAGGGACTTGTCTGCACATCCATCACACAAAAATGCTCTATTCGTGCCTTGTAGCTACACCCCTACTGATGGCTGGATATTTATTTTCTTTTTGGGGGGTAGCTGTAATGGGGCTTGAACTGGGCCTGGGCACTGTCCCTGACCCTGAGCTCTTCAGCTCAAGGCTACTACCCTATGCTTGAGCCAAGCCCCACTTCCTGTTTTCTGGAGGTTAATTGGAGATAGGAGTCTCAGGTCCTTTTGTGCCCTGGCTGACTTTGAACCTTGATCCTTAGATCTCAGCCTCCTGAGTAGCTAGGATTACAGGCATGAGCCACCACGCCTGGGCTGTACATTTATTTTCAAAGAAAGGCATGCCGTGTTTTAATGCAGCAACCATGACTCCCCCCTCCCAAATAAAATTGTGCATAACATTAAATGAAAGAAAGAGTATCAAACTAAATCATTAAACACAAATGAGGCATTTGTAATTAAAGCATTTCTGCAGAGGATCTTTTAGGAAGATGAATAGTTTTGTGAGCCATTGGTTCCTTCTCCTCTTTCCCTTTATCTTTTCTGAAAGTTGAAGCTTTCCCAGCTAGCAGGGATTCCTCTCAAGACGGCAATAAAAAAGAGAAGTTGCTCTTTAGTCACCCCTCACTTACTGATACAGAAGTGGTAGTAATTGAATCAGCAGTCCGGACGTGAGCCAAGACAAGAAATCTTGATTATTACCATAGCTGATTACAGTAACAAGATAATTTAGGCAGATAAAATGTAATTAACCACTCTGGATTGTATCCAAGTGCCAGGGGCTCCCCTCCTACCACCTCCTGTTCTTTGACCTTAAATTAAATCTTGCTGGGGTTTCTCCCTGATACCACTGAAGAGGATAAAATTGTGAGGATGATATGTTTCTCATGTGCTTGAAAGATGAAACAAACAAGCAAGAAAGAAGTTTTGCATCCCATTGGTGAAAATCTGTAGAATTGGGATTCAATGCCTTTTCGTCCCTAGTTTCCTACTTGCAGATTGTGTTGGAGACTCCTTATGGCCTGTAGTGGTATCTGAGCGATGGAAGAGTGTCTGGAGGTACTGGGCTTCTTACTGACCCCACACAGACTATCACCGGAAGTTCAGTTTTGCTCACTGGTGATAGAAATGAAAGGAGATCAGGCTGTGGAGAAAGTGCCTTCTTCCCACTGTATGTTGTCCAGAGCAGTGGCTGATGACTGTGCAATGATAGTGGAGCTCCCAAAGTTTACAGAGCTGCAAGACACCTGCCAAAGCTGAAGTTTGTGGAGCGCAGAAGAGGCAACCCTGTTTAAAAAGGTTTCGTGTACGATCTGGAAACATAGCTTCCTTCTGGCAAGTGTGCCTCTTAACAAGTGGCAACCAAATTTTCTAAGGATGAATGCTTGTTGGGCAAAACCAGTGCAATCACTTACAAAATATCAGGAAGTCATAACTTGAAGATTACTTACTACCATGGGAAAAATGATAATGGTATTCATTTCAGAAGCATTTGGAGGTGTCACTTAATTGACTTAGTGAGTATAAGACCCTAAGTTCAAACCCCAGTATGGCCAAAACCCCCACAACATTTCAGAATGATTATAGCACAAAAAAATTAAACAAAGCAAAGCAAAACAGAAAAATGAACCTTTAAGAAACAGACCCCCTAGAAGCTGCAAAGATACGAAACAAATGCCATTGGCAGTCATGTAAGAGTTATACAATTATTTAAAAAAAAAACAAATGGTTTTATAAGGATTATACAACACATTTTAATTTGTTTACAGTTGTTATAATTCATTTCTGTTTCATTTACTATGTAGGTATTTATCAAATATATTTCATGTACTGTTGTTTACCTATTTTAATAATCCTACTTACAATATATAATTATTAAAACTATATAGATACATTCAACTAAGTAATAACCACAATTTTCAATGTTTGAGCTCCTCATTCATCTCAGTTGGTAAGCTTTAACCCTAATTTTTCTTTTGGTTTCCTCTTTCTCTTTTCTTTAAAAAAAATTATCTTTAAATAGTTGTACAAAGGAGTCACCATTTCACAAAGAAGTTTATGAGAACATGATTGCTGTCACCCATTTCAACATTCTCACCCCTCCCCCACTCCTCCCCTCACTCTTCTCAACTATGTAGATAGACCTTGATATTCCAGACTGCCTTCTCCTCCTCTTCTCTTCAATCCTTTCCCTCTCTCAGCTATTTATTTCACATCTTTTCCTTGTCACTGCATGCAGGAACTTATTTAGCATCCCAAGGCTAATGAATTACCTTGTGCATCTTGAGATGGGGGCTCTATTGCCTAGAACAGCAATTCCTTCATTCGGACCATGGCCAATACATACATACATACATGCATACATACATACACACACACACATGCATGCACATCTACATAACGTATGTGCTGAATTTTTCTTCTTTGCATGGTGTTTTGGTGGTGCTGAGGGTTGGAAGCAGGGCCTTGCATGCGTGAGGCCAAGAGAGTTATACAATTCTTTTAAAATTTTGTTTTCCAAATTTCATAGTAATGCCTCTTAAAAAAAGGAAGGTGAAAGAAAATCTATAGGGAAAGAAAAAATGTATAAAAATTAACAGAAAAGAAAAACCATTTGAGTTGAAGAGGCTTAGCAGCTTTCTTTCACAAACTAAACAAAGTGTCTGATTCTGATGAATGTGGATAGTACTGTATAGTTCTGTCAGTTCTGAGGAGAAATGCTCAACATACAGTAGATTTTATACTCTATCATCCCCACCATGGAGCTTTGTCTTTGTTTTGTGTGTGTGTGTGTGTGTGTGTGTGTGTGTGTGTGTGTGTGTGACTGGGGATGGAAGCCAGGGCCTTATGCTTGCTAAGCAAGTAGTTTACCTCTGAGCCACAACCTCTACCCAGAGCCATAACATGTTATACTTACCATTTATGCCTTGTCTTCTCTCAGGTGGAGAGCTCACTGAGAGCCAGAACTGTACATTAGTTGTTCCAAAATACTTGTTGAATTCAAATACTATTTTGATTACTGTTTTATACAGAAGAGTCTCTTTTATCCTTAACCATACAAAAGTGCATTATTGGTGAGCAAGAAGTGGCCGGAAGAGGAAATTTAATGTATTCTAACATTTCCTCTTATTAAAGGAAGCTTCCTACTTGGTAGAAATGATTGAAAACAGTTTTCCAGTGGTGATGGAATTATGAATCATTTCCCCAACCATAAATAAAATTGTCCAGGATCCATTTGCCAATGATCATGCTGGCTTTGCAAGCCTACAGACCAGGAGATCATAACACAGCCTTTTCAATTTTCTGAGATACCTAGACCAAATCTGCTTCGAACTAATTTACGTCAAGTGCATGTGTAATGTGAAGCCTTGTGGAGTATGTGTCTGGCCTAACTGGCATTGGTTTTGTGTGGGTGCCTTTCTTGTGTGTCAGATGTCACCTGTGTAGCCCACCCACACCTAGAAGACAATCACTCCCTCCTCTATTAGAAATGCAACAGGGACAGAATACTGAAGACCTCAAGACGTGGTTATTTGTAAGCAGCTGGTTAGCAAGAAAAAAATACTGGCAATGTTCATGTGACATGGCATTCCAGGAACAGGAATACTTCAGCTTCTAACTCAAGATAGGTTACACGACAGATACAAACAGCTATCTACTCTGCTCCTGTTTGAACATGGATCTTCAAGGAGCAAATAGGATACTAAGGTAGTCATTCAAAGTGTCAAATAGAAAGCAATCTTCAACATCATCGCTCACATTTTAAAACGAAATCATCAAGACTCAGGAAAGTGAGGCTGTTTGCTGAAATTCACTCCAATATTTAGCGTTGGATCAAAATTACCACCTCATCTTCTTCTATTCTTCAAGCAAATATTTCAACCTCGTGTCTTCCCTGTTGTTTCTAGGCATTATTCCCATTGAATTAACATGGGCTATTGATTAGCAGCAAATGGGTTAGATTTATGATGCATTTTGTTCATTAATGTGAAGATTTTAGTAGAATTCACTAAGAGATCAAAAGCAAATAGAGTAATTGTGGTAGAAACAAGATTCTCTGGGTTTTCCTGAAGGTAGACCGTAAGCTTCAGAGTATGCAATAGATTGTTGGAAATTACGGAGTACAGAACAGAGTTCTTCATATTTCATGGATGTTTTCCTCTCACCTTCCCAAGCCCCAGGGGTTGCATGTCTTTGCACTAAAAAGAAGATATTAGAGAAATGGAATGGAAAGTAGAATGTTTAAGTAATAGCAAACTGTTGCTAGGAATATTTCAGGTGACTTGCTGTATTTTTAGAACTGGGTTAAAAGATTTTCCTGTCGTTGTTTTTGTTGTTGTTGTTGTTTTGTTTTAACTTCGATAGACGCTGTGGATATTCGTCTATTGCCTGAGAATGAGGGCGCGCAGATGAAAGCAAATTATTCCAAATTCCCACCAGAGAAATGTGCTCATGCTGATTTTTCAAAATCAGTAGAAAAATGTACTCTGTTGTAAATACTTCAGTTGTCTCTTTGTTGAATAACTTGATTATTTGCATGCAGAGTCAAATCTTTCTGCAGCAGGTCTTTATTATCCCTGGATCCCTAGGATAAGTGTATGAAGCTTAAATAAAGAAAAATTATGGTGACACTTGGAAACATTAGGGTTTATAATGAAGAGTGAAAGAGAAATTTCCTTTCAAATAACATGAACTCTTGACTTTAACTATATTGCTAATATGGGTCATGAGTGTGTGTGTGTGTGTGTGTGTGTGTGTGTGTGTGTGTGTGTTTCAAAGATCTGTAAAAGCATAATTCTATGTATGTCAGTATGGAGCCTGGGATGTAGCAAGCCTGTTAGATGCAAGGTCTGTGGTTTGATCTCCAGCACCACACACACACACACACACACACACACACACACGCTCACACGCTCACACACACATGCACACTCACACACATGCAAAAACCATATGGAGTTGTACATGAAATTAAATTTATCTTAAATTGCTTTTCATGGCAAACTATATCATGAATGTAAACAGGAGAAATGCTGATTCCTTGTTTATCCATTTCTTTCCAGTTACTCAGTGACTGTGCAAGAGTCCTACCCACATCCCTTCGATCAGATCTACTACACCAGCTGCACCGACATCTTAAACTGGTTCAAATGCACAAGGCACAGGTAATAGAAGCTCAGACTTGGCCAAGGGTGGCTCACTGGAAATGAGGTCAGGCATTCAGAAATTTCAATCACCTGAGAAAGTGCATTCATGCCATCGGTCTTTGAGGGATTGCTGGTGTTCTCGCCTTGTTCCTGTGATTGCAGGGGCACAGGAAGGCTCGGGTAATTTTGAAGCTGTGGGAGTTTGAGATCTAACCATAGAAAACACGTCTAGGATCCGTCATCTAACCTGAACAAGTTACTCACGTAGCTTCTATACTGGGAGTGACCGATATCACTGGTTGTAAGGAGTTCAGGTTTCATTATATGTTCCTAACTGACCAATTTATGCTGAAATTTAACTCTTAAGTAAGCTATGCATTTCTAAGTGTGAACAATGGTATGAACCCCAGATCTCTAGATATTACTAATAGTATTTATTAACAAGGTCTGCTGGTATTCTCGTTTGAATAGTTAAATATCTATGGTAGTATGAATAACAGACTGAGTATGGCATCTATTATCCCTGAGAATGTTTCTCAGCGTCTTTGTGTATATATGGTACTGAAGTTTGAACTCAGGACCTTGCATTTGCTAGGCAGCTATTCTAACACTTAAGCCAGAGCTCTAGTGTGTATCTAACCTAGCTATTTTTAAGATAGAGTCTCACTCCTTTCGCAGACTAGCATGGATCATGCTGCTCCTAATTTGCAACTTTCTACTACAACAGCATGTCAGATACATGCCACCATGCCCAGCTTTTTTTTTTTTTAAGATTTTATTAACACTGATTTTTACATCGTATTTCAAATGTCATATTTAACTAACAAGTATTCACTGGCGCATAGATTTTAGAACAAAATTAAAATTAGGCTGGGGGTTTGTATGTCATTGATACATATCAATCTATAAAATAAAACATTATGTCTATAGAGTATATATCCCATCATAGATTTTTACGTCTATGTAGTTATGTTTATATCTCCAAGACCATGTCCATAACTTTGGGTACCTGAATATTGAGTCATTGCTTTTGTACTGTTTGGATCTAAAATCCACATATTAAGGATACCATACACCTTTTGTTCCTTTGGTCTTGACTTATCTCACTCAACATAATTCACTCTAGTTTCATCCACTTCCCTGCAAATGCCATTATTTTTTCTTGTCTGTTGGCTATGTAGAATTCCATTGTATATATGTACCACATTTTTTTTGTATCCATTCATCTGCAGTAGGGCATCTGGGATGTTTTCATTGCTTGGCTATTGTGAACAGTGCATACATGAACATGGCTGAGCAGGTGTCCTTACCATATCTTGGGTTATGATGCTCAGGGTAGATGCTGAGGAGTGATATGGTGAGATCATAGGGAAGGTCTATTTTCAGGGTTTTTTTTTTTTGCCAGTCCTGGGGCTTGAACTCAGGGCCTGAGCATTGTCCTTGAGCTTTCCCAAGGCTAGTCCTCTACCACTTGAGCCACAGCACCACTTCCAGCTTTTTTTTTCCTATGTATGTAGTACCGAGGAATCGAATGCAGGTCTTTGTGCATGCTAGGCAAGCATTCTACCACTAGGCCAAACTCCCGGCCCCTATTTTCAGTTTTTTAAGAAACCTCCAAACTGCCTTCCAGAGTGCATACTCAGCTTTTTTATTGAGATGAGTATCTTGCAAACTTTTTGCCTGGGCTATCCTGGGACCATGACCCTCCTTATTTCAGTTTCCCAAATAGCTAGAATGAAAGATACATGTTATATTGGTTGGATTGGAGTCTTAGGAATTTTTTGCCCTAGCTGACCTCAAGCCTTGCTCACCTTGGTTTCATTCTCCGGAGCAGCTAGGATTATAGTGTGAGCCACTGTGCCTGGTTTAACACCTATCTATTAAATAAATGCCACCAGATCTGTCTTTTCCAGCAAACTAAGTTCCTTGAGAGAGAAAATTGGATTATTTTGCTCACTGCTTTCTTCTCAGGGTCTAGAATGATGCCAGTTATAGAAAAAAAAATCTTGTATTTAATTCAGTGACTGTGATGTTTTAGTTAAGTGGAATAGTGTCTATTAGTCTTCTGTTTGATAGTGAGATGACACTATGCTGAGATTTTTCTAAAAAATAAATTCCCTAGTTTTCCTCATATGTGTATGTGCGTGTGTGTACACGTGTGTACATTTATGTGCATGTATGCTGGTCCTAGGGATTGAGCTCATGGCTTCGGTGTTATTCCTAAACTTTTTCTTTTTCTCAAAGCTAGTGCTCTTCCATTTGAGTCATAGCTCTACTTCTAGTCCTTTGGTGCTTAATCAGAGATGAGCGTCTCACAGGCTTTCTTACCTAGGCTGGCAGTCCTCAGATCTCAGCCTCCTGAGTTGCTAGGATTACAGACAAGAGCCACAGCACCTGCCTTGTGCTTAATTTTTTTGAATGAATGAATCAAAGGGAGTTTTCAGAAGAAGTAGAAATGGATAATAGATACACAAAGAAACATTCAACATCCTTAACCATAAAGGAAAATGCAAATAAAAATGACACTGATTTCAACACTGTTGGTAGGAACGTAAATCAGTGTAGCCTCTGTGGAAATAAGTAGAGAAGTCTTTCAAAAAATGAGAACTAGATCTACTTTATGTTCCAGTGATTTCTACTTTTGGAAAGATATCTGATTTATGGTGGAATACCATAAATAAGAGTCTCTTGCACATTCATGTTTCTAGCAGCACTGCTCACAATAGCTGAGCTAAGGAATCAGTCCAGGTACCCGTGAACTGATGACTAAAAAAAATGTGGCATGTGCATAATGGGATGCTAGTTGACTCTGAAGAATGAAGTAATGTGTGCAAGAAAATGGATGGAACTAGAGATCATCAGTGAAATAAGCCGGACTCAGAAAGACAAATGCAAAGGGTTTTTTTCCTCATATAGAATCTGTACTTGATGGGGGGTGTGGGGGAGAGGGAAATGGGTACCAAGACATGTGAAAGGGTATCAATGTACGTGAATTAATGCACCTTCTATCTGGCAAATATCATGTAACCCTTTTACTAATTACAATAAAAAATGCAAAAAAAAGAATCTGTACTTGAAAAAGAAAGAGAAAAGATTATGACTATAAAATGCAAACTTTTGCGGGGAAGGAGAGAGGGATGGGTGACTATGATATATACTGCATATATATGTATGAAGGTAGAATGAAATCCAGTAAAATTGCAGAAAAAAGTTGAAATTTGGTGGAGGAATAATAAACGAAACAGATTTCATTCCCTGAAAAACATATAAATAAATAAGTCAGACTGTATCATGATGTGAACTGACACTAATCAATACTTTTCCTGTTATTTCAAGGTAAGTTTTAGTAGGGAAATCATGAATTCCTTGAAATAAAGCGATCAAATCAGTACTCCATATATCCTTAACAGCAAGTTAGTAAGGTCACACTTCTTTTTTTCCTAAATAATTTACTCTATTGCTTTTGTAAAGGTGATACACAAAAGGATTACAATTACATGAGTCAAGTAATAAGTGTGTTTCCTTTTGTACAGTGTCTTCTGTTCCCTCATTGTCTCCCAGTCCCCCCTCCTGCCTCCATCCACAAGTTGTATAGTTCACTGTCATTCGTGTCCAGTGAGCTCCACTGTTGCAATTTTTCACCCTTTCCCCTAGAGTTCTGCACCCCCACTCTCCTGAGTACACACTCAGTATACACTTGAACACATCATACATAAGGTTATATTTCTTATTTGAAGTAATTTTTTTTTTGCCAGTCCTGGGCTTGAGCTCAGGGCCTGAGCACTGTCCTTGGACTTTCTCAAGGCTAGAGCTCTACCACTTGAGCCTCAGCACCACTTCCGGCTTTTTTCTATGTATGTGGTACCAAGGAATCGAACCCGGGTCTTCATGCATGCTAGGCAAGCACTTTAACCACTAGGCCAAACTCCCAGCCCTGAAGTAATTTCTTATTTGAAGCCTTTAGCTTTGCATACCTTTATTATAGCCCTGACTCTTTGGTCAATAAACTAGAAATTATGTCTGACTAGTGATTGGTCAGTAGAACTAACCATGTGACTTTTCTCCTTTATTTAGAATCAGTTACCGGACAGCCTATCGCCATGGGGAGAAAACCATGTACAGGCGCAAATCGCAGTGCTGCCCTGGCTTTTATGAAAGCAGAGACGTGTGTGTCCGTAAGTAAGGCACTGGGCTTTTACCTGTGCACCCATGTGTCATAGCCTGGTTTGTTCTTGTTGATGGCAGCCAAGGCCTGGGACAAGGGCCTCTCCGAGTACTTTCACCCTTGACTACTGCTTGACCAGTGTTCACAAGAGAAGAACTAGCTTGGTCCCCTTGGCTTGAGGGAAATCAGCTGTTTTGGAAAGAAGATGTAAGGCCGGTATGGTATCAACTGCAGTTCTCCAAGACATGTCTCATTGGTGACGTGTGCAGAGTCACTGGATGGAGTCTGTGAAATGAGGAGCAGTCGCCATAGAGAAATGACAATAAGCCAGACATCAGTGTCTCACATCTGTAATCCTAGGCTGAGATCTCAAAGGGCAGAGCTCAAAGCCAGTGGTAGGCAGAAAAGTCCTGGAGATTCCATCTCCAAAATACCCACATGTTCACATGCAAATATACACAAATATATGGACTAAAGTATGCAGGGAAGGATTCCACCTTTGAGAAATTACTTTACAGTTTAACAAAATGAATTCCAGGAAGCTGGAACATATTTTGTATGGGGAGGTGAGATTTAGGGAATGAGGAGCAGACAAATAAAAGAGGAAGAGTGGGTGAGAGCAGCCATAATATTCAATGTACATATGTGAAAATGAAGTAAGTAAATTGAAGGAATGAATGGGGTTGGGGAAGATGGGGGGGGAAATGATGAAAGGGCGACACTGATCAAGTGCATTATAGTCACAAATTGACATGTTGAATTGAAATACTTTTTATAAATACTTGAGATAAATAAAAAATTAATTGTACAAAGACTAAAAATCCCCCAGAAAAGATAAATACAATTTTTCCCAATTTAAAGTAATAACGAATAATCCACAAAAAAATTAAAAAAAACAACAACAAAAAATTGGGCTGGAGGCATTGCTTAGATACTAGAGCGCCAGTCTTACCATCAAGTACAAGGTCTCTGAATAAAAGAAATGATAAAAATGAATCTGAGGGCTGGGAGTTTGGCCTAGAGGTAGAGTGCTTGCCTAGCATGTATGAAGACCCAGGTTCGATTCCTTGGTACCACATACATAGAAAAAAGCCGGAAGTGGTGCTGAGGCTCAAGTGGTAGAGCTCTAGCCTTGAGAAAGTCCAAGGACAGTGCTCAGGCCCTGAGTTCAAGCCCAGGACTGGCAAAATCAATCAATCAATCTGAATTACACAGTAGAACTTTACTTTTATTGTCACCTTCCCTCTTCTCTTGCTCCTCATGTCACCAATTTGTTGTTTTGAGAGAAGTTTGATATTGTATGGGATTTATTTAATAGTTGAGGTGCCTTACTATTGTGTATACGTCATGAGGAGATCATGAGAAGCAATTTTACTCCATTATCTCAGTTGAACAAACAGCTGGAGGAGCACCTTCCCTTTCCCAGTTGACATGCGGAAGCATGGAGAGGGGCTTTTGCTACAGTAGCAGGAATGCGGCACAGATTGAAGCTTTTAGTACTGTTTTCACCAGCCCCGGCTAGGTGCCTCAAGATAACTTATCTGTGCCATTTGGGACTGCTTTTATATCACATGGATTTGTTCATGTTTCAACTTCCTTTCAACCTTTAGATTCTATTCTTCATGCCAATGGGCTGACTCTCAGCTCTGATGCAAAACCAGTACTACTGCAATAATCAATGACATAGAAAACAAAAATACAGTATGTAATTAAATAAGAAAAAAGAAAGAAAGAAAAAGAAAAAGGTAAAGAGGGGCCAGGAGTCTGGCCTATCGATAGAGTGCTTGCCTAGCATGCACGAAGACCTGGGTTCAACTCCTTGGTATGACATAAATAGAAAAAAAGCCAGAAATGGTGCTGTGGCTCAAATGGTAGAGCTCTAGCCTTGAGAAAGCCCAAGGACAGTGCTCAGGCCCTCAGTTCGAGCCCCAGGGTTGTCAAAAACAAAGAAAGAAAAAGAAAATGAAGTATACTGTGAGTGGCTCCTCCAGCCAGCAAATGTACTTCTGTGACATATTGCAAAGGATAGTATAGTATTAGATTAGAGATATTTCTTTAATCAGTCCCAAATGTGGAATATCATCATGATTTCTAAGTCATCTCTACTAAGAACTAGTTGTTCATATCCTTAATTAGGTAAAATGAGAGTCCTAGAGAACAACTGGTCAGAAGTGTATGTATTGTTACAACTTTGGAGTGTTTCCGATTTATTTACCCACCAGCAGAAAATAACAATACCATTGAGTTCATATCTTGTGCCATTTTTTTCCAGTTTGCTTGCTTTTTTATTAATAATGATGCAGAATAGGAAAAATAATGACATATTTACAAACATCCTTGAGAATAATCATAACCTAATCTCCCAGGCTAATGGGAGAAAGTGAGGCTGAAGCCTCTTTGCTGGGGTTGAGAGGCCTGGCTAGGGCAGTCTGGTAATCTTCAGGGGACTAAAGGTGCTTTAGGTGACATTATTATTATTATTATTATTATTATTATTATTATTTTGCCAGTCCTCGGCTTGAACTCAGGGCCTGAGCACTGTCCTTGGGCTTTCTCAAGGCTAGAGCTCTACTACTTGAGCCTCAGCCCCACTTCCGGCTTTTTTCTATATATGTGGTACCTTCCCAGAGACACATTTAGCTTTTGCTCCTAATTTTCTTTTTCCTAAGCAATCTTAGCAGATCTGCTGCCTCCAGAGACAGATATGCTTTCTTTTTCTTTAGATATGTTAATATATTTAATCAACTTAGTATCTACTCTCTCTAGCCTAGGGGCTTTTTGTTCTCTTTCTGGCTATTTTGCATTTCTTATCTGTATGGTCAATTTCTTTACTGAAGCTTCAGAGGCCAACTTTATCTCTTCCCTGTTCACTTCTTTGTCCTTGGAGGTGGCTGGTGGTGGTTCTTCTTATGTGTTCTGAGCAGCTGGCACTCCTATGGCATGGATATAGAGGGGAGAGACAGAACATAGAATTCTGAGTTGTGATTTCATGTTTTGTTTTGTTTTTGTTTTCCAGGAATTTTAACTGTTTCTAGGCACCAAAAGGAGTGGCAAGTGGATTTGCATTTTTTTTGTCTGTCATAGGATTTGAACTCTGGGCCTGGGCGTTGTCCCTTAGCTCTTCAGCTCAAGGCTAGCATTCCACCACTTGGGCCACAGCACCACTTCTAGTTTTCCGGTGCTTAATTGGAGATAAGAGTCTCATGGACTTTTTGTGCCTGGACTGGCTTTGAACCGCGATCTTCAGATCTCAGCCTCCTGAGTAGCTAGGATTACAGGCATGAGCCACAGATGCCACAGAGCTTGGACTAGCATTTTAGTTTTGCTTTTTCTTGTTCATTTGTGTGGAAGTGGAAAAAGGATGCTTTCCTATAAATACCTGTACTTGCAACGCTTCTTTAAGGTTAACAGAAAGCTTTCACACACACAGTGAGTCACACACCCAAAGCCTGAGTCTCCGGTCACCAGTCGCCTCTCCTGGCTGGCTGCATCTCTCTCAGCTGTTGGCATTTACTTTGAGTTCTCCTCCTCCCCCAGCCCAGCCCAGCTTTGGAGATGAGAATACTAAGTCGCTTTTAGTCAGATCAGTATCAAGGGTATAGATGCTGAGGCACCATCTTTTCTAGGCCTCATCTCTTGCCTCAGACATTTCTAACAATTTGGCTGCTGGTCCACAGCATATGGCCTTAAGCAGGGAAGAAAGTGATCTGGGGCAGCCCTGGCCAGGCAGCCCAGTGGAAGGATCTGGAACAACATTTTTTTCTGAATGGAGGGGAAGCTCGGAAGGTACCCGGGTACTGATTGCACAGCGGAGCACAACATAGGCTTGGAAAGAATACGTGTTTCTATTCAGCTTTTCTGTGCAGAAGAATTCAGCATTTCTTTATAATGGGGCATCTCTTTCTCTTCTTCATACAGAAAATTGGATTCAACACAAGAGGTTCCTTTTGATAGAATTTGGCATGCATTTATTGTGTGTCTGCAATATGAAAAAACCAGTGGGCTGGATCTACACTGCTGGGTAGATACGTTTCTTGTCCTCCAAGAATTTGCCTCAAGAAATTTTTTAAGTAAAAAGTAACAGTTAACTTTATTGCATGCTTGCTAGATGTCAAGCATACATTATCTTATTAATTTGTTTTTAGACTTTTCTATGAGGAAACTAAGTCTTTAGACCTTAAATAACTCTTTCAATCTGATTGGCTATTTTGTGGGTGGGGGGAATGGTACTGGTATTGATTCTAAATGGAGAATTAGATAAATGTATTTTTTTTAAAGCAGAAAAGTTAATGAACTAAAGGTTATTTAAGTCTTGTCCACACAATATATTGTCAGATTTTTCTTTTCTTTTCTTTTCTTTTTCCATGCCAGTCCCAAGGCTTCAATTCAGGGACTGAGCACTGTTCCTGGATTTTTGAGTTCACGCCTAGTGGAGCCACAGCTCCACTTCCCTTCAAGAATTCTCTTAAAAAAATTATTGGTATTATAAAAGTGATATACAAAGGGATTGCAGTTACATAAAAGAATTTCTTAACTGCATTCTGGTTTGAGGACTTTAGAGCTATACTGTAAAGAATGTGGAGGAAGCTGGGTGTGCTAGGTTGTAGCTTTAATCACACTTACTTAAAGCTGAAAATTGGAGATGGTGGTTTCAGGCTATACCAGGAAAAGAGTTATCTACATCCTATCTAATAGTAAGTTGGGTGTGGTGGCACATGCCTTTAACCCCTGTTCTGGGAAAGTGGACCTAGAAGGTTCATACTCCACAGCGTGAGGTTGGCTTGGTCAAAAGTGACAGACTTTTCCTGAAAATTGAAAAGAACAAAAAGGCCAGGTGTGGCTCATACGGTAGAATACCTGGTTAGTGATCATGTGACCCTGAGTTCAAGACCCAGGGACTCCCTCTCCCACCAAATCGAAAAAGTTATTGGATAAATTTCATCTTCACAAAAACAATGTGATGAAATTTTATTCATTCTCAAATCCGAAGCTATGATCTGTAGATCTAAAGCTTAACTCTCTTCTTTCTCTTCCCTTCTCTTCTTTCTCATGGTTTGTGGTGACAGGGCATTGAACTCCAGGCTTTGCTTTTGCTCCCTAGACACTGCCATTCTCATTCCCATTCTGTCTTTTTGATAATGACTTTAATCAATGAACATATTTTTGTTCTTTTCACATTGAATTTTTTCAAAGACCTTCAGAGTAATTAAAAGGGCCGTGAGTACCAGCAGATTATGCTTACCTCTTCCACATTGCCTGGTGAGGCCGGGAGCTCTGTGTTCTTCAGAGCGAGGTCACACTGGCAGCACAGGAACATTTCAGGTCCAGAGGGGGAACTTTGGGGGATCTTCCTTCCATCTCAGCCCTTCTAAACTTCCAGCTACATCACAGAGCAGAGAGAGAGAGAGAGAGAGAGAGAGAGAGAGAGAGAGAGAGAGAGAGAGAGAGAGAGAGAGAGAGAGAGAGAGAGAGAGAGAGAGAGAGGGAGAGAGAGAGAGGGAGAGAGAGAGAGAGAGAGAGAGGGAGAGAGAGAGAGGGAGAGAGAGAGAGAGAGGGTCTATCTCATGGAAACCATTGGTGTGGCTCACATTTCACATGTACATACAGCAGAGGCAGCTGACTCTTAAAATGGAGCATTTCCTTCCTCTTACACCCATGGGTCTGAACATAATTGTGTGGCTTCACCAAGCAGCAAGTACTGTGTGAAGTGGCTGAAAAATATTGGGAGACAAACACCATCCTAGCCACATAGTTATGTGTTCTGTGATAAACTGTCAAATTATTATCCAGATTGGTTACAATAACTTCTGTGCCAACTGGTGATACGTAATAATGCCCACTAAGTGTTGTTTTCTTTTGCATGTCCTTAATTACTAGCAATATTGATATTTCTAAAAATTCATATTTTGTAGCCACTTATCTTTTGTATAAAGAACAAAAAGTAAAATGAAATTGTATGTCCTTTGGCAAACTATAGGAAGACTGATTAAACACAACTGGTGATGGTAGAAGAGGAGAGAGATAGACTCTTGGTGACCTGTAAAGCAGACAAGTTGAAGCTGAAATATGGCCAGGGACAAAGACAGCAGGAGATATAGGCCCTTCAATCCCCAATCCCTTCCTCTCAACTCATGGACAGCCATTCACTCATTTCCCAAGACCTCAGCTGCTCAGAGCTCCAGGACTGAGTTGGAGACAGGGAAGTTTCTCTTCTCTACTGCCCCTCTGGGAGCACTGTGCAAAGAGTAAGTTGTGCAGGAATCTTTTAGCCGCAGTGAAATGTAGATGCAATGACCCAGGGGAGTGAGGGGAGAGTGTTATGGTACTGCATTTTACAATAAGTGACTCTTTGAAGCCATCCCAACGAACGGAACCATTATCTACAACAGTATGGGGAGGGAGGGGGGAGTACAACTGCTTTCCAAGCACATCTTTGGAATCTGACCTCTTAGCCCCATGGAGGTTGCCTATAGATTAAGTTACATGGCACTTGGAAGCCAAGAGTGGGAAGTTGGCAGCTATGCATCTGTGGGAGGGACCAGGAAATCCAGAGACAAGGCCAGCTAACTATTCGTTCTTGGTTGGCCTTGGCTTCATCTTGGCTGATGACAGAGCAAGCTGGCTATTGAAAGCAGCAGAATCACAAATGGACAAAGAAAAAGTCCAGGGGACCCTTCTCCAGGCCAGTTCCTATTCTCTTTGGTCCAGTTGTTTTATCTTCCTCTGATGGATGCTACTGGGAAGAACTTTTGAGACAATTGCTCCTTCTGGATTAGACTGAAGTGTGATACTCTATTTTCGATTAGCTAGATGTCCAATGTTCACTTGGAGTGGAAGTTCTAATGGAGCATGGAGTCTGTGTGACTTAAAAGGGATACAGAGGGAAAGCGTAAGGACTGGGTCATCCCATCGCTTCCTTGGAGGCCGGCTGTGATGGTGTATGATTGATTCTCATGGATGTGCCCTGCCGGTTGTTGGCACACTCCTTAAGAGAACTCTGGAACTGTAAATGAGAAGCCTTAACTCCCCCACACTCAACTGTATATGATTTCCTGTTGTTCGCGGAAGGAGTGACAATCGATTACCAGAGCAAGGAATAAATATTCACAGCTGATTTCTAACTTGGCCAACTTTAAGTAAAACTAAGCTGGCCATGGGCAAATAAGTAGCTGAAACTGTGGTTGGTGTTTCTATGAAACAAAAGTTCTGCAGATGAGTTCTTGCCTTTATTTGAATATCCATTTTTTTTTCTTCTGTTAGCACTGGGGCTTGAACTTGGGGTCTTGCACTCGAAGCTTTTTCAATCATGGCTAGAGCTCTATCATTTGAGCCACACCTCCACTTTGGGCTTCTTGCTAATTACTTGGCCATAAGATTCTACAGACTCTTCTTTCCGTCTAGCTTCTGATTGCGATCCTCAAGTAGCAGCCTCCTGATAGGTGTGAATTCCTCATGCCTGGCTAGTAATGGGTTTTAAACCCCATAGGTGAGACAAGGGCTTACGAACAGCTGCAGCTCATTTACTCTTTTCTTTCCAAGAGATATGCATGCAACACATGTACCACTTTGGAGAGCCACATTAGGCCATTTGCTGCATGACCAATACATCTCTCTCTTTCTTCTTTAGTTGATATCTTTCTTTATTTCTCTCACTCTCTTCCTTCCCTCTCTTTCTCTCTCTATTTTTGTCGGTCCTGAGGCTTGAACTCTGGGCCTGGGCTCTATCCCTGAGCTCTTCAGCTCAAGGTTAGGGTTTTACCACTTGAGCCAAAGCATCATTTTTGGATTTTGGTGGTTAATTGGAGATAAGAGTCTCAGGAGCTTTCCTGCCCTGGCTGGCTTTGAACCGAGATCCTCAGATCTCAGCCTGAATAACTGGGATTACAGGTGTGAGTCACCGGTGCCTGGATCTCTCGTCTCTCCCCTGTCTCTGTCTCTCTGACTCTCTCTCTCTCTGTCTCACACTCTCTCTCTTGTATTAGACCAGGACTAACAAAAATCTTCCCAGTTTGAAGAGGGTGTCATCGCTTGAAATAGTAGCTGCGATTCCTGAAGCCATGACTGGGCTAGAAGAGGATGAGCAGAGCCATGCCAGGTGCCTCAACCTGGCAGTGGAAGACTCGATGCCTGTGATAGACTTCTGGCTTTGGGGAGCATTGTGGACCCCTTGAACCTGGTGATACCAGCTGTAGCTCCCAAATCACCACTCCTATTTGGTTCCTGTCACATATAGCCCTGGCATTTAACTGAGATTCTATTTTCTACACTTGTTCTCCCATGGATATGACCTGCCCATTTTTGCTTCCTCCTCATGAGCTGGAATACTTCTAAAACCAACTCAGGGTCATATTGGCTGCAGTTTCGTTTTGTTGTTGTTGTTTTGGTCCATCTTGGCTCTTGAACTCTGGGCTGGACGTTGTCCCTGAGCTCTTCAGCTCAAGGATACCACCCTTGAGCTATAGTACCACTTATGGGTTTCTAGTGGTTAATTGACGACAAGAGCCTCAGGACTTTTATGCCTGGGCTGGCTTTGAACCGTGATCATCAGATCTCAGCCTCCTGAGTGGTTAGGATTACAGGGGTGAGCACCAGTGCCTGGCTTGGCTGCAGTTTTGTCTAGGGGATGGAAAAGTAGTTTCAACAGCCACATTTTGTGGCAGCATTGGCCACAGAAATGGGATTAATATTGGGAACGGGCATTCTGGTCAACTAGGAAAGGCTTTGGGGACAAGCTATGCTCACAGCATAAGTTATTGTCTCTTTCTGGACAAGAATGTAAGGGCCTGTTCCATAGCTTATCATTGAGTATTTTCCCGCTTAAAACCCCTAACTCTCATCCTTCAGACTGAGTAGCACTAGGCGTTAGCCATCCAACTGTGGCACAGGGTGAGTGGGGCATCTCTGGAAGATTTGGATAGCAAAGCGAGGGTGGAAGGAGAAAAGGTTCAAGGCAACTACAGCCTCAATTCTGGGTTTGTCTGAATCTCCCATGTTTGTTTCACAATATAGATATGATCTTATCAAATATTTCAAAACTTTAGGAGGGGAGGAAAAAGTGAGATAATCGTGGTAGGCAAACCAAAGACAAGAATCAACTGGTGTGTTCCTCTGTGTACCCACCCACCATGGCCTTCTTGCCACTGGCAGGGGAATTTTTCATGTTTCCATAGGAACTCTGTCTGGACTTGGTTGCTATGGAGCTCGACTTGGTTCAGAGGCACCTACCAGCAAACTCAGGGAAGTCCTTTGTTCCCTCCTTACTGTGCTAGCACAAATTCCAACTTTCCCACACATCCAGTGCAACCTAAACTTCGGCTTTCCAGTTTTAGGTACTGGATTCTGTTCCAAGTGAAAGCAGGATCTAATAAATAATGCAGGAAACGTTTGTTGTTTTACTGGTTGGTATTGCCTCTTTACTACTTAGAAATTTATGAATAGAAAGTATGCATTTAGTCTCCAAAAAATCCACTATGAATCCAAGATAGCTTCAGTTTAATCAGGTGGAAATCATGTCTGCTGCCTACTTTTGCATAAGAAAGCATGACTCCAGAGTGCCCTGGCAACCAGGAGAAGGAAAACAATGACAAAAAAAGAAAAGAAATGAAAAGAAAAGAACACCCTAGCTTTATCATTCCTGAATTTGCAAGCATTGAGGGTCAGGTAGGGTTTTTACAGGCCTAATAATTTATGCAATGTCTTTGCAGGAACAGATAACAGCTAATATAAAACTCAGAATGCAGAAGCAATTTTTATTGTATGATGGCTCAAATCATTTTGAGGTCAAAGCAATTTTAAAATAATGGGGAAAAATGCATTTTGGTTCATGTGAACAACCATGCAACACTGACATGACCAGGTGGTGACAGAACTTGTATGTTTTCTGTTTGCCACAGTGGCAGCCAGCATTTTTACGGATAATCCAGTGGGAAGCTTAGGCTTCCATCTGGGCCACACACAGAGAGGTCAGAGGGACAGACACCCAAACAACACTCACAGTAAATCAGTGCCATATACTCTATTATTTCCTTTAGCTGCAAGAATGTTCAAAGTTCCAGACCTGTTATCTTCTCTAAGGTAAATAAATCTAGATAAGACTTGCAGAAAAAGAGGTAGCGCTCCAGGAGAATTTCTACTTCGAAAAGCAATTCAGTCAAATCATCCCAAGCTTAGCCCTGGACTAGCAAAGGCTTAAGGTATGGTGCCCAAACTCAGCTGTTTCTGATTAAAAACAATAATGTAATTTATTATACTTATCATAGGACTGCAGGACACCAAAGGAAAGGTGCCACCATGGACTACACCTACCTATGGAGGACCCCAGGAGAACAGGCTTTCAGAAAGTTGGGCTCTGGGCCTTATGAGTATTTGCATGCCTCTGGTATAAGCTGTGAACTTCATGCTCACCCTGCAGGATTCCTTGCTGCTCTGTCCAAGTAATTCTGTGTACAGAGTCCTCTTTCTTAAAGATTCCTGCAGCCTGTTAAAAGCTGTGAGGTTGCCTGCAATAAACTTATTTAGCCACAGGATTCTTCTTCTCCCCACCTACCTCTTGGCCAGCCCTAGGGCTTGAACTCAGGGCCTGTCCCTAAGCTTCTTTTGCTCAAAGCTAGCGCTCTACCACTTGAGCCACAGCACTGCTTCTGTGTATGTGGTACTGAGGAATCAAACCTGGGGCTTCCTACATGCTAGAGAAGCACTCTAGCATTAAGCAACATTCCTAGCCCCCTTCTTTTGTCTTCATCTTCCTTTCTTAACAACCTGATGAAAGTACCCTTCCTTAGCCCTACTTAGTTTGGAGAACATTGCTTTAAAGGATTCACTTTTCTTTTCTAGTTATAACTATTTGTAATTTCTCAGAGACTCTGGATCTTTCATTTCTTCTAAGGCTATTTTTGATCAGTTTTAACAAGCAAGCAAGGGAAGGTTCTAGTTGAGCCATGGAGAGTGAAATGGCCAACTAGGTGGGGGTGAGTCAGCGAGTCCTCTCCAGACTGTCATCTACAGAGGTATTTCACAGCTGACACTGCCCACCAAAGTAAAATTACCCCATGTGTGCATAGCAAGTAGTCCTTGATGTGAAATTGGAATCGCTGTATGAATGATGGATTTGGAAATGTCAAAAATTAGAACTAAAACCTATCGGTCAAGATTGAAATGTGACTGTAAAAGCAGGCCGTTTTTCGGTGTGATCTTTTAAAGATCTTCCCTCAGGTTTTTATAAAGTCATTTGTCCATGTTGGATGTGTGGCCAATCAGTATCTGGAGTACTCTCTGATGTACAGCATGTCTTAGATCCATCCTTCCTTCCTCCCGTCTTCCCTTCCGTCCTCCCTCCCTCCTGTCCTTTCTTCCTTCCTTCCTCCCTCCCTCCCTCCCTTTCTCTTTTTTTTTTCTTTCTCCTTTGAGATAGGGACTCAAGATATTGCACAAGCTGGCTTAGATCTCAGTTCAGCCTATGTGATCCTCTAGCTTTCAGCCTCTCGAGTCACTAGAGAGGCATGTGTATCATACCTGGCTTATGAGGTATATCCAGGTTTTGTTAGGTCCATGCAGTCTTTTGTGCTGGTATAGATGTTTTCATTAATGTTTGGATTTTCCTTTTCCATAGAAGAATCATGGAATTGGGAACACTGTCCTGTGACTTTAGATGAGCAAGTGCTTTCCTACTTTATCCAGGTTCTACTTGACCTGCAATATTCATCTGATTTATCCATCCTCATTTGGTCCTGAAAGTATTTATGCTGGCTTGTTTTGTGGAGAGTTCTAGATGCAAAAATTCTAGCCCTGCTTTCCTGGCCCCCCCTCACTCCACCTTCTTTCTTTTTCTTTTTTGAAGAATGTTTACTGTTTATACCTTTGGCTCCAGTCTTCATATTGAAGAGCAAAGGTCCTGGAAAAGGAAGTTAACTTTAAGTGCTGAGATGGATTATTGACTCTCGGCTAGATATTGTGACTCTTGTAAGCTCAAGCTGAGGTAGACAGGAGGAGAGAGTAGGAAGAGTAAATGGAGCCAGAGGAGGAAAAGGCATGTCTATTAAGAAGGATATGGGAGCATGGCCTAGTGGTAGAGTGCTCGCCTAGCAAGTATGAAGCTCTGGGTTCGATTCTTTGGTACAGCATACACAGAAAAAAAAAACTGTAAGTAGTGCTGTGGCTCTAGGGTGGAGCACTAGCCTTGAGAAAACCCAAGGACAGTGCCAAGGCCCTGAGTTCAAGCCCCAGGGCTGGTTTTTGTTTGTTTGTTTTTAAAAAAAGGAAGAGCAAGGACACTGAATAAGGAAGGAGGTAACCTTGGCTGTGACCTCTGCCCTCTGCAGCTTCCCCAGGCAAGCCTCCATCACCAGCAGGATTGGATGTATTGCAGAATGGGAAGGAAGTATTTGTAAACTCTTGTGAGCAAGATGAGATTGAGGAGACCAGAAAATACCAGTGACTGGGAGCAAGCCATGGGAAGAAGCACCTTGCAAAGAATTCTCTGGCTCAAGAGGACTCCACTCTAAACACAAAAGAGCCCGGTGTGGCACTCCTATAGTTGTCCTGTTGTCATCTACCCAGACATGACAGGGACAGCAAGCGACCATTTGTCTCCAATGAAAGCACCTACCTCTGTTCCCTTCTCTAAAATGTATTTTGAGTGACTTTAAAATCCTTCTCCAATTGAATTAGCTTGCAGTTGGACAATCACACTGAGCTGTTGGAAATTCTTGGTTTGCAAATTGAAGCTTATTTTAATGCTTTTTTCTATCATTTCCCCCCTCATTTTGAAACTATGGCTCATGAGGATCCTGTTACTTATGTTACTTAAATCTGATTCGGCTTAAAGAGACAATGTGAGAGTCCTGGCCAAACTAGATAATGCCTGCATAAGTGGAGAATTAAACTAAAACGTTTTCCATTTTCAAACAAATTAATAGGATTATGTGTTCCACAGATGGTATTTCAATCCCTAGACTGGAATCTATTACAATAGTATATACAGTTTCCTTATCTATTACAATAGTCGACACAGCTTCTTTCTTTCCTTCCTTCCTTCCTTCCTTCCTTCCTTCCTTCCTTCCTTCCTTCCTTCCATCCTTCCTTCCTTTCTCTCTTCCTTCCTTCCTCTCTCTTTCATGTAAGTCATTTACTTTGTAGAGAATATCATGTTGTGATTGATTTTTTAACATTAGCTTTTCCTCAAATATTTCCTGAAAACATCTAAAGCTAATGCCTGCGTCAGCATGTGAGGCACTCAGGCACCAGAACCATGTACTCTTGATGAAATCATGGGGCTGGGCGTGGAGCTCAGTGGTATAGCATTTGTTTAGCATGCACAGGCCATGGGTTGCATCCTCAGTGCTGAAGAAGGAAAGAAGGAAGAATGCAAGAAAAGAAGGAAGGGAAAGAGAAAAAGAATGAGAGGGAGAAGGAAAGAAGGAAGGAAGGAAGGAAGGAAGGAAGGAAGGAAGGAAGGAAGGAAAAAAAACTGTACAATGTTTCAACATTAGCACGGGTTTAGTTTTATTCTCTGCTCTTCATTTCCCATTCTGGGAGAAAGTTCTTTGCTCCTCTATTCAGGTTTGCTTTACATGGCAGTTATCTTTTTAAATAGCCCCACTGGAATTACAATTGACATAAAGTCAGCTGCCATATTTAGGTATGTATATTGGTGTGTGTTCACACTTCCCTCACGGCCAGGAACATGTTCATCCAGTACAAACAAATCCTCTTCTCCCCAGTTCCCTTCCTCCCTCTCCTCAGGCATCATAGGTAAGCTTTCTGTTCCCTGGGTGACAGTGTGTTTTCTAGGCTTCTTGATGTCTGGTGTCTGCTCAGAGTCTCATGCTTGCTATGCTGGTCCTTTACCACTTGGGCCACATCTCTAGCCATGTTTTGTCTCAAGAACTTTTCAGCCTATATATGCCCCAAACATACATCTGTTTGCTCTCAAATTCCCATGTAGCAAAGATATAAGCATGAATGATAGGCACATAGCAAGAACCTTCTTTCTGATCCTAATTTGCAGACTTTTCTTTCAAGCATGTGTGTTGGACTTTGTTAAATACCTTTTCACATTTTTTGAAGTAATGATGTGTTTTAAATATATGTAAGTATATGCATATATATACTCATATAGATGAATATATGTAAATACGTATATGTGTGTATATATACAATATAAACATACATATGCAGTAAATATCATAAGTATATAGTAAATGTAATATGAGCATATTACATTGTAATGCAAGTAAAATGTTGTTTCTAGGAGGTGACAGAGTGTATAACTAGTCTTAATGTTTTCGTTCTCTGCACATCTTTTGGCCATTCCCCTTAGACTTCAGGTTGGAACTCCTTTACTTCAGGAAATGGTGACTCATTCCATCTCTTTCTCTTAGAGAAAGGCCTTTGATTCATTCTGCTAATGTATATGCTTTTAAAATTTTCAAATTGACTCACCTAAAAGATTTACCAAAGGGCAGATATTCTAGTTAGAAATTGCCGGGGCCAACCGGCAGCAAACCAGGGTTCGCAGATTGGGGTTCCTGAAATAGGGGACAAGGACTAGGAAGAAAAAGAAGAGAGACAGACACACCGGGTCCAGGATGTCTGCAGTCCAGGCAAAGACTGCCGAGACTGCTGCGTTTATTTTCCACTCCCCTTTCTTCCCTCCTCCTCTCCCAGGGAACCTCCAGGTGTTACATTCATATGTTAATTCTCAGGTCATTTACATAGAATAGGGCCAGAAAGCAATAAGACAATATAGCCATCATCTGATGCAAGTCAAGGTACAGTTTGATTCCACTCTGGCTCCCAACATGTCCCCCGTTTTTTATTTTAAAAGAAACACAAGTGCAATTTTTACTCTTTTCTATACCCCTAATTTATCCTGTCACATTTTCCAAAAATGACTTTGGTCCCTTGGTCCAATGGGGATTTGATGGGCGGAGATTCAACTTCCGTGACTTCTTCAAGCTGACTCAGGGGCGCCGTCTCCACGCTTGACCAGGGACCTTAAGAAGCCTAGCCTGTTTTATCAAGGGGTTGCAAGGATTAGACACCAGGAACAACAATCTACTCCAAACTAGAAATCATACTTGACATTCAACAACTGCACAAACCATCCTTGGCCACAACAGCGCAGCCTACCTAGCACCCATTTGCAAAGGCTTTTTCTTGATTGTCTGGGGAACTAAATTTCTGCAACCTTAACAATGCTTCAGTTGTCAGATCTAAACAGATTAATAGAGACACAAGCCTCAGATCCACAAACTTTTCCTGAATTTGTGGCTGGTGTCAAAAATAAAAAATAAAAATTTTACTCAATTAGGACTTTAAACTACCCGCTATCACAGAAGATTGACAAGTTCCTGCCCAGTTATGAAAGGCACGGGCATTAGTAAGGCATGCTTACAAACTATTCTATGACCTCCCGGCTCTGATTAATTTGAATGGCCAAGCACAAGTGACTCTAAGATCCGACAACATCTCTGCCATCCAAGCAGAGGCTTTCCTGTCCCAGTAGTGTCTCTCCACACAGGGATAAACATCCCATTGGCATTTCACTTTGTTGATTGTTGGATTTGAACTCAGGGTCTGGGCGCTGTCTCTCAGCTCTCCAGCTCAAGGCTAGCGCCCTGCCACTGTGAGTCCCGAGCTTGGTGCTTGAGTGCTTCCCCCCAGCTTTTCAGCTCAGAGCTAGCACTCTGCCACTTTGAGCTCCAAAGCAACTCTGTCCCAGCATCCTGCTGGCAGATTAGACACCACAGTCTCACAGGGACTTTGCTTTGCCCGGGCAGGCTCAAAACTGTGGCTTTCAGATCAATGAGTCCTACAAAAGGCCACTTTACTCCAATTAGAAGCAACAAGGTGGTCAATACAGAAATAGTCTCTAAGCATGATCTTACCTGGAACTTGGTGAGGGCCAAACTTACATTTGAATGAGGATCTGCTGTCCTTCTCCATGGGCCTTCTGGAGATTGCTATAAAGTAACTTACAAGAGTAAGCTGAAATAGCAATTAAGCAACCATTTTGATAGTCCTAATTTTCCTTGTTTCTTTTTTTGAAACAAAGCTTTAGGACAACTTTACTTTTAAATTTTGTTCAGAAATGGTTTCTAATTTTCTTTAAAACTTTTACACTTTTTAACTTAAACTCTTAACACTTTGGTCTTTATTTGCATTTGAAAAACCTTTAAGGCTAAAGGAATTCCCTTTGCCTCCAGGCCCTCTAAGGCTCAAGGCACTCCTCTTGCCTTTTAGAAAAAAGGGCTCTTTTGCAGTTTAGATTACTGTCTAGAACTCCAACAACAGTTTAAACTCAAATAACAGTTTTTCCCTAATTCAAGAACTATAGACATCAGTGCACCAAAAGGTCTAAGTCTGGACTTAGTTTCCTCTCCTTTTTTAAAATACACCCAATAGCATGGAGATAAACCTTTAAACATTCCTTTAAAATACTAATCACATTATCCACATTTTACCATCAGATTTCTAGTGTCAGTTTGCAAAAAAGGACAGGCAAAATTTCTGACGTTAATGAACAATTTTACATTTAAATTTCTAATACATGTTTCCAAACTTTAACTTAAAGTAATAAATCCCAAATTCCCTAACACCTCTGTGCTGAACAGGATACAATGTTTACAATGTAAACAGCTGTATGTATTGCAATACCAGATTTTTTAAAATGCAGATTTCAGGATCTTTAGAAAAATACTTTTTACCAGTTTTTCTTTAAAACAATGCAATAATACTTTTAAGACATAGGAAACATTCAAGCATAATAATTTTCTTGAAGTTTAGACTTAGATTTACCCAATTGCCTTTGTTTCAAATGAGTTCAACCATTGTTTTATACAGCATGCTGACAATTTAACCTTGAACATGTTCACTCACTCATTCACACACATTCATACTCAAAGATCATAAAGTGCGCAAAATTAATATTGGCCATTCGTTTTCTGGAAGTTTGTGTCAAGAGAGTTTTGCCAATTTTACTCTTATAGATGAGAACCAGGTTCAAAACAAAACTTTTTGCAAGGCAACTTAGCTGGAATTTATTATTCCAGGGCTTGTCACAACTGCAGACATGGGGGAGCGGCCATGCTAGGCCCAGAAATGTTCAAATAAATAACAAGGATGTGTGCTTGAGTATGCACAGAAAAAAACCATAAGGATCCATACTTAGAAATGGTACCAATTTTTAAAGACAAAACTGGACAAGGAAAAATATGTAACACGAACAAGACAGAGAAACGGAGACTTTTAAATAATCAGACATTGACATATAACAAGAAAATTGGACTCAATCAGATACACTTAACACAAAAAACATGAGCTCAAATGAATGTTTTCACCAAACAGTTATTTTTAGATTTAGACATGTCTTGCTGATGGGACTCTCAGGTATGCCTTGTTATCGACAAGAAACTCAGAAGGGGAGGGGGGGTCAAGGCGTCCCTTGACCACCCAGGCCTCTGTTTTAGGCCCACAGTGCACCTTTTCAAACAAACAAACAAAAATAAAATAAAATAAAATGAAATGAAATAAAACGCAGACATACAAGGGGGTCGGCCGACTTCTGCTTACCTCTGGAGGCCTTTGCTTTTCACCTGGGCATCTTTTACAAAAAAAGGTTATTAAGAAGAGGGCTGGTAAAGACAAAATAATGTCACATATTAAATTGTGTAGAGTCAATAAATATGTTAAAAGGTCCCTACATAATAGTAAAAGGAGGAGAAACACAGCTCATATGAATGTGTGGAACAAGTGGATCAGTAGCAGTCCCAATTGACATGCACAAATAACTCAGGTCCTTCCCACGTCGCAGGATGCACCACTGGAGGGTTGGGGGTGTAGGCCCAGTGAGTCGCTGCTTGGATGGCCACTGTCACTCTCCACGATCCGAACGCAGCGTTCAGGCAGCCAGCAGGCGTCATTTTCACAGGGAGGGGTCCTTCACCTTCGTCCCAGATTTTCAGGGTCCCTGTTCAGGCACCAGATGCCGGGGCCAACCGGCAGCAAACCAGGGTTCGCAGATTGGGGTTCCTGAAATAGGGGACAAGGACTAGGAAGAAAAAGAAGAGAGACAGACACACCGGGTCCAGGATGTCCGCAGTCCAGGCAAAGACTGCCGAGACTGCTGCGTTTATTTTCCACTCCCCTTTCTTCCCTCCTCCTCTCCCAGGGAACCTCCAGGTGTTACATTCATATGTTAATTCTCAGGTCATTTACATAGAATAGGGCCAGAAAGCAATAAGACAATATAGCCATCATCTGATGCAAGTCAAGGTACAGTTTGATTCCACTCTGGCTCCCAACAAGAAATCATGTTTTGAGTCAAGAAAATCAATCTCTGAAACAAACATATACACAGTAGGGATTTATTAGCCTCGTGAAAAAGAAGTCTGAAGGTTAGGCAGTTTATAGCCATCAACCTTTGACCATGGGAAGAATTCAGAGTATGGCTTCAGTGGTTGGTTCTTGCATCTCTCTCTCCCTCTCTTTTTTGATCAGTCATGGGGCTTGAATGCTGAGCCTGGGCACTGTCCCTGAGCTCCTCAGCTCAAAGCTGTTGCTTGAGCCACAGCACCACTTTGGGTTTTCTGGTTAATTGGATATAAATGTCTCATGTTCTTTCATGCCCGGGCTGGCTTTGAACCTTGATCCTCCTCAGATCTCAGCCTCCTGAGTAACTAGGATTACAGGTGTGAGCCACTGGTGCCCTGCTGGTTCTCACATATCTTTTTCTCAGCGATGTCAAATGCATTTTGCAAACTTGCCCATACACTAGGTATCCAGAAGGAAAGGAAGGAATCCTGTACTATTCAAACAAGTTTGTTGGGAGGCTTGTTTCTATTGGACAGTTATTTTTTTAGAAATACTTTAGCCCTAGAACATATCCACATTATCATGTCATTTCCTCTAGAACAATTTTGTTTAGGGATATAATCAAGGTAAAGAAATCTTTGCTCACTTTTTCACACCTTCTCCCTCCCTAGGTGTAAATTCAAAGTGTAATATATGTGGCTGGAGGGAAAAAAGAAAGAAAGAAACTTGATTATAGCCAATGGCTCTCTGTAGGAAAGCTGAGTATTTACAAGTGGAAGGAGTGATGTCTGTGGTATTGCTAATGGGATTTAAATGGATTTAGGAACTAAAACCGAGCCTCATTACAGAGGACCCCAGAGCCATCATGTCAGTCCTCACCTGTCCACTCAGCAGACAGACTGTCCACAGCTCTCACTTCAAAGGCGGCCCCTGTTCATCTCATCCGTGCCATGTCTCAGGATGCCTTGGCTCCTCTGTCTGCTTTGTATCTCTACAGCAGGGAAGTGCATGTGGGTTGACATTTTGCTTATATCTTGCCTCAAAAGCTATTTTGAATAAAATGCTTCATTATTTTCTTAAAGAAAAGTGGGGAAGATGAATCATACAGAATAGACCATCTGGGTTGGGGTTCTCTTATCTTTTGAAAACAAGCAATAAGGACATAGAGAAAGAATATTGATTCTCTAGTCCCATGGGCAGGAGAGCCACAATGGTCTTCCATACTTGGGCTTGAGATCAAAGTACTGAGACGCTACTTGAGCATGTGAACATTTGCTGAGGTAGACTCTTCTCTTTCTTCTTTCCCTTGGGCATTTTATACATGATTCAATCAGATCTCAAACCAACCTTGGTTTCCCATGGGTTGTCTGTTGGTCACAGAAGCTTCTAGAGTACATGGCATCCCAATGAGGACAGGGGGAGTCTAACTCAGCTGATCTACCCGAGGATTGGTTGCATCGCGCATTCCTCCCATAGTCCTTCCTGTTGCCCTAGCTCAGTTCTCCTCTGCTGCCTCCCTTTGCTCTTGACCATTTGGTGGAAGCTTGGTAAGAGCCGCTGCAGACAGGGGAGTCCAAGGTGATGGAAAGCAGGAGCAGAGACACTCTTGAATGGAGTGTGCTATGTGAAGCTTCTCTACCACAGAAGCAGAACCTTGTGTTCTTTCCATCTACAACCTCTCCCAGCAAACAATGGTTCCCGTCATTTGCATTCTTATTTCAACTGGAGGTTGTCTGCAAAGCTCAAAGGTGATTGCATAGGCTTGAATTTTCTGTAAGAAAAAGACCTCACCAGGAAAGCTACTCAATTAGCTTTCAGACAAATGAATGTGTTCTACCGATGACACATCCACGATTTGTTTTAGACCTTGGACAATTGTGAGTACAAGGGTTTTTCTGAAAGAAATTCTAATTTTCAAATTATTTGCAGAGGAGTGTCATTTATTTTTTGTGGGAATTGTTCAGAGTTGTCAAGATTCCTTTGTTATAAACAAAAGATTTACATTGCCATGAATCAAACACGAAAACATCTGTATAATTATTCAACCATCTGAGAGCATTTCAAAGTAGATCTCCTTTAATTCTGCCCATAGGAGTTTATTATTCTTAGTGCCCCCAAAATAAAAGATTAAGAACAAGCATATACAGTTATGATAATTGCTACTAATTTTGGCAGTGTAGGGGTTTGAGTTCAGGGCTCTTTCATAGCTCAGTTTACTCACTTGACTGGTACTTTACCAGTTGAGCCATGTCTCGAGCCCAGCTTTTTACTGGCTATCCTGCAGATATGAGTTTTGCAGGGCTTGCCTCATATTATGATCTTCTAGATGATCTCAGCCTTCTCAGTCGTTAGTTCTTTTGATTCTTGGCTCTCTGGAAATACATGTAGCTTAAGCATTTCTTATTCAATTTTTAAAATAAATTTTTCTTCCTATTGGAGCAGAGATGTTGTTTAGTCATCTCTGTCTTAATCATTAATTCATGTGGCCTGGCAGAAATCACTGGAGTTAAGAGCTATCGTAGCAACAGCTAAACTAAAAATGTTTTCAACAAGCGTCTGTGGGTAACTGCGTATCATAGAAGTCATTTGTGGGGAGAGAGAAGATGAATGTTAGAAAGTGAAGTTAAGGAGCAAACAAAAGGTGAAAGAAAAGTGGGAAAGTAGAGCTGAGAGAGACCTGTCTACCAAACATGTGGACCTCTCCCCCTTCCCTGACATCCAGCCCCTATGGACAGATACAAAATCCAAGAGGCTCCCTTTCCACCCAGCTTGTTGAGAACCCAGACATCTTTTAGATTCTCAAGGGGTTGCATTATTTTTTGATTATATATAGTCCCAAAATATAGAAAAGAAAGGAATGCTTTCATCTCTACAGATTACCTGTATAGTATTTTTATAGAATCAAATGGAGAGAATGACACTACTGAATAAGCCCAGAAGTTTGGGATTTGAAGACAAGGATGACACTCCCATTCATCATCCAGTTCCAGTTCGTGTGTTTGTACATAATCACGTTTGAACTCCTGCCTACTATCTGGCTCAGATCATTTGCTCATAGCTAATGCCTTACCATTTGAACCATACCACCAGTCCCACCATTTTTTGCTCATCCATTGGAGATGGAGTCCTGCAACTTTTTTTGCCTAGGCTGGCTTTGAACTGAGATCCTCTGGATCTCAATTTATGGATGGATCTCAGCTTAGAAATTCACCAACAGGATAGAGATATGTTTTCCAAAGATCTGGGGGGTATATATATATCTATATATATGTATATATCTCAGTTCTCCTCAACAGAAAAAGCACATTTGAGTTTGCCGTGTCACCAGTGTGAGTTATGTGTACACCAACAAAAGTGACTCTCATTTTTGGTGACCCTGTCACATAAGGGAATTGTGTCTGTTTTGTCATTGGGATCTTGAAATCTTGCTTTGTGATTTGTTTCTTCATTAATGTCCCTCTCATTTGATCCTCACTAACAGTTTCATTAAAAAGCAGTTTAGGCAATTTCCCTTGAAACTTCTTGTCTAATGCAGTATGAAGTTGAACTCAGCAGCAGGAAATGGGAGATATCAAAATCAGAAAGGGTTTGATTGTTCACACTGCAGACTGTGAAAGAGGGCTGGGGAACCGATTGGAGAAAACGATCAAGCATGCATGTTGTTTGTAAGTGATACTTGAGCCTCGGATGCACAACAGCTGTGTTGTTGGTTTTCTTGTGCCAGCTTTCTTTATTTGACTGATTGTTTTCTCTTTGACAGCTCACTGCGCTGATGAATGTGTGCACGGCCATTGCATTGCTCCAAACACCTGTCACTGTGAGCCTGGCTGGGGTGGGACCAACTGCTCCAGTGGTAAGTGTCCACCTGTTGCCATCTGTCTTGAGGTGTTTTGTGCTGTATGAGTCCCCTTGTCAGCAGATTCCCCCTGCAGGACCATGGTTTCCTTCTTCATCCCAAGAGGAATTTCTAAAGGAAGTCATTCCTGTTTCAGTTCCTGTTTGGTTGTGTGCATGCATTTCCCACAGAAGAATTGTGAATCCAGTATAAAGTAAGCACTTCGGAGGAAGTGGCTTCCAAGCACCAGACTTCTATGCATAGTGAAACCCTTTCCTTAAAAAAAGGCTGCTTTTACCCATTTCATCGACTCACTGTGGAACTGTAGAGATGACCTTTCACCTTATCAGAATCCAGATGCTTTAGGAAAGCCATCATAGTGTACGCTAACTTCTGTATTATCCTGATTGATACCCAAGATAAATTCTGGGGTGATCAAAACTGACCACCCATGGGTTTAAATACCAATGAATTTGTTCCTTTATATGGTACTTACAACACTATTTATCTCCGAATTCTGAGCTGGAGCTCGTGAACACTTGCTGAAATAGGGGAAGATCAATAGGTAAGATTTGAAAATCCACAAACATCTTGGTGCTGGTTACAGGTGATCATACATCATATAAAATTTGCCTGCAGCATGCCAGCATTACAATTCTAAAAGGACAATTATCTGGACGGTTAGGAGGTCATACCTAAAACCCCATATCCATTGTCATAAAGATTAAATGAGGGAATATTACATAATACTGTTTCTTTGTACAAATTTCACAGTTAAAATTGTAGTCCTCCAGCTAACTCCTGAGTACATCATTGTGTCCACTTCCTGTTCTGTTCTTCATTTCCCTTGGAAAATGACATCAGAAACAGAAGTGTAGCTATGTTATCATGCACAACACTTTACATTCATTAAAAAAGGAAATCATCACTTTTAGAAAGCTACCATCTTCACTGCTATCCATGCTTTTCTGAGATTTCTCTGAAAGGACCTTAAGCTCTCTGGAGAGAAGCTGCTTTTTGCCAATTGTGCTTGCTTCCTTTGGAACTCTTGATGTTGTTAAGATTATTTTTTTCTTTTTTCATATATTTTTATTGTAATTAATAGAAGGGTTACATTATATTCACCATATAGAAGGTGCATTACTTCACATACATTGATATCCTTTCTCCATGTCATGGTCCCCATTTCCCTCCCCCCTCCCCGCCGCTCATGTTGTTTTCCCCCCTTCCCTAGCCTATTTCAAATAACTAAATACAAATATATCCAATATATCAGATAACAAAGTAAGATACTGTAACAATATCAGATAATCAAGGGATAGCAAAAGAGATGAGAGATAACATAGTACATTAAGGACAACAATCACTCATCAATAGAAACCTTGGTCTCTCCTAGCAGAGATTTGCAATAGAACAAAACCTAGATACATAAGGCCATATAGTAAGACGTGAAATGAAAGGACCTCTAAGATAAAGAAACAAAAGGATTATTAATTTTTTTTTTGCCAGTCCTGGGCTTGAGCTCAGGGCCTGAGCACTGTCCTTGGACTTTCTCAAGGCTAGAGCTCTACCACTTGAGCCTCAGCACCACTTCCAGCTTTTTTTTCTATGTATGTGGTACCGAGGAATCGAACCCGGGTCTTCATGTATGCCAGGCAAGCACTTTAACCACTAGGCCAAACTCCCGGTCCCAAGGATTATTTTTTTTTAAGGTACTTGGGATCTCTTGGTTTCCTGAAGCAGCATCTCCAGAGAAAGCCTTTGTGGCTGTATTGTCGGTGCCCCCAACATTTGGTGTGAAAGCCTTTTTCTTGTACCTTAGGCAGTGTGTGTGTGTGTATGTATGTTTTGGCTCCTAACAGGCTTCCCAGCACTAGTGGTAACTGTCTCGCAGGGTTTTGTTTTGCTAGTGCAGTAGGAGAGTGGGGAATGTGTTCATGGGCCATTTAGGCAGAATGTTTGGGATGTGGGACTTGGCCTGTGTCCATTTTTCTGGCCCACTGACCTCCAATGCGATATTGCTTTCATTAACTTTTCCAGCTTAAATCTCAGCGCTGCCTAGACATTTTGGAGAAAAAGAAAATTATTGTAAATGAGTGGGCAAAAGAAAAATGGTGGCATTCTTCATTTGTAAGTTGAAGCTTGTTACTAATTATGGGACAAGAAGGCGGCGAAAATATTTCGCATGTACTCACACTTTATTTTGTAAGAATAGCAGCCTTTCTCCAGCTAATGGATGGAGAGAAAGTATTTTTGCTCAAAACAGAAGCCTGCTTAGATTTCAGACTTTCTAGAACTGATGGGAACCTTCCAGAAAGTTAATAGATGCTGTACTTCACTGTTTGCTGACTTGTGAATGAAGACTCTAAAATCTGAGAACATGTAATCCTTTAATACTGGAAAATGATAATTTTCATAATTTCATTTATTGGCCATAAGGCATATTTTGTCTTTCTGATTAGTTTTTGGTGGTATCATGGTTTGAACTCAGGTCCTCGTTCCTACTTGGCTTTCGTGGAGAACTCATGGGACTCTGATGTTCTCTTCATAACTACACCCCAAAGTTGACATGTTCTTCTCAATCACTGTATCAGATATTCATATGACACCCTCATGATATTGTCAGCTCACTGAAGCAGTGTTTGCTACAAAGTTATGTCTCTCTTTCTCTGCATTGCAGAAGCCACAAAATGTAGGTTTCTTTACAGGGGTGAAGGGCAGGCATTGATGAGGCTCTCTTATCTTCCACTATTCTGCTAGCTTGAACAATGTCCAAGGTTCAGTGCCCAATACTGCAAATCAGAAAACCAAGCCAAACCACCACAATCTGTGTATTTGTGTGGGGAGTGTCTAGTGCTGTCATTTGAAATCATCTTATTAAAAAAAAAAGAAATTGTTTCTTCTTTCTCCATTTACTCAATAATTTATATCAATTTGGACTCATGTATATGTAGTCAATGTTTTGGGTTATCTGACAATATAATACCATCTATTTGGTGGACAGACTGTCCTTTGTGTTCTCTGGGCCTGCCTTGTTCTTTTGATAGTGAGCTCTTCCTTCTTTTTGGTTCTAAGATATTCTAGGCTCATGTATTTTATTTTCCTGCTGAAATCATTGAATGAGGCATTTCCCTCGAGGAGCCCTCCTTTGCTTCCTTGTAGTGGAAATTTAGATCTGGGTACTTGATGTGTTCTTTGCTTGTGGCCCATATACTCCGCTGAAAAGGAGAAAGTTAAGAAGAATGATTAACTATTACAAGAGATTGGAAAAGTGGAGGGGTATGGATTAGTAAGAGGCAGACTGAACTGTAAAAGAATATAGAAATGTCACACATAAGAAATAGCCTCTATTTCTAGGGCTGAGAGAGAATATCCAAAGAAGAAATCGCAGAGGGGTATCATCTATATCTTATGGGAAAGGGTGTTAGAACTTACTACTGGATCTCTAAGAAAGCTTTTCACAAAGAAACCAGCCTGCCAGATAGACATCTTGCAAAAGAATAGGGTCAGTTTTTGGCTGCTGGGTTCTGCTGAAACAGAACTCTGAATGAGATATAAAGGCAAGGACCAGGATGGAAAATGGCTTCCCTCTGCAATGTTTTTGCAGTGCCCTCTACTGGAAATGTGTAGCTTTTATCAATCTGGCAAAGGAAAAATATTCAAAGGGCTTATAACTATTTTTATAGAACTGTCAAGGAAAGATAAATTTAGAGCTAGGAAACAATAAATTACCAACTGTTAACAGTCTGGCCATTTGATTAGTCATCTCTCGTATGCTGTCTTCTACGCACATTTGAATTCCTATATGTCAACAAATAGTTTTACACTTCCAACTAAAATAATATAGCAATCAATTTATATATAAACATGCACTTTCAACAAAATAGTGATATATCAACTGATGATTATATTACATTTTTTCAAATTCAGCCACATTTCTGCTTTGTATTTCAATCAACTTGAATATTAAAAAACAAAATGGAAAGAAGAAAATAGTAACATTAAAAAGTAAACAGTTAGATCTGGATATGGTAGCTTGCATCTATAATTGTAGCTATTCAGTAGACTGAGGTTTGAGCATTGCAGTTCAAAGCCAGTCCAGGTAGGAAAGACATGAGACTTATACCCCCAATTAACTAAAAAAAGCTGCTCCAATTAAATTTTTAAAAAAAGGCCAAAATGGGACTGTAGCTCAAGTGAATTAATAGATAGCACACATAGCCATTTCTTTCTAAAATACAAGGAAGATAGAAGATTGAAAAATATTTTCAAAGGTATGGTTCTACAAAAGGCTTCCCTTTGAGACTTGATATGACAGCTTATTCTGTCAGCCACAGGCTTCTACTGATGAAATACAGTCAGTAGTCCCAAGTTTGAATGCATTTTCTGTGCATATATATATATGAATATATATTCATATCTCAAGGGTGTTAGTGAAGAAGTGTAAAAAGTTTGCTTCTCTGGAATTAAATCATGATTTATTTCATAGACTCAGCCAGATTGCCTCTTTTTAAATTTGATTAAAATGACTTTTTGAAAAAGGACACACACATTGACTTTTATTGGCATCCTAATGTGAATGAACCCTTTCCTAGATAAATGAATGACATTCATTTGTTTTACCTGCCTTCCTTACCCTTCTCTTTTCTTTCCTCACCTTCTCCATCCTCCTAACGAATCTGTATAAACATCAATCCTCATCCCTCATCATTCCCACCCGATGGTAAATAACTCTTGGAGAGCACAGGCCCTGTGTTATTAATCTCTTTTGCTCTTCCTACATGGGACATGCAGTTGGAGCACAGAAAATGTTTGCTGCCTTTAATTAGACTGAGGAACTATGATTTGGAGAAGGATAGTGATGTGTTTGTTTTGTGAGCTTTTCTTGAATTATTACTGTTTACACTGGATGCTGGGTACAGTGAAATAAATGAGGGATTGTTATTGATCTCACAGACTCACACTTAGGGAGAAATATAGACAGAGAATATAAGGAAGAGAAGAGCTGCCATAGAAGAGATGGATAACATTGGGTAAGGTAGTGAGAAGCCAAGGAGGTGGAGCAATAAAAGAAGAAAATCTGGATAGCAGGTGGCTCACGCTTATAATCCTAGCTACTCAGGAGGCTAAAATCTAAGGATAGAGGTTTGAAGCCATCCAGGAGACTTTTGTCTCCAATTAACCATCAAAAAAAGAATAGAAAAGAAAAAAAATCCAGAAGTGAAACAGTGGCTCAAGTAGTAACATGTTAGCCTTGAGCACAAAAGCTCAGGGCCAGCATCCAGGTCCCAGTACTTGGGCAAAGAAGAAGTAAATATAGCACATGAAGAAATAAATTTTTATTATATTGTATGTAATAAGTATAATAAATGTAACATATAATAAATGATTATTCTGTTTTATTTTTGTGCATGTATTGGTACTGGGACTTGAACCTAGAACCTTGGTACAAAGCTGATACTCTACCACTTGAGCTACAGCAATTAATTGGAGATGGACCTTTCTGCTGTGGCTGGCTTCAAACATGATGTTCAGATCTCAGCCTCCTGAATATCTAGAATTACAAAAGTGAGTCACTAGCACCCAATGTTGAAATAGTCAGCGTGTGTGTGTGTGTGTGTGTGTGTGTGTGTGTGCGCGCGCACATGTGCGTGCGCGCGCGTGTGTTTGTACTAGCACTAACATTTGAACTTAGGGCCTGAAGCTTTCCCTTGGCTTTTTCTGCTCAAGGCTAGTGCTCTACCATTTGAACCATGCCTCCAAGTCCTGTTTATTTGCCTTCACTTATGTTTCAAGATGGTGATGATCAGAAGCTGGGGTGGAAGATGGTGAGAGGAAAGCTGACTCAGCTGAGAGTGTCCACCATTTATGTAAAAGAACAAGGCCTCCAGGGAAGACAGAGAGGAGGGAGCATGGATACCAGGCACTAAGGAATAAGAAGTCCTTCCCATGGCCCTGAGAACAAAGAAGGGAAGAAGCAGAAACTGGCAGGAAGTTGGGTCAACTTGCTGACCACAAGACAGTTCATCCTTAGGGGGCACTTGGTATTTGGCAAGCATGTTTTAAGGCCCCCAACACACTAGAGAATGGTTAGAATGATCGTTTTTACCATAAAGATGAGGAAACCAGGATGGAGAAAATTGACTGACCAGATTCCCTCCGATTCCTTCGGACCTAGGGACTTGAACTACAACAATGTGTTCTGTTAGAGAGGAGGTTTAGTGACAGTAACCAGAGTCAGATTACCACTGGACAAGTATTAAAATAAATCCTGGAAGATGTTTGAGATGGTGAACTCATAATGCATCCATCTGATCTTTCCTCTCTGATGCCAGATTATATTCAGATCTGTTTCAAGCAGATGTACTTTATATGATGTATTGTAGTGTTATTCCTGAAATCTTTCTTTCTTTGGGTGTTGGAAACCATCTAGACCTCTTTCTTCTATAATTACCATAGCACATTTTGTTGTTTGCTTGTTTTTTGGTTGGTCATGGGGCTTGAACTCTGGGCCTGGTTACTGTCCTTGAGCTCTTCAGCTCAAGGCTAGCAATTTAACACTCTGAGCTACAGTGCCACTTCTGGTTTTTGTTGGTTACTTGGAGATAAGAGTCTCACGGACTTTTGTGCCTGGCTGGCTTTGAACTGTGATCTTAGCTCTCAGCCTCCTGAACAGCTAGGCTTATAGACGTCAACCAAAAGTGCTTGGCTACACATTTGTTTTATTAACCTCTAGAACCTTGATTGTACTTTTCTAAGCATTTGTTGAGAAATATATGTCTCCTCTGGCTTTAACTTACAAGAGTTCCAGCAACAATCAAGAATTAGTTTCCAAATGTGTACTATTCAGCCTCCCTCCTTCTCACTCACTCTCTTTCTACCAGCACCCCCCTTCCCTTTTCTTTTTAACTTCTCACATTAGTCCAAATACAAGGCAAACTGGGAATTAATTTTGGTGTAGAGAAATCTGAGTAGGAGTTTTATTTAGTCACTCAGAGCATTTCAGGTGTATATAAGTAGTGACAATATGTCTTTGAGACAAAACTCTCCCCAGGGTTTGCAGAACAGTGGGACGACTCTGAGAAAGTTTTGTTTAAACCAAGCATGCTGAACAGAGTGGGATAATAAGGCTGCCTGCAGGTGCTGGAATGGAGGATTCCATTTGAAAGACACGACAAGTCAGACATTGTAAGGCACACACAGCAGACACATCCCAAGCAAGGTCTGCTGTATAGGTCTAGTGCCCAGCCACAAGAGTGAGGATCGATGCCATCTGAAGCGGGAAGACCCTGGCAGCCTGCTCCCCATTGCCAGCGGTTAACATGCTATGCACTGCCAGAGTGACTTCAGACATCAGCTTGATGGAGCAGCAAGAGAAAGTGACCATTGGGGGTTTACTGGCTTAGGGGCAGACGCTGCAATGATAAATGGAGAGGCCTGAGCTCAGAATGGTCTATCACAATCGCCCCTGGCTACTTCACTGATGAGCTGTCCAAATGGCCTGGAAAGAGTCACACACGGAAAGTGCTGATTTTACCTTATGGAAGAGTCTGAAATCCGGAACTGCTCTTGGCTACTACCTAGGGTGATGAGCTAGCCAGTCTGGTCCCAGAACTCATCCCAGCCAATGTCTCGGTGATACAGCTTCCCTTATGCTTAAAACAAGAATGAAGCATTTAGTACACACATTTATGAGGACTGATGCTGAAACACACAATGTCACAATGCTAAACAAAGGAATCTCGGGGTGTTTGTATGACTGTTCCAACCTCACTGCACCTTCCCCACTCATTGTTTCTTAGACTTGACTACAGTTAGAACAGTTTTCTGTGGACACTTAATCTCATGGGGAGGTCATAGGAATCTCTCTTTCTTATTTCACTTTCTTTTTCCTTATTTTCCTTCTTTGCTTTCTTCTCTCTCTCCCTCCTTCCCTCTGTTTCTCCCTTCCCTCCCTTCCTCCCTCCCTCCCTCCCTTCCCTTCTTTTCCCTTCTTTCTCCTGTTGGTACTGGCACTTGACATGGGCTTGGTCCCATAGCTTTTTCACTCAAAGCTGGCGCTTGAACCTCAGCTTCATTTCCAGATTTTTAATTGGAGATAAGTTTCTTAGATTTTGTTGCCCAGTCAGGCTTCAAATCATGCTCCTCACATTTGAGCCACCTGAATCACTGGTGCCAAGTAGGTTACAGATTTCTTAAAAAATTTTTAATTGTTATTACAAAGGTGATATACAGGTGTAACACTTATATATGTCATGTAATGAGTTCATTTCTTTTTGGACAATGTCACCCCTTTCTTTGCTTTCTCAGGTTACAGACTTCTTTAGTTGAAGCCTCTATAGACAAAAAGCCCTGGTGAAGTGCATTTTTTTCCTCCCATTGTTTCCAACCTCTGAACACACAGTCAATACCAGATGAATTCACGTCTGGCTTCTCTTGCTTCTGGCACAGTGAAACAACTAGACATGTGACATCATTCATGTTAGTGACTTCCTGTGCAGTGGTAGGGAGGATGGGGCTGGGCTGGCAGGCTGTTTATCTTCAATCAACATCATTTATTGATTTCTTTGTAATTTCATGCCATATTCACTTATCAGCAGATCCAACACCCCAATCCATCCAACTGTTGTGCACATCTCTTCTGCACGCTTCCATCCAAGCCACAGCCCTTCCTTTGTTGATAACAGTTGTGGGTCTGCTGTGCTGGCCTCTCTGCTTCTTCCTCCCTCCCACTAGAGTCAATTCTCTATATCAAGACTGGCATGAGCATGTAAAAATATGCTTCAAGCCTGGCGCCGTGGCTCATACTTGTAATCCTAGCTACTCAGGAGGCTGAAGTCTAAGGATCAAGGTTCAAAGCGAGCCCGGGCACAAAGAACCTGAGACTCTTATCTCCAATTAACCACTAGAAATGGGAAGCGGGGGCTGTGGCTCAGGGGGTAGGATGGGAGCCTTGAGCTGAAGAGCAAAGGGACAGCATCTAGGTTCAGAGTTCAAGCCCCATGTCGTCCCCCCCACCCTCCCCACACAAATGTGCTTCAGAGCACCGTGTTGTGGGTATCTGAACTCCTCGGTGCTTCATCATAGAGTCAAGATTTCAGTATATTGCATTACCCATCCTCTGCCTTCCTTTTTCTGCCATAGAGAGACTTTTCCTGACCTCCATATTCAAACTATTCTCTGGTACTTTATCACCCATCTCCATTTTAACTTGTTCTTTTTTAAAAATTATTACTGGCATGGGAGTTTGAAATCAGGATCTTGCACTTATTAGCACTGGCATCTTCTAGGACTTGAGCTACACCTCTAGTCCTGCTTTCCACTGCTTAGAATAGAGTCTTGTGTAGGTAGGGTGGCTGCTCCCCTGAGGCCTGCCTACCTGTGGATTCCCCTCCTCATGAGTGTCTCGGGTACATCAGCATACCCATCCAGCTCTCCTGTGGAGATGGAAACTTGCATACTTCTCTTTCCTTGGATTTTGATCCTCCTATTATCAATCTCCTAAGTAGCTAGGCTTACAGGGTGTGAGACAGTGGCACCTGACTGCTTTATTTTTTTGGGGGGGGGTTGTGGGTCATAGGGCTTGAACTCCGCCTGGGCTCTGTCCCTGACTTTTTCAGCTCAAGGCTATCACCCTACCCTTGAGCCAAGCCCCACTTCCCATTTTCTAAACAGTTTAATTGGAGATAAGAGTCTCAGGTCCTTTTGTGCCCAGGCTGGCTTTGAACCTTGATCCTCAGATCTCAGCCTCCTGAGAAGCTACGATTTTAGGTGTGAGCCACTGTGCTCAGTCTGACTGCATTTTTAACTTAAAAAAGAAACAGCACTTTTCACAGACATATTTGGTTTGTTTAGATATTTCTTATGGTAATGGGGTTTCTGTTGTTGCTTTGGTTTGTCTTCCCCTTCAAGAGGTAAGAAGTACTAAATATGTTTTAAATGTTCACTGTGGTTTAGCTATCATTGATAGTTAGCATGGGTCTTGGTATGCTGCAATGTTCAATGAATATTTATGGGTGGAAAGAAGAAAGGAATGACTGTGACAGAAGCAGGGGTGGCTATAAAAAGAGAGGTGAGAATGAATAAGACTGTGCCTCTTCTTCTAAAGTGCTTCCAGCTTAACAGAGGAACTGAAGGTTGTAAACAAACAGGCAAGACAGATGCAAGGAGATGGCCAGAGGTCTTCTAGGGAAAGGCCATGAGTTGAAGTCTTTCATCCCCTGGCATTGGGTAGAACAGGCTCTTGTGGCTTCAGGATTTATCCTGGTGTGGGCAAGGCAGACATAGACATCTTTGAGAACATAGCAGAGATTTCTAGGCTGTAAACTAGAAGCTGGGCTAGCGGGTCTGGGCAAAGTGTGCTCATGTGGCTTCCTGAACTTGGCAAGTGATGGATGTGGGAGCATCTCCCTCTGAGGAGAGAGAAAAAAGCAGTAATGAAATGTCACCAAGAATATGACTCACATGGCCGTGTGATAGTGCATCTCATGGCTTAGAAAATTGTTTTAGAAGCCTGTATGTATGTGAATGGAAAGGGCTTCATAATTTTTTTGTCTGCATGTTTTCAGATTCATTCTCCAGGTGGAGGTTCTGTAAGATGATATCGATTTCAGCTGTTCATTTGTACGCAAATGGAGTATAAACAGTAAGAAATGAGACAAAGAAGTGCAGCCTATAAACTAATTCAGATCACATAGCAATGAGGAGAATTTCATTAACCTTTTTAGACTCTCATCAAATAAACAGCAGAGCAGGGTATAACTTAGCCTAGCTTTTTAAAAATGTTCCTATAAGGAGCAGAAATATATTTGACCATAAATCCTCATAATTTCTTTCATGCAATACCTAAGAGATACTTTCTGGCTCCTCTGTTCAGAGAAGATAGTGATTAGTTGGATACCAGCTTCCTCATTCTGCAATCTAGACTGCTATGGATTCTAGTAGCACATCAGTCTTATCATCAAGGGTAAGGGTATCAGTTGGCTGAAATGAAGTGCTCTCTGTTGTGCCAGTTCTGGGGCTTGAACTCAGAGCTTGGGCACTGTCTCTAAACTTCCTTTGCTCAAGGCTCTACTACTTGAATCACAGCTCCATTTTTAGCTGCCTTTTCCTCCTCCTCCTCCTCCTCCTCCTCCTCCTCCTCCTCCTCCTCCTCCTTCTGCTCCTCCTCTTTCTTTTTTAGTGGTACTAGTTTCTGAACTCAGGCCCTCATGTTTTATAGGCATAAGGCTGAGCCACAACCCTAGCTCTTTTTGCTTTGGTTATTTTTAGAGCTGGTCTGCACCTTTGTCCATCTATTAACCCCTCTGCGTAACTGACACATGTACATCACCATACCCAGCTTATTGATTGAGATGGGACAAATCTCACTAACTTTTTGCCTGGGCTGGCCTCCAATAGCAATCCTCCCAATCTCTGCCTCCCGAGTAACTAGAAGCATGCCCTATGGATTTTTTTTATCTGTTGAAAGAGAATGGCCTAAAGTAAGGCCAGTCATCATGGAAGAATAGGCATGTTTAGTGCTAGAGGGTAGAGCTGTAGAAGAACAGAAAGAATCATGCCTATTACGTGCTCTTTCCATCATAACATTGGGCAAAGGAGAGAAAGGAGGGGAGAATTATGTTCTTGCACAAATTCTTACAGTCTTCATATTGGAAATGAGACATGAAAGGCCAGAGGACTAAAATGTTTTGCCCCAAACTCACAGTAAAAACAAGAACCCTCAATGCTTACAGGATGATTTTGATATCATTTTCTCGAAAAAAGCTTCTCTGATGACAAGAGACTGTAAATAATATTATAACAGAGGCTTGGATTTCCTATATTTTATCATTATGCCACATTTACTAAATAAGGAAAGACACAAATAGAACACTGAGATCCACGTTCTTTCCTTATTCCTTTTCTACAGGTACCACTGTCATGCTCTTAAAACTTATCCCTACATGTTGAGTCCAAATATTGTCAATAACCTTTAACCTTTAAATTTTAGCAGCTATTTCAGGTGGCATAACCAATGTACTTAGCTATACAATTCATTTTTCTTCCTCTCTCTCTTTTTCTCACTTTCTCCCCCTACTTCCCTCCTTCCCTCCCTCCCCCCCTTCTCTTTTGCTGGTTCTCATGGCCTGTGCACTAACCCTGAGCTTCTTTTGTCCAGGCTACCACTTGAGCCACAGCATCACTTCAAATGTGCCCCTCATATCTTAGCCACCTGAGTAGGTAGGATAAAGAGGTGAGCCACTGGGGCCTTGCTTTTACAATATAATTTCTACCCTCGAGGTTTTCATCTGTTCTCATGGAGAGACCACAATTTGATATTAAACTGTATTAATGAATAAACATTTCTCTCAGACTCCTACTTGGAGATAAACCCACAGAGAGTTCTAAAATATACAGTTTGGCTTTGACAATTCACTGGAGATATATTTTAAAGAAGAAGCTCGGTTCTTTCTCAGCTACTGATTATGATGAACTAAGCAGTTCTGGGTGATTGTCTAATGTGGTTGGCTCTCTGTCAGCTCTCAGAGGGTTTTTGATGTGTGAAGGACGTGAGGATTTCGTGCATTTCCATTGTTCTTCTTCATGGATGGGGAAGCTTTGCAAAGTTGTTTTATTTTGAGAGTACTTGATGTTTTGAATGAAGTTCTTTTCTTCTTCATTAACAAAGGGGAGGACTAAGAAGGCCTTCTTAGCCCCAAGCTTGAAGAATGAAATCACAGGGAGATGAAAGACTGGATAGACAAGGGGATGGGAGCATAAGAAGAAAGGGTGCTTGTTTCAGAAAGAACCATGTTTTTCTATCCTTTGAGACACTGGAAAATTGTCTTTGACTCAGCTGGAAAACACTCCTTTCTGTGGAAAGTGATATTTTCGTGCATTGTTTATATGTTAGAAGATGAGTTTCCTTCCCTGTTAATTTCTTTTGTAGTCATGGGTTCCCTTATGGTTAAATTCAATGGAAAGCATCTTCAATCAAACTTCATACATCATTTCAAGACAGAATGAGACTTTGATATGTCTTAGTAGATACTTGACACTTATATGTTAAGGGCCATTATATTCTTTGATGCTTCGCACAGCAACTCTAATTAGGCTAGTTGTATACTAAAGTTGACATCTTTTCTTTTTTAGTGTTCTTGGCACTGCCCTACTGCTTTTTTTTCCATATATTTTTATTGTAATTAATAGAAGGGTTACAGTATATTCACCAGATAGAAGGTGCATTACTTCACAAATATTGATACCCTTTCTCATGTCATGGTCCCCATTTCCCTCCCCCCTTCCCCCCGCTCATCTTGATTTCCCCCTTCCCTCTCCTATTTCAAATAACCGATTAAGCACATATAAAATATATCAGATAACAAGGTGAAATATTATAACAATATGAGATAACCAAGGGACAGCAAAAGAAATGAGAGATAACATGGTACATTAAGGACAATAATCACTCATTTTATGGTTTTTGTTTCTATATCCTGGAGGTCCTTACATTTAGCATCATGCTATATGGCCTTATATATCTATTGTGAATCTCTGCTAGGAGAGCCCAAGGTTTCTACTGATTATGACAAATGAGAGAAACCATTGAGTCCATGTTCCTTTGAGTCTGGCTTATTTCACTTAATATGATTTTTTCTAAGTCTTTCCATCTCCTTACAAATGGGACAATATCATTCTTTCTGACAGCAGCATAGAATTCCATTGTGTATAAATATCACATCTTGTTGATCCACTCATCTACTGAGGGGCATCTGGGTTGGTTCCATATCTTTGCTATGGTAAATAATGCTGTAATGAACATCGTTGTGTTTAAAATCACATTTATTATTTAAACTCCAGCTTTCTTTAATCCTGGTATGAGTTACATTAAAATTGCTATATAATTTATATCCAATATTTTAACTGATTAGCATATATATATATATCTTTTCTACTTGTCAAGCTTGAGTTTTAAGAGCCTGTTAAGTATCTTGAAAAGTGTGTCCTCAAGGTTGTTGGTCCCTATATAATTTCATAATTAGTCTTAGAATCCAGAGGAATTAAAACATTTTTAAGACTTGATTCTATCTAGTTGTCCATATCTAATGCACATACACAGAACTTGCTCTCCTGTTGTTTTATAGTTCAGAGGCAATTGCCTTATCTTAGAGTTCACAAAATGTTTAACGGTTGCTTCTGTGGGCTTAGTTTGTGAATCACTAACGTAGATAGACAGACAGAATCAAGTCAGTAGAGTTGCCTGAGACCTATTAAATCAGTCAGTTTCTCCAGATTTTACTTATGACAATCTTTGCCTTACATTTTTCATTATCTTTAAATAGTTGTACAGAGGGCTTGCAATTCACTATGTCATTTTAGATAATTCTTTTTTGCTAAGGTGGGGGAAGTTCACAACTGGTTTTTCTTTCTCCTTTTATGTTGAAGCCTTACTGCTGGACATAAACTTATCTACAAGTAGAAAGCCCTCATGTCCAGTTTTTGACAATTTTTAATTATCTTCAAGTAGTTGTACAGAGGGGTTTCAGTTCAGCTTGTCAGTTTTGTGATCAATATGCATCTAAATCAATGTCATCTCTTCCATTATCCTCCCTCATCTCTCCCAATATCATCCATCTTCTCTATTTTCCTACTTCCATTTTTATAATTGGCAATTTTGAATAGATATAAGGTAGTTCTGGATTTCATTATAGGTTTGAGTTTATTCCAGGCTTACTTTATAGAATTACTGAGGAATTTTATTTTTGGATTGTGAGAGCCAAACTGTCCTTTTTGGCTTGAATGAGTCACGCAAGTCAAACAAATAGTAGAAACCAGTGTCAGGCATGTTTTCACTTCATCTCTGTCTGGAGTTAACTGACCTGGGGCATTCTTGTTTCGGAGTTGAGATATCCCTTCGTGTATGCACCACAAAGTAAAACTGTGCCATTTGTCTCTCCCACTTCTCTCATTAATAAAAAGAAAATTAAACTGGTCCCAGTGACACACATCTGTAATCCTCGCTACTCAGAATGATGAAATCTGAAGATCTCAGTTTGAAGCCAGTCCAAGGAGAAAAGTTTGTGAGTCTTATCTTCAATTAACCACTACAAAGCTGGAAATGGAGTCATCGTTCAAGTGGTAGAGTGTCAGCCTTGAGAAAAAACTACTAAGGGATTGTGCCCAGGCCCTGAGATCAAGCCCTAATATTGGCACAATACAAAAAAACCCCTAGATATAACAAAGGTCAAAGTCATGGCCAAGATTTATCTGTGATATTTAGCCATTGCACAGGTCTGTCTAATATTAAATAATTTCTCCTTCTCCATGAGCCAGCTAGTGGGTGAGGAATTTTGTACCAAGGTGAACTTGATGGTAACATTACTTAAGGATAAAATGATTTCATCCTGTCCTCCTACCCATCATCCCCTTCTGAAGAAATCCTTGGGTGAGGCAATGCATCAGTGTGTCCTTCTGCCTTTCTCCAGAGCACCTCCCAGGGCAGTGTTTCTGTTTGCCTCTAATTGTGCTCCTTTCATTGAAAGCAAGAGAGTTCCACTCTTTCTATCTGCCCAAAGACTTTCTTAATGACTTTTTAAGATCAATATGTGTGTGATCACAGATATGGTGAAATATCTCTTATCAAAACTACACTGAGTAGCCTGATGCCATAAACAGTGTTAAGCCAAACAAGAGAAATATCTAGAATATTTTTTTAAAGTCATACCTTTATTCAAGAACCAACAATCTTTTTTTTTTGTCAGTCCTGGGCTTGAGCTCAGGGCCTGAGCACTTTCCCTGGACTTTCTCAAGGCTAGAGCCCTACCACTTGAGCCTCAGCACCACTTCCGGCTTTTTTCTATGTATGTGGTACTGAGGAATCGAACCTGGGTCTTCATGTATGCTAGGCAAGCACTCTATCACTAGGCCAAACTCCTGGCCCCTAGAATATTTTTGTTTTAGAACTTCTTCTCCCTGGAAAGCTGACAATGCTGTCAATCTGCACTGGTTTTTATTTCATTAATCAGTGACCACCAGGGGCTTGGGATGGTCATCAAGGCATGAGGGAAGATGGCAACTTCTATGATATTACACTTATACTGAGCTGTCCAAATGCTTACACTTGAATGTCAAATGACTGGAAAATTGTCTGTGAGTGTGTGTTGCACGTGGGAATACTGGAATAATTATACTCACTTTGTTTTGTGGCTGTAGGGCTTAAATAAAACAACTTCACCATATTCCTGATAATGCAGGTATCATGGACAGTATATGCTAAAAACTTAGTACAGCAAGCTTGCCTTATTCCTGGCTTTATTACATATGATTTTAATGAAGTGAGGTAAAAAAAGGTTGGGAACATCAAATGAAAATTTTAAAATGAAGTCAAGCACCAATAGCTTATGCCTATAGTCCTAACTATTCAGGAGGCTGCGATTTGAGAATTGATGACATTTGGCCATTTTTAACCTAAACTAATGGCAATTTCCTCTGGTTCCTTTAATTGCTAAAGTTGGGTACATGGCATAGATAGTTTTGTAATCTACTGAGTATGGTGATTTGAAGCCAGCTCAGGCAAGAAAGTCCATGAGATTCTATTGTCATTGTCCAACAAAAAGCCAGGAGTGGATCTGTGGTTCAAGGTGTAGAGCACCAGCCTCAAGGCAGATAGTGCCAAAGACCTGAGTTCAAGCCTCAGTATTGGGATGCACACACACAATGTAACTGAAGAACAGAAGTTCTTCAGCTGCCTTTGAAAGCCTAGGAAGAAACGAAGAGAGTTAGAAGTAGAAATAATAGAGCCCTACTGTCTCATCCTAATTCTATACCTTTTTTCTCCCACTTCCTTCTTTTTGCCATGCACATGGCTAAAAAAGGCAATTCCTGTACTGTCCTTGTATCCAAGCCTAAGATATGATGCATGGACGTTTAGGTTTGTAAGTAGGCTGGAAGGACGAATTATATACTTGTAATATTCATGGTAGTTTAAATTCCTTTTATTAGAAATGCAAATCAAAACAACTCTAAGATTCCACCTCACTCCAGTTAGAATGGCCAGGATCAAGAAAATTAATAACAGCAGATGCTGGAGGGGATGTGGCCAGGAGGGATCATTACTACACTGTTGGTGGGAGTGCAAACTCATTCACCACAATGGAAAGCAGTATGGCAGTTCCTCAAAAGACTAAACATAGAGCTCCCCTATGACCCAGCAATTCCACTACTTGGCATTTACCCAATCATCCAGAAACAAGGACATACTAAATCCACTAGCACAACGATGTTCATTGCAGCACTATTTACCATAGTACAGATATGGAACCAATCCAGATGTCCCTCAGTTGATGAGTGGATCAACAAGATGTGGTATTTATACCCAATGGAATTCTATGCTGCTGTCAGAAATAATGGCATTGCCCCATTTGTCAGGAAATGGAAAGACTTAGAAAAAAATCATATTAAGTGGAGTAAGCCGGACTCAAAGGAACATAGTCTCCCTCATTTGTCATAATCAGTAGAAACCTTGGGCTCTCCTAGCAGAGATTCACAATAGAACAAAATCTAGAGACATTAGGCCAAATAGTATGAGACTAAATATAAGGACCTCCAGGATAAGGAAACAAAAGCCATATAATGAGTGATTGTTGTCCTTAATGTACTATATTATCTCTCATCTCTTTTGCTATCCCTTGCTATCCCTCATATTGTTATAATATTTCACCTTGTTATCTGATATATTTTATATATGCTTAATTGGTTATTTGAAATTGGATAGGGAAGGGGAGAAATCAAGATGAGCAAGGGGAAGGAGGGAGGGAAATGGGGACCATGTCATGAGAAAGGGTATCAATGTTTGTGAAGTAGTGCACCTTCTAGCTGGTGAATATAATGTAACCCTTCTATTAATTACAGTAAAAAATATAAAAAAATTCCTTTTATTTCCGAATTATCATGAGAGCTTATTAGAGCAAGCTGTCTGTGCTTGTCTGAAAGCCTCATTAAGTTGCCCCCTAAAACATCTGCACAAATGCAGTAATACAGTACCTAAGAGCCCATTTCCAGCTGTTAATACATTAATAGCTGAAACCAGTCATTACTTACTCACCGGTATTCAGAGTCCTTTCAACTTAATCTCAAACACAATTTTTTTATTCTGCTTTTTAATGTTTTCCTAGTAGGGTACTGAAACTATTTCTATGTTAACAATATTATTTTCCAACCTGTCAGTGGGAGTAACCAACTATATACTTTCTCTTAGGGAGTGGAACTCTTTCCCCTTGAGATTAAAGTGTTAAGAATAAGATGTCACATGATTCTCATCTCAACTCTTCCCTAATTGCCTGTTCAAACACGGTGCTTAAACTGAGGCAAATTGGCTGAATTCTGCACTAAACATAATAAATAATTTCTGAGTCTTGTCTAGACAACGTCAATGTATCCTAGAACTTGTAGGACTTAGGGAAGAAAGCTGGCTTTTGTGCTGTGGACCCTGTAATTTACTCTGATCATTTTAAGCATGGATGTGTTGAACTAGTTAAACTATGACAAGTGAAAGGAAAGGAAGTCACTGTGGTGTCTGTCACCCAGGCTCTGGGTCCCACTTATCTGACTTATCTGACTTCCCACATATGTATTTCTAGACTTGTCTATGTACATTATGTTTTCCCAGAGCATCCATGTTCCCACACAGTATTCACATTGTGAGTTTTGTGTACCAGTAGCCTTTCATAGGAAAGTACAGCTCAAAGCAGGGAAGCTGTTACTTCAAAGCATACCAGAGTGCTGAGATACAGCCAGGAAATGAACCGTGTCAGCATGATAACATTTCTTTAGAATCCTAAAACCCTTTTTCTTTATGCTGATAATCATCAGTTTTTGTTATAGACATATTTTTTATCATAATGGGTTAGTTTCAGATTTTAAGGCCCTCCGTTTCCTCCTTCTCTTCCTCCCCCTCTCCCTTGCTGTATTTGTCTAACTCCAAGATAATAGATCTGGTCTCTGTTTTTCTAGGAAGTTGTTCGATAGGATTTAGAAAAGACTCATTAAAAAAAAATAGAAGAGAGACTGTCTATGCTGACTCCATTGCTCTATTTCTTACTACCACTGTAGTTGGTTTTGTTTTTTGTTTTTTTGTTTTATGTTTTGGTTTTTGGTCAGTTATGAGGTTTGAACTCAAGACTTGGGCACTCTCCCTGAGTTTAGTTTTTTTTCCACTTGAGCCATAGCTCCATTTCTGGCTTTTTGTAGTCAATTGAACATATGAGTTTCACAAACTGCTTTCTAACCATGATCTACAGATCTCAGCTTTCTGAGTAGCTAGTATTACAGGCATGATCCACCAACACCTAGCTTCTTTCTACCACTCTTCTATTTTTATTTTATTTTTGCCAGTTCTAGGACTTGAACTCAAGGCCTGGGCACTGTTCTTGAGCTTTCTTAAGGCTGGCACTCCACCACAGCACCACTTCTAGCTTTTTCTGCGGTTTATGGTACCAAGGAATCAAACCCAGGGGTTTGTGCATGCTAGGCAAGCACTCTATCTCTAGGCCAAACTCCTGCCCCCCCTTCAGTTTTATAAAACAGATTTTATAAAACAGATCCTGAGCCTGGCACTGGCAGCTCATATCTATCATCCTAGCTATTCAGGAGGCTGAGGTCTGAGGATCATGTTGGAAATCACCTGGATCAGGAAAGTCTGTAAGACTCTTATCTCCAATAAACTACTTAGAAAAGGCTGAAAATGGCTCTGAGGCTCAAGTGATAGAGAACTAGCCTTGAGAAAAACAATTTCAGGGACAGCATACAGTCCCTGGGGTCAAGCACCAGGATGGGATCGGCACACACATACAAAATAACAACAACAAAAAGAAACAACCCCTCCCCCCACCAAATTCTGCAAACATACACACTGAGAGTCCCACTCCAATCAGCATCACAATGGAAAAAAAACAAATTCTGAACAAACCCATCATAGTTAAATACATATATATGGATATATATATATATATATATATGCTGGAAGTATGGCTCAGCCTGTAGGGTACCTGTCTAGCAAGCATAAGGCCCTGAATTCAAATTGCAATACCACCCCAAAATACTACTATAAAATAATTTGACAGGATATCAATGCCCTCACCAAGATAATTCTATTAAGTAAATTCTTTTGTGTGTGTCAGCCAACTAATTTTCCTTTGACCTGGGAAACAATACTTAATTCAGTATTTGAATCTTCTAGAATTTGAGAGAGAAATGGAAACTTTGAAAAAGTTCAGCAGAGAGGAGCAGAAATGAGCAAACAGAAAAGAAGTAAAAGTATTAAAGTTGGAGCCTATTTGAAAGTTATGTAGACTATAATTAAATCATTTGTGAAATAGGATATGGATAAACTGTATCAACCACAGGTGGAGATGGGGTTGAAGAGGGGTGAAGGAATTCAGTGATAGGACAATGAATTGTCTTAGATGGAATGAAGGTTATTCTTACTACTGAGGATTGATGAGCCAGAAAATTAGTTACAAAGGACCATGCTATATTACTAAAAAAATAGGATAAGATGTTCTTTTCCTGGAATGGCTAAGGAATCTAAGGGAATGTTCCATGTACCTTCTTAAAATTCTAGATCACAATAGTTACAATTCTCAGAAATAATTCTGTGTTACTATCCATTGACAATAAAAGAAACAACTGGCATGAATTACAAGCTTAATTCTCATTTTGAAGTCACCACCTAATCTTACTTTTATGAAAGAAGATTGTAAGTTCTTAGGTGATTGCTCTTTGAATCTGCTTTAAGTTCAATAATTCTTTCTCATTTAATTCCATTAAAGTGTGTTTATTAAAATACTAATGAGACCAAAGCCATACTGATTAATGTAGAATCATTCATCTAAACATTTTGGTATTTTGAAATGAGAGGTAGATTCTAACACTGGGATCATATACTTTGTTTATTGAGGATTGAGCACTAGGTCTGAGCTGGCTATTACTCTACCATTTAAGCCAAAACCAGAGTCCTTCTGAGCTTTAGTTTGTTCTTCAGACAGAATCTCATGCATTTATCCTCAGCTTCAGACTGTAATCCTCCTCCTTCTGCCTCTCAAGCAACCAGGCTTACATGTGTATCTCACCACATGAATTATTTGCTAGGTACCTAAAGTTCTTTTTTTCTACAGTAGCTATTTGAAATCTGATGAGAAAAGTTTAATGAAACAGAACTGTTTTTTTTAATCATAAATACAATTCATACCAAGAGCTCTAAGTAGGATATATCTTCCATAGTGGTTTTTATGGCATCTAATTAATAAATAAATGTCCTGTTGGCTGGGAAATATCTTTTCAGTAGATCTATTGTCACCCTTTTCAAATTTAGACTGTGATTTTCCCCTTCTTTCTTTCTAATTCACTTTTTTTGCATCCATTCCACCTTTTCCTCCAAAGTGGCTTGAAATTCACCTTTCCTCTGAAAGGTTATTTTCTGCCCTTGTCTTAGCTGGCGTTGTATGCCTATTATCTTTCTTCTTCTTGTACCTTTTCAGCTTAGGTAGGATTGCCCTACTTTTTCAAAATAGGTCAGAAAATTTGAAGATATTAGTCTGTTTCCCCCCGTCTTTTCTCTGAGGGGTAATTGGGGTGACTCAGTCATACCTGTTTTGATTGACATCTTGAATGGAGACCCAGTTTCCCCTTTAGAGGGACAGTCTGCAGCAGCCCAATCTGACCTCCTGCTCCCCTATATCCCTGCTTCGGGGTCCCATCCCCGCTGTTACTGCCACTGTGTGGGGGTTCAGGCTTCTGTTACCAACTGGAAGGTAGCTGCACTCCCCACTGCCTCTCATCACCAGGGTCTTCCTGCTCTTTCCATCCTTCCCCTCCCTTCCTTTCTTAACTTCCCTACCCAAGCCTGGTCCAATGGTATGCATGGATTCCAATGGTAAGCATGCTCAAACCTCCTGGTGAGAGCTGATCCTCCCCCCATCCATGCCTCCTCCTCCTGCACGCTCACCTACCCTCACCTCGCCATTAGGGGCACGGGGCTGGGGGCCCAGGCATCGGCATGGGTTGGTGGTGGAGCCTGGATGCCCTGCTAAGGGCCGGTGGAGAAGGGCCGTCCAGCGCTCTCCCTGAGCAGGGAAGCTGGCTCTGAAGACCCTGCCCCGTCCGCATCCCTCCTCTAATGGCCATCTTCCATCTCTGTCCCCAACGTCAGCCTGCGACGGTGACCACTGGGGGCCTCACTGCAGCAGCAGGTGCCAGTGCAAAAACGGGGCCTTGTGCAACCCCATCACCGGGGCTTGCCACTGTGCGGCCGGCTTCCGGGGCTGGCGCTGCGAGGAGCGCTGCGAGCAGGGCACCTACGGCAACGACTGCCACCAGCGATGCCAGTGCCAGAACGGGGCCACCTGCGACCATGTCACCGGGGAATGCCGATGCCCGCCGGGGTACACGGGAGCCTTGTAAGTGTTGCCCGCGTGTTCTCTCCCCACGCGTGCTGGGTTTGGCACTTTCGTGGCTGCTCGTTGCTCATGCACTTTGTTCTGTTGCTTGTGAGTGGTCCAGGATGGGAAACACAATTAAGTGGACATAACTGGGCGGGTTCGGGGCCTCGGGAAAGAGCCAGACACGAAGATGCTACACCCCTTCCGTAATAAAAGGCTAGTGAGATTGTGAGCACTTACGTTGTCTGGTAAATAAAAAGGTGAATGTATTGCCGTGGTGGAGGATATGTACACAGACCGTAGTGTAATGTTTTTCTGGAGATCATTAGGACAATGAGTTAATCCACACTAGTTTATTTTGCAGGAAGGGCATTCATGGGTTTGTTTCTTTTAGCAGACATTGTAAAAGGCAGAATTTGGCACCAAAAAAAAAAGTTTAAAGAGAGAAAAATGTTGTTTCCTTACTGAGAAAATTATACTTGTAAATCACAGAACTAATACTTGGGGGAAAATGTAGCTGATTAGGTAAATACATCCTGCCTGCGGTGTTAATGCCTATAAAGTAGAGCTAAGGGGGAAACTGCATTAGTCTAGAAAGTCCTCATTTCAGAAAAATAGATGATCATCTCAAACTGTTTAATTGTTAATATTGTTTTGATGGGTTTTTCATCAAGGCCTCAATTGAATAGGACTTGGGGGAAATGTGGAGCGATTTCCCAGGCGAGCAAAAAGAGAAGGCTTTTCTGGGCAAAGCCAGAGGCTCATGCCTGTTAACCTAGCAACTCTAGAGGCTGAGATTGTACTTTGCAGCCAGCCCAGGCAGGGAAGACTGTTATCTCCAATAAACTCTTCAGAAAAAGCCAGAGGTGGAGCTATGGCTCAAGTGATAGAGTGGTAGCCTTGAACACAAAGAGACTTAGGGACAGAAGCCAGGGCCTGAGTTTAAGCCCCAGGAAAGGCAAGGATAAACACAAGGCAAGGCTTAGAAGGAATAGAGAATTGCTTGGAAATAAAACTCTGATAATAGATTAAATATATGCAGATGTTTCTATCTTAGAGGCTAGAGCACACACATAAAGAAATGGAAACTTAGGTGTAATGTACATGGAAAGATACTTTTGTTAATGGATATGTGACCATTCTCCTTTGGGGTTCTCAGATAGGACAAGCCGTTCATTAGAAAGCACCCCAAAACCAACAACAGGACTGGATGGCCCCTCAAAGACACTTCTAGGCAATATGATTTGTGCTCTTCATGTTAATTAAATGAATAGTTACTGGGTAAGGAAACGTGTGTATTTTAGGGTTCCAGATGTTTTTGTGTATGAACTTAAGGACCATGTGATTGAGTAAATAATGGTGTCCTTTGTCATTCTCCTTAATCTCACAGCTGTGAGGACCTTTGTCCCCCTGGAAAACATGGTCCACAGTGTGAACAGAGGTGTCCTTGCCAAAATGGGGGAGTGTGTCACCATGTCACTGGAGAATGCACTTGCCCTGCTGGCTGGATGGTAAGTCCCTCCCCACCCCCCATACAACATGCACTCATAAAGACACATTCCAGAACACTCAGGTGAAGTAGCTATAGTGGTCAGAGTATCCCAAACCGGAAGTACTAAGCCCTTTACAACTGACAGTCTAGAGAATACCTCTCCTGGTACATTAATTACAACAAGTCTCCCCAAGAGAAACATGCTGGTCATGTGCCCTGCATTTCTTTCAAAGACACAAGAAAGAAGCAAGTATCTGGTTTCACTTGTGACAGGTAGAGCTGAGCAACACTGGCTTTATCTTGAGAATCATTTTCATAATTGCATCTGTGGATTGCTGCTGTGCTTTGAGAACATTTTTCTAAGCACACAGTGTTATGTGGGGGGTAAAAAAGCTATCCAATCATGTGAATATGGAGACATGTTGAGGGCAAACAATGTCTCACAGCCCATTGGATAGTAATATAAGAAACTATAATGCATTGTTTTTCCCAAACTTTAACTAAGATGCCTCTTCTGTATATAATGATTTCATAATCTTAGTGCCACAAAGGACAAACAATGCTAAAGCATTACTAGTTAGACTTCTCTAAAATGAGAAAATAATATTGGTTCTTGGCTCTCTGCTTTGCTTTGTGCATCTGTATGTATAAAGACAGCAGTGGGAATCAACAGTATCTGTTTGCTTCAGTTTAATCTGCTCAAAAGCTTACTTCATCATAATTTTCTCCCTCCATGTTGTATTGAAGTTCTTGCAGAAGTTTAAATGACATCTTCATAGTCAGATCCACCCAAGTTCTCTGCTGTTACCTGGCTTTACTTTCCAAAGCTTTGACCTACTAATAGCTATCTGCTTTGCTTCATTCCCCTATCTCTGCTTCTCTACCTCTCCCTTCCTTAACCACTTTATCATAGCATGCCCTAGGTCTTATGTCTTTCTTCCTCTTTCCCACTATAAATCCCTCCTTAGAACCTCAGGAAAACCCAGTGCTGATAGTCCCCATGCTGAGACTTGATGAGGATTTTTGTCACTGTCCTGTCAAGCTCTCCAGCCTAGATAACTTGTAGATGCAAAGCCATCAAATGGCTGGGCTTGATACGTGCCAAGGATTTTACTGTCAAATGGAGGTAGAATTGATTTGGAATTGCTCTTTATCATGGGCATGAAGCAAAGGAGAACTGAAGTCCAGTTCCCAACAGGCCTTTTGAAAAGTAAGAGAGAATTCAAAATGTTATGGCACAAAGACTAGATCAGAACCAACATGAGGATCAGAAAGGGTGACTGTGCCAGAGTCTGCTACAAGAATCAAAGCATGGACAACTCTATAAGGCAATGGAAGGAGGAGACTTTTGCTTAGTTCTTGAAGCTGAAAGGGAGCTGTGGAAGAAGCACTGAAGGAGGTCTAACAATTCAGCATTTATTCACGCTATCATTTGAGATGCTTTTTCAGTGGTCAACACATGTGCTTTTAACATACACACATGTACTCTCACACATGTGCACACACATATCTTTTAATGAATAGAAAGCCACTTGTTTGAATGAATTCTTATTCATATACAATGTTTCAAAAATATCCCCAGAATTATACAGGACCATTATAGATAGAGGCAGGTCCTGTGTGGCTGAGAATCTTGCATTGGATACTGCTCACCACACACTGACGTCTAGCTAGTTGTTCCTTTAGTTGTTTGTATACGGTAAGATTAGAACTTTTCTGGTCTCTGCTTCCCCATTCACTGCCTTGTGAACTCACTAGGGATTTTTATTATATATTCAATTCTCCATGCTTAGCACTAGGCCTGGCACATGCATGGTTTTCCATTAAGCACTAATGTGGACTATCTCTCAAAAGCTTTTTTCAGTTCCAAGAGGCTGTAGAAGAACTTTCCCTGCTTGTAGATAGCTAGAAACCACCAGAGGAGACTTAATTAACACACCAACTGCCTTTGTGGGTAGCCAGTAGTTAGAGGAAATGTATTTTCTGTGGTATCCAGAATAAACATTTACAAAACCATCTGCTGTTTGCTAGCCTCCAATTTCAGAATACTCATAGTCTGCCTTCTTTGTAATTTTAAGAGAGAGGCAACAACGCAACACACTCTGACAGAAAAAAAAAACAGGAAAAATTTCTGTTATGTGGGATATGTTGTGTTCTCTAATTATAACTCCAATAAATACATCCAATAAATGGCTTAATTATTATAATTCCAATAAATCAGAAGCTACAGGTGCAAGCTATGCAGTTAAGTGAAGTAGAAAATGGTAGCATGCTTCATTGATTCATTGATGCATTATCGTATTCTAATCTACATAGGATCAGAATTAATATGATTTCTTTGCTGGACAAGGTGGGCAACCTCTTGGGGTAAAGAAATATCCAACTTTTTCTCTTGAGTTTTCTCCCCAAGAAATAAGGTTCCTTACTGATCTAGCATAGAATTGCTTATTAAACCTATTTATTGCATCTATTTAATTTTTTCTGAAATAAATGCCTAGATTGATTCCTAGAGAACTATTTCTTAGAGAAGGTTACTGAGAATTCAGATATACAAAACTTCACTGATGTTTCACTTTAAGAAATGAAGCTAATGATGATGTACATTTATTTTTCTAGAACATATGGTGAAGTATTTGGAGATATCCTTTACACCAGATGTTACTATTTATGTAAAGGATGTTCAGTAAGGAAAGTTGACTTATTATGCCTGTAAGACACAAGGAAGAATGTTTAGGAAGATTTATAAAGTCCTTAGGTTACCATAACCAGGGCATGTCTCTTAGGCTTCAGTTTTTAATATGGGTTTTTTTCTATGACTACTTTGCTGCCATCTTGACTATCTCCTAAGATTTGAGCCTACAAAGTAAATAAGTCTGTTTAAAACTCTGTGGCTTTTTAAAAATGATGGACACTTTACATGTTCTAAAACTCTCTTAATCTAATATTCTTGTAGCTCTGCTCCCAGACACTCTGGCCCTTTTTGTTTCCTCTCTTTTCCTCCCCCTCCTTCACACTTTCTCTGGCTAGAGGCCCATCTAATTTCCCAAGTCTCTTTGAATGCAGGGCACAGTGTGTGGTCAGCCTTGCCCTGAGGGTCGCTTTGGAAAGAACTGCTCCCAAGAATGTCAGTGCCATAATGGAGGGACATGTGATGCTGTCACAGGCCAATGTCATTGCAGTCCAGGATACACAGGGGAACGGTAAGGCATGCTCTTGTTTTTCTCTGGCCAATCATAATAGTGGGAAGGGAGCTTAGGGGCATGGTCTGAACCATGCATCTGCAGCTACAGATGCATGTGTAAAGTCTTGGTGTGTCTGAAAGATTCTGTACTAATTGGATGTATAAAAACTGAGTCATAGACAGCAGAGGTAAGTTGAAGACACTAGAGAAAACATCAAAAGATAATTGATTATAGACTATCGGACATTCAAAATCTACAGTGAATGTATCATTCTGAAAACTGATCATTTAGGTAGTTCAGCATACTGTTAAGAATATTAGTCATTATACCTTCCTATGTTGGTAGAGTGGATCTCTGACTTACAGCTAGTAGATGGCTGTGTCTGTGCACGTGTAGTTGTGACATCCGTGTTTGTAGCTTTCTGTATTAGATGGTTTGCCTGTTACCTCACTGGGCTCTGCTCAATGAGTCTACTTTTCTCTTAATCTCTCTGGAAAACATGAGATAAGCAAATTCATTGAGTGTGAGTATAAAATTATGTAAGCAATTTAAGGGGAACCTTCGAACTATCCTCATCTGGCCAACTCAATTAATAATCAGAATTTTCTTCATGGTTGTGAGAAAAGTAATAGCATCTAGCTATTATCATATTTGAATGTTTTCTAGGAATTGTATAAGTATCAATGATTATCAACCTGAGTAATCGCTATAATTTTTTTTTTTGGTGTTGATACCAAACCTTGAACTAAGGGTAACACATCTTCACTCAGCTTTCTTGGTCATGACTGGTGCTCTGTCATTTTAGCCACACCTCCAGGTCAGCATTTTGATGGTTGATTGGTGATGGAGTCTGTCTCTCAGACTTGTCTGTGCAGATTTCAGCTTCTGAGTAGCTAGGATTACAGGTGTGAGCCACCAGTGCTTGGCTCCTGTCACTGCTTTTTAGTGATCACTGTGAACTAATTTTTTTTCACATTTTTCCTTTTTTTGTTTGTTTGTTTCCAAAATTTGAATTCAATGTTGTTACATTCAATATGATACTCTAAGGTTTGTTTTTCCCCCTCCAATTAGTCAATTGTTATACTCATCAAGATTGTTTCAAGAAATGTGCAATTAAAAACCCTTTTCAGTTTTTAGCTGGGTGTTTTGTGATAAAGAAAAATCTTTCTTTCAAGTATTTACATCTTTACTATCATTTCCAATAGCATTCCTATTTATTTTTAGTCAGTATGAGAAATATTTACTATCTTTTGCAATGCTGTGATCTACCAATAAAGATAAGTCATTCCTCAATACTTATAATGACTATTTTTCTCACATTTTTACATTATTCTGAACCTCTGAGATAATCTTGACAAGTAGAGGTTGATGCAAGAATCCCTATCTTTGTCATAATTTTATTGGAAGTGACATTGGTATAGTAAGTCATGCTTGTTACTAACTGCTAGCAACCATTTTTTCTTTTAGTATTTTCCTCTCCTAATTTTAAGGTTTTTGCTAGTACTGTCCCCTTAATCTTTATGTGTATGTGCTGGTTCTGTGGCCTGAACCCAGGGCCTAGGCACTGTTCCTGAGCTTTTTTGCTCAAGGTAGTGCTTGACCATTTGAGCCACAGTGCCACTTCTGGCTTTTTTGTTGTTAATTATAGTTAAGAGTTTCACAGATTTGCTTGCGAGGGCTGACTTTAAACCACAATCCATAGACCTTAGGGTTTAGATCCCCTGATATCTGGTAATTTAAGGATCTTTCTTTTTATCTTTTTCTAAGCTGATTACATGTTTTTCTTTAATCCTATGATGGATGAATTATTGTTACCAATAGTTTACAGTTTTAGCAACTGCTACTTGAGCTTCTCAGGATGTTTGGGTGACCAGCTAGGTTCTATTTTAGATAGGTAAGTCTGTCACATGACTTTTACAGTGAGGTAAAATAGGTAAGGATAAGATAGAAGTCTCCTAAGCGATGTTTAATGTCTTTAGAAATTTTACTATAAATTTCCTGGTGAGTATTTGCTTCAAATGAAAAGCCACAGAGAAACAACAAACACACAAAGCCATTCTTACTCAGAACAACAGGGTAAGGAATTGCTAGATACTTTTCAGGTACATTTTGGGAAAGCCAGGAAGGCACAGAGCTAGAGAAAAGGCAAGAGTTTGGGGAGGGAACTTGTTGAATAATGGCTTTTATAATCATTATTTTTCTGAGATGATGGTGGTGGTGGTGGTGGTGATGATGATGATGATATGAATCTGTTTTTATTCTTTTCCCCGTCTGGGTTCTAAGGTTAAAACACATGCCCACAACCCACCACGCCAAGTACATTTGTCATCAGGAAAGGAAAAACTGAGTGGTGGGGTGGGGGGGGCCCTGTGTGGGCGAAGCTGTGGGGAGGAGGCTGGAGGTCTGCGCTTTCCCAGGTGGGGAAGGCAGAGTGAGTGGCCGGCTGTGGTTGGGAAGAGGCCTTTGCCCAGGGGCAGATGCCCTTCCACGGGCTGCTGGCCAGCAGCAGCAGGATGTGGGAACGGCATCCGAGCCACAGGGACACAAACATGCACCCACAGCGGTCCAGATGACAGAGGAGACGTCTGGAGAATGCGCAGTGGTGGAGAGGCGGTCAGGTGGAGCAGGGGTGAAGGGGGGATTCTGCGCTCCGCACTTTTGGTGCGGACGCGAGGAGAGTGGGCCTCGGACTAAGGGCACCCACCCAGAATCAGGCGGGGACCCTAGTGTATCCGCGCGAGGGGAGATCAGCCAGTGAGAGCCGGGTGAGACCCAGACTTGGTCTTCCACGGAGGAGCCCTTGCGTGTCCGGGACAGTGGATGAGGTGACTCCTTCATAGTGCTCATTATATTCCCAGAGCTGCAGCTTCAGAGGTTAGAAAGGCAGGCAGCTGACCCAAGGAGCCCAGGTTCCACAAGGAGCATCGTTCGTTCATTGTCAGTTATGATTGGACTCCACTCACCCTAGGGCGAGATGTGCTCAGAACAGAGTGAGAAGGGGCAGCCATTCTCCTTACCTGGCTTCCTGTCCCTCAGTTCACCGCGAGGAATAGAATAAGCAAATGGAAATGAAACACGTCTGTGACTTTTGCCCGTCTTGGAATTGAAAAGTTTTTATTAAAGTATCTCTCTCTATTTAAGAGAATTTCATATATTTGTACTATGGCTTGGATTTATTGATTACTTTGAAGATTTTGTTTTTGCCTGTTTCTTTTTAAAAAAATTTATTATAATTAATGGAAGGGTTACATCATATTCACCAGATAGAAGGTGCATTACTTCACAAACATTGACCCCCTTTCTCATGTTTTCGACCCCATTTCCCTCCCCCCATCCCTGCCCCTCATCTTGTTTCCCCCTTCACTATCCTATTTCAACCGAATAAACATATATACAATATGTCAGATCATAAGGTAAGATACTGTAGAGGTTTTTGCCTCTTTCTTAAGGAGCTCTATTTCCTCTTCTACTAATTCTCCTCTTCTTGAAGACATAGGGCCACCAAAGCAATATTAAGGGCGAAATATGTGATAAGAAATAATAAAATAAGTATTCATGACTATACTTACTTTCTTTTTTTTTTTTTGCCAGTCCTGGGCTTAAAGCTCAGGGCCTGAGCACTGTCCTTGGTCTTTTCTCAAGGCTAGAGCTCTACCACTTGAGCTTTAGCACCACTTCTGGCTTTTTCTAAGTATGTGGTACCGAGGAATCGAACCCGGATCTTCATGCATGCTAGGCAAGCACTCTGCCACTAGGCCAAACTCCCGGACCTACACTTACTTTCTTCACAGAAAATGGAGGGACAGAGGGTGAGCAATGCAGCAGTGGTACTCAGTAAACCCGATGTTGAAAATGAACTGCACAACTTGTGGGAGGGGATGAAAAGAGAGCAAAGGAAGGCAAAACATGGTCCAAAAAGAAATTTACTTGTTATATGATTTATAAAAATGAGAACTCTTTCTATATCACCTTTATAATAACAATAAAACTATTTAATAATAAAAAAGAGTTTAAAGGAAAATGGCCCATATACATTTACTCAATTATTACATTATATTCTGTGCATTTATATAATTAATATAATGCTATTGTCTTTAAGTAGGTGTACAAGGGGTTTCAATTCAACATATCCACTTGTGAATATAATACATCTTGATCAATGTCACTGATTCCATTGCTCTCCTCCATTTCTCCCAACTTCATCCACAAAATAATACCTTTTTTAAAAGGTGTGCAGAAAAGCTGGGAGCAGTGGCTCACACCTGTAATCCTAGCTACTCAAGAGGCTGAGATCTGAGGATCAAGATTCAAAGCCATCCCAGGCACAAAAGGACCCGAGACTCTTATCTCCAACTAACCTTTAGAAAATGAGAAGTGGAGCTGTGGCTCAAGGGTAGAGTGGTAGCGTAGCCTTGAGCTGAAGAGCTAAGGAATAGTGCCCAGTCCAAGTTCAAGCCCTATGACTCACAAAAACAAACAAACAAACAAAACGAGTTCAGAAAGACATCCTACCATTTTGGTTAGGTAGATAGAAACAAATTCTCTTAAAAATTAAACATTCCGAAGAAGAAGAAGAAGAGAAGAAGAAGAAGAAGAAGAAGAAGAAGAAGAAGAAGAAGAAGAAGAAGAAGAAGAAGAGGAGGAGGAGGAGGAGGAGGAGGAAGAAGAAGAAAAAGAAAAAGAAGAAAAGGAGGAGGGAGAAGAAGAAGAAGAGGAGGAGGGAGAAGAAGAAGAAGAGGAGGGAGAAGAGGTGGTGGTGGCAGTGGTGGTGGCAGAGGCAGCGACAGCGGCAGCAGTAGCATGCTGATACCACAGCTGCATTAAAAAGTAAAATTTTAATGCATGGTTTATACTTATATTAAAAATGAGTAGCATGTTTAATTATAGGTTAGACATGTCAATATGGGCCAGGAACAGCTCGCATACATTTTTGTCTTCCCAGAGAAAAGGAAGTCTCCACCAAGCTCTGATAAAACATCCATGCTGTTTCCCTGTAATTTGGTGACAGTTAACTTTCTCAGGCTTCCAGTCAAAACCACTCGAAACTACTTTCAGTGCTGTCGGTTTTTGTTTAAAGTGAAAATCATGCAGAGAATCCAAAGCTTGGCATTTTCATTTGTTTTCACCGCCATGTAAAAGAAAGTAATATTATTTTACCTTATTGTCTTTTTCCTGGATTTCGAGAAAATCCAAACAGATAGGATGCATAGTTGTGTCACGGGTCCTCCGTAAGAGCTAGGATGGGGTAGAATCATTATCCTAAAGTAGTCCTTTCTTTATCATCTACGTATTCAGGGAATAAAGAAGATGCCATGGCTTTCTGAAATTTCTGGTTACAAATACTGAGGACCTTCATAAAGTCCCTTGGATCTGAAAATAAATGGGCTCATGTAGAACTCTCAAACCCATATTTGAAAGCCAGGCACTGGTGGTTCACACCTGTAATCCTGGCTACTCAAGAGGCTGAGATCTGAAGATCAAAGTTTGAAACCAGACCAGGCTTCAACAACAACAACAACAAAACACCCTAGCACAAAACAAACAAAACACCCAATTGCTTTAACACTTGCTTTCTCCAGAGCTTCTCTGAAGGTTGAATGTTTGAAGATCGAGTATTGATCAATGTACCTGCACTTGTCTAGAATGGGAGGCCAACTTTAGAAGAGGCCTTTCCTTTGTCGCCACTGCTGTCAGTCTCTATTACAGCCAGGGTTAACAGGAAAGGGCTCCGAAGACTGCCAAACTCTGTCCTCTATACATAGAATCCCAGCAGCCACAAGTTCCCAAACCCTCTCATTAAAACCATGCAAAACTTTGTGGATAGATGGTTTCTTTTCAGCAAATGTCTTTTCTGTTTCTTTTAAGTATGTTTAAAGTGGGTATCATGCTTTACTGTTTGTATTATTGAGATCTGAAGAACTAAGATGCTGACGTGTGTGTGTGTGTGTGTGTGTGTGTGTGTGTGTGTGTGTGTGTGTTTGTGTACTTTGGCTTAAACTCAGAGCTTGGATGCTCGCCTGTAGCTCCTTTGCCAAAGGCTTGATCTCTAGTAGCTTAGCTTCAGGCTTTTTGGTGGTCAAATGATAATAATACTTTAATAGACTTTCCTGCCCCTGGATTCAAACTGCAATGCTTAGGTCTCTGTCTTCTGATGATGGTGGCCTGAGAGCCACCATCATGTACACTTTTGATTCGGATCTGGCATGACTTGAGAGCCACATGAGAAGTGGCCACTGTGACGAAGTGTTTCTGACTGTGGTGAGCATTCCACTAGAGGAGACCTTGTCTCTGGCTCTGCTGTGACACAGAGCCCTAACACTTTACCATCCCAAAAGAATCTTGACTAGCCCAGAACTGCCTGGGTGTTCCACAAAGGAGCAATAGATCAATTTTTCTTTTTTATCACAAATCCCTCCGGCAACCTGGCTTCCTGCCTCACCCATCTTACCTAGACTGAGTCCTTCCCTAGAGCAAAGCTCTAATGTCATTTTCAAAAAAGTATCTTTAAGTAGTTGCCCGGAAGAGTTGCCAACCAAGAAAGCCATTTACGATGACAATGCATCTTGATCAGTGTCACCCATCAATATTCTCACCCATCTCTCCCAATCTTCCCCTCACTTTTCTTAATTCATAGGATTTTTTAAGACAAGAAAGTGACATTTTGTGGCCTGCTACCTTTTTTCCTTGCCATTTGGCAGTTTTTCTTCACAACAGAGAGACATCATCACACTTGCCAAAAAATTTGTGTTGGAAAACTCCTAGCCTTCCTCTAACCCACTGGCAAGAGCTTCCCGAGATTGGCATGGAGAATGTGCGATTTCAGAAGCCCAGAATTCTCCCTTCTCAAGAGGACTTTGCTACTTAATTACGTAGCTCTCTAAATGAGGAGCAATAATTGCTATGAACTTTGGAAGCAAGCAGAGGCATGGTTGAAATGAAAGCTGAATATCAACATGAAAGCTAAAAGAATTAAATTTTAGCTTCGAATTCACTGCGAATTTTTCCATTTAGGAAATGGGACAGGTATTGTTTAAAACATACAAATTGTAAACTTGTGTTAATATTAGGGCAATTTCTCTTTTTGTTCCACCCTTTTAATAAAACCTACCTTTGTTTCATGTCCTGAGCTGAGGTTATTTATTTATTCTTGTTCCTTTGCATTCACCAGGCATACTACTGTTACTGTGATTGGAGCCAGAATAATGGATCTCATTGTCTTTCTACCCATAATGGGGAAATCACAAAGTTCAAAATGCAATGTTGATTTGCACTTAATGAGGCCCCTTTGAATCGACTGTTTGTTTTTACATGGCCCTAGCTAATTTCTGCTTCTTCTTTGATAGGTGCCAGGATGAATGTCCCGTTGGCACCTATGGGGTTCACTGTGCAGAAGCCTGCCGGTGTGTCAATGGGGGAAAGTGTTACCACGTGAGCGGCACATGCCTGTGTGAGGCAGGCTTTTCTGGAGAGCTCTGCGAGGCACGCCTGTGTCCCGAGGGGCTCTATGGCATCAAGTGTGACAAGAGATGTCCCTGCCACCTGGACAACACTCACAGGTGAGGGCTGGCTGCTACTGGAAGGATATTTTACAGCTTCAGAGTCCAGGGGTTGGAAGGAAGGTTTGAAGACCTTTCTTTAGGCTGTTTGGGGTTTGGCCAAATTCACTTCTTGACTGATAGCCTGTGTCGGGAGTGCTAAAATTGTGAGATGATTTTTAGTAGACATTAAGTTCTCTTTTCTCCCAGCAGCTACTGGTGAAATGTAATTTGTTAAGATCTGTTGGAACTTTTCCCTAAGAAGAGGCTCCTGGGCCATTCTATCCTATGTAAAAAAAGCATAGAAAGACAAGGGGTTAAGCCAAGTGTAGGATGTGAAAATATCATAAAATAATTCTCACCGCAATATCTTTTCCTTGACAACACATCTGTGGGACTAAAGCAAGCTAAAGAGAGGAAGTGAGCCCATGGAAGGCTTGTGAAAGGACTTCCCATGGGATGACACAAGTGAAATATCTTTTTACAACTGACTAGTTGGACTCAAGATTCAAAAGGGTCCTTTAGTGCAAAAAAATCTCTAGAGGAATTTAGGAACAGGAAACCACAATCCCACCCACTCTAGTGTACCTTGTCTGCCTCTGAAAATATCTTTCCACACTCTTTTCTTTTCTCTTCCTCTAGAATCAGACAAACACTTAGAATTCCAGGAGGTCTGTTTTCAGGCTGCTGGAAAAACTACATTTGACAAAAATGTAGTGCATTATACAGTGGTTCAGATGTGACCAGAGTTACTTTATTTATATTCAGCACACATGCAACTTCATTTATATTTCTGAAAGATAACTCCTGGCCATATCCATCTCAAATGCACAGAAGTTCAGCAGAGCATGTCTCTTCTTCAAATTGTTGTTTGAAAAACATATACATGCTGTGTTGCATTATATTCTTTGAATTGAATTTTGTTTACTTTTGAATAATCCTGGCTTTTACATTTGTACTAATGGAAACCTTGTTGTATGTCGCATCCACATAGTTGAGTAACAGTTTGGCATTGTTACCTTTGGCTATATCATAGAAACCCAAAGCTAACAACTTAAACTTAGTGGCATGCTTTATTTTTTTTTTAGCTTGTGATTATTTTTAAGCAGAAGGACTTCAGCATGGTGGCTCTTCGGCTGGTCTTCTTGTGCTAATTTGCCAGGTTGACTGGAGACTGATTAGTCTCCCAGCTGTCATTTGGCTGAATGATGGCAATGACCCTTGTCACTAGCATCTACTAGGCTATGTGTCTCCAGTATCTAGTAGGCTAGCCTTTGTAACTTAACTGGCTTTAAAAGGCAGCCACAGGCAGGGCAGTCCACAAGGTAACAACATCTTTCTCCTCTTTCTTTTCCTCTCCTCTTCTCTCCTCCTCCTCCTCCTCCTCCTCCTCGTCTCCTCCTCCTCCTCCTCCTCCTCCTCCTCCTCCTCCTCCTCCTCCTCCTCCTCCTCCTCCTCCTCCTCCTTCTTCTTCTTCTTCTTCTTCTTCTTTCTTTTTCTTTCCTAGGGCTTGAACTTAAGGCCTGGGCACTGTCCTTGAGCTTTCTCAAAGCTAGCATTTTACCACTTAACCTACAGCATCACTTCCAGCTTTCTCTGTGTATGTGGTATTAAGGAATGGAACCCAAGATTTCGTGTATGCTAGGCAAGCACTCTACCACTAGGCCAAACTCCTGGCCATACCTTTCAAACCTTAGTACGTGTTTGCTAATCACATAGCCAAGTTCAAATTCAGTATGTTCTGCTTCTTGGTGGAGCAAATATTTGCTACATTGGCTCTGCCATCTACTTATAAAGTTGAAATAATCTTAAACCTATGTTTAAGTAAACTTAGTAAATTTAGTAAAATTAAAGTTGAACATTATTTTGAGCCCAAAATCATTTCACTATGACCTAGATTTTCAACTGAAAACTAACTTTTATGATACAAATTATTTTGAACAAGAAAATGGAGATTTAATCAGAATCCATATGGACCATGCATATTTAGCTTTACTAAAACAACAACAACAAAACAACAACAACCACACACACACACATACACACACACACACACACACACACACACACACACACACACACACACACACTGAATAGCCATCAGCAATCATGATGTGCCTTTTAAAAAATGTGACCTAATTGCCGCTGCATTGGAGTGTGGATAACTTCTAAGGAAAAGAATCAGAGGAAATTCAATGGCTCATTCTTGCACAGCCAATATTATATGGTATTGCACTCCTGCTATAACAAAGCTATTAAATTGAAAATTTACTAGAAAAGGAAGATCTAGTTGTATGACTGTATGAAATAGCAGATATTGTGCTATGAGTATACTCCTATTTTCCAATACTTAAAGCACCTGCCCTCCAGAAAGGAAACCAGTATTGAGTATGTCAACTCTCATCTCCATCGTGTTAATCTCATTATCAATTCAGCTGCTTGCTTGAGAACCCATCAAATCCATCCAAAGTGCTCTGAGGGCTTCCTACGTCTAATTACAAATTGTGGAATACTAATTTTGGTGTCAATCAATCACAAAACCAGTGTACATACTCCCACTTCCTAGGGGCATTGAAAATCAATGTCTCTGTCTGCCACTCTTATTTCAATTCTCTGGACCTCGGTTATCTGTTGGCATATGTGTCTACATCATGGATACTACCTTTTTTCTTGTTAATAAAAAACAGTATTTTCTTCTGAAAATCTCATTTATTTTATAGCACATTAAGATAACTATTTTGCCTGATCTACTACTTGAAATAGTTTTTTCCAAAATGTAGGGCCTTATTAATGTAAATTTAAACTTCTCTCCTTTTTTTGCACAATCCTCTTGACCTTTTATTAGTTCTGTCATGTATTTTAGCAAACCCCTTTCATATCAAGTGCCTCTCAAAGGCTTCCAGCAGCCTTCCTTTTTCTTTAACATGAAAATAGTCCAACCTGGGTTCAAGTTTGATTTTGCCCATTGCCTGCATGTGTCTTACCTTTTCTAGGCTTCTACTTCCTGGATTATGAAGTGGGATCGTATCTGCTGCTTTGAGATGCTTGAGCGGACTGAGTTAAATGATGCTTGTGGAAGTTTTGCACACTCATTGCCAGTCTGTGCCTCCACCTCCACTGGCATCACACATATCACACACTACTCTGCAGTCAGTGGCACTTTTTTTATTTCTTATTTTCGGGGTTACAGTTACATTCATGAGGGTGCATTCTCACACATTGATACCCCTTCTCACGCTTTTGTCCCTATTTTTCTCCACCCACCCCCTCCCAATCATCTTGTTCCCCCCTTCCCTTTCCTATTTCAAATAAACAAATAAATGTACATACAATATACCAGTAACAAAGTTAGATACTGTAACAATATGAGATTAACCAAAGGGCAAAAAAAGAGAAGAGAAATAACATAGTACATTAAGAACAACAATCACACAAGATAAAGCTCTTATTTCCATATCCTAGATATCCTGTCCTTTAATCTCATCCTATATGACCTTATGTACCTAGGTTTTTAGCTATTGTGATCCTCTGCTATGAGTGTCCTAGATGTGTACTAATTATTACAAATGAGGGATGCCATTGAGCCTATGCTCCTTTGGGTCTGGCTTACTTCACTTAATATGATTTTTTCCAAGTCTTTCCATTTCCTTACAAATGGGGCGATGTCATTCTTTCTAATGGCTGCATAGAATTCCATTGTGTGTAAATACCACATCTTGTTGATCCAGTCATCTACTGAGGGGCATCTGGGTTGGTTCCATATCTTTACTCTGGTAAATAGTGCTGCAATGAACATCATTGAGTGGCACTTCTTTTTAAGTCAAGATTAATTTCTAAGACAGTGGCAGTATGTCTTAGCCTTTCACTGGTCATCAGGCAAGCGTAGTTAAATGCCCTTTCTAAGGTTCTTCAGGAGTTACAAACCATCCTCATTTCTCCCAGCTCACCCTTTTTAAGGATAGAGTCTGTGAACTGCCCTCTGATAAGAGGCCATTTAGTAAATGTCTGGATTTGATAGCAGATTTTGTTGTTGCCCCTGGCTCAGGGATGTGTTTTAACTCTGTTTTAGCTTCATGGGGGGAGGGAAACCATCTTTAAGCAATCTTCCAGTTGTCAGCCAAGCCAGTGTGATGGTTAAGACTTCTCTGTGCTGTGTTGAGCCAGCCTGCCACTGAGTGCCCTATTGTCAACTGACTTCCACGTTTGTGGAGAGCAGCTGATGTGTCCACTTGCTGCAGAGCAACAGCCGGCTGCCTCTCCCATCCATGTGCTGCTGTCCCAGGTACCAACAGCTGCTTGGCTACCAGGTAGAGCATCTGAGAGAACAAGAACACCACTTTTGGAGTTCCCTGGACTTCACACTCTTAACTGACATGACAAGTCACCAGATGGAGTTCATTCCTCATGCAGTTCCTAGATTGAATTAGCACTTTTGAGTTAAGAAAACCAAAACAGACAAAAGGACATGGTTGCACAATGCTAATATCTTACACTGCGGCAGAACCAATCAGGTTTTAGCCTGTTCATGAAATCATGCCAAGTAGGAATGAAGTTTCAATTTGGGTATGGAATCACCCACATATTTTAGTGATCACAGCTAAAACAACATTTGCACAGGCCTTGTGTATCATATTTACCCTAGAGTGACTTGTCCCTTTCATCCGTGTCTCTCAGCTGTCACCCCATGTCTGGAGAGTGTGCCTGCAAGCCAGGCTGGTCGGGGCTTTACTGTAATGAGACATGCTCTCCTGGGTTCTACGGAGAAGCGTGCCAACAGATCTGCAGCTGCCAGAACGGAGCTGACTGCGACAGTGGGACTGGAAAGTGCACCTGTGCACCCGGATTCAAAGTGAGTGACTTGGTCTCTGGAGGCAAAAGAAGAGGGGGTCCAGTGGAGACTGTATAAATGCCATGATTTATCTGATCTATTTTAAAGTAAGAGTGAGTATGCTCAAATAGTTCACATCATTGACAAGAAGAAAAATAGCGAAGTACAAATAGAAATATCAACAATAATGGCTTTCAGATGACAACTTGGAAAGCTCATAAAACTATAAATATGTCTTTCTTTCTTTCTTTCTTTCTTTCTTTCTTTCGTTCTTTCTTTATTGGCACTATTGGGTTTGATCTGAGCCTCTTACTTTCTAGGCAGGCATTCTACAGCTTGAACTATACCTCTAGTCCTTTCTGCACTAATTATTTTGAGACAAGGTCTTGCTTTTTGGCTAGGTCCTTGCCTGCTGGTCTGCAGTTTTCAGGACTTCTTAGCTATACGTTAAGAATATTTATTTCAAAAGCAAATATGCTGTTTTTAATTCATTTCCTCCCTTTCTAAAGAAGCCAACACCAAATTATGAAGAATATGGATAGTTATTTGGGAGTATATAATATAGAACGAGTAGATCCGAAAGTCACAGAACTTAAAGACCTACACAGGGCTTTCTAACCTATATCCCAGTCCTTTGGCCAAGCCCTTTCATTAGTTAGCCTTGTTTCTAGAGTCCCTATGTTTATGTATTTATTTTTAAATGAAATGTCCTTCAGTCCTTGGAATGTCCTTGGAACTCAATTTTGTGTTGAATGCTCACTGTTGGATAAATTCAATCAATCATGCTGCTGTTGGAGCCACGCTTTGTAGCTTTGTACATTAGGCAAGAAACACTGGCACCTAATGTATACTCCATATTTGTGTTTACATATTTACTGACACTGACTTTATAACTGTGGTTTATTTTTACATATCTGAGCAAGGATGGAAGGTTTATATTTATTTTAGTTCTGTATGAAGACAAATCTACTGAAAGTAGTGGGTTATTTATAAGGTTCCATTTAATCCTCTATCCTAAACATAGACCAGTACTGTGCTTGAATCCCTAAAATTTGCATCGTGGTGACATAATAGCAACTGAGAAAATAGAGAGTGTTAAAATAAGAAAAGAAGTATAATTAGCATTACCCAAATATACTCTTTATTTATATTGGACTGATTCCAGATGACAAAATAACCTGAAGTTTGCTCTCTATTCCCATATAGGGAGGTGACTGCTCTACCCCGTGTCCTCTGGGAACCTATGGTGTAAACTGTTCCTCTCGCTGTGGCTGTAAAAACAATGCAGTCTGCTCTCCTGTGGATGGATCTTGTATTTGCAAGGCAGGTAAGATTGGGTGAATTCTGTTTCTTGTTTGGTACTGCTCCTGATACTAAAGTCACAAGAGAGAAACTTTGACTGGGGTTCTAGTGCCAGCTGCACCAAAATTCAGCACAAACCCTCCGCCCCTCATTTCACGTGAGCCCTTGTGCCCGGAGTAAAGAAAAAGACACTAGATGATCTCAAATTTTGCCAGCATTGGGAGTCTGGGAGTCTGTGCTTTGGAGAAGAGTAAATAAGCAGACATGGGTCTGTGCCCCTAAGTTGACTGGCCTGGACTTGTGACAAGAAGTGCAGCCAGCACAGATTTTATGGGAAGGCCAGAATGCGACCATCTGTAACTGCAGCCAGGCCTTTGGATTCACGTTATTCACAGCAAATGGAGTCCTGTGTCAAAGGTAGGGTTGTTCTTTCAAACACAAACCTGACTCTCATGCCATATAGACATCCCAGCTTCTCTGAACAAATCTCAGCCTTTCCAAATTGTGCATTGCTGTGCAATAAAGGTGCCTCCACACCAGTTCCTCTCCCCGGAGCCCAGCAGAGCTTCTCCTGTGAGCTGGCATCTTGCACAGATGGCACAGCTCCCTCTGCGGCCTGGGTCCTTGGGGGAGGCCTTTGTCCTCACCAGAGCCGAAGCTTGCTGGGGCAAGGTGCACCTGCAAGTTGACTCTACAGGGCAAGGAGGCTTGGAAAGCCCCAGCCAAACTCCTTGTGCCTTCGTTGGCTCACAGACTCTGGCATTCTTTCTCGTAGGCTGGCATGGGGTGGACTGCTCCATACGCTGTCCCAGTGGCACCTGGGGCTTTGGCTGCAACTTAACGTGCCAGTGCCTCCACGGAGGAGCATGCAACACCTTGGATGGGACTTGCACGTGTGCCCCCGGATGGCGAGGCGGGAAATGCGAACTGCCCTGCCAGGTATACCTGCTCTGACTGTGATTGGCTTCCTTTTGTAGTTTCCTTGATTGACCATGGTGGGTTGTGAACCAAAGGTCACTGTTAGGAGAGCTGAGGTGGTCTTGTGGATGAGAAGGGCCCGGCTTGATAAGAACGCTTGCCGAGTTTCCTTGATTTCCAGTGTGGTTCTCCAATCCCATGTAAAGGCTTTCTGTATCTTATTTTGCCCATCTCTCCCTGGCAGCAAGGCAACAGCAGTGGTCTAGCACTCACGGTAGGCCTGTGAACTCTGCAAATAGTTTGTTTCCATTATAATGGAAATCACTAGTCTTTAGGGTGGGAAATCTGAAATAGGAGGTGGAAAAATGTTCATTGAAGTGAAGAAAGAGGCTGGGGAAGTAACTTGCTTTACTGTAAATATCTCTGGAGGCACAAGAATCGCCTAAGGTTTCCCTCATTCAGCATTCCATTCCCTTGACCTACTATGCCTGCCTCATTAGAAATCTCTTACTGGAGGGCACACATGGGAAACACATTGTATAGGAACCTGCTGCTTTCCTAAGCACTTTGCTGGGGTTTTTGTCTTGTTTGCATCAGTCTTTGCTCCTGTCATTCAGTGGTGTATATTCTTTGCCTCCAGGACATCATCAGATAGCTGGGTAAATGTGTGGCCACTGTGAATGGGGCCCCTCAGAAAAGGACTTCCACTGAGGCTCTGGTTTCTCTGGGGTTCCTCTTGATTAAGTCTAACCTATTTCCCACAGTAAAGAGGATTCCTGTCTGGAGCTATTCCCCCAGGACCGAATTGAGTTAGCCTTATTATTCTTCCTCAGACCAATGAACAAACCATTTACATCTGAAGAAGGAGTAGAAACGCATCTTCTTTCTATAAGATACTCTTTCCTGCCTAAGAGTAGACTGTATTGTTATAGGAATCTTTAGGAATCAAAGAAAATATGTTAATCAGTTGTAGTTTATGACAAAATAAGGTTTCTTAAATTAAAGATGTTTACATATATCTTATGTATGTGTATCAACATCCTGGCATAATCATTCCACTGTTCATACATCTCAAACATTCCGTGAGGCACAAATGACTGGCATTTGGGGGAGGGGATTAGTGCATGCTTTCAGGTGGTTAAGGGAAGTAGTTGGCAGTCCTTTGTCTGCCATCAAGGGATTTCCCAGGCTCTCCTCACTGTCTTTAACTCCATTTTCTTCCAGGATGGCACATACGGACTGAACTGTGCTGAACGCTGTGACTGTAGCCATGCCGATGGCTGCCACCCTACCACAGGCCACTGTCGCTGCCTCCCTGGATGGTCAGGTGAGAGCCAAGAGTTGCTACTCAAAAGGGAAGTCAAGAACTTAGGGGTTGTTCCTTGCACCTTCAGAAGCATCTATACCAGTCAACATTTCAGTAAAAGCAAAAACTGTAGCTCGATCTCCAGTAAATGGACAGGTGTCCCCAGGAAATGGAATTGCTAGGTTTTTAACTAAGCTGTAATTGTAAGAAGACAGGCCATTGAGACAGGAGTCATGTGACTCTGCAATGAACTCTAGTGGATGGGACAAAAACTTAAGCCTGAATGTTTATGCGGTGAATATTCCGCCTATTCAATATTCTTTCTTAGATTTGAAATTTTTAAGGGGCCGGGAGTGTGGCCTAGGAGTTGTTTTCTCAGGATCACACTGGATTTTTCACCAGCCATGTATCAGGGCTCTAGTCTATGAACATATCTGCCTTTTTGCTTTGCATTTCCCTAGTGGTTAATGAGGTTGAGGATCTATCTCCAGAGAGATTGGACATCTCCCCATCTTTGTAGAAAAAGAATCTTTGTTAATTTTTAATTGGGTTACTTTATACTGTGATGGTTCTTTTAATTTTTTTATTTGTGATGATCCTGGGACTTGAACTCAGATGTGGTTGTCTCTAAACATTTTTGCTCAAAGCTGGTACTCCACCACATAACTCCACTTAGGAAGTTTTAGTAGTTAGTGGAGATAAGAGTTTCAAGAACTTTGCTGCCCAGACTGGCTTCAAACGATGATCCTCAGATCTCAGCCTCCTAAGTAACTAGGCATGAGCCATCAGCATCTGGCTTGTAACGATTTTTTATACATAGATAATGGCCTTCATCAGATATATTTGCAAGTATTCTCTCATTTTTGAGGTGTTTTATTTTTTAACACTTTTTTTAGTACCTTAATGGTATACCTTGTAGCAGAAAAAAGTTTCTGATACAAAAGTCCAGCTTATTTATTTAAAAATTTTTGTTGCCTGGGCTTTTGGTGGCAACTCTGAAAAGTCTGAACTTTTGGGCCAGGAATGTGGCCTAGTAGTAGAGTGCTTGCCTAGCGTGCATGAAGAACAGGTTCAATCTCTTGATATCACATACATAGAAAAGCCAGAAGTGGTGCTGTGGTAGAGCACTGACCTTGAGGAAAGCCCAAGGACAGTGCTCAGGCCCTGAGTTCAAGCCCCAGGACTGGCAAAAAAAAATGAATTTTTGGTTTTACATTTAGGTCTTGACCCATTTTGAGTTTTAGGTCTTGACCCATTTTTAGTTAACTTGTTTTGCCATTACTGGGGTTTGAACTCAGATGCATGCACTTGCTTCATTTGCTCTCTCATAGTTAGAACTTTACTATTTGAGGCACGCTTGCACTTTGCCTTTTTGCTAATTGTTTTGGAGACAGAGTTTTCCTGGGCTGGTTTTGAATCATAATTCTCTAGATTTCAGCCTCTTGAGTAGGATTACACACTTGAATCTCTGGCCCCAAGTCAAGTTAACTTTTTAAATGATATAGTTATGGTATTTTATATGCGTGCATCCAGTAGTCCCAACAAAATTTGTTGTGAAAACTGTTTCTCATTGAATTAACTGAATACCCTTGTCAAAAGTCAGTTTCTCACTAGGCACTAGAGGTGCATGCCTATACTTCTAGCTACTCAGGGGACTAGGATCTGAAGATTTGGGTTTGAAGTCAGCTTAGGCAGGAAAGTCTGAGACCCTTATCTCCAATTAACAACTTTAAAAATGTTGGAAGTAGAGTTATGGTTCAAATGCTAGAAAGCTTGTCCTGAGCAAGAAAAAGCTCAGAGATAGGAAAGTACCCAGGCCCTGAATCCAATCCCTAAAACCAGCATACACACACACACACACACACACACACACACACACACACACACACACACAATCCATCAATCAATCAATTTCTTATAAATATGAGATTTGCTTCTGGATTTTTTATTATATCACATTGGTCTCTATATTTATTCTTTTGCCTGCACCACATTATTTTGATTACTGTAGATTTGAAGGAAGTTTCAAAACTGAAAATTTTAAGTCTCCAAGCTTATTTTTTCCCAGGGTTGTTTTTATTGTTCTGGGTCTTTAGATTTTTGTATGAACTTAGGACCAACATAATTTCTATTGAGAAGCAAGGTCGAAGTATAATGGGAATTCACTCATCAATCTATTTGGGGACTATTGCCAACCTGCCTTGCTACCATATTGTTTTCAGATTCACAAACAGGAGAGATTCTCTTCAGTGTTGTCTGTTGGACCCTCAAAAATTGATTTAGAGTTTCTTTGGTTACTGGCAGGATCAGACTGAGCGGAGCTGCCATACACTTGATTTCTAAAATTCGAGAGCCACTTTGGGAAACAGAAAATGGTGAAACAACATATTTCATTTTCTCCCCACCGGAGTCACCCACAAACTCAAGGGCACCTGACCCAATAGTCTCTTCTTGACCTGTCAAGTTCTGACTTTATAATGTGAAACTTTGGTTGCCCTATGTCTCTAGACTCTGATGACTAAATGTTAAACCTGAATCATACCAGGGAATAAGCCAGATTTCGAGACTTCACCAGGCTTCTTGAACTTCTCAAACAGACTGACCAGTACTATTTCAATGAACATGGTGCTAAATGAGCCTTTCAGCAAACATATAACCTTGCTAACAGACAGTCTACATCATTTGGGCCATTCTCTATTCAATCTACTTCCTGGCGTAGAAATAATAGATGGAGGGTGGGAAGTGATCTTGGCTATGCCAATCAATTGTCCAAGTACCTACCAGCTTTGATGATTTAGAACTAATCTGTGAGTGAGAAAAGCAAGAGATGGTTTGGCTTGAAGCCAGTTAGAAAATGTGCTGCTTGCATTCCACAGTCTGGGTCATGGGGTAAGACGAATGATCCCATCTGGCCTCAGACCTCTCATGCTTCTGAGGAAATGCGGTGGGTTTGCTGTACAATGTAATCTTGTAATCCTCTGTCCATCTGAGACTGGCTTGCCTCTCCTAGGGGGAAGAAGCGTTACTGCCTTGAGGTTCTGTCTCTTGTTGTCCACTGTTTCCTTGCTGCGTGGCCTTTATTGCTCCTAGGTCAACTCGCTTGTCCAAAGGCTGTCTTTTTCTGGGTCTTCTGTGTAATCTCTTAGCATGTTAACACCTGTTCACTTCTAGGCCATGTCTTGGACACACACATGCACACTTACACTCACACACCATATACCACACGCATGTCCCCACATATCACATACTGCTATAACAAAAGGATTATTTGGAAGTCAAATGAAATATAGCTTTATGCAGATAGATACATAAACATATGTATATTTCTAGACAAATGGAATGATATGGTTTATAAAGCTTTTCCTAAAACCCAATACAAATAGGTTAGTGTTTCTTTCTTTCTTCCTGCTGTGACTTCAATCAGCCTGAACACCTGTTTGCTTGAGTAAATCAAGGTCTACAGCTAATCAACGTCTCATTCCAGCCGTCTGGAAACACATACAATCTGCAGCCTGGTTCCCAGCTCTAGCCAACTTCCCCGTTGCCTGAGAATTCTAAGTTGTGCATTTCCAGTTGCTACCTCATACCTACTGAAGGAGAATTTGGAGGGCAGGTGACATGGATGGAGCCCTTGAAACTACTTCTGTAAAATTTTAGAAAAAAATTGAAAATTATTTAAGGTGCCCTCCTTGGCTGAGGAAATGAGAGCTATATGTCACCCTGACTTAACCACTTGTCAAGGGGGCCATTGTGTCATGTACAACCTGCATAACCTGACTTGGTAGTTCTGTCTGTTATTGTAACAATTGTCCCAGGAGCCTGGAAAGTGGCCATTATCTTTTAGTAAAATGGTATCTACGATACATGAGTACCACAATCACTGAAGAATTTGGGGTCTAGGAGAATATCCCTTTGGCAAAAACTTTAGACCAGTGGCAAAAGAGAAGAGAAAACTCAAGCATGCATTTGGTACTGAATTTTTTTTTAAGAGAATTAAGCTGGTAGAAAGGTGAGGAATGCAGCACACTGCCGCTAGATAGCATGGGAGAAACGAGCTGTGGTGCCATGGTGAGAAAGGGACAGGAGAAGAGGAGAGGTGTGGTGCCTACCTGAGCACAGGCAGGAATAGGATAATGGGAAGGAGGAGCCTTCTGTGAATCGATGAGAAGATTCCAGCTTGTGTACTTGTTCCAGGAGCAGAAGCTGAATCTACTCAACCTTCCCACCAGGACAGTCCTTTCTAGCTTTCCCCAGCTACCAAGTGTGTCCAGAGTGGCAAATGAACTGTCCCCCTAGCAACCAACCTGCCCCAAGGCTCTCATGCAAGTCAGTTGACACCTCAGTGATTACAGTAAGGAGAGCCTCACCTTCTCTCATTCAGAGACACAAAAGGGCAAAGGTGAGTAAAACCTAGGGAGTTTATCGATGAACTTAACACCCAAGCTCCCAATGATTACAAGTTCTAATGCTTTACTCTTTGACTCTTTTGGGCGTTGAGGGGTTGGGAGGGTGTCTGTAGGTGAGGATTTGCAGAGATGTTAGATTACAGCAGAAGTTTAAGTCTCTAGAGGGAGTGGAGAGAGGTGCTTGTTAAAAATGATAATACAAATTTAAAAGGCTGCCATAAACCCCAAGCCCTCAGATCTACCATTCTACCCAGAAGCCGGCCCTGCTCTGTTTTTTTTTCTCCTGGATTAAGGCAGGTGGAGTTTTCCAGCATTTTTGTCTCAAACCTGTTGACGTAAAGATCTCTCATAAACATGACTGGCAGACACTTCTCAACTTGGTTACTTACATGACAGCAGATTCATGAAAATCAACAATGTGCCAATGGAAAGGTTTGATGTAACTACCATATGTTGAAGATCGCTAAGCCCTATGCCAGCACAGTGCTGGGGTGCTGGAAATATAAAATGTGATACTAGCCCCACATCCTGCAGATCTCACATTCTACTGGAATGATGTCTATGGTCATAGATTCACCATAAATAACTTTGCTCTACTATATTAGACCTTCTCGTTGATCATCATTGATCAAAGGACCAGCAATGCAGGACACATCTAGTAATTTCTCCCTCCCAGTATCAGCAAGCCCAATTAGTATTAGCAAATCTTTCTTTGTTCTAATATATATTTAATAGCTTTTTAATGAAAGATCAAGACACTGAGTGGAACTCATTTCCTTTTTTTTCTGTTTCACTTTCCAAATGTTGCAATACCAGCAAGACGAATCAAAACAATTAAGCAAGACAAGGAATGGGGGAGGGGCTATGTTTTTGAGAGGAGGAAATAGTGACACTCAGAGGATGTGCTTACTATGTTCATGCAGTTACCTGGGCCCAGTGAATGTTGATCCCATGTTGGGCATAATGCATCAGGCATTAAACGAGAGGACCTTTCTTCAGAGCTGCTTAGCTGAAGTTTATCAGGATCTTTCAGCCATCGCCTAGCAACTTGTGAAGCCTATCAAAGAGCTCTTTGTCCTCCCTCTTGGCACAAACTTCCCCTCACAGATCTCCTTATCAGCATTAGAACATTTATCACGGGGAAAAATGTTTCCACTGAATCCAAGATTGCCTCGGATTTAAAGCTACCTCATTCCCAGCCAACCCCATCCCCACCTACAAATATTTTACAAAGTTAGGTCCTCAGGAATTGGTTTTAAGCCTTTTATTAGTAAACATTCCAAGGACCATTTCTTTAAATTGTCTTCTAGTGTTCTATAATCTGGGTTAACATGAACAACAAAACAAAACAAAAAACACTGCCCTGGGCTCCCTAATTGTCTGTCTTCTTAAAGAACAAAAACAAAAACAACCAAGGCAGCAATTTCTACTCTTTTTGCTGAGAAGGGTCAGCAATACAGCACACATCTCATATAAGCTTTGTCTTCCAAATGTGAATGAAGATTTCAGAGAAGGAAAGAACGTTGTTGATTGATTTACTGAATACATAGGTCTTACCATCTGTGTGCTGGCCTCTATGGGGAAGTAAACAACCTCTTCCTCTTTTCCTCCTTCCCCCTCCTCCCTCTCCCTCCCTGTCCTCTCCCTGTCTGTGTCTATCATCTCCCTCTCCCTTTCTTTCCCTCAACCTCTGTCTTTATCTCTGTCTCTATCTCTATCATCTCTTCTTCGAGAATTAATTGCTTTGGCTTGGCTGGGGCAAAGAGCATGGAGCATGGGAGATTCTTCATCTGCAGTTTCTTCTATACATCTCTACTATTATTTTTCTTCTCCGTATCACAACTGCAATCCATTTAGTTCAGTGTCATGTTATTTTTTTTTATCATTGCTTGCCTCAGCAGCTTCAAACACCCACTTGATTGACCTCCTTTCTTTTGGATTCCCCTCTTCAAGTCTCCCTGTCCTCCTATAAAACACAAATCTAGTCATGCCCCTTCTCCAAGCCCCTTCCCTGGTTCCTTTCAACACCAGGGAGATGTTTGAGCTTCACCATGCTGCCTTCTGGGCTCTACATCATCCAGCAGCATTTCCTGGGTGCTTGTGGGCCACCCCTGCTTCTGTTCAGCCCAGAGTCTGTTCTGCACCCAACACTTGAAGTCCCTGAAGGATCGCCACACACTTCTCTGGGCTTCTCCCTTGCACCCACTGGTTCTTCTGGTAGGGATCACCTTCCTGCTTTGCCAGCTCACTTCCTACCCTGGTCAGGGTCCCAAGACAGAAACCCAAGACAGGCCTCAGCTGGAGCTTTTGTTACCCTGAATTTTCTTTCTTGGAGAACTTCTCAACATCTGGCTGTTTGAATGAGTATTGACTTTTCTTTTCATGTCTCTGAGACATAAGAAAATGACAAGATGTCTTACAGATCTCTAACAAAGTTGGCAAAAAAAAAAGTGAGATGAGATCAATAGAAATAATTGAAAGATGGAGAGTGAGTTGATTAAAACAACTTTAAAGCAACTTTAAGCTGTTGTTCAGTTGGCCAGTGTGTGCCACTGCAGAGTGGTCCTTACATTGAGATGACTCTGGCAGCCTTATATGGAGGAAGGACTCAAGACTCTCTCCATGAGCCTCACTGTCTAAAATCACACAATTAGATATTTATTTCTTAAGACTTTAAAACATGCACTCTGTAAAAATATAATCTCCAAAGAAGGTAGACCTCAGCATAATAGATTTGTCTTGACTTTCCCTAGCTTCCAAAGGGATGGGCAGATGGCCGGAGGCAAAGGGTCTGGGGGTTGGGGTAGTAGAGGGAAAGAAGAAGCCAGCAGAAAGAAGGGAGTCTTTTGTCTCCCCTTGGATTTGTCCCTGATTAAGGATGAGGTATTGATAGATGCAAAGCGATAACTCACTTTCACTGGTGAAAACAGAACGGGGCTTGAATTTTTTAAAGGGGGTTGGTAAGAGAATATTAATAATTTACATTCAATAAAAAGATTATTTTTTGCAATCCTAAGGTAAACATTATTTAAAATTTAGCCTGGTTCTGCTGAAGTATGTATATATGATTGGAGACAAAGGTGGACAGATGACCTGTAGAATTCTCAGTGAGTTTTGGGAAATTCAATAATGGGTAAATTGTGTGAAAGGAGCTTATTTCTATAATTGATCTCCCAACTATTTCATAGGCCCTGTGGAACTTATATGACAACTGCCTTGATAAAGTTGATTTTGATGGATAGTTATGCTAACCAGCTGGGCATATCTCTTAAAGGATGAGGAAGCAGATGCTAAATAAAGAATCACTTTATTTGCATTGCCAATCCGACCTGTGGTCATTTTTCTTAATGGGCTGTGATTGAGAATGTGCCAAGGCATGCATAAATCGGGATAACCTAAAATGGATAAAGGCAACATCTATTTTTGACCCGAGGTGTATATCATTCTATCTTTACTAAATTTGTGAATAATGTGAAGCAATGATTTGGCAAGTAGCTGACAAGCTAAATCACTTCTCAAGCCCCATTCCGCACCCCACCTAAAAAAAAAAAAAAAAAAACCAAAAAAAACCCCATGAAAATTCATGACTAATTTTCAGGGTGATTTCTGGCTAACCAGATAACTGCCTAACTTCCATTTCCTCCGGCCTGTCCCTGACCAAAATGCCCAGAGATGCCTGCCTCTCCCTGAAAGAGTTGTCTCTATGTGAGCCATAACTACTCAGGAGCTCTGGCTACCAGTCAGAGTGAGGAACCTGAGTTCCAGTGGAGAATAAAGGGTGTGGCAGGCTAGCCGAGAATGAAGTCTGTGGTAGGTTAGCCCTGCTAATGGTTACTTCCAAGTCACAAAACAAAGTGCATGGCTTCATTTTGAAGTTGATTCCTTCCTAGTATGTTGGCAAATGTGCCTAGGAGAGGTGTTTGGTTAAAAAGGTCAACTGATACTTACTTCCTGGCTGCTGAAAATCATTTGGAGAGGGTAGAATTTGCAATTCCATCCCAGCTTTCCAAAACAGATCTGAAAAGTAAGATAATATGAATATAACATATATGTAGATATACTTAGAGCCATATACAAATAAGCACAGAAAAAAATTAACTAACGTATAGTCTTTGCAGGGGAGGGTTCCAATAGTGTGACTTCAACTTGTTTAGCAAAATATATACCAAGAAGCTGATGTGTATCCGTAGAGAGAGGCAGTTAAGAGGAGAGCGGAATGCAAGCGAATGGAGAGAGGAGTGGTGAGTGGGTACAGTCAGGAATCCAGGATACGCAGGTGAAAATGGAACCAGGTCACTTGATAGCAAAGGGAAGGGATTTGTATTTATGCATTTTCTTGTATACCATGCATTTTATTCACAAATGGACATCTTGAGTTGACACCCCTTTGTACAACTAATTAAAAACAATAAATAACAAATAATAAAATATTTGTAAACAGAAAAATTTATAGTATGCCCAACCAAATTGGGGGAACCCCAATTTGAACCCCAGTGAGTTTTATAAACAGACCCAATTGTCTTGTCTTCAGACAACCATCTGAGCTGTGGTAAAAGCCTATTGTTGACTCACGCTAGACATAATGAGACCTCTGGCTTTCTTTCCTACCAATAAGCTACGTCTTGGGAAGGGGACTTTCAGATGAAGAACACAGGGGCAGGAGCAACTGGAGAAGGATTCATTCAGCAGAGATATCTGTGTGCCAATTAATGCCATCCCTGTGATAACACATAGTGCTTCTGGGTTAAGAGTTCAGATCCCAATGACTTTTCTCCTAACAACTGCAATGCCACAACATGCTCTTCCCAGCATCCTAGGTGCTGGTAACTGTTATGTATGGGAAAGGGGAGAAGGTAAATGCTTCTTTTCACCATGTGTTCATTTGATCTGAGGCCAGCAATCCTCAGTTCACTCCTCATTGTAATTCACTGCCTTTCCATGTGGAGAGAATTTGTGAAGAGAACTCTGACTTAGAAAAAAACAGATCCCTGTTGTCTTTCAGATACAACTCCCTCAAATAAATTCTGGCTTGATATAGATTTTTGCAAGGTTAGTGGGTTTTTAAAAATATTTCCTTTAGGCATCTGGCTGTCCATTCATGGCTGATTCTAAAGTTTGTCTAGTTCCAAAATCAAAGTTATACACACACACACACACACACACACACACACTTTCCTAATAATCAATGGCTTAGACAATATAAATAATAGTGGCTAATTATAGTTTTCCAATGCAAGATTAAAACTTTAGGAACAAATCTGGACCAGCTGTTGGTTGCCCACACCTGTAATCCTACCTACTGAGAAAGTTAAGATCTGAGGATCACAGTTCAAAGCGAGCTTGGACAAGAAATCTGTGACTAGTCACCAAAAACCCAAAAGTGGAGTTTTAGCTCAAGTGGTAGAGCACCAGCCTTGAGCAAAAAAGCTAAGGGATATTGCCATGACCTTGATTTAAGCCCCAAGATTAGCACAACAATGAAAAAGGTGGGGAAGAATGAAGAATGAATTTTGTGGCTCATTTTATCTTTCATGTGTTATCAAAATATTTTAAGATTATGAGCATTTGTTTTCTCCAACGGAGAGTTCTCTTGATGTAAAACCCTTTAACCACTTAGGATGTGCCTTACCAGTATGGACTTTGTTATTTCTCTGTGAAAACAAAGAACATAAGAAGGGAGGAAATCAATAGTGTGATAAATTTTGCTTTTGACAGACTGAAGCTTTGCTTTCCCTGTGGCTTTCTCCTCACCCCGACTGAAGAACACTGCTCAATAGAGCAATGGTATTCTTCCTTGGGGACTGCATAGAAAATAGTTGCAGGTGTGATTTTCAGGTTATACAGTGTATGTATTGTGTCCTATATAAGATAACTGGATTCTAAACGGTCTCTGCTCAAGGTTGCTGGGACACCCAGTGCACCCAGTGAGCTTGGGCCTCATCTGTTCTTTGGCATCCACAGTAGCCCAATGTGCCCCATCCTCAAACTGTGTGCCTTGTTCCAGGTGTGCACTGTGACAGCGTGTGCGCGGAGGGCCGCTGGGGGCCCAACTGCTCTCTGTCCTGCCATTGTAAAAATGGGGCCTCATGCTCCCCTGACGATGGTGTCTGTGAATGTGCACCAGGATTTCGAGGCACCACATGCCAGAGAAGTAAGTGTCTCATTAGAGGATGACTTCTATCTGTCCTTCCTTGGGACCTGTATATAGAAAGACAGCCTTTTCTCCCCTCAAAGCCATGGGTTATAGTGATGTGGGTTGAAGCCCAGGATCAAGGAAGGTGTCATGGATGGCTTTTGTTGTTGTTGTTGTTGTTGCAGAATTGCCCTCAATAGCACTTTCTCAGGGACTCTATTCTTTTCACCCTCTAAGCCCAAGCTAACAGATGGGGCCTCGACCATTTCTTCCCACTAATGGTTTCATTTCTTTATTGGCATGATTGTTAAGATACTCGTGATTCTTCTTTAGAGTGTGCAAATCGTGTTCCAGAAATCCACTGACCTGTAAATATTTTATTCAGCAATTTGGCATGGGCTTTAGCTCTATTACCAGAAGTCAACATCAGCCAAACCTTGAGGCAAATCCTACATTCTGCTAGCAGTCCTAAAGTCAGTGCTACAGGGTGAACAGAATTGTAAAGTGAAAAATGGGGACAAGGGATATGGGTCAATGTCATCTGTAACATTTCCCCAAATATTTTAGTAAGTAAAATCAGGAAAGACCATCGCTATTATCACATATACTATTCTAATTCTTTTAAATTCTAATTCTTTTAAATTTCCCTTAGGAAATATTATATCAGTGTTATCACACTCTATTTTTTTAAATTTTCCTTTTCCCATTAAGAGCTATCCTGTTTGAATCCTATTAAAGTCATAGAATGCACATAAGTACTTAGCATCTTACTTTCCTGGTTTCTAATCAAAATCATGAGATTATACTGTTCATTGAAGAAACATCTAATTTTGACCACGAATTATTATATTACCAATCATGACTCTTAAATTATAATGGATTCACAAATAGGTTGAGATTTTAGAGTTTTATTTTCTTCACTCCTTTATTCATTAGAATTTTATTCCCTTCATTTCTTTATCCAGTCAACAAAATTCATTGAGCCCGTAGTATATGCCCACGCTTGAGCTAATTAAATAGCAAAATAAAGGATGAAGACATTCACTTATACTGGAGGTTTCAGAGTTTAGTGGCTTTATTTCCTTGTTGAAGATTGCCTTTCTTCCTACTGTTTCGTTTTATACTTGGAAAATTCTCTAGCTTTTATTTGGTTGTTGTTAAGTTTTCTTTTTCTTCCAAAGTTTTAACAAGGTCACGGTGTGCAATCGCTCTGAGTACCTCTCAGGAAGATAATTGAGTTTCTTCTGTGTTTTCAGTTTGCTCCCCTGGGTTTTATGGGCATCGCTGTAGCCAGACATGCCCGCAGTGTGTACACAGCAGCGGCCCATGCCACCACATCACAGGCCTGTGTGACTGCTTGCCCGGCTTTACTGGTGCCCTGTGCAATGAAGGTAAGGCTTCTAAGTCTTAGAAGGAGAGATGGTGAGCAGTAATCCCACTGTTTCTGGATTCAGACATCACAAGAGACACAACGTTTAATGCCCTCTGTAGGCTGTGTGAGCTCTGAAGAATGCTGGCTTCACATGCCAGCCAAAGCTCTATATTGTCTGCACTGTTATCCTCTTCAGGCTTAATTGGAAGCATCCTTCCATGAAAAATCAATATGAAGAAGGATTTTTGGACTCCCTGAGTGTGAAGTCCTTAAGTCAGATTTCGAGAAATGTGATGTCTCTTGGCTTGGGATGCTTTAATGAGGTCTTTGACTCTGTGTATTTGTTAAAATGAGTCCATTCAGGATTTGGGGTGGGGGTGCTGTAGAGTACAGACTACTGGCCAATGAATATCTGGGCTGGTGACCCTTCAAATATTTCCTGTCCTAAGATTCTGTGAGCTGGGTTGTGACTGTGAGTTACTGACCTCTGTTTTATTCGCAGTGTGTCCCAGTGGCAGATTTGGGAAAAACTGTGCAGGAATCTGCACCTGCACCAACAATGGCACATGTAACCCCATTGACAGGTCCTGTCAGTGTTACCCGGGTTGGATTGGCAGTGATTGCTCTCAGCGTAAGTCCCCTTGGAGAGTAATGGTTCAACACTTGTGTACTTTCTGACGCGTTTGTGTGTGTGTGTGTGTGTGTGTGTGTGTGTGTGTGTGTGTGTGTAATACATGACCAATAATCAGATGTGGTCTAGTTTTTAAAATCCCGTCCTTCATTAAAGTTCTAGTTCTAAATCACAATGATCGCTTGGGAATAATCTAAATAGGTAACATTTCTTCTTGTTGACTTTTCCACGAGACACCACTCAATGATTTAAAGCAAAAACAGGCATATTTTAAAAAGTTTATTTCCTTTTTGTGCCAGTCTTAAAAGGCTAAAGCTCTACTACTTGAGTCAGAGTTCTACTTCTGGATTTTTTTTGGTGGTTAATTGGCGATAAGAGTGTCACATACCTAGGATGGCTTCAGATTATGGAGCTCATAATTTGAAGCTACTCAGGAGGCTCAGATCTCAGCCTCCTGAGTAGCTAGGATTACAGATGTGAGCCACAGGTGCTCAGGGAGAAGAATGCTTCTTAAAGACAAAAGAAAAGGACAGGCAGGCAGGTAGGCCAGGTAGATAGAAAATGTACCTTGGTGGTAGACTACTTGCCTAGAATGTGCAAGAGTCTGGGTTTAATCTTCAGAAATGCAAGAAGTAAAGGAAAGGGAGGGAAGAAAAGTGGAAGGGAGAAAAGGAGGGAAAAAGAAGGAAGGAAGAAAAGAAGAAAAAGAGGGAGAAGAGCAGGAGAATATGGTGGTATCCATCTTTAACTGTAACACTCCAGAGGCAGAGTCAAGAGGATTTTGATTTTTGAGGCCACTCTGGGCTGTATACTAACACTCTAGGTGAAAAAGACAGGGAGAGAGATACAGAGAGACAGAGAAAAGTTGGGGGAAGGGGGAGAAAGGAAGAAAGGGAAAAAGGAGGGAAAAGGAGGGAGGGAAGGAGGCTGAGTCTGTCTCTGCTTTGTGTTTACATGGAGAGGTAACTAGAGAGACAGGAAGCAGGAGATTGACGAGCGTTTGGGCACCTGTTGGGCTTCCCTAGCAGACTTGGCTAAGTGGATTCATGTGCTGAGCTTATATCCTGAGCTCCACCCTGTCTCACTTGGATCACTCTTCTTCACTGAATTCAGATGGGGATACCATGACATCATGCGAGCATTCAGATTACTCATGCCATGGATAGATGGCATTGACTGCAAGCCATTGGCTCGTGCTTTGAAAGGACCATAGAGCAGCTTCTAAAGTTATTCAACTTTTGACCACGGATATCACACAAATGGGGTTAATCTAGTTTTATTCATTATAAGTTTTATAGCACATACTCAATTTTTGTGGAATCTATCATGCACATACGACAAATCAGAAAATGAATTTTTACTGGTTTACGTGATGGATTATTTGCTATTTAATTCCTATGCTACTTATCATCAATCTTTAGTATAAATAGATGAGAAATATATATTATGTATCTCTCTGAATTTAATATTTTTCTGCCAAGTGCTGTGATCCTAAACTACTCTGGAGAATGAGATCTGAGGATTACAGTTCAAAACCAGTCAGAGCAGAAAAGCCTGTGAGACTCTCCTCCCCAACTGACCAGCAAAAGGCAGAAATGGAGCTGTGGCTCAAGTGATAGAGTGACAACCTTGAACAAAAACCATCTAAGGGACAGTGCCCAGGCCCTGAATTCAAGCTTCACTCTCAGCATAAAGGGGGACAAAAAGGTACCCTTTATTTTGAAAGTTGTTCCTGTCCTCATTTGAGGAGGAATGTGCTGAAAGGACAGAAATGGGAACAGCACTCTGAATGGGGACAATGATTTGCTTGTCCCCAAGATTGCTGCAGCGGAAGCTCTTTATTTATTTATTTTGCTTCTCGTGGGATCACTGATTTCACTGATTTCCCTCTGAGCTCCGTGGCACCCTCTTAATACTTCTCATAGGGTGTCAGCCGGTTTAGAAAGTAAAATGTCTTTCGCAGTGATACAGAGATGGCGAAAAATTAAAATGTATATTCAGAGTCAGATGTCTTTGACAACATGGATTCTTTAAGACTCTGTTTCTCATATACCATGTGGAAATATAAATGCTGAGTAATATTTTCATTCTCTAATCATAATGGATAGAAGAGCCTAAAGACTGATGCAAAGTGGGTTACCATAGAAAAACACATTATGGGCATAAAGGTTTTACAAATACTTAATAGGTAGCACATAAGGAGTAGGTTGTTTTGGTAAAGTGGCCCAAATGTGCCACCAGATAGGCTGAGATGGTTTGTCGCATTCACCCTAAATTCCATTTCCATTATTGCATTTTGTTTGTTTCTGTTTTGGAAATACTGTCATTGGGACCCAGGGCCTAGCACTTGATAGGCAGATATTTTATCACTAAATCACAATTTCCCAACCCTCTCTCTGAGACTTACTGTACCCTTGAAGAGTGAAGATGTACTTATATAAAAACAACAACTATTTCCACGGATCTGTGTGACAAGAGTCACTATTAACTTTCATTGAAACAAAATTTCCTCATCTGTTAAGTGAGGGCATTTTCCTTAGAAAATCCACTGTAATGTCAATCATCACTTTTTTTTTTCCTCTTGCTCTTGGGTTAAAAAAAACCCACACTTCTGAGAGATCTTTATTTCATTTTTAAAACTACTTCAGATTCATTCATTATCTTCATTGTTTCATATTTTCTAGTGAATAATCACATAGAAATTTTATGTAACGCTCCTTTTAAGCAAATAAGTTCTTAAAAATAAGGCTAGAGATATAGCTCAAGTGGTAGAGGACCTGATTATAAGCATATGGCCCTTAGTAATAACCTCAGTACTTCAAAGGACAAAAAGCCAATTGTATTTCTGAAATACTACTATGAATAAAAAGTATTTACCCTGTAATCTCCCATTTTAATTTCACACACATCATATCTGACCTTCTCATTGCTCTTGAGTGGGCAAAGACCCTTTGTGATTTTATTTTATTGTCTTCTACTTCTTCCAGTTACTAGTTTCCATGAATCAACCAAATCTGACACTATCAGGATAATAAGTCTATAGCAATAATTGTGAGGTACAGCTAGCTGATGGGAAATCAAAGCCATAAGTCACATAACCTAAAGCACCCAAGTCAAATCCTTTTTCTCCCAGTTTTTGTGTGTAGGACTGGGGTTTAAATTCAGGGCCTTGTACTCTTGCTTAGCTTCTTAGCTTAAGGCTGATGCTCTACCACATGAGCCATACCTCCACTTTCTAGCTTTTAGGTGATTTAATTGGAGCAAAGAGTCTCTTGGACTTTCCTGCCTGGGCATTCTTCCAACCTTACTCTTAGCTCTCAGCCTCTTTTTTTTTTGTTTTATTTTTTTTTATTGTAATTAGTAAAAGGGTTACATGATATTTGCCAGATAGAAGGTGCATTAATTCACATACATTGATACCCTTTCACATGTCTTGGTACCCGTTTCCCTCCCCCCCCCACCCCCCCACCCGTCTTGATTTTCCCCCCTTCCCTATCAAATTTCAAATATCCAAATACAAATAAATTCAATATATCAGATAACAAAGTGAGATACTATACCAATATGAGATAACCAAGGGACAGCAAAGGAGATGAGAGACAACATAGTACATTAAGGACAACAATCATTCATTATATGGCTTTTGTTTCAGTATCCTGGAGGTCCTTTCAATTAGCTTCATATTATATGTCCTTATGTATCAAGATTTTGCTCTATTGCAAATCTCTGCTAGTAGAGCCCAAGGTTTCTACTGATTATGACGAATGAGGGAAACCATTGAGCCTAAGTTCCTTTGAGTCTGGCTTACTTCACTTAATATGATTTTTTCTAAGTCTTTCCTTTTCCTAACAAATGGGGCGATGTCATTCTTTCTGACAGCAGCATAGAATTCCATTGTGTACAAATACCACAACTTGTTGATCTACTCATCAACTGAGGGACATCTAGGTTGGTTCCATATCTTTGCTATGGTGAATAATGCTGCAATGAACATTGTTGTGCTAGTGGGTTTAGTATGTCCTTGTTTCTGGGTGGTTGGGTAAATGCCAAGTAGTGGAATTGCTGGGTCATAGGGGAGTTCTATGTTTAGCCTTTTGAGGCACTGCCACACTGCTTTCCATAGTGGTTGAACGAGTTTGCACTCCCACCAACAGTGTAGTAGTGATCCCTCCTGGCCACATCCCCTCCAGCATCTGTTGTCATTCATTTTCCTGATCCTGGCCATTCTAGCTGGAGTGAGGTGGAATCTTAGAGTTGTTTTGATTTGCATTTCTTTTATGACCAGAGATGTTGAGCATTTCTTCATGTGTCTATAGGCCATTTTTGTTTCTTCTTCAGAGAAGACTTTCTTTAAGTCTTTGGCCCATTTTTTAATGGGATGGTTGTTACTTTGGAGGTTAGTTTTGGAGTGATTCAATTTTTTGAGTTGTTGATATATTTTAGATATAAGGCCTTTGTCCGTTGTTTGGTTGGTGAAGATCTTCTCCCACTCTGTAGGCTTCCTGATTAGTTTACTAGCTATGTCCTTTGCCATACAAAAGCTCTGCAGTTTAATGCAGTCCCACTTATCCAGCCTTTCTCTGATTTGTTGTGATTCTTGGTCCTTATTAAGAAAGTTCCGACCTGTGCCAAGGAGGCCTAGTGTATCTCCTATTCCTTCCTGTAGAGTTTTCAGTGTGTCAGCTTTTACCTCCAGGTCTTTGATCCATTTGGAGTTAATTCTCTAGTGCAGGGTGACAAAGAAGGATCCAAGTTTAGTTTTCTGCAGGTGCTTAACCAGTTCTGCCAGCACAACTTGTTGAAGAGGCTGTCTTTCTTCCATTCTATTTTTTTTGGCTCCTTTATCAAAGATTTGGTGGCCATAGGTCTGTGGTTTAATATCTGGGTCCTCAGTTCTATTCCATTGGTCTTCAGGCCTGTTCCTGTGCCAGTACCAAGCTGTTTTGAGAATTATAGCTCTGTAATAGAGTCTAAAGTTTGGAATTGAAATTCCTCCAGAGCTGTTCTTTCTGCTAAGAAGTGTTTTTGCGCTCTCAGCCTCTTGAGTAGTTAGGATTACAGAAGTGAACCATCAGCATGCAGATTTCCTTTCCCTGCTAAATCTCTGCTCAAATATCCCCTCATCAGAGAGGGCATGTTTAAAGAGTTACCCCATCTTTTTGTCTTTCTTACCCCACTCTCTTGTTCCACAGCTCTTGCCACTACAGCTGTTTAGTTTGACTTGCTACTCTCCTAAATTTCAAGTGTCCTCTGCTCTGTACCTAAAGCAGTGGAATGTACATTTTAGGTGTTGAATGTGCATTTTAACACATGTATTTTAAACACACGTGTGTTCAATAACTGAATTGACAGCCTTGAGACCTTTCTTGGCCTCCTGACTCATTAATGTCTGACTCACTACGTCTATATGTAATATAGAAAAATACCCTGACAAATTCAGGGTATCTGCCCTGGAATGAGGAATGATTGTGCTTTCTTAGTCCTAATTTACACTGTTAAGTTCTCTCTGCTCAGTGTTGACTGGACTCTAACACATTTGTCCATGCTTGCTACGGTTTCAGCCTGCCCACCGGCTCACTGGGGCCCAAACTGTATCCACACCTGTAACTGCCACAACGGAGCCTTCTGCAGTGCCTATGATGGGGAATGTAAATGCACTCCTGGCTGGACTGGACTCTACTGCACTCAGAGTAAGCAAGGAACCTCTGTGGCTCAGAAAGATAGATCCTCAGCTTGCCTGTATGGTCTGAGCTAACCGGGTTCGTGGAAGGGAATATTTTATTGCCCCAAAGACCTCAAGACATCTGCGTTTCTCTAAATAGCAAAAGGCTATCAGGTTCCGTGTAGTTTAGCTTTGGATTACTTCAGAACACCTAGGTGGAGCAAAATGGTATATAGAGGCTGTTGAGCATCTTCTGTCTTTTTTCTCTTTTAGCTAGATCATATTGACATGGATCAATTTGTCTGTCATTTATTCTTGCTGCACAAAGATTGGGATACGTGATGGACAATTCTCTTTTTTTTGCCAGTCTTGGGGCTTGAACTCAGGGCCTAAGCACTGTCCTTGAGCTTCTTTGGGCTCAAGGCTAGGGCTCTACCACTTGAGCTACAGCCCCATTTCTGACTTTTTCTGTGTATGTGGTACTGAGGAATCAAACCCAGAACTTCATGCATGCTAGGCAAGCACTCTACCACTAAGCCACATTCCCAGCCCAAGGACATTTTTTTGGTATAGAGCACACTTACTATGTGTCCTTGGAACAGACGGAGTTCCATGATACTCAAGCTTAATGAGGTTCATGGTATGCGGAGGATTAATACGCCTGGAGTGCAGGGCCTCCCCACTTGACTGGTTGTGGAGAACCTGAGTATCTGCACTTCTGCCCATTAATGGTAATTCCAGATGTTGTGAAAGCTCTGATTTAGCTTGATTTCCCCCCCTTCCCCCCCTTTTAGAGTCTCACATTACCCTTTCCTTTTCTTTTGCTGGCACTAGGGCTCCAATTCAAGCCCTTGCATTCTTGCTTTGCTTTTTGTACTTGAGGCTGATGCCACACCTCCACTTCCAGCATTTGACTGGTTCTTTGGAGATAAGAGTCTCATAGACTTTTGTGCTCTGGCTGGCTTTGAACTGAGATGGTCAGATTTTCAACCACCTAACTAGCTTGGACTTAAAAGTATCATTCATCAGATCTAGCTTAAAATCAACTTTTCTTCATGAAGCTTTTTAACATCACAGGCAGAGGATTCCACAGTTAAGCATTATTTTTTAGTCTCCTTGCTTCATTTGAATAAAGGAGACCAAACTGGAATGCATATAGTATAGTTATTAATAATAACAGATACCTTTAAAATAAGGCAGAAAGATGGATCCCAAATTAGTCAATCCTGACTTAATACCAGGAAATACAGTCAAGAGAATAACCCTTGAAAAACATGGGAACTTTCTGAAAAGGACCTGGGAAAGAGGATGGAGGAAACAGTTAGCTCTAGGACCAAGACTTAAAAGCATACAGATAATTTTACTCATTTCAGTCTAGGGAACTTGAGTCCAGACTCCTGGTAGTTGAACTGATGAATGAAAGGAATGACTCCACACTGCATAAGCTTTAAGGAAGGCTTTATGGAAAGACATTAGTCTTGTCTCCAAGGGAACCAGTAATGGTTATATAGACTGGTCTAGTCCCCTGCCTCTTGCTTGTGGGTTGTACCTCCTGCAAAAGCCTCCCTCGGGACCAATGTGAGGCCTCTCGACAGGCTGAGATACACATCATGAACACAGCTTCCCTCAATCTAAACACAACTGTGTTGGAGGCAGGAGCTGTGTTTCTGCTTCCTTCGGGCTTCTGAGTGCTTCTGTGCTCCCTCCTCTTCCCACAGGATGTCCTCTGGGGTTTTATGGCAAGGACTGTGCTTTGATTTGTCAGTGTCAGAACGGAGCTGACTGTGACCACATTTCTGGGCAATGCACCTGCCGCACAGGGTTCATGGGACGGCACTGTGAGCAGAGTGAGTATTGCGTATGACTTTACTGTCAGGGTCTTTCTTCCTGGATTAGCATTCCCAGGTACCCGAACTGTTAAGTCAGAAGAATTACAGCATTTAAGTTGTTAAGCAGATGGTTAGGTAGTTACCACCACGGTTGACTTCCTCTCACAGAGATCTGCCTCCCTGGGACCTTTATGAACTAGCTTTCTTCCAGATGCTTCCTCTGAGTATCCACTAGGCCCTCTGGATGGAGGAGGTGTGACTCTAAGAACAAAGATCAAATTCTGGTTTTCCATTAGAATCATCGTGTCCCTTTCGATCTCTCTAATTTTTGGAGTGCAGTAGTTCAAACCTTGAAAGAGGCGGTAAATCTTTGTTTGTGACAAGGGTGACTGGGACTCCGATCAGAGACAGGCCATTAGGGTAGAGAGGAGGGCTAGGAGCCCAAAGTCAGCCAAAGTAGCTGAGGTGAGAACATGCCAGGCAAATATTGGTTCTTTTGACAACTTTTATAGTCTTTCATCTGCCATTGAGTCCTCTAAGTCTTAAGATTCAAGACAACACATTGCCTTAACATTAAAACAATTTAATCTGACTCAGGGAGAATGTGAACTGTTGGAAGAATCCATCTGGTTTTTCCATATTTACCTCATAAGCCATGCATCTGAATAGTGGGAACATGAGCCTTAAGCTAAGCATGCAAGTGACTGCACCATTCCTTTCCTAGACAATTTTCATCCAGGATTCATATGAATGTGTAAGTAGAGAGCTGTGTATGGTGTTCTTTCTTATTCTAAAGCCCTTCTAGCAAAAGACAGCTTCTCCACTTCCCAACGGGTGGACTTATGGGAGATGTCCCCGAGATGACATGGCTCCAGGAGAGATGTGGCTGGAAAAGGACTTCCACAATAAATCACCCTTCCTCTTAATCCCAGTCCAATGGCTTGAGGTGCTGGGTGCTAAACTCCAGCAACTCTTTAGCAAATGTAGCAGGAGATCCAGGAACCAGCTTCAGACAGAGACAGTGCAATCTGGAGCGTTACCTTGCTGTTTCATTCAGTCCTACAACAGACACTGGCTTATACAGTCACAGCCACACCTTCTGTGTGTTTAAGTATTGCATGTCAGTGTACAAATGGTTAAACACAGACCTAGATGCCATAATGTGCTCTCAGGTGACTTTCACTTGCATGCCAGGCAACTTGTTAAGGTCTCATTAAATAAAAACCTTTTCAGTGCTTCCATGATTATTCTGAACATCAAGTTAAAACATCCATTTGTCCTAGAAGACTTCTAGTGCTCCCTGTAAACAGAGGCTTGTTTTTTTTTTGTTGTTTGTTTGTTTGTTTGTTTTTGTTGTTGTTGTTGTTGGTTTTGGTTTTTCTTTTTTTTCAGAGAGCTATTATAATAACAGCACAGTGCCCCCTAATGTTCACTTTACAAAGAACAATGAAACACAGTTGTGCTTTAGTCTATGAAACTAATGCCCAACTATTACTATACCATGTCATAAGAACCCTGCCATCTTAATCTCCAAGTCTGAATCCTGTGAATCCAGAATTTGAATGATTCTATGGTAAATGAGGTTGTCACCTAGAGATTAAACACAATTTTCTCTCCACCTCTGAGACTTCAGCTAATCCAAGTGAGAATGTACTACAGGGAGACATCTGAACCTACAGTAAAATCTATATGTCCTCAGGGAAGCAGCTCTAGGCTGTACCTGCCATCTAGTTTCCTCTTAGTACCTGTTTGTGACCACCTGTTCATTCACAGGAGTTCCACACATTGAATAAGCATTCCATATCAAAAGCATCAGGAGCCATGATGCTGAGAAGCTCAAGCCTCCACACTGGGTTTAGTCACCTCATGACTCAGAAATTGCTGTCCAGATCTGGGATACCCTGGGCTCTGAGACTGTCTGTTCAGGGGTACACAGTAGAAAGCAGCCTTGCTTCAGATTCCCTAGGCTGGGCACTGAACTGGCCTTATCTCCTTCTTCAGAGTGCCCTGCTGGGACTTATGGCTATGGCTGTCGCCAGATATGTGACTGCTTGAACAATTCCACCTGTGACCACATCACCGGGACCTGTTACTGCAGTCCTGGATGGAAGGGGGCACGCTGTGATCAAGGTAGGAATAGTCATAAGAAACATCTGCTGTGTCTTCATATGTGGGCTCTAGGCACATGGTAAGTTTTTTCACTTACAGAACCTGGAGAAGCCCTTGCTACACCTCTGCATGTAACTGCTAGAATTGGGTATTTATTTAATTTAGATAATGAAACTAAGGCTAGGAGAAGTTGGACAATTTCTTTAAGGATCATCATAGTCTTTCATGCCAAGTTTCTCTTTTTTTTAAACTCATTCACTTTCTGTTGGGCCAATGATATTTTCAGTTTTTCCGAGATAGAGTTAATATGCAAATATAGCTTAGTTATATAATTTGATTTTAAAAAGCAATCATATATACATATTCATGAAACTATTGCCACAGAAATGATGATTTCCATCATCTTACATAAAAGTCTTCCTCAGGTCCCTTCCTGCCTCCACTACAGCTTAGGCTCCTGACAATAACAGATTTGTTTTCTACCACTACAGATGTATTTACATGATGTATAATTTTATTTAAGTGGAATCACACTGTATTCCTTTTCATGTCTCATTCTGTTTACCCAACAGAAATATTTTGAGCCATGTTATTTTATATATCAGTAGCTCAGTTTTTTTTGTTGCTGTGTTGTATTTCATAGAGTAGATATACCTTAGTTTATTGCTTTGTGAACTTATTAATAGACATTGCATTGTTCCAGTTTGGGATAATAACTGTTAAAGCTGCTATGAACAACAAACAGTGGGTCAATCTTTGTGTGGTCTGTGCTTTCATTTCTCATGAGAAAACACCTAAGCTACAAAAATTGACAAGGAGCTATAAGGAAGGCATATGTTGAATTTTTAAGAAACTTGTTTGGTTCTTGTTCTGTTTGTGCCAGTACTGAGGCTTAAACTCGGGACCTAAGCACTCATTTCACTTTTTCTCTCAAGGCTGGTGCTCTACCGTTTGAGTCATAGCTTCACATAACTTTTTAAGACATTTGTGCCCATGGTTTTTTTTCTTTTTGCCAATCCTGGGCTTGGGTTCAGGGCTTGAGCACTGTTCTTGGACTTTCTCAAAGCTAGCACTCTACCACTTGAGCCTCAGCATCACTTCCGGCTTTTTGCTATGTATGTGGGGTACCGAGGAATTGAACTGGGGTCTTTGTGCATGCTAGGCAAGCACTCTACCACTAGGCCAAACTCCCGGCCCCTTCGTGCCCATGGTTTTTAAAACAAGGTGTATTCATATAATCACCTGGAAATACTCATCATATACATAGTCTCACTTGAGAAATTCTCCTTTGGGGTGGATAGGTCTTTCAGAAAGTATTCCTGGTCTTCTTAGTCCTAGCTTCTCCTGGACACATGGGTTTTTAGTAGCCATAAGCAGTGGGCCTCTTAAAGACTTCAGAACATGTATAGTTTTGTAGGTAGACTCATCCTAAACTGCAGACCACAGAAGAGTGTATACGTGTAACATTTAATTTCTTTCTCAAAGTAAACTTCTGCATACCCATATTTTATATTTAATAGTAACCAAAATCAGATGTTTGATTCATAATCTGGTCATTATTTCAAATGCAATCCAAGCTCACAGCTTCATGCTCTAGTTTCAAGGCAGACTGGTTTGCCTGTTTTATTTTTTGTAGTTTTTTGAGTCCGAGTTTTACCATGTAGCAAAGACTGGTCTCAAACTCATCATCCTTGTGCTTCCTAGAAGGTATTCATCCTATCATTCATTCAGAAGCATAAAATAGTAAGAAATGTATTTGATAGGAGAGCAGTTATGTGGAAGCCATTTTCCTTATTTACAGATCTTGAAACTGCAGTGTAAGCACTAAAGGGAAAGCTCGAGATATCTGGGTCATTTTTCAGATGCCTAATTTCTCAGTTCTCAGTTCATAATTATCTTTTTCTTCCTCACTTGATGGATCATAAGGAAGAAATAGAGCTGCATTTTGAGTTTAATGACTGTTTCAGTTCCTTTTTCACTGCTATAAGCAAAGCCCTGACAGAAACAACGAAAAAGGACAGAAGATTTCTTTGGACTCATTCTGTTAGAGAATGCATTCCGTGACGACTTAGCTCCATGTGCCTGGGTAAACCAGCATGGCGGCTAAGAACGGAGAGACAGAGGGACAAGAACAGGTCAAGACAAGATATATGCCCTGTATAGCATGGCCCAGTGACCCTACATCCTCTAAGTAGGCTCCACATCCTACCTTTCACTACCATCTCACAATGCCAAGGTATTGTGGACAACCCATCAAGATGTTAGCCCGTGCTTCCATCCAGCTCTCAAGACCTGACAGGCAAGAAAATGTTCCCAAGACACCTTTGGGGCATGCTTAATAGTATTCCAGATGTGTCTTAATCCAAATCAGCTTGAAAATTAAGATTACCTATCATGTTGATGGCTAATGCCTATAATCCTAAGTACTCGTAGCAAAGCTGAGATTCAAGGGTCTAGATTCTAAATTAGCCTGGAAGAAAAGCCTCTGATCTCCAGCTAAAATGACAGAAAGCTGGAGTTGGAAATATGGCTGACATGGTAGAGCACCAGACTCACTTCAAACCCTACTACCAGGGGAAAAAAGGATTAGCTACCACAAGGAGCAAGGCTGTAGGATGATATTATCAGGTACAATTAAGGGAACTATTTCTGTTTCAGAAAGTATAATTTCCCAGAACAATACCTCCTGAGGTTAAAAAGCTCATTGGATTTGATCCTTGGGCTTGATTTATAATGTAATTATGTCTGCTCTCTTGAGGAAAAAAAAAATCAGCAACTATCAGGATAAACATGAGGTTACCTTAGCCAATTGGGCTTCTAGGTTGTACCCCTGTTTAAACTCTGTACTTGAAATCTAAGCCAAAATAGGAATTATGTAAGTTATGGTCTAAATTGTTTAATTTGAAATATAGCAACAGCCCCCAAACCTGATTTTTGAATCTTTGCATTCAAAGATTCTTTGGAGTGGGCTTTCTGAATCCAGATCAACCTTTCTTCAAGAACTCACAATCTGCTAGTCAAAAATGAAGACTAATGTGGAAGGACATTTTGCTTTGACATTTTGTTTCTCTTTCCCATTCTATTTCCAAGAGTTTCCAAATGAACCATGAGCTGAAAATACCCAGGCATTAGCTGGCATGGATTTTGTAAATAAAGATGAAGCATTTATCCAGTAAACCCTCATGCCCACCCCATGCTCATTTCTTCCCTTCTTTTCTAGCCGGGGTTATTGTTGTGGGAAGCCTGAACAGCTTGAGCCGCACAAGCACAGCCCTTCCTGCCGATTCCTACCAGATAGGGGCCATCGCTGGCGTCATCATTCTTGTCCTCGTGATTGTCTTCCTCCTGGCGTTGTTCGTTATTTACAGACACAAACAGAAAGGAAAGGATTCAAGCATGCCAGCTGTGAGCTACACCCCAGCTGTGAGGGTCATCAATGGGGATTACAGTATGTCAGGTAAGACAGAAGTCCAGGGTAGAGGAGAATCACAGAACCTATAAAGCCAGGCTTTGCCCTTGGTCTTTGAAATCATGCATTTGGCTGTGTGTCCTTCCTGTCCAAAAATATTGTAACATATTAGGAATGGACGCTAGTTAAGCCATCAGTGAAATGATCACGATGCCGTTTTCTTTTGTCTTGGAGATAGTGGGTTTTGAACTCAAGGCCTCATGATTACTAGGAAGATGCACTAGCCACACCTTGAAGCCTTTTTGTTTTGGTTATGTCTCATATAGACGTTGCCCTGTTGGCCTGCAGTACCCTTGAACAGAGATCCTACTACTTCCACCTCTCAAGTGGCGGGGATTACAGTATTAAGTTACCATATCTGGCCTTACTCTGTCATTTATTTTTTCTCTAAGGTTTTAAATTGAGCTCTTTGTGTGCTCGCTTTAGATATAAAGCATTAAAACTTTATTAGGGGGCCAGGAGTTTGGCCTAGTGGTAGAGTGCTTGCCTAGCATGCACAAAGATCCAGGTTCAATTCCTTGGTACCACATACATAGAAAAAAGTCCAGAAGTGGTGCAGAGGCTCAAGTAAGTGGTAGAATTCTAGAGTTCTAGCCTTGAAAGTCCAAGAACAGTGCTCAGGCCCTAAGCTCAAGCCCAGGACTGGCAAAAAAAAAAAAGAAAAAAACTTTACTAGGCACCAAGTCCCAGCTTTTGTCATGGATGAGAGGATAGGAAAGGAGCAGGGGCTATAAATTTACCATGGTCTGGAGAAGATCAGGTAGGTAGAGCAGGTCTCCTGTCTCTGCTCCTGTACATTTCCCATAGTATCTTCTGACCTCACCCTGGATAAACACATATCATTAACTAGAAAAGCAACTTATATAGGAAATATTGTTGTTTGAGGTATGAGCAATAACTAAGGCAGTGAGTTTTCCTATAAGAAAACTCATTTGAATCTTTCTTTCTCTCATAAGTGTCCACAAAAGCAAAATAATTAGGTGACTCATTTAACCACGAGATGGAGTGTCCACTGAACCGGAGATGTTGAACAGCCCAGTTTGGGCATCAAGCAAAACCTGCCTTGACTATAACCAATGGAAAAAGGGACTGGTGGTGAGAAAAAAAGAGACCGGTGTGATTGGACTATGAGCCTCCTTTATGTGCCTCTCCATATTGCTGGGATAGTTGGCACACGTTACTGTGTGCGGCCATTTGTTTGAGTCTCTCAAACCATAACATCCAAGCGTGTCTTGAACCATGATCAATCTCTCCCTCCCAAGTAACTAGGATTACAGGCTTGAGATACTGTGCTGGACCTGAAAACTTAAAGATCAGTTCCTTTAGAACAATTACTAGAGGACATGTTTATAAATACTATAATTCTGAGGAAATATATCAAGCAGCAGATAGTACAGAATTATTGTGTCAAAAAATTGGATAATTTTATTTAAAGAAGAAGAAGGAGGAGAGTTACAGCAGAAATAATCCCCAAATCTAAGGGCAGCCATCTGTAAGTGCATTCATATTTTACAAGAAGACAAGTAGGCAGGCCTAAACTGCTCTCTCTAGGAGTTTTGCTGAAAGGGCTAGGCTTTGTGTGTGTGCATATGCCAGTACTGGGGCTTGAACTCAGGGCCTATGTGCTTGTTGCTTACTTTTCTTGCTCAGGGCTAATACTCTGCCTGTTGCTCTCCAACTCCACTTCTGGTGTTTGGTGGTTGCTTAGAAATAAGAGTTTTATGAACTTCTCTGCTCCATCTGATTTTAAACTATGATCTTCATATCTCAGTTTCCTGAATAACAAGGATTATGGGCATGAGCAATCAGGGCTGGGTGAGTGGGCTGAGACTGACTTAAGAAAATAGTCCAAATACTGTATTGACACTGCTGTTTTCCATTCTCTCCCTCCTGTGGAGACTTGGAGCAGCAAGTGTCTGAATCCTCTCCCTTTCTTCTTGCAGAAACCTTACCACACAGCAATGGTGGAAATGGCAACAGCCACTACTTCACCAATCCCAGTTACCACACCCTCACCCAGCGTGCCACCTCCCCTCACTTCAACAACAGGGACGGGCTGACCATTGCCAAGGTGAGAAGCATCTGGTGGGTAGGGAGAATGGGGGAAGGGAGGGAGCTAGCCTGATTAAGGATGAGGATTTCCTAAATTGATCATGGGGCTAGCCTTTTACTGTGGCTGTTTGGATATCTGCCTCTGAAAGACCTGGGATTATAGTAGTATACCACCAGAGTCAGACCACATATTATTTCTAATTTTACATGAGATCTTAAAGTCTTATGCTGACATCAATTTTTAATTTTTTAATTTTAATTTTGTTTTATTGCTAGCTGTGGGCTTGTTTGGGCATTAATTTTTTAAAAAAAAATACCATAAAGACCTATAGCGGACTTAAAATCATCAAGTTTGTCTTTCCTAACTAGCATTCTTTGAGTACCCTTTCCAGTATCCTTGCGTAGTCCTTTTACTTTAGTGACAAAAATACACATATGAGTTCAGTCATATGAAACTGTGACGTTTTCAAGCCCCCATAGGCCAAATAGTAACAACTGAATGCTAGACACTAAGCATTTCTAGTCACCTTATATTAGGAATTCACTCGTTCTTCTCAGCAATACTGTGATACCTGGTGTGACTAGTACTGCATTTTACAGATGAGGAAATCATCTAGCAGCTCCAGTTGTGCCCTACAGTTCTCCGCACAACTCTCTGAACCTTCATTGCCATGATACCCAAATAATGCTTCCAGTCCCCATTGAAAGACTCACCACTCTTCTGTTCTCTGTTCACTTCATCTAGGGGAGAAAAATGAGCTAATTAATTCAATGCAGTTGTCATTAAATTAATGTAGCTAGAGTTTAATTATGGTGCCGACTGGTTAAATAACATGTCTCACTCTGGAGATTCAGCTTCATCCTTCCACTCGTCCTCATGCAGATCCGGGGAAGTTTGTGTGTCAGGAAGACTCAGGCAATACCATGCCTATTTTGATGGGAAAACTTAGATTCAGAATTCTTCCAAAGTTCAATGAAAACTTCCATGTGCATAGGCCCAAGAGACAAACTCAGGGTGACTGAAGGAAAAGAAGAGCTTTAGGTGTGGTGAGCAGGGTTGGGGTGCATACGTGGATTCTCTGCCTCCAGGGAGTTGTCACATCTCACCGCCCCCTGGCTTAGTGTTTTAAAGAGTGGGTCCTTCCCATGGCCTTGCTTTCCACTGGACAGGAGGTAGCATGCCCTTGATCCACTATGATCTCTTTTTTCAACATTTCTATTCTATGTTTTTCACAGTCCAAGAACAACCAGCTGTTTGTAAATCTTAAAAATGTAAATCCTGGGAAGAGAGGCCCCGCGGTGGACTGCACAGGAACCCTGCCCGCAGACTGGAAGCATGGTGGCTACCTCAATGAGCTCGGTGTGTGCAACGCGTGCCCTCCCTGCACTCGAACCCTCTCTCAGTTGCATGGGAGTCCAGAGATCTGCTGCAAGAAGGCAGCAGCAGCCCAGATGATAGGTTTGCACCTAAACCCTCTGCGGGGTCTGCTGGATCTGTCCAACCATTTCTCTCTGAGTTGCTCTTGCGCAAGAATGATTGCTAGATGGCAGCTCTGCCAGACAATGCTGTCATCTAATTCCTTTCCTTAATTTCATGCTCAAAATGACTCCCCTTAGGTCATCATCTTAGGGAGAGAGTTGGAGACGGGGAGTGCAATTTCAGGGCCTGTTGTCTGGGTAGAATTGGTTGTCTATGAGGATGACTGGAGGACAAGCTGATAAAATTGGATCCAACCCACCCTATAAACCATTTGGTCAGCCAAAGCAGCTGCCCTCAGACCCAAGTACACAAAACACTTCTGTGGGCAGAATGTTCAGAGGAGGTAGGGATCACATCTCAGGAGCTGAGAGCAAAGACTAAACTTCTCTTTGGTATAGTTAATTCTGTGCTACAAATGCCTTTATCCTGCCTTTGCCTCCCCCACCACCTTGCTTGGCGCTGAGCTAGATTCCTATAACCCACTCAATACAATAAGCTCAAGGGAGAAAAAAATTTTTCCTATCTTCTTTTCCATGATAGCTGGTATGAGACACAGCTCCTTCCTTGTCTTTCTCTTTATTCAGTAGTTCCATGGTCCATCACTTGCAATGTTTAATGTCACTTGCAATATCTCCCATATTTTGATGGGAAGCCTTAGATCGAGAGTTCGTTCAAAGTTCAATTAAAAATTCCATGTGAGAAACTCGGAGTTTTCTAGTATTCTTGCCTTGAAGGAATATAGCATAAGGATGGGATAGTATTTCTTTAATATTCTCAGATGCTTAGTTGGATGGTTCATAAGGTGTCATTATTACTCTTTCCTGTTAACTAAGCCCTGATCGATGTAGGAAGGAATATGATATTCCTTTTCATCAAATGTCCCTTGGATTGTCTCTAAGTGTGTGCCACATAAATGCTACACTAATCAAAATTCCACTCATTGATTTGGTGCTTTGAAGTTCACAAAGCCTTGACCCAAGCTGTTCTTCCCTAAACAATGACAACACTCCTGGATGGATGAAGACAGGTTTTCTAGCATGGCCCCCAAATAGCATGGCTGAAAAAGTGATAGGATCTGAGTTGCCAGAAAGCAGACCCAATAGAAGTTTTGATTCTTGGTCAGTGCGCTGATATCAGGTGATGTAACAAGGACTAAATAAGGTAGGGCCTGGGATCCCCTCGGTAATATTCCGAATACCGTGGATTTGTGACTGCAGTTTTTTTTCTTTTTGATACCTGTGACTTCACTGGTTCAAGCAAAAGGTTGTGTTTTCAATGGCAGCATACTTCACTTTTCCTAGTATGAGCATGCCCTCCCTTTTGAAGGTCAGATCTTCTAAAACAAGAAAGCAATGCTGTATCTACTAGGTAGGCTCAGACACCTATGTCCCCAAAGCTGGAAATATCAAATAGTTAAAATAAAAACTGCATATCAATGGCCAAGATCTGGCTCATAGCCTGTTACTCAATAATGGATGTTTGAAATTTCCAGTTTTTAGAAAACATTCTTACAGTGGAGGCAGTAATATCACCCAATCTCAGTGGAAAAAAACCATTGAGCCTCCTAAGTGCTGCCTTTGTGAGCAAATTCTCAGTACTAGCCGTGGCTATGGCTTTCCTCCTATGCAGCTTTGAATTATATATATATATATATTATATATATATTATATATATATCAGTTTAACACTCCTATGTGATCCTAAAATTATCAGCCTTTCCTCAAGTTTTTAGGAAAGAGCAGGTGATGATCAAATGTGTGTATGCGTACATGTAGTGTTGGGGGGGCATTGACTGCTTAGCCCATTCGGTAAACATTATCACGGCAAGGTTGTGTCCCACCATGATCCTGGAACTTGAGGTGGGTTTTCTCCTCCTTTCTTTTCTCATAGGGTGATTATTTTCTGTCTTTATTACAGGTGCTTTTGGACTTGACAGAAGCTATGTGGGAAAATCCTTGAAAGGTATGGTATGTAAACTTAAGGAAGAAATGTGCATATCAGAATCACAATCTTAAGGAATGATCTCACAGATTATATTTTTCTAAGCAAGCAAAAGCAGCAGTATAACGATCATCTAAAGCTGTCAACATGGTAAATTGCTACAACACACAAACATGTTTGATGTCAAGAGTGACCATAGCATATCTTGTTAGAACACAAGTCTTGGAAAAAAAATTGATTGTTTGCAAAAGAAATACTCATACTATCTTTAAAAGAATATGGTATATTGGGAGAGGGAAATGTAAAATAGAAATTAGCCAGGAAAATAAGATCTTAGTCTGATGATGTGTTTACTGAAGGCTCGGGATCCTAAGTGTCCAGAATTCATTCAAAGTTCAATTAAAAATTCCATGTGCATAAGCCCAAGCTTATGGCAGTGTACAGTAAGTTCTCACAGTACAGTATGAAGGCCTTACTTGATTGTCATTGTAGAACCATCTTGTGCCCCAAGGCTATCAACTACTGTTTCCTAGACTGAACACTTTATAAATTCAAAGGTTTCATCGAGGACATTTTCTATTTGGAAAATAGAATGGGATTAACTATACTTGAATATGAGCATTAAAATCAAATCAGACTGTGGTATTTTCATTGGGACTTCTCTTAAAGTGGAGGTAAAATGACATCATAGATGTAAATATCATGGATGAGTAATTCTATAGCAGATGCTCTCCAAAATAAACAACACTGGTTTCAGCACCAAAAAAAAAATATCCAATGGTCATAAAACTGCATTTGCTTTTTCCTTCCACCTTTCATCACAGATCTGGGAAAAAATTCTGAATATACTTCAAGTAACTGCTCCCTAAGCAGTTCTGAAAACCCATATGCCACCATCAAAGACCCGCCCGTACTACTCCCTAAAACATCTGAGTGTGGCTATGTGGAAATGAAGTCACCCGCACGAAGAGATTCCCCCTATGCAGAGATCAGTAACGCAACTGCAGCTACCAAGAATGTGTATGAAATCGGTGAGTTCTCACAGCCATAGGTAGAACCCAGGCCATCTGATTGTTTTCGAACCTATTTTAAATGGCCCATATTTTGGATGCAAACTGTGTTTAACAGGGATCCCATTAATCAATGTGAAATGAATTCTCAGGGAAAAATACTACTTAGCACATGTGTATTCAGTTGCCTAAATCTTCTAAATCATCTTTTATTCTGTAATTGCATTAAATATTTTCACAATAGTGTAGAATAACTTAGGTATTCATATTAGTTCACATGTCAAGTAAGCTAAAACAAATGATTTGCCAGACACAGTAGCTCACTCCTGTAATCCTAGCTACTCAGGGGCTGAGATTAGAGGGTCATAGTTGGAAGCCAGCCTGAGCACTGTCTTTGGATACATTTTACTCAAGGCTAGCACTGTGCCACTTGAGCCACAGTGTCACTTCCAGTTTTTTTCTGTGTATGTGGTACCAAAAAATCGTTCATGCTAGTCAAGCAGTCTACCACTAAGCTACACTCCCGGCCCTGGAGCCATTTACTTTTAAAGAATTAAGAGAATTTCAGTGTGGAAACTGTGGTGAAATTCATTTCTTTATTTTAAATCTGTGATGATTTCTCTTTAAATTATTCTGTAAGCCCATCACAGGAGGATGAGAACTCACTTCAGAGTGACAGCCCTAGTGCTATGAACATGCATTGAGTTAATTTTAAACACCTTGTCTTCTAAACTCTGAGCCAGGGATTTAAACTAGGTTATTCCCAAGGTATTTTTGAGACAATGACTCATGTGTTTTGTATTTCTGCATATTCCCTTGATTTCTTCATACCTACCATGTGGTTATACTCCCCACCTCCCAGTCCTGGGTATAGAACTCAGGGCCTGGGGCACTGTCCTTGAACACATTTTGCTCAAGGCTGGTGCTCTGCCACTTGATTCACAGAAGCACTTCCAGCTTTTTCTATGTATGTGGTATGTATGAATCAAACCCAGGGCTTTGTGCATGCTAGGTGAGCACTCTACCTCTAGGCTACTCTCCTAGCCTATGGTTATCCTTTCCCCCCTTCCCACTTCCCGGTCCTGGGACCTGAACTCAGAGCGTGAGTCTTTTCCTTGAGTTTCTTTTGTTCAAAGATATCACTTTACCACTTGAACCACAGCACCATTTCTGACTTTTTTTTGCAATTTTTATTGTAATTAGTAAAAGGGTTACATGATATTTGCCAGATAGAAGGTGCATTAATTCACGTACATTGATACCCTTTCACATGTGTTGGTACCCATTTCCCTCCCCCCCACACCCCCCATTTCTGACTTTTTATTGAGTAGTTTATTGGAATAAGATAAGAGTCTCCTGCCCTTCCCTATCTGGACTGGCTTCAAACTGATCATTCACATCTCAGCCTCCTTAGTAGCTAGGGCTGCAGGCGTGAGTCACCAGGGCCTGGCTTTGTGGTCATTCTTTTGTTCAGAATACCATTTTGTGTATGTCAATTTGTCCAACACTATTATACTTACTCTTTCATATACCTGGGTGGGCATATGAATACCTAGGTCAGAGTCTATTTGGGGCTTCCATTATAACTAGGAAGATGAGTACATGCTACCATGCCCAGCTTCATTGGGATGGAAAAAGGATCTCATGGTCTTTTGGGACTGGACTAGCCTCAACTATGATCCTCTCCATCTCAGTGCCACAGGCAGTTAGCATTACAGGGGTGGCCACCAACACCAGGTGAAATCATACTTCAAAAAACTATTTTTCATGAAAATATATGTGTTTGATATTTGTAAGGAGAACCATCTTGTTTTTGAACATTGTTTCCTTCCTGATATATTAACATATCATTGGTTCTCACAGAACCTACAGTGAGTGTTGTCCAAGGAATATTCAGCAATAATGGGCCCCTTACCCAGGATCCATATGACCTGCCAAAGAACAGTCACATCCCTTGTCATTATGACCTGCTGCCTGTCAGAGACAGTTCATCCTCCCCCAAGAGAGAGGATGGTGGCGGTGGCGGCAGCAGCAGCAACAGTAGCAGCAGCAGCAGCAGCAGTGAATGACACCAAAGGACCAGTGGATGACCCAAGAACTCTTTCTAGAGCTACAGTACAGTTCGTCTCCACATCCAAGCCGGCCATCTTTCACGAACGTTCATCAACTTGATAAGCAATTGCTGGATGTGAACCAGAGAGCTCAAAGCCAAGGCTGTCACTAATTGTAGGTGATTTCTCTAAGGGGTGGAAGGGAAGAGACAGCATCATGATTTCCTCTTGCTATTAGTTTTAGCATTGCACCATGAAGCATGATATATTGGAAGATGTTGGCTAAAATGATGAACTTGCAGAATGCCTTTGAAGATGAGGGCTGCAATGGATGCTTGGCATTGTTGCTTGGAAAGTTTGAATACCTTTTCTCATTTGCATCGTGGAGCTCTACGTAGGACTGTGCAGCTTGCCCTAAATTTACTTAATTTAAAAATGGGAACCATTGAACCCCTTGAAGAGGTGAGGCATAGTATTGAGTCCTTATTACTTCATCTGTTTTTCCAGTTGGGTTCTCCATTTATAAGGATTGTGCAGGGAAAACGTTCTGTCAGGTGGTAGGACTTGAACTTTGAATAAACACTAGCTGTCCACAAGCCTACATATGAACACTTTAGTTTTCTTAGGATGAGAAAATGTACAATTAGAATTGTTTTAGAAATAGTCAAAGCATCGTGAGAATCAACACATAAATGTGCCAAGCAAAGGCTGCCTTTCTCAGTATGACCTTTGCCCAGTTTAGATCCATAACATTATTCTGCTCATTATTGCCTAGCATACATAGATACCACTCGGGAGACATAACATATCAGTGATCATTTCAGAAATATAAAAGCAAAATCGTTTTATTTTTGAAAGACTGGAGCGAATTAAATATGTAATGACTGGCATAGCATAAGAAGATGCTTAAAGTTTTGTAGGCAATTAGTAATACATGCTGTAATATAGAATTAGCAAGAAGATTTAATTTTTCCCTAGACATTTCCAAAGTATTTTTGTGCATTTTTGGAAAAGGGCACTTTCCTTTTATTAATTGTTGATTTAGAGAAACTATGCTTAAGCTGGTCTTTTGCATTGCTAATATGACATGTATCCCCTTTGTCGTTAATTTGTATTTTCATCAAGTTGTATATTCTATGTTTTGTAGTGTTTGGATTGTTAATGGAAAACTATTATATGTTCATTGTTTCTTGTATTATTGCCATTCATCTTCTGCTTGATAAAAATGCGATATGTTTTTCTTTTGGAAAGAGGAAACGAATACATCATTTGAACTTATTAAAGTTGGCCATTACTAAAATAATGTAGTAACCACAAGTGAATGGTTTCTGAGTGAATGAGAGAGGTTTTTGTATATTCCAAAGTTCAGAGCCTTTTCATTACGGTTTCCCTAAGTGTTGATTGGGCCCCAAGCCTGAAGAGTGCTGATCTTGCTAGAGGCCTGAACTATGATGATCACATATTGTCCATCTAAACTGTGACACTGGCTAGCAAATGAAGGCATTGCTGACAATTCTGCAAAGCACTGGCATCTATACTGATAAGCCACAACAATGCTCGCCCCCTGTACATTTCGGTAATGACAACTTTCAATTTAAGGTGTTTATCTCATAAGTTTGCCAAGGTGGTACAAAAAAGCTAGTTTCTCTTTCTTTGATCTTCTTGAGCAAACAGAAAGGCAGAATACAGAGATGACTTCGTAAGAGAAAATAATACTCTTTGATCTTTTCGAAACACAAGTTCTTTACACAACTACTTAAAGATAATAATAAAAATAAAAATAACCAATCCTGAATGACATTCTGCCTGAGTCAGATAATAACATATACTGCATGTTTATCTACAGGTAGTATCAAAAAAAACACGGTCCCTGCCAGTTTCTGAGTTGGCATAGCCAGATATTTCATGTCATACATCTGTCCCTGTGATAGTGGCTTGTCAGATCCAGTGGTCAATACAACAAACACACATATGGCCCTTAATTTATTAGGAACTACCAAGTTAATCAAGGCAATAAGGAATTTCCTAGAATATACTTTCCAAATGATTCTAAGTTAGCAACTAGTTTCAGTGAATCGAGACAGATGTAACTGAGGAAATATGAAGTATCCTTTCTGATAAGAAAAAAGAGAAATATTTTTCCTCCTTTCTTTTTTTACTTTGGTGCCAGGAGTTGAACACACCACTACATGCTCTTACTTAGCTTTTTGGTCACCGCTAGCAGTCTACCACTTGAGCCATGTCTCTATTCTAACATTTTCCCTGATGAACTGGCGGTAAAGGCTTGTAATGTTTCCAGTAATAACTAAAATATTTTGAAGCATTCACTCAGAGCACTGCGTTTGAGGGATGAAATCTGAATAGCTGTTACCTGGAGCGCTGACTGTGGGGCACAGTGAGGGCTGAGGCAAAAAGAGTGACATGCAATTTTCAAGCAATTGACTATTCCATTAGGGAAATAAAACACGTGTGACTGGTTGTCTGACTGGTGTTATTTCACCTCTCAAAGCCTTTCATTCTATATTGCAGCATGTTAGAAATAATAGTAGTTGTTTCCTAGTTTTATGAGGCTTCAATAACTTTATACTAACATTAATTATATCACAAGGAAGAAGGGAAGAATTGAAGGAATACACAACACAGTTAAGCAACAATGGATGGAACCCTCTGAAATCATAAGCCCAAAACAGTCATTCTTCTCTTTGTCTTCAGGTATTTTTGTCATAGTAATAGAGTGACTAACAGAAAATTGGTATCAGAGGAGTGGGGTGGTTATTGTAATAGCTGACCATATTTTTTTAAGGCTTTTTACCAGTTTGTGGGAAGAATTTGGAAGAGTCTGCAGATGCAGAGTAAAGAAAATTTAGAACACTGAAAGCAAAGCAATCTGGTGGGAGTTCAGAAGATCAGGATGCAAATAGAAATGTGAATAATAAAGTTTTCACGTGGGGATTTTTAAGATGAAAATGAAGAATCCATTGGGGATTGGAGGAAGGCCATTAGTGTTATAGTCTTGAAACTTTGTGAGAGGCTAAATTGAAAGACCATAGAGTAATGAATTTGGTGGCAGAAATTTCAAGACGTTGAAATTTCCATAACACTCAAGCATGGTGATTACTTGCTAATTTTGACAGATTTATTGTGCGAGATTTTGGAGCAAGTGCCAAAGTAGAAAGATTTTTTTGTTGTTGTTGTTAGTCCTGGGCTTGGGCTCAGAGCCTGAGCACTGTCCTTAGGTTTTTATTTTTCTCAGGGCTAGTGCTCTGCCACTTGAGCCACAGCACCACTTCCAGCTTTTTTTTTTTTTAATGTACGTGGTACCGAGGAATTGAACCCGGGCCTTTGTGCATGCTAGGCAAGCACTCTACCACTAGGCCAAACTCCCGGCCACTTCCAGATTTTTCTGTGTATGTGGTACCAAGGAATCAAACCCAGGTCTTCATGCATGCTAGGCAAGCACTCTACCACTAGGCCAAACTCCGGCCCAAAATTTTCTTTTTTAATGTGCAATTTGGCCTGTGAAAGAACCAGCACTTTCTGCCTCTGCTCTGGTAGTTATGATGTTTTGCCTAACACTGGGTCCTAACACTATTCATCAATAAATGTATCCTCTTAACCCTGTCCCCCCCCGGGGCTTTGACCTCAGAGTCAGGGCACTTTTCCTGAGCTTTTCTAGCTTTTTCAAGGCTAGTGCTCTATTACTTTGACCCACAACTCCACTCCCAGCTTTTTGTGGTTAATTGGAGATAAGAATCTTACATGCTTTCCTAACTGGGCTGGCTTTGAGCCACAATCCTCAGATCTCAGCCTATGGAATAGCTAAGACTACAGGCATGTGCTACTGGCACCCAGTTGAACTCTCTTTTAAGGGAGCCAAAATAATCTTTTCTCCTTCTAAGTTCTCTCAGATTTTGGTCATAGCAACAATAAAAGTCTGATTAATATAGTTGAGAAGCAAAAAAGGCCAGAAGACTGGGAATTTAATTATAGTCTTCAGCAGGAAAGAGGAAAGATATAATCTTGGCTGCTAGACCCATGTTTTGATCACCTTTGTGATGAAGAACACAGTTTATATTCCTCTCCTCTGTTTGGTGGTTGTCCTGAGATTTAGTATCTGGAATTGCACATTGCATTAATTTGCTTTCCATGTATTGTTTGCTTCACTTGTTACAATGTAAGATCCACCAGTGAATGATTGCTTTTAGTTTTTCTGTTCACATACATTAGTAATATGAGAGAGTTTTATGGTGCTATTTCCATACAGGCACCCAGTGCACTTTGAACAAATTTACTCGCCAACATATCCTCATTCTTCCTCTCTTTCCTCTTTCCCTTTTTCCATACAGCATGTGGTGGGTTTCAATATTCTGTATCCGTATGTATGTATGTATGTATGTATGTATGTATGTATGAATGTATGAATGTATATATGTATGTATGTATATTTGTATGTATCTATGTGTGTGTATTAACAAATAATATACATACATATGTACATTCAATTCTTTTTGGAAAAAACATTTACTTTTCACTAACTTACTTTTACTCACTTGAAATATCACATTCACTTGTGTCTAAAACTGACAGATTCTCATGAAAAGAAAAGCAAATGCAAGCAAAAACCCAAACAAAATTAGCTCTGAATGGAAAATGCCATTCTCTCTGTGGGGGAAGAATGGTTTTTTACTACAGTCTTTTCTTATGGTCCTTCCCTATCCTTTCCTTTTATTTCCAGTCATCATTCACAGAGTTGAGAACCCAGCTCATGGATGGTTATTACCAATAGGTAAAGTAAATAAGCTCTCTGAGTAAGGTCATGGTGGGGTGTGCATTGGAAGTGAATTTTCCCATCCAGGGTCACAGTCTGGCCCACTGGTTCTGTTATCTCCCGTGGCACTGCTCTTGCTGCTCATGGGACACAATGGTGACTGTGCCATGCAGTCAGGCTGAAGGCCATTTGCACAGTGTGACATGCCTTCATGCTTTGTGCACTTTCAGTGGCTTTGATGATGTGATCCTCAAATAGTCCATTGTGAGAAACAAGAGATCACTTCATCTTGACATGGACAAAAGGGGTAAGTGACTGAAAAGCTTGAAGATGTTAAATTTCTCACAATAAATAAACAGTCTGGGAAGCATTTAGTGGCCACATAATCCTTTAGAAACACATTGATCTTTTGGTTTCTGGACCTCTTCTTCTGGAATTCTAAATTCCACACTTCTGACAGAAGTTTAACTATGTGACACATAAAGACTTACTACAAGCATCACAAGACTGTGTGACTAGGTCTCCATTGGATCGATTTCCCACGAAAGTTCCAAAAATCTCATAGTGAATGTTGATGCCTTTGAATTTAAAATGCACTTCAGTTTCACTACCATTGCATCCCTGCCTGTACATTAAACACATCATCAGTTGGGTTTTGTGCCTCTAAGTATGTTTTTTCGTTTCTTGCACTCTACCTAGAAGTAGCACTAGGAAGATGTGAAAATGAATTTAACTTCTGTAATTCAAAGTGATTGTAATGGAGGAAAAGAATTTCGTGCATTCATATAGTCAAAGGAAATAGAAAAGAATTCATTTCCTATTAGATAAGCTATGGATACTCCCATTTCCTTTCAAAATTATAGGTGAATCTAAGCAACCATGAAAGACAGCCATGCTGTATCATCGGCACATAATGTATAATGTAATAGTGCTGTTGAGAAAAGACCATAGAAATGGTGGAACGACGGTGGATCAATGCAGCAGTGATATTCATGAGACACTGTGGAAAATGAACTTTAGAACCTGGAAGTGGGCGGTGGGGGAGCTTGAGAAATGCTCAGAAAAGAAAAGAAACTTTATTTATATAACTGTAACCCCTCTGTACATCACCTCTACAAGAAGATCATTTTTATGTCAAATAACATTCAGCAAGACCCAGAACAACACCTGCCACACTGGGTATCAAAAGACGAGTAACCTAAGGTCTTCATTACATGATGCCTATCAGCACAAGTATTTAAAAGCTCAGCATAGCAAAAGAAACAATCAATAGAATGAGGGGCTTAAGGAACAGGAGAACATCTTTGCCAGACAGGGGATTAAAATCCCAAACATAGAATTTTCAAAAGTTAGCACCAAAATAATGAATAATATGTGAGTGGGAAAATAAACTAGACAGATATTTTTTTTTCAAATGAGCAGCAAAAAGACCAATAAATACATGCAAATGTTCAATTTTCTGATCCATCAGGAAGATGAAAATCCAGTTTGCATTTAGATTCTACCTCACCTCAGTCAGAATGACTATCTTCAAGAAAACAAATACCAAAAACTGCTGGTGTGGATGTGGTGAAAGGGACTCATTCATTATTATCTGGAATGGACATTTGTTGAGCCACTTTGGAAATGACTGGTAGGATTTCCCAAAAAGTTAAAAAATAGAACTTGCTTAAATTTTGGTCATACTTCCAAAAATCAAAGTCAGACAAAAGGGCAAAGTAATGACAGGAAGCAATCTCAGCTCTTGCTGACCAAATAAAAGAACAGGGACATCAGACTGGGCAAGGAATAACTTTCTAAGTTTTGGGCTCCCTCTACTGGCCTACAGGAAAGATGCCTAGAAACAATTTTTTAAAACTACTGAATACTCAAAAAAGGTGTTTAAAACATCTCAGAAGTGCTCAGATTGCTGCTTGCTTTAAATGGAGTTTCTGTGATGGTGGAAAGGTGAGCTACTGAATGTTTCTAGAGGTCATCCTTTGCTTCCACCTGCTTTACCAACGGAGACAAATCGTCTCTCCACTGAGAGGATGCTTTCACAAAAATGGCACAAAAGAGCCAGAGTTTGTCCTAGTTGTAGAATGCTTGCCTAGCATGCACAAGACTCAGGATCAATTCCTTGATACCACACACATAGAGAAAGTGGAAGTGGTGCTGTGGCTCAAGTGGTAGAGCTCTAGCCTTAAGAAAGCCCGAGGACAGTGCTTGGACCCTGAGTTCAAGCCCCAGGACTGGCAAAAAAAAAAAAAAGACACAAAATATTTCCAAACTAAGCACCAGATCTAGCAAGTGTGAAGCTGAAGCCCTATATTCAAACCCCCATCTATATTTCTAAAACTGCATCTATATTTCTAAAACTGCATCTATATTTTTAAATCGAGGTTATCATAAATGGAATTTGCATAACTGGGGATGACATGCTTTAGTCTGGCATTTTGTCATTAGGGAAGTAAAACAAACTTGCTTATGACAAGAAGAAAGTTTTTCTCAATGTTTGTATCTTGATAATATTTCCAGACTCATTTAGATTGTTTGATGTCCATGCATTTTATTAGCAAATGAGTTAAACCTTTCAATTTTCTTTTGAAGTGAGTAATTGTTGGCTTAACTGTCACAATACCCTTCAACTTAAATCAATCCATGTTTATTAAATATGTTAGACCTTTGATCTGGACCAAGAAAGAAAGCATCTTCTTGTGCAATCTACATTTTGGAGGAGATTTTTGTCTTGATTTCATGAAAATGGACAGGGGCACAAAAGAATGATAACATGTTGGTGATATGCTAAAAATGCAATAATAATGATTCCTGGCTATGGCAGAATCATGCCAAGTCTTGTCAGAGTGGACTCTGGAGTCAGAGACTTCTGCCAGCTGAAAACTTTGGAATACTCTGTGCCTCAGGTACCAGGGCTGTAAAATGGAGAAAGTGATTACTTCCCCCATTTTATTGTGATGGTAAAACACTGTAGGGCTTGGATTAGTGCCGAAGAATTAGAAATTATGCACAAATATAAATTGTAGCTTTGATGACATTGGGATTAAATTGCTTGTGATACCATTATAGTGTGATATCTCACACTATCTTTATTACTGGCTGAAATCTGGACCAAAAATAAGATCCACATGTGTTCACATCAGTCAGATTTATTCTAAAAGGCAAACAAACAAACAAAAAACAAAAAGGAGACTGGGGTGTGGTCCACACTAGGGAACTTTGAAGCTACAGTAACTTCAACCTTCACACACAAAACAAAACTTCTTAGGTCAGAAGACTGAGGTCGCATCTTGTAGAGCAAATGGATGTCCCTAAAATTGAGCAGAGAAGAGAATTTGGAGAACCATAGCTTAACGCAGGGGCAGAAACTCCCTTCTTAGACAGCTAGCATTGGTAGGAAATTAAGCTGTAATGGGTAAACTGTTTGAAGATCAATGTGCAAAATCTTGACAATAAAAAAATCTCCAAAGATTCGGGTAAAGATCAGAGGGAACAACCCTCAGGCTACAGCAGAAAGCCAGAAAAAGTAAGCAGGAGCTTTATCTTCCTCAATAAAAGCCTACCCACAAGGAAACTCTCTTACCAGAAGCCACATCACCTGGAAAAGGGTTACTCTCACTCTAGCTCATTCTAGACCAAATCTCTCTCTAATGAAAGAGAGGGAAAGAGAGAGAGAGACAGAGAGAGAGAGAGAGAGAGAGAGAGAGAGAGAGAGAGGGGGAGGGAGAGAGAGACAGAGAGAGACAGAGACAGAGACAGAGACAGACAGAGACAGAGACAGAGACAGAGAGACAGAGACAGAGAGAGACAGAGACAGAGAGAGACAGAGAGAGAGACAGAGAGAGAGAGACAGAGAGAGAGAGAGAGAGAGAGAGAGAGAGAGAGAGAGAGAGAGAGAGAAAGGAGAAAATTATAACTGATAAATATTTGTAGAATTTATTTCCAGGGACACATGTTCACTAGAAGATTAAGACACAATTTTAGGGCTATAAGACAAATCTCTTTATTTCCCACTTTACCATTCTGTCAAGAGGGCTCCAGTAAAATAGTAGGGATTACAACTGAAGGAATTGCAAATCTCAGACCTTATCTTCTTAGGGAACTCCCAAGATAGAACCAGACCTATATGTCAGAAGTCTACAAATTACCACACTGGAAGTTGAAAGTAACTCTGATTGCTGTGGTGAGAGTAAATCAGAGGGAATGCTTTTGTGGGCTTCCTAGTAGACAGAACTTGAAGGAGGAAAGAAATTCATATGAGTAAAGACTATACATTTTTTAAGATTATTACTGGCATAGACATCCCTGTGATGGATCTTTGTAGAATAAATTGAAAACTGTCTCAGAAGGATTTGCCTTTTTAGATATCTAAACAAACAATAAGTCATGGAAGGAGGTGAAAATGCCAACATTAATAAGAATTTGGAAGAAGTTGTCTCTAACACTCACTGATGACATGAAAAGTTCAAGACTGCAAGAGAGGAAATAACTACAGATATAGAAGAAATAGCAAGTGATCTAGAATTAGACATAGAGCTTGAATATGTGATTGTATTGTTGAATTTTCATGATAAGACCTTCACAGATGAGGAATTGTTTCTTATGAATGAACAAAGGAAGTAAATTCCTGACATAGATACTCTTAGAAAAGATTCTATGAATAGTGCTGAAATGATAGCACAGAATTTAGACTATGACCTAAGCTTCATTGCTACTGTCTGTGCTGGTTCTGGGGCTTGAACTTGGGGCCTAGGTGCTGTCTTTGCAATTTTTGCTTAAGGCTAGTGTTTTACTGCTCAAGCCAGAGCTCTATTTCTGACATGTTCAGTATTTAAATGGAGAAAAGAGCCTCATGGATTTTACCAGGCTGGCTTCAAACTGCAAATCCTCAGCTTTCCTTTGTAGCTAGGATTACATGTGTAAGCTACCAGTGTCCAGCATCGATATCATTTTAGTTAAGTCAGTTACAAGATATGAGGGAATTGAGTCCAACTTCAGAATAAGTGCACTAGAGTACACGTGGTATTAAGCAACATTAAAGGAAGAATCCACTGATATAAGAAGACTCATTGCCTTTTTGAAGAACTGACACACCACCCCAACTTTCAACGACCATCAACTCTGATCAGGTCACATACATCAACATCAAGGCAGGATGCACCACAAGTACAAAGAACATGGTTCTGTGGAGACTCAGATGGCCATTAGCATTTGAGGACAATAAAGTATTGTTATGTAAGATAGTTGCATCATTTTAGACATCATTCTACTACAGAGTATAACCATAACTTTCATTATGTATTAGAAAACTAAAAAAAAAAAATCTTATGACTTACTTAATTGTGATGCTTCCTTCATTATAGTGGCCTAGAGGTGAACTTACAACTTATCTTCAAAGTGTGACTGTAAAAAGATGAGGAAAATGTACACATGCCCACACTAATCAGAAGTTGGAGTGGTGATGTTAATGCTATACAATGCAAGATTCAGAGCAAGAAGAATTTTCAGAAATCGGTTATGCATAATAACAAAGGATTTGTGTATCTAAGAAGATAGTCAATCCCAACTTGTATGAACCTCACAGAAAAACTTCAAAACCCATGACCCAGAAACCGGTAAAACTATAAGGACAAGTAAATGAATCCCCTATTGTAATTAATGACTTCAACATCAGCAATTAGCAGATCTGACAGACAGAAAATCATGAAGGATATAACTGAGTTGAACAGTATCATCCATTTAGCAGGGGCATTTATACAACACCCGAACAGCAGCAGGATACACAGTCTTCTCAAGCTGACATGGGACATTACCCAATATAGGCCTCACTCAGGTCCATATAGTAACCCTAGAAAATCTGAAAGAATGGAAATCATGGCTGGGCTCTGGTGGCTCATGCCTGTAATCCAAGCTACTCAGAGGGTGAGATCTGAGGATTGTGTTTCCAATTAACTACCAGAAAACTGGAAGTGGCTCAAAATGGTAGAGCATAGCCTTGAGCTCAATTGTTCAGGGACAGCCCCCAGGACCAGAGTTCAATCACCACAGCCAACAACAACAACAAAGAATGAAAATTACAAAATATTGCCGTGTCCAAACACAATAGAATTAGTCTTGATCAACAGGAGAAAGATACCCAGAAAATTCCAAATGTTTGTGACTGCAGGTTTACAGTAACACAATGTAGTCTCATGAGATGAGATGCAGAACATATTTTAACTCAAGTAAAATCAAAACAGAACAAACCAAAATCTGTGCAATCTAGCAAAGACAGTGCTCAAAGGAAAATTTATAGCTTTAAATACATCTGCCAGAAAGCTCTCAAAGTCAACAATCAATAATCTACCTTAGAAAAATAGATAAGAGCAGACTAAATCCAAAGTAAAAAATAACCATCAGTAAAATTTAAAATGATAAAAATCAATAATTCCAAACTCGAGGTCCTTGAGACCTCAAGCCAAGCTAAGTTAGAGTAACAGAAAGAAAATGTAAGTTACTAATATCAGAAATGAATCATTACAATGTTTAACAGCTTCATTCCTAATTTCCCCAAATTTTCAAGCAACCAAGATGGCCATCCATAAATGAATGGATAAGGAAATCATGGTACATTTATGCAAAGGATTATTGTTTTTTCAGTGATAAAAAGAACTAAATCATCAACCACAAACAGATAAGGAGAACTCTCACGGGCATACTGCTAAGTGAAGAAAACGAATCTGAGCAGAACTGCATATTGCATGATTCCAACATTGTGGAATGGGAAAACTGATGTGGATCATAAAAACTTAATGGGAGACATGGGCTCAGGATGTGGGAAGGAGGGTTGAATAAATGGAGTCCAAGAGAACTTGTGGGTAGGAACATTATGCCGAATGGCACTGTAATGATATAGGATACTCCATAAAATACACCAATTCAGGAGTGAAATTTGATGCACACTAAAGACTTCACTCAACAAAATGCATCAATTCTGATTCAGCCATTGCAACAAATGCTTAATATTAATTCAAGATGTTTATAATGTAGAAAATTGGGCATAGTGGTCAGTATGTGGAAACTTTGATTTCCTACAGTACATTTTCAATTTTTTTTATAAAACCTAAAGTTATTCTAAAAATAAAGTTGGTTAATTAAAAGAACCAGGGACATAAAAAGTGGAGCTGTTGGCTAAGTGGTAGAGTTCAAGGATTGAGCAAAGGAAACCTGGGACTGTGCCCAAGCCCCAAATTCAATTCCCACACCATATCTGACAGAGAGAGAGGTGGGAGGTAGGGAGGTAGGGAGGGAGAGAGAGAGAGAGAGAAGAAGGGAGGGAAGGGGAGAGAGAGAAAGCTCTAGACTGAGTATGGCATCAAGACAAGATGGGGATACAGAGAGACTGTAACAAAGACTTGGAATTTGGGAGACTTAACCAAGATTCAATCCTTGTTCTTCCATTAATAATTTGTGTGGAGTTTAGCCCTTACTGGACTTTGAAGCCAGGAAATAATAATATTTGCCTTCTAGAATTATCTGAGTTTCAAGTGAGCTATTAAGAAGGAATAAGGAGAGACTGGAAGATGGCGCCGAGACAATAGGGACGCAGCCTAGCTCTCGCCCACAAAAAGAGAGAACCAGGGAATCCCACGAGCTAACTACCTAAAGAAATCCACAACAAACTCAAGAAGCAACAGAGAGGGACTCAAACCGGAAAAGAAATCCAGATAAAGCTCACATCCAACTTTCTCAAAGAATTCGGAAGGCGAGGACCCCTCCCCCACCCCTCGCCGCAGGCTCCAAGACGCAAAAATCGGCGGCGGAGGGCACCGGGCCGGGCAGCCCCAACCTGCAGAAACCAGCATAGGACCGGACCAGCACACTGCAGAAGCAGCAGAACCCAGACGCGGAACACAGGCGGCAGGCGGCGGAGATCCGAGTGGAGTGAAAGATTCCGCAGGACCGTGGAGTACCCACAGCCAAACACAGAGGAGTGAGTAGCCCAGCGGGTCCCCAAACCCATCGGGGAAGCAGAGCTGGTGCCAAGCAATAGAACTTAACTCAGACCCCTCCACCCCGCCTGAGAAAGACTGGCAGGAGCAGGGGGACAAGGAATTTAGAATCCTGTCCCTACCCTCAACAGCCCCCTCCCTCAGGCCATTGACTGGAGATTGACAGGCGGGCTACCCATAAGACCCAGCACCCCACCAAGGGAGGCGGGGCTGTCCCTGCTCCCACCCGCCCAACAGGCTCCTCTCCCAGGCCTCTGACTGGAGACTGACAAGCGGGAGGGAGCTAAGACCCAGCACCCCACCAAAGGGGGCAGAGGTGTCCCAGCTCACCCGCCCAACAGGCTCCTCTCCCAGGCCACTGGGTCTCGAGAGTAGGGGGCGCTGAGACCCTGCTGTCCAACAGCGGGTGGGGTGTGCGGGAGTCTAGGAGCCAGCATCTGTCCCCCTCAAATCTTGAGCCGGACACGCTCCAGCTGGGATCCCAGCAAGACAGCACCAAGGGGCCCCCCACAGTCACAGACTCTCTGACAAAGCAGTGGAAACACAGCAGGGAGCTGAAGGGCAGACCAGTAGCCGAGCTCACCTTCTGAGAATCAGAAAGGCGCGGCTCTGCCGTTGGAGCCCACATCCTCTGCTGGACCCCGCCCCTGGGAACAGAGAGGACACCAGCTGGACTACCTGAGAGCCCCTGGAAACTCTCAAACTCCAGACCCTTGGCCAGGGGCTACCCCTGGAAGCAGCACAGGAAAACCAACCATCCGCCCAGCGCACTGAGACTGAAGCATGCAGATCCAATCCACGGCCCACTGTGAGGCCACTGGTTGGGCTGAGAGCTAGTCGTGCAGCAGCACACAGCCTTTGGGAACCGGCTGAACACCTGCAAAAACTGCAAACTGACCTAGTCAGCAGATGAACCAATTTAGCCGAGAACCACAGGTATACACAGATTCCCAGAGCCACTGGTCCCAATCCAAGTAAAGACCGCCACCTACCGACCACAGAGCGAAATACAACAGTTCTTGATGCCGAGGAGAGCGCAAAGACGAATTACAACATACATAAATAATCAAAGTCCCACGCAAAGCCCAAAAGAAAACAAGAGCAAAGGGACGAGAGAGATGTCACCATCCCAAGAAATGACACCTGAAGAGACACAAAACATGACCCTATTCAAGGAGATGATTGTGGACATGACTAAAGAGATTAAAACAGAATTCCAAAAACAATTCCAGGAACATAAGCAGGAAATCACCAAAGAGCTCCTCGAATTCAAAAGAGAAATGGAAGAAAAGATTAATAGCCTCACAGCAGACAGAATCAGCTCAGTGTCTACACTTCAAGCAAAAATGGAGGCATTAAGCAGCAGATTGACTGAGATGGAGAATAGAACATCAGGAACGGAAGATAAAATACAAGAGCTAGAACAGAGAATCGCCACTTGGAAAAATCAGTCAGAATGTACTAGCCAGAGCTCCAGGAACTGGCAGATGCAGCAAAGAAGTCTAATCTTCATATAATAGGGATTGAGGAGGGCGCAGAATTTCAGGACAAAGGAATGCAACCATTATTCACCAAAATCATAGCAGAGAACTTCCCCAACCTCAAAAGGGAAAATACTCACATTATTGAAGATTTCAGGACTCCAAACAGGCAAGATCCTAGAAGGAACTCATCTAGACATATCATAGTAAAGACACTAGACCTGAATACCAAGGAATTGATCTTAAATGCTGCAAAAAACAAAGAAAGAAAGAGCTATACTACAATGGGAAAAAAATTTGAATTACAGCAGATCTCTCCACGCAAACCCTAAATGCAAGAAAAGCTTGGAAAAACATCATTGATGTCCTGAAGACCAACAACTGCCAACCCAGACTGATATATCCAGCAAAACTAGCATTTACATTTGAGGGAGAAACAAGAATATTTCACTCCAAAGAGAAGCTTTATGAATACGTGCACACTAAACCAGCATCACAAAGAATACTAATTAATCGAGAACAAATTGTAGAACATCAAGAACCCCCATTAAGAAGCAAATATCTATAATTCACTAAACACAAAAGAGGGAAAAAAGAGAGAGAAAGGAACTTAGAAGTAAAAATAAATAACGACAATGGGCACTGACCACTTCTCCATAATTTCCCTAAATATGAACGGGCTGAACAATCCAATCAAAAGACACAGAGCAGCAGACTAGATTAAGAAACAAGACCCATCCATATGTTGCCTATAAGAGACCCACCTCACTGCCAAAGACAGAAACGAATTCCAAGTGAAAGGATGGAAACAAATTTTCCACTCCAATGCACCATGCAAAAAAGCAGGAGTAGCAATCTTAATCTCCGACAAAATTAACTTCTCAGTAAAATCAGTACATAAAGATAGAAACGGCCATTATATATTAGTAAAGGGTACAATCCAAACAAACTCTTTTAGAATTACAGAACAAGATAGACTCAAACACAATCATAGTGGGAGACCTCAATACATCACTCTCAACAAACGACAAGTCAACTCAACAAAATTAAGCAAAGACACCATCTACTTAAATGACACCATAGCCCAGCTGGGCTTAACAGATATACACAGAGTCTTCCACCCAACGGCAAAACTTTTTACATTTTTCTCAGCAGCACATGGGACACACTCCAAAATAGATCATATAATAGTTCATACAGAAAACTTAAGCAGATACAAGAGGACTGATATAATCCCATGCATTCTATCAGACCACAGTAGAGTCAGTCAAAAAACATTCACTCACTTGGAAACTGAACAACACACTTCTGAATAACTCCTGGGTAACAGATCAGATCAGAAATGAAATTAAAAACTTCCTTGAATGTAATGACAATCAAGAAACATCACAAAGGAACTTATGGGATACAGCAAAGGCAGTTCTAAGAGACAAATTTATCGCACTAGGGGCGCATATTAAAAAGACAGAAGAAGAGCATGTAAATAACCTAAAAAAAACCCTGAAACACCTAGAGGAGCAAGAAAAAGTTAATTCTAAAACAACTAGAAGGACAGAAATAACAAAAATAAAATCAGAAATATCAGAGATTGAAATAAGATCTACTATACGCAAAATTGATAAATCAAAAAGTTGGTTTTTTGAAAGAGTCAACAAAATAGACAGACTCCTGGCAAGATTAACCAAAAAAAGGAAAGGGGAGACTCAAATAAACAAGATTAGAGACCCCACGGGAACAATCACAACTGATTCCCAAGAAATCCAGTCCATAATGAATAGGTACTACCAGGGCCTATATTTAAAGAAACAAGAAAATCTAGTAGAAATGAATGATTTCTTAAATAAATATAGGCTACCCACACTGAATAACGATGAGGTAAACAAATTGAACAAACCAATCTCTGACAATGAAATTGTGGAAGCAATCAGGGAAATGCCAACCAAAAAGAGCCCAGGTCCAGATGGATTCACTGCGGAATTCTACAAGACATTTAAAGATGAAATAACACCTATACTCTTGAAACTCTTCTGAGAAATAGAAACAGAAGGAGCAATACCAAAGTCATTTTATGAAACTAATATTACTCTCATCCCCAAACTAGGGAAAGACCCAACAAAAAAAGAAAACCACAGACCTATCTCTCTAATGAACCCAGATGCAAAACTCCTCAATAAAATATTAGCTAACAGAATGCAGAAACAAATTAAAAAATAACACACTATGATCAAGTAGGCTTCATCCCACAGATTCAAGGCTGGTTTAACATTCGCAAATCAATCAATGTAATACATCACATCAATAGAGCTAAGGATAAAAATCATATGATAATTTCTCTGGACGCAGGGAAGGCATTTGACAAAAATACAACATCCATTCATGTTGAAAGCACTACAAAAAATAGGAATAAGAGGTACATTCCTCAAAATACTGAAAGCCATATATGAAAAACCTACAGCCAGTATTATACTAAATGGTGAAAGATTGGAACCATTCACCTTAAAATCAGGAACTAAACAGGGATGCCCACTCTCTCCACTTCTCTTCAATATAGTGCTGGAACCCTTAGCCAGAGCAATAAGGCAAGAAAAGGACATCAAAGGGATCCACATAGGGAAAGAAGAAATTAAACTATCTCTATTCCCAGATGACATGATCCTCTACTTGAGTGACCCAACAAACTCCACTCCCAAACTTCTAGAATTAATAAACTACTTTAGCAAAGTGGCAGGATACAAAATTAACCTTCAGAAGTCAGTAGCCTTCTTGTACACCAACAATACACAAACAGAAGGCCAAATCAAGAAAATGATCTCATTCCCAATAGCTCCCAAAAGAATAAAATACTTAGGAATATACTTAACCAAAGATGTAAAGGAATTATTCAATGAAAACTATAAAAGCCTAATGAAAGAAATTAAAGAGGACACTAGGAAATGGAAAGACATCCCATGCTCATGGCTAGGGAGAATCAACATAGTGAAAATTGCTATACTACCAAAATTGATATACAAATTCAATGCAATCCCCATCAAAGACCCAAAGACATTCTTTATGGAAATTGAAGATATAATCCAAAGATTCATATGGAACAAGAAAAGACCTAGAATAGCCAAAACAATTCTAGGCAAAAAGAGCAATGCTGGTGGTATTACAATACCAGACTTCAAACTCTACTATAGAGCCATATAACAAAACTGCTTGGTATTGGCACAAAAAAACAGACCAGAAGATCAGTGGAACAGAATAGAAGACCCAGAAATAGAACCACATACCAATAGGCAACTTGCATTTGACAAAGGAGCCAAAGATATACAGTGGAACAAACACAGTCTATTCAATTATTGGTGCTGGCAAAACTGGGCAGCCACATGCAGAAAACTAAAAATTGACCCTAGCCTTTCGCCATGAACAAGCATTAACTCAAAGTGGATCAAAGACCTCAACGACAGACTGGAATCCGTGAAACTGCTACATGATAAAGTAGGAGAGACACTGGAACTCGTAGGCACAGGCAAAAGATTCCTGAACAGAATCCCAGGGTCACAACAGATTGGAGAGAGACTCGATATATGGGACTACCTAAAAATAAAAAGTTTCTGTGCAGATAAAAACACAGTCGCAAAAGTAGAGAGACAGCCAACCAACTGGGAAAAGATATTTACCAACAATACATCTGACAAATGCTTAATATCCAGTATCTACAGGGAACTCAAGAAACTAATCTCCCCAAAACCCAATAAACCATTCACTAAATGGGCAAGGGAACTAAAGAGAGACTTATCAGAAGAAGAGATTAAAATGGCAGAAAAGCATATGAGAAAATGTTCATCATTCAGGGTCATAAAGGAAATGCAAATAAAAGCAACCCTAAGATACCACCTTACCCCAACAAGAATGGCCAAGATTTTGAACTCCGATAACGACAGTTGCTGGCGGGGTTGTGGAGAAAAAGGAACCCTACTGCACTGCTGGTGGGAATGTAAACTAGTTCAGCCACTCTGGAAAGCAGTGTGGAGGTTTCTTAAAGAACTGCAAATAGACTTTCCCTACGATCCCGCCATACCACTTCTGGGCATCTATCCTGAACAGCATAACCCAAGATATTATAAGGACACCTGCTCAGCTATGTTTATCTCTGCACTATTCACAATAGCCAGGAAATGGAAACAATCCAGATGCCCTACTGAAAATGAATGGATACAGAAAATGTGGTATATGTACACAATGGAATTCTACATACCAACAGACAAGATAAAATAATGGCATTCACAGGGAAGTGGATGAATCTAGAGCAAATCATGTTGAGTGAGACAAGTCAACACCTAAGGAACAAAAGGTGCATGGTATCCTTAATATGTGGCTATTAAATCCAAAGAGTATAAGAGCGAGGACTCAATAACTGCATACCCAAAGCTATGGACATGGTAATGGAAATATAACTATATAGACATAAAAACCTATGACTCTACAGACATAATGTTTTATTTCATTAATTAATATGTTTCTATGACATATAAACCCTTAGTCTAATTTTGATTAAATTCTAAATACTAAGTCCCAGTGATTGTAAATAGAGATTCCCTTCTTGAACACTTGTATGTTAAACTTGTCATTTAAAATATGATGTAAAAATCAATATTAATAAATTCTTTTTAAAAAAAGAAGGAATAAGCCAGGTGAGGTGGCTCACGCCTGTAATCCTAGCTATTCAGGAGGCTGAGATCTGAGGATTTCGGTTCAAAGCCATCCTGGGCACTGAAGACTGTGAGACTCTTATCTCCAATTAACTATTAGAAAACTGGAAGAGCTCAGGGACAGCGCCCAGGCCCAGAGTTCAAATTCCATCACAAACAAAACAAAACAAAAAAAACAGTCTACCTGCACACAGTATAAAACAAGATGAAAATAAATATAAAGTAAACAAAAATCATATAATAATAATGAATAGAATTGGATGAAATAAAGAGTAGTAAATTATGAATACAATAATCAAAACCAGAAGTTGCTTCTTTGAGGGGAAAAATTGACAAACTTTTAGCTAAGCTGATCAAGAAAAATAGTAAAGAACACTTTATTATTGACTTCACAGGGAAAAAAGGATTATGACACATCATTAGCAAAATTTCAGACATAGGATTTGATCCAGTAACTTCCTATTTTTTTTTGCCAATCTTAGGGCTTGATCTCAAGGTCAGGGCACTGTTCCTGAGCTTCCTTTGTTCAAGTCTACCATTCTACCACCTAAGCCACAGAGCAACTTCTAGCTTTTTCTGTTTATGTGGTATGGAGGAATTGATCTCAGGGCTTCATGTGTGCTAGGGAAGTACCCTACCACTAAGCCACATTCCCAGCCCAAGTAACTTCATTGTTAAAGAACTTATACTACATATATGCTTGCACATGTGGAAGCAGAATAAATGCACTATAGTAAAAGATTGGAGTGAATTAAATGCTCACTAAATGCTATAAGTTAAAGGAATAATTGGCAATCTGATTTACTTAAAAGAAGACGATGCATCTCTTTATTACTAGAAGTCTAGAACATGGGGAATACACTCCAAGATATATGTTTATATGTGCATATGCATATTTGGTACATATATATACATTACATACATATATACACACATATATGAGCATATATGCATATATATGTGTAAGGTGTGTAATTCAGGGAAGCTCTATGTGACTTTGAGTCAACTGTATTTGAGAAGATGGTGAGCTTTAAAGTGAATTAAAGTTCTAGAGAAAAATCAGAGAGCAAGACACAGAATTGAGAGTTTCTGTTAAAGCTCAAGAGTTATTTCTCTTGCAGGAATAGAGAGTGCACTGTGAGATTATCAGTCCTTAAAAGCAATGGACTGAAAATCCAAGGGTGTTTAAATGTATGAAGGTGGGAGGTGGGGTAGATTTGAGGAGGGAGACGGGAGCAGACAGGATAGTGATGGGTGATAATCCAGAGGCTCAATATTTGTTGACTAACTGCTGGTTCCTGCCTTTCTCTGTTGTGGGAATGCGAGGGGAGCCCCAGCATTGGCTTTCCAGGGTATGTGTCTAGAGATTGTAGGAACTTATTCCTACATCCTACACATCTTAATGTGACCAAACACCCTTTGTTAAAGATACCACTCACAATGTCCAGGTGAAATAGGCATTTCTCAAAGAAGACTGCAAGGAAACCTAGATGAAAACAACCTGTCTTATAAGAGAAAAAGGAGTGGTCAAAAGAAATGAAAGAACTTATTTGTGTAGCATCATGGATTCAAGGGATAATAAAGTCTTACAAAGTGATGGATTTTGTTCAAAAGATAATAGTGCATGAGCAAATACAAGGCATAGCAACAGCAGCTGCTCTTACTCTTCTCCAAGAAGCTGTATTAGAAAGGTTGAGGCCTTTTCATGCAACACTGTGCACTTAGGACACATATTGTGTGTGCATGTCGGGGAGCACCAGTGTTTTTACACTCTAGGAACATGTCTATTTTACTGCTAGTCTATTCCTCCAGGAAAGAAATTAGTTTGTCTTATTTCTGGTCATGGCTTCTAGTGTGGAGCTTTACTCAATGAATGTCAGTTGTGTGAATGTTTTGAAATATTTCTAGGAATTATGACAGGTAGAAACTTAAGCTGCAGATGATACATATACATAAGCCTATAAACTCTGTATAGACTCTTAACTCCCACATTTCTGAGGCCAAATTTAATTGGGAAATGAATTTTATGTATAGGAAGAAAATTAGGAACTGAATTATGTGTGCCATCATATTTTTAGATAGAATCGAAATTATGAGTGTTGGACAGGAATGGTGGGAGCACTCGGCAGAATCAGCAACTGCAGTACAGAGGAAATGACTTGCTTCTCACTACATTCACTGACTCAGTGCAAAGGCTGGCTGCGTGTTTACTAAGTGCCTGGAAGTAACACTGGGAAGGCAGTGGGGAACAAAGTTAAGCATAGCAAAACAGAAAAGGTTGCTCATGAAGCTTATTTCCACAATGTAGATGGACAAGACAGCAAATGGACTTAGGTTGTGGGTTGTAACATTGGGCTGTGCCCAGTGCTGTGATGACAAAACACCATGCTTACAGAGATGTCCTCTTTAGGACACAAATGACAGGAGAAAGCAGCCAGTAGTAAGCCAGGGACGAGATGCAAATGGCTCAAGATGCAACCCGGCCAATACCTGTGAGAAACAGCAAGAATGGATCAGCAGCACAGTGGTGGGGGCCCAGTGATGGAAAAACGAGTTGGAAACAAGGGTGAAGAGCTTCCTGGGTTGAGGTGATGGGCTTGGCTGTCAGCCTGTGGTGATAGGAGGAGATGGAGCAACCTCCAGGAGATGTGGTATGATTGGAGGAAGTAGGTCAATAGGGTGTGCCCTCGACTGGGATCTTAGTAGCCTGCCCTCCCTCTTTCTCTATACTTCCTGACTCTAAAAGCTCAGCAACCTGTCTCTAGAATTGCTCCCAACCATGTGGTCAGCCTCAGGGTAACAGAGCCAAGTAGCCATGCACTAAAACTTACGTCGCTGAGAGCTCAAGTAAACCTTTCCTTTCATAATTTGATTTTTTCTCAGACTTTTTGTCATAGCAACAGAAAGCTAGTTAACAGTCATAAAATTTTTTTTGCAAATACATATTTTTGAAGATAAATTAATTCTTTTCTTCTTTGGGCAATATTAGGGTTTTAAACTAAACCTCACACTTGCTAAATAGGTGATTTACCACTTGAATCACTCCACCAGTTTATCTCTCTCTCTGTCTCTGTCTGTCTGTCTGTCTGTCTGACTGTCTGTCTGACTGTCTGTCTCTCTCTCTCTGTTAGGCCTATGCCAGCTTGGATTTCAATTCACCAGTTTGTACTTCCCTTTGCCATTGGAAGACTAGCATACACTCAGTTATTCTTTGAGGGGTTTTGACCCACAATCTTTCAGTCTTCATCTCCAAGTAGCTAGGGTTACAGACTGGAACAATTGGGTCTGGTTTAGCTCTTCTTTTAAAGAAAAATTAAAATGAAACTTGGTAGTGTATGGGTGGATGGGGCAGGTGGAAAGCAGGTACTGAAATTTTCACAATAGAATTTGTATGCAAAAATTATGCTATCTCTGGAATAGTATCTTCTACATAGTTAAAGTTCAGATTAAAGTGTTAATACAAGACTAAATTGTAAATGTAATTCAAGATCAACAACATTCAAGTCCATCTTACAGCCTTACAGTCTTACTTATTGTTGATTTTGGTCTCTTTGTCTATAAAATACATTTAGTTGTGGTCTCCAACACAGAAAAGTCCATCTGAGCTTTTGAATGTGCCCTACTTGGAAATACGTTCTTTGCAAGTGTCTTGCAATGAGATAAATTTGGATTTAAGTTAGATTCTAAGTTTAATGACAGATATACATTTGTTAGGAGAAAGGCAGAGTGATATTTGAGACAAGCTTAGGAGTTGTAAGAGACATCGGAAGATTCTCCTCTAGAGTCTTTGGAAAGGCCCTACTGACAATTTGATTTTTGATTGCTGGCTGCTGGAACTGTGAAAGCATAAAATTCTGGTTTTATACAATTAGTTGTGATCATCTGTTGTGATCGAATGAAGAAACTACTATGGCCCACATCCAATCAATGTGTGAATGTTGATGTCAGTCTTCAAAATATGTCCACAGCGCATCCCATCTCCAACCCACCAAGGATTCTAAACTTCCATCATCTCATTATTGGTCGTCCTTGTTTTATCTGTTAAGGTTATATAGGCATATAGAAATTAAAGTGTGAATGAAATTTAAGCCAAATATCATCAAGTGTCCATCTCCCTTTTCTCTTCCCTCTCCCATGACTTCTCATTTCTCTCAGAATGGAATCCAAAGGCTTTGACATGCCTAAAAAGATAGATCTTGCCACGCCTCTGCTAAGTCTCTGCCATCATTTTATTTTTTTTTAATTCTATGTGTCTGTAATGGGGTTTGAATTCAGATCCTAGAAACTGTCTCTGAGCTTTTATGCTCAAAGCTAGTGCTCTATCACTTGAACCATAGCTCCACTTCCAGCTTTTTGGTGGTTGATTGGATAAGAGTCTCATGGATTTTCTTGCCTGGGCTGGCTTTGAACCACAACCTTCAGATCTCAGCCTCTTGAATAGCTAGGATTATAGGCATGAGCCACCTGCACCAAGTCTCCCTTCATTTATCACTACTTGTTCATTTCCTTGCTGTTCTGCATTTGTGCTAAACACACATCTTCTGCAACACTTTGCACGATTTTCCTTCTCTCCAGAAAATCAGCCTGCCTCATGGCAGATCTCAGCTCAACTCATACCTCTTCAGAGAAGATGTGACCTGCTCATACTATCCAAAATGGCTGAGTGGAATTACGGTGTCACATCATTCACTCGACTTTCCTTGTGTATTTGCCTGTTCATAGCAACTCTCCTATTAAAAGAAAAGCTATCTAAGTGTCAAGATCTTGTCTATCCTGTTCATTACAGCATTTCTAGTACCAGTGTTTAGCATGCTTCAGAGCTAATAAATGTTTGCTGCATGAATGAAGAAACCAAAACACCTTATTAAGGGTGTGGATCAAAGGGGATGGAGATACTATCAATTTTCAGCACCACCCCAAACAACATTTGCCGAAAGGAGAGTAACCTAGAAGGCCACCTACACAGCTCTCAGTGCTCAGGAGTTGCCACCCAAGGGAACAAACAACCAACTGTGGTCACAAAGCTAGATCTACAGCTAGAATTGTTGTTAACTGCTATTACTCTTCAGCAAGGTCTTTTTCAAGGCTTATTGTCAAATTCAGGAATAGACTAATATTAAAGCTATACATTCTTTCCTGAAACAACAAATATGAAAACTGAAACAAAGCTACAATTTTTTTCTTCTTTTTGGTTGTTTTTGGTCATGGGACTTGAACTCAGTGTGCACACTCTCCTTGAGCTCTTTTACTAACTCAAGGCTAGCACAGCTCCACTTCCAGATCCACAGATCCACTTCCAGTTTTCTGGTGGTTAATTGGAGATTCTGGACTTCCTTGCCTGAGCTGATGTTGAACTGTGATCCTCAGATCTCAGCCTCCTGAGTGGCTAGGATTACAGTGGTGAGCCACTCAGCGATGTTCAGTAGTTTTTAAAATGTTTTCATGTACCTTATCCTATGTGACTTTTCCGTGCCTGAATTAGTGATGACAAATAATATTATTTGCATTTTTCATTGCTTTCATTTTTCAGGTGGAAATTACCTGTACAAGGCTACTGCACAAATGGCCCTTGGATGGTCCAGACTCAAGGCTTCAGCTTTGAAATTGCTTATTTCTCTTCGTTGCAGTTCACTCACTCTTTTGTTTAATGTTCATGTTGGACACCAGCTTGTTCCAGGTACTGCTTCAAGTGCAATATGCATGGATAGAAAAGATGATCATCTTATTTTTTTTCCATCTTTTTTCCATTTACTAGGACAAAATGACCCCTGCTCCCGGCCCCTCTCCTGTAGCAGCCTTTCTTCTCTAGATAGCTTTGGCAGATAACAGGTTAAGCTCTCTGTGTCCGAGGCGGGGACGGTCCAGCTGGGGCCCAGGACCAGCAAGGAGCCTGGTACCAGGGGCTGGACGAGCTCGCTGGAGGAGAATCTTCCAGGGGGCTGGGCAGAGCCGCACCTGGTTGGTCCTTAGATCTTTGTGGATCCCAGCAGAAGTCTAACCTCGGGAATCGGGGAGCAGGGGAACTGAGGGGGAGCTCAGGCAGGGCGGACAGGGACTGGGCGGGGCGGTGTGGTGCGCGCTGGGCGGGGCAGAAGGACTGGGCGGGGCGAAGAGGCACTGGGCGGGGCGAGATCAGCCGTGTGGTGCGCGAGGAGCGGGGCGAGATGGGCGGGGCGGGGCGAGATGGGCGGGGCGGGGCGAGGGGGCGGGGCGAGGGGGCGGAGCGCGCGGCGTCGACGTGGCAGTGGCTGGGCCGTGCACCGCGGCGGCCATCTTGGAGGCGGGGCCGCACGGAGGTGAGCGTTGGCCCGTTCCTTCCTTGTGTTCGCGGAGCGCTCGTCCCGCACCCCGACCTCTCTGTTTCCCCGAGCACCCCCGGTTTGCGTCTGCCGCGCAGGTCCTCGCTGGGGACCCAGGTGAGTTTGAGCCGCGCGCGCCCGGGGCGGTGACGTGGGACGCGGGCGCCGGCGCGGGACCCGAGGCGCGGAGCCCTGCAGGGGGCGGGCCGGGGGTTCGGCCGCGTCCTGGGGCGGCGGGGTCCGCACGCGGCGGTGCGGGGCCCGGGCGGACGCGCGCGAGGTGGTGGGTCCCGCCGCCGGTCGCTCGCGGCCCGAGCCTGGACTCCGGTGCGGCCCCGCTCCGAGTCGTGACAGCGGCCCCGCCTTCCGCGCGCGGGCCGCGGGACCTTGGCCCGGCCGGGCCCTGCCCGGGAACGACGTGGCAGTGCCGGGAGGCCGCCGGCTCCTGCAGGACGCGAGGGACCGACCTGGAGAGGGGCTGGTCTGCCCAGGCCCCCCGCCCCCAGCCCGCGCCTGCCACCGTCACCTTCTCCTCCTGGGGCTGCTTCAGTCCAGGCTGCCGGGCATCGTGTTTCCGGGTGGGCAGAGTTCCTATCGGAGAGCACTTCTGTCAGGCTTTGGCAGACAGCGTGTCCACCTCGGTGAACGTGGCGCATTTCCGACACTCCTGAAGTCGGTGACCATCTCGCAAGTTGATTTGGGGACTGGGCAGCAGCAGTCCTTCAATAATCACAGCTTGTAGTGCTCCGGACTGCCGTCCATCTTACTCCCAGGAGAAAAACCGAAGCGCCTGCAGGTCGGAGCCGCAGATCTCACCTTAGACCCACACTCAACTTTTCAAGCCATCACTTATTATTTTTTTTTAACCTTGATAAAGCTAGTATTACTTGCCATTCCCTAGAAACTTTACCAACTGTGATGCCTCAATATTTGTGCCCGTTCTGGGGCTTACACAAAGGGCCAGAAGCTCTCCCTTAGCCAATTTATTTGTACACCGGTTCAAGAACACATAAGCAAATTGAGCCCCAGGACTGACAACCTTTGGGTTTCAGAAATACCGAGGTCGACCAATGGATGTAGACTAGGCCACTAAGTAGCCACAACAGATGTAGGGTAGTTTTCTTTTTTTTTTTTTTTTTTTTGCCAGTCCTGGGCTTGAGCTCAGGGCCTGAGCACTGTCCTTGGACTTTCTCAAGGCTAGAGCTCTACCACTTGAGCCTCAGCACCACTTCCGGCTTTTTTTCTATGTATGTGGTACCAAGGAATCGAACCCTGGTCTTCATGCATGCTAGGCAAGCACTTTAACCACTAGGCCAAACTCCCGGCCCCTGTAGGGTAGTTTTCTACATACCTAGGAAAATCATGTTCCTCAGGGTTTTCTTGACTATGTCCGTAGACATTTTTTAGTTGGTACAAGCAGAGGGTACCGTACCATATAGTAGACAAGAGACTGGAGATGCCACTGAAAACCCTCCCCATAAGAGTTACAAATAACTTCCCAAGTATCAATAGTGTCAACTCCTACAGACACACTAGCCCAGACTGAGGAGATGATGAGGAGCGGTGATTGAGGCAGGGTGGCTTGCATAATTGCATGGAAGTTGGGGCTTGGCATTGTTTGAGATCTTACCACTGCCACCTCTGATGACCTCTATTCTTGAACTGGTCAACCACTGTTACAAGTACCAAGTAGTATGAATTTCAAAGGCATTATGTTGGTTGAGTAAAAGCTAGTCTCAAAAGGTTACTTTCTGTTGGCTTCCATATATGCCATATTGTAGAGTGAGAAAATGAGAACAGGATTGGTGATTGACTGCTCAGGCTTATGTTTGATGGGAGGATATGACAAAGGAAAGGAGTTTCTTTGGAATGATGGAATACTTCTGTGTAGTAATGGTGATATGCAGTCTGCTGGTACGAAGCACGGTATACCTTTACATATGCCTGCATGTAAAAACAGGTTAAATTCAAGTACTATTATACCTTTGTCAGCCTTCAGCATTTCATCATTGTGCAGTAGTCTTATAACTATAGCAGAGTTCTCTAACTTTGCTATTTTTGTGGATTTAAATTTTCATAAAATTTAGAACAAAACCAAAGATAAATATGCCTTACCTCCTCCACCTTGAAGGCCTTACAATGAGTTTTGATTTTTAAGCAACCCATCTCCTAACCTGGTTAGGGTTAAGCCCACAGGATCTTGGCTCCTGTCTCTATCCCCATGTGAATTCTTTTCTGTCTTGCTTCTTGAGTTTTCTTGTTCCCTCTTCCTTACTTGGTATTTATATCTTCTATATGTTCTCCTTCCACCCACCACCTCTAGCTGCCTTCTTTATTCTCTCCCCCTGCCCTCAGTTTGGTTTGTTCTTTAGATCCCAGTGTATCTGTGACTTGGTGAACCTTTTCAGTGTATCTGTGACTTGGTGAACCTTTGCTTGATCAAATCAAAGTCATATTCCTGTTAAACAGCTGAGTTTCTTAACCTCAAACGCTTGTAATTCAGACTACATTTCTACAGTTGGTATTTTATTACATTTGTCCCATTGTATATTGGTGGGTTTCTGCACTACATTCTAAGCATTCTGTTTGTTTCTGTTAACCATTGCACTTCTAGAGGCGGTTAAGCAGTTCACTTTCACTGAACTTCACTGTGTCTTGTATTTAGAGCTTGGTTTTAAGATGACTTCTAATTTGTAAGGACACATTCCCATGTTTACAGATCATTATCACCTATTAGGACCCTGCTGTGTATGTCAAGCATACCCTAGCTAACTTCTCTAAAATCTGAGGCATATTGGTTAACAGTTACTATATGAGCTTCAAAATGTGAGCTGAGGAAACTAGAAACTAATGCATTCATCAAGTGGAGCACATTTTTGCTTCTTTACTTATTTACTTGGAGTTTGAGGAATTCAGGGCCTGGGCACTGTCCCTGAACTTCTTTTTGCTTAAGGTTAGCACTCTTATCACTTGAGCCACAGTGCCATTTCTGACCTTTTCTATTTATGTGGTACTGAGGAACTGAACCCAGGGCTTCATAATGCTAGGCAAACACTACCACTAGCTATATTCTCAGCCTACATTGATGCATTTATTAAGTCAAGCACGTTTAACATTTTTATGTCAGCAGGAGTATTCTAGATAGAATGCTTTATGAGGAAAGAAGAGGAGTTTCAAAGTTACAAAATGGAAATGTAATTGGAGCTGTAATAGTAGGCATTCATGTGATCAAAAGCAATTTGGCAGTTTACCATTTGCAGTATATTGGTTAATAAATTATATAATTAACATAAAATGATTTCCTAATTGTGAAATGTGTATATGGAAGGTCATAGATCGTTCGCATACTAAATATTTTCATAAGACTGATCAGGAATTTTGATAGGTCCTTTATCTGGAAATAAGATTCATTACAAAGTGCAAGTAGGCACCTGTCATTTGATTGCTCTTATTTGTTCTCAAAGCATGCTATTTTAAGTTTTATAAATACAATATTGTTTCCTTTGTGAAATTCACTCTTTTTTAAAATACTTTTTACAGTGTACTATAATTGAAGAAAAATGATGGAAGAGAGTGGGATAGAGACGACACCCCCTGGGACTCCTCCCCCACACGCTGTAGGCCTGGCCACAGTGTCGTCTTCCTCCATTCCTTTAGGTACACAAGGCTTTTCACATCTACTGCATCGGAGGAGGGCAGAGACACTGTTTTCTCTGAGACGGTGTTGTAGAGAAATGTGTATTTTAGCAGCTATTAGAAGCCTTGCTTAAGTAGACTTTGGTTCTGTATATTCATGCTAACTAGAGGTCATCTCTTATGATGACCAAATCTCCTTAAAAGTATGTGACTGTGATTATTTATCATTGTGAGACTCTAGTGCATAGGGTTTTTATGCTCAAACTAGGGATGAAAAAGACTTTTATTTTCTTAAAAACACATAAGAACAGATGAACTGAAAACTAGAGGGCTGCTGATGAACAGTGCTGTGGTAATTTGATGTATTCCTGCTTCTTTCACTGGGGAGAATTGAAGTTATTTGTAGTCAGTTGTAGTTGGTGTATATGTTAATTTATGCTTTTAAAAACAATTCTTAGGATATGGTCTGGTAAATTAAAAATTATGCAAGAAGAAAGTTTGAAAACAAACTTAAAAAAAATACCAAAAACCTTTCTAACTTTGTGTTTTGTCCTCTCTGCCTTTCTTTCTTTCTAGCTGTAACCACTTCTTTCCCATCTCCAAATGTGTCCTCTCTGGAGTCCTTGCCTCCCCATGCCCATTCCACTCCTCAGCCACCCCTGTCTTCTGTGCGGCCCTCTGCACCCACAGCTCCCGTCCCAGCCCACATTCCCTCTGTGTCCCCCTCTGCTCCTCCACCAGCTGCCACAGCCTTCAGTACTCCTCCTTCAGCTTACTTCCCACCTTCAACTTCTGCTCCCGGCCCTGTTTCATCTGCACCCTCTTCTGGTCCTCCTATATCGGGGTTTTCTGTGGGCACAACCTATGATATCACAAGGGGGCATGCGGGAAGAGCTCCTCAGACTCCTCTCATGCCATCGTTTTCTGCACCTCCAGTAACAGGTAATTCCCACCTGCCATTCTTTGAAATACATGACTATATATTTAATGGTTTATCATTGTTATTTTACAATTGTATTATAATTCAGGTGTTATATAGCTCTCCAGTTCAACTTGTGCAGTTCAGTCATTTGCCACAATTAATTTTGTAACTTTTCATCACAGTGAAAGTGTGCATGTGTCTAATATCCCATACATACATGTTATCCTTTATTAGAACTCCTGAGTGTAAGCCTATGTAAAGGAAAAGAAATTTCTCTTGGAATCTTACAAAGATTGAGGTGATTCTTTGAGTTTAGAATTTAACATTGAAATGCTTATGTATGTAGTTGGAAGCAGTTTTGAGTTATTCTCATGTGGTATGTCATTTGTAGAATGATACATACTAAAACTTTTGCCTTTGACTAGGTATTTTGCCAACTCCAATTACTCAACAAGCTAGCATGTCACCCCTGGCACAGGGAACCACATCAGCCATTACTTTCCCAGAGGAGCAGGATGATCCTAGAATTAATAGAGTGCCCGATGAAGTGTCTGCTGGTGGAATCTGGGGTTTTATTAAGGTAAGGGATAGGAACTTATACATTGTGTTTGATTTTCCAAGTGATCTGTATTCATTACAGGGAAGTTTGAAACTACAAAATGGCATTAAGCATAAAAGTGATCTATTTTCTGAGGTGCTCTCATCTTGTCTATGCATAGCTTTGTAGGTGAGCTTAGCTAAAAAAATAAAAGCAGGATGGTAACTGATAACTATTATTGTCTTTAACCTAGGAGATGATATGAACATCTTCACAACCTTAAATATTACTTAGAAATGCATATAATAGCAATATTTATTTTTAAACAGGTTCAGATTTTCATTGTTTTTATTGTATGTCTTTTTATCCAATGTTTTATTTAAATGACCTCTAAATGATATGTATAATGCCTCTCTTTTCCTGAAACTCAACCGTGAATTATAATTTCATCAGTATAATTATTTTAAACAGAATTGTGAAGATGCTTACTGTAATGAGCCCCTCTGTGCATATATCTCTGTAGGCATCTCTTGTTAATTAGGATTAATTTTTATTTATTTATTAAACAGTATTAAATTTATTAGAAAGTATAATTACATGAGTCAGGTAATATATTTCTTTTCTTTTTCTTCCTTTTTTTCTTTTTCTTTTTGCTAGTCCTGGGGCGTGAACTCAGGGCCTGGGCACTGTCCTTGGGCCTTTTTAAGGCTAGCACTCTGCCACTTGAGCTTCAGAACCACTTCCAGCTTTTTCTGTGTAATTGGTAACAAGCACTCTCTCACTTAGCCAAGCTCTCAGCTTAAATATCTTTCTTTTCATAATATATCTTCCCTTTCTTTACTCCCTTCCAGTCCCTCTTTCTCATCTTTACCCATGAGTTGTATAGTTCACTAGCATCACAGAGTTCAGGGAGCTCCACTGCTGATCTTTTTCACCATTTTTCCCTTTTCTGTGCCCTTCCCCCACCCTCCAGAGATGGACTCATGAATTAGCTCTACAGGAAGAAAAGAAGACAAACAAACCAAAAGAGATCCTTTGTTTGCACTATTTGGGGTTAATTTCACAATACATGTACACACACACACACACACACACACACACACACACACATATAAATATAAAGAGCACATAGGTATTGCCCCTTTGTGTTGTTTCCCTAAAAGTATCCTCTTTTTGTCTCTCTGTGTGTATGTCTATAGTCGTATATAATTGATCATATCCCAGTGTATTTTAGATCTGACTTCCACATATAAGAGAAAACATGTGCCATTTGTCTCTCAGAGCTTGACTTACCTCACTTATATGATTTGTTCTAGGTCTATCCATTTCCCTGCAATTATATATTCTTTCTAATGACTTTAAAATTCCATGTGTATAAGTGCCACCTAAAGTTATTGATGAGTACTGCTTTTTAGAAGTTTGTACACTGTTGGGGTGTTTTTCACCTGGCAACTCTGGAAATTAACTGAGTCTTTTTTGTTTGTTTTTTTTTTGACAGTCCTGGGGCTTGAACTCAGGGCCTGGGTACTGCCCTTAGACACTTTTTTGCTTAAAGCTAGCACTCTGCCACTTGAACCACAGTACTACTTCTGGGTTTTTCTGTGTATTCCTGGGAATGGAACCCAGGGCTTCATGCATGCTAGGCGAGCATGCTACCACTAGGCTGTGCTCCTGGCCCTTAACTGAGTTTTGATAAAATAATTTAGACAAGCATTTTATTTCTATGAATTTGAACTTTTTCTTCATCAGACTTTCTGCTATTTATATTTTCTTTTGTGAATTCTCTGTTCATGCTCTTTGCTCAGTTTTATATTGTGTTGATTGGCTTCTCAGAAAATGCCACAACGTTAAAACTGGGCTCAGAGCTTGTAAGAGCTTTTAAGAACATTTTAGATATCTATGTGTTACATTCCTCTCCATTTGAATAGTTTATTAATGTAATATTTTAATACTGAGGTTTGAACTCAGGGTTTGTTCTTACTTCGGTTGATTGTTCACCTGGTGCTCTCACTTGACCTATGCTTCCAGTTGATCATTTTGCTGATTTTTTAAGAAATGAACTTTTATGCATTTTTCTGCCTGCACTGGTTTGAACTTTCAGTGTCCCAAATCTTAGCCTCCTGAGTATCAAGGATTCTCGGCATGAGCCACTGACAACTGGCTTGTTTATTAAACAAAAATTTCATACGACAAAATTTTTCAGTCATTTGTGAGCCTTCAATTTTTATGCTTTATAAAATACCTTTTCCTATATGTATATTATAAGCACTTCTTTTTGATATATTCTAATTCCTTTTATATTTAACAGTTTGATATAGCTGATATACTTTACTATGCTATATAAAGGTAGATATCAAATTTATTTTCCAAGTAATGGATTGTCTTCACATCATGTCTTCAGATTTGATATGTTATTTTTCTCTTATTTACTAAATGTTAGCACCAATGGTGGTGTCTCTGTTCTACTCCTCTCTCCCTGTCTTTGCAATAGAAACATACTTTTTTCTTTTTAAATTTTTATTTTAATTTTATTGTAATGGTGATGTACAGAGGGTTACAATTATATAAGGTAATAAGTACATTTCTTGTTGGACATTGTCCCCCCTTTCATTTTCCTCCCACTTGCCCTCTGCCTTCCCCCCTCCCTTTCCACCCCTTTCTCAGGAACATCCTTTTATATATGCCTGTTTGTAACTCTCGGCTCACTTTATAACCCTAGTATGTGATGAAAATCTGTTATGTGCTGAGGTGGGTATAAATGCATTCAGTAATAAGACAGAATGGAATTACTTTGTAAGAGTATCTGTCAGTTATATGGAACCAACCCAGATGTCCCTCAGTAGATGATTAGATCAACAAAATGTGGTATCTATACACAGTGGAATTCTATGCTGCCATCAGAAAGAACGACATCTCCCCATTTGTAAGGAAATGGAAAGACTTAGAAAAAAAATCATATTAAGTGAAGTAAGCCAGACTCAAAGGAACATAGGCTCCATGGTTTCCCTCATTTGTCGTAATTAGCAGAAACCTTGGATTCTCCTAGCAGTGCTTTACAAAGGGCAAAACCTACATACGTAAGGCCATATAGGATGAAGCTAAATGAAAGGACCTCAAGGATATGGAAACAAGAGCCATATAATGTATACTTGTTGTTCTTAATGGAATATGTTATTTCTCAACTCTTTTGTTGTCCCTTGGTTATTCTCATATTGTTATAGTATCTTACCTTGTATTCTGGTATATTGTATATATGGTTATTTGAAGGGATAGGGAAGGGGGGAAACAAGATGTGGGGGGAGGGAAATGGGGACAAAAACATGAGAAAGGGTAGCAGTGTTTGTGAAGTAATGCACCTTCTATTTGGTGAGTATAATGTAACCCTTCTATTAATTACAATAAAAAGAGGGGAAAAAAAGAGTATTTGTCAGTTAGCGGTTGTTTAGCCAACTCTTCAGGCTTGTAACTACAGAAACTTTACAGATTTTTGAATATAAGTTTAGTCATTAATCTGAGAGTTGTATATTCTCATGTTGTGGTCTTGAACCACTGTAGTTCCTGTAAATAGGAAGAGGAAAACCTGGCCTTGTATACTGTAGAAAGAGGTCTGCTTCCCCCGGCCTCTGTACTTGGGAGAAGTGTAGTCCAAGAGGGAACCCCTTAGACTTGGTTGCTTCATTTCATAGTGTAGTTCTGAGAATGTTTTGGCTGAGAAGGAAGAGTTTGAGAATGAACAAAATAAGAAAGAGATAACTTTAGTGGAACATATTGACAATTTTTAGAGGCTAAGAATGACAAATGTTTCCTATTTTGGGGGAGGAACAGAATTAAAAGACTTGTATACATCTGCTGACAGTCTTTCTTTGAGCCCCTAAGGAACATGTTTTACATATGTTTTAGATACATAGACATGAAATACATTAATTCATTTGCAATGAAATACATGCCCTTACACAATATGTGCATATATATGTGTGTGTGTCTGTGCATATATATGTGTATGTGTATACATACATAATCCACAGAGCATGATACTTTGCAGACTAGTGCTCTTCAAAGCGTGTTGTGGGCTGTTGTTACTCTATAGTATGATATGAAAGGTAAAGAAGTTAGAGCATTCATGGCAGTTAAACATTAATCCTTTACATTGATCAGACCTTACTTTTCTTACATTTTAAAAATATTTGTCTAGGATGTATTCAAATTTTTTAAAAATGAAGTTGTCTTCACAGTCATGAAGATAATAGTGCTCTTTGCTTGAGTATGCATTTATGGTTTTTTTGTTGTTGTTGTTCTTTGCAGGGTGTGGCTGGGAATCCTATGGTGAAATCTGTGCTTGATAAGACAAAACATTCAGTGGAGAGCATGATTACCACACTGGACCCTGGCATGGCCCCCTATATCAGTATGTATCTAGGTTAAAGTAGGCTCTGTCACCTTCAATGCTAGACACTCACTGTAACACTCAGTTCATTTCTACTGATCAATATAACCATGAAAATTCCTCTTCACATTTTACCCCAAAGATGAGTGTTAGGCTTAGTTTTTGGCATTATTAACTTAGCTTTGTCTTAGTTTCCATCTTACTTACCATGAAATAAGTTTTAAAAAACCTTACAGAATGAACCTGGGAGGAGCAGCAGTACTGATTTTAATTGTAAGCATGTTACTGTTGCTTTTTATGACTTTGACTTTATTTACTGGTGACATTTAAGCAATGTTTTTGCTCATACTGTCCTGAGATAACTTTCAGTAAAAGCAAATACTTCTGAATCTGAGTTCTAAAATACTGCTCATGTCAAGTATTTATGAAAAGGGCTCTCAACCTCTGACAAAATTTTAGGATATAGTTTTTGAAAACAAAACATTTTGTCAAATTATTTTTTTATAAAGGATAGTACACAGATTTTAAAAGCAATTGAAGAGTTTGAAATGTTTGAATTGATGAATAAGTAAAGTATATACTATAATATTCTCAATTTTTAATGTGGTTACACTTTTAAGATATTAGGGCAGAAGTATATGTATGGTTGACAGATAAATGTCTACTTATACTGTATGCTCTTTTTTTTTACTTTGTAAATTAAAAAAATTCTTATTTAATTAGTTGTACAAAAAAAAGTGCCATTTAACAAAACAGCTTATGAACACAATGCATCTTGATCTGTGTCACCTCTTTCAACATTCTCACCCTCCCTTTGACCTCCCTTTCCCTTACTTTTCTTAATTTTGTGATACAATGAACTTTTGACTATTTTCTCCCCTTTCTCCCATTCATTCATCTACCTCTTTCCCCTTGGTCCCATCCCTGCCCCCTTGCAAGTTCCCAGATCCTGGTGTTTATTTTGTTGGGTTTTTCTTAGTCTTTCTAAAAAATTGTACTATTTGAGCTCTATAATATTTCATTTAATTAATTTGTAACTGCTATAACACTTTAAATGGTGAAAGTATATAAGAAAATGGATAACCCACTTACTTAAAATATTTCCTAGAGAAAAAAATGAATCTTTTTGAAGATTTTGTGGTAGGTCTTGCTTAGTATATTCCTTTTGTACTAAGAGCATGTATTGTCAGTAAGAACCATTAATTTCCTGTAGGATATCTCAAATGTATAACTGTACTTCACAAGCCAGATGTTTAATTTTGTGATTGCTTTATAGCTGGAGGGCTGGAAACTGGTATCACATGGTGTTAGAAGGTTGTATCAGATAGTATGACAGATGTGTCATTATTATTACTGGTACTACTACTATTATTTTGCTCAAGGGTAGTGCTCTACCACTTTGAGCTATACCTTCACTTCTGTTTTATGAGTAATTTATTGGAAATAGGAATTGTGTAAACTTTTCTGCCTGGGTTGATTTCAAGCTGTCATCCTCAGATCTCAGCCACTTGAGTAGCTAGGATTAAAGGCATGAGCCACCAGTGCCCAACTAGATATGTTATTATTAACCAATAGCAGGGAAAATTTGTATTTACAATCTTAAAAATGCAATAATTGTCCATACAAAGGTTAAGCTAATTAGAAGCAGTTGAGTTGAAAAATAAGCTGTTGGACCTGGAGCTTATGGTAGGCCTAGTGTTTGCCTGGCATGCATGAAGCCCTGGGTTTGATTCCCTGGAACCACATGCACAGGAAAAGCTTGAAGTAGTGCTCAAGTAGCAGAGTGCTAGCCTTGAGCAAAAAATATCCAAAGACAGTGCCCAGGCCCTGAGTTTAAGTCCCAGGACTGGTTTAAAAAAAAAAAAGAAAAAGAAAAGCTGTTTTCATTATTAGTTTCCCAAATTTAAATCTATGGAACACTTTGAGGAGCCATTCTTAGATGCTGAAAAAATGTTCCATGATCAGATTAAGTATGAACAGAATTGAGTTAGATTTACTATTTTTAATTAATGAATTTTCAAATATGTTAATGTGCAATGTGAATTTCCAAGTAAATATGATGGTTCACCACAAAATTCTCCTATGAGACAGAGCTACCAAAATGTGTGTACCAGTTAATACTCAGAACTGTTAAGAGTTTTTGTTCCATTTTATGCTGCAAGTAAAACTTCTTCAGATAACATGTTATAAATTCAGCAGGTCTAAAACTCAGGAAAAATAAGTAGATTGGAGCTTAGTACATGTTGAAAGATGTGTCTTGTTAGGTCAGCTGCAGGCAAATCTTGGTTTGACTTCTGATGTTAGTGCCGGAAAGCTGTTATCTTGTGCAGACTTATCAGCCTGTTTCTTCAATCCCAGAGGGAAAAAATACATCTTGCATAGTTTTATGCTTGTTTATGTACATAAAATGTTGGTATGGTAGTAATTATGAGAATGTCACTATTTAAATTTGAAATCAAAACTTTGTCCTTTATAGAGTCTGGGGGTGAGCTAGATATTGTAGTGACATCGACGAAAGAAGTCAAAGTGGCTGCTGTGCGTGATGCTTTCCAGGAAGTCTTTGGCTTGGCTATGGTAACTGGGGAAGCTGGGCAGTCCAACATTGCTCCACAGCCGGTGGGCTATGCAGCTGGATTGAAAGTAAGTAGTAGTACTCCTTTTTCAGGACATACAACCTAGCACCTAAACTTTTCATAATGGTGATAATGACCCTGTTGTTTCTGTGAGACTAATATGTTGTTTCCAGTCCTGGGGCTTGAACTCAGAGCACTGTCCTTGAGCTTTCTCAAGGCTAGCGCTCTATGACTTGAGCCACAGCACCACTTACAGCTTTTTCTGTGTATGTGGTCTTAAGGAATCAAACCCTGGGAGGATTTTGTGTATGCTAGGCAAACATCTACCACTAGGCCACATTTCTGGCCCAGCTAATGTGTTTTTATACACTGAAATAACAATCAGTTTTTCTTCTAGTTACTTCTGTAGTATTACAAAGTTGTAGTGGATTTTTAGCTTAAAAGAAAACTAAAAGCTGGGCGCAGTGGCTCATGCCTGTAATTCTAGCTACTCAGGAGACTGAGATCTGAGGATCAAGGTTCAAAGCCAGCCCAGGCAGAAAAGGACCTGAGACTCTTATCTCCAATTAATCTCTAGAAAACAGGAAGTGGGGCATGGCTTTAGGGTAGGGCGGTCGCCTTGAGCTGAAGAGCTCAGGGACAGTGCCTAGGCTGAGTTCAAGCCCCATGATCCAGACCCCCCCCCCAAAAAAAAAATAAGAAAAGTAAAAGCCTGGGTGCTTGCTTGTAATCTCAGTTATTAGGGAGGATTGTAGTTCAAGATTAGCCTGGACAGAAAAGGTAATAAGATCCCTATCTGAGTCAGTAAGCTGAATATTATAAAACAAGATTTACTTCCTTCTAAAATGTAATGTTTCCAATCATCACTTTATTGTTGCAGCTAGCATAATAATACATAAAAGAATATACATAGGAAATTCATTTAGAATGATAGGGATGTGATTGAACATTATCAGTTTTACTGTGTGTTGTTTTCTTTTGACATTTACAAGTGGGTATGTGAGTGTGAACAAATGTATGAGTGTATTATTTGTTAATTATAAATTAGTGCATTTACTATTTTAGAAAAATGATTTCTAGTCTATGTCTTTATTGTTTAGGGTGCCCAGGAACGCATAGATAGCTTGCGCCGAACTGGCGTGATCCATGCAAAGCAGACGGCCGTGTCGGTGGAAAACTTCATTGCAGAGTTGCTGCCTGACAAGTAAGAGACTTGTTTCTTTTTTGAAGCAAAACACTAGTGAGCCAGGGAGTTCACACTGATACCTGGTAGTTCATTCTATTGTTGGTTTTCTCATGAACCTGTCTGTGTCCTGGGTTACTTAACTCAGATTTCTATCTTGTGTCTTTTTTGTAATTATAAAATGGAGATCACAGTGTCTTTGTATATAGGTGCTACAACTACTTACTAGAATAGCTTTGAATACAGAGTGATGTTGTGGTTTGTTACTGGCTGGGATATCATTAAATGTGAATAGCAAATAGTACTTGACACAGTCACGTGTAGTAATTTGGCAGGCATGGACAAGAAGGCCTTGACAGCAGTCGCTTGTTTTCTGCTGAGCACTCCCTTAGATGTTCAGAAAACTCCCAGACAGCACTGATCTGGTTATATTTGAGGGTTCTATATTTTTATAGATGATTTTTAGTGGAAGAAACTTTTTGTTTTGCTGAGTTTGTTTTATATTAAAATAATTTCTCTTGGTTAAAATGTACCTTCTTTGGTAATTTCATGGTTTTATTTATTTATTTATTTTCTCCTTTATTATTATTATTATTAATTTACCAGTCCTGGGGCTTGAACTCAGGGCCTGAGCACTGCCCTTGCAGTTTCTCAAGGCTAGAGCTCTACCATTTGAGCCACAGCACCATTTCTGGCTTTTTCTATGTATGTGGTACCAAGGAATTGAATCTGGTCCCATGCAAGGCAAGCACTCTACCACTAGGCCAAACTCCCGGCTACTTTTATTATTTTTTATTTGGTATTGAATAGCAGTGTATCTGGGAGAAAATTCCTTTAAGTTTCTGGGTGTAGTATAAGTACACAGTTTGAAATAAGTATTTAAAAAGTTATTTATTTACTTATTGGTCATGGGACTTGAACTCAGGGCCTGAGTTCTGTCCCAGAGATGCCTTTTGCTCAAGACTAGCACTCCACCACTTGAGCCACAGCTCTATCTCTACCTCTTTTGATAGCTAATTGGAGATAAGAACACAGACTTACTTTCCTGAGCTGGCTTCAAACTACAGCCCTCAGATGTTGGTTTCCTGAGTAGCAAAGATTACAGACATGAGACACTAGAGCCCAGCTATAATTTTTATTGATAGCAAATGTTCTGTGAAATTTTAGGTGTGATAATTCAGTGTTGTGGTAGTACCACAAGAAATTAATGAAGAGTTATGGATTGAAGTGGATTTGGTAGACTTGAGAAGATATAGATTAGAAATATAGATTAGGAAATTCTGGATGGAGGAAAACATGTTCAGTGCTTTTATTGGAAACTGCTGTTGAATTTGTATATAAGAATCTGAACACATTTTATGTTTTCTTTAATAATAAAAGCACTGAACATTTTCCTGCTCCATGTTCTCTAATTATTTAAATTCATGAGTTAGGGACTAATTCTGGTAGCTGAAATACAGAGTTGCTACAGTTGTCTTATATAAGTTTAAAATTCTCTTACTGTTAGTAATTTATTAGTGTCTTTAAATTGAAATTTTCTCTTTATTTCATGAGACTTTTTGAAACCTGAGATTCCTGGTGAAAAATTCAGAGCAGTTAGAAGGACTAATCATGAGGATAACTCATGAATACTTTAAATAAGCTTATTTTCAAACGTCCTAGAAACATTGTTAGATAGCTACATGTTAGTTATAGGTTTAGTAATAGAAATTTCCCACAGTGGAAAGAAATTTCATATAACATTTGCTATCAATAAAAAAAAGTGTATCTGGGCTCCAGTGGCTCGTGTCTGTAATCCTAGGTACTCAGGAGGCCAACATCTGAGGATTGTAGTTGGAAGCCAGACTGGGAGGGCAAGTCTGTGAGACTTTTGTGTCCAATTAGCTACCAAAAGAGCTAGGGGAAGAGCTGAGGCTCAAGTGGTAAAGTGCTAGCCTTGAGCAAAATAGCTTTGGGGCAGAACCCAGGAGAAGGGGTGAAGAGAATGTAGTGAAGGATTTGGACAGGGGAAGGAACGAATGGGTGATAATGTTCAAAGGGATCCAGGCGTGGTGGCTCATGCCTGTAATCCTAGCTACTCAGGAGGCCAGAGTGGTAACTAAAATCCTTCAAGAGACTCTCATCTCCAATTAACCACTAGAAAACCAGAAGTGGTATTGGCTCAAGGGGTAGGATGGTAACCTTGAGCTGCAGAGCTCAGAGACAATGCCCAGGCCCAGAGTTTAAGTCCCACAACCAACAACAACAAAAAAAAGAATGTTGAAATGGTGACATTGATCGGGATGCATTATATTTATAAACTGCTTTATTAAATGGCAAATCCTTTGTCTGACTAAAGATAACAAAAAACATTACTCCTAAAGGAGCTTTTCACATTCTCGTGTGTATGACTTTGTTGAGTATTTGAATATCCTGATTCCATCATTCTCCAGTCTTAGCAAGAAGGATATTTCCTGGTAAGTAGCATTAAATTATTATTTTTTTTTTTTTGCTTTAGCTCAGGGCCTGAGCACTGTCCTTGGACTTTCTCAAGGCTAGAGCTCTACCACTTGAGCCTCAGCACCACTTCTGGCTTTTTTCTATGCATGTGGTACCGAGGAATCGAACCCGGGTCTTCATGCATGCTAGGCAAGCACTTTAACCACTAGGCCAAACTCCCGGCCCCTTAAATTATTTTTCTATGTTATTAGTTTTTCTTCTTGGAATTCAAACAGTAGCAGATAATATTTTTATAAATTGTACTCCTGAACATTAATTAGAAAATTCTGAAATTTGCTTGTTTTATCTGATTTTCCTTCTTGGTATTTCACTGTAACTTTTACTTAGCACACAAACAACCTGAAGCTAACAGTACTGTGTTGCAGATGGTTTGACATTGGGTGCTTGGTAGTTGAAGATCCTGTGCATGGCATTCATCTGGAAACTTTCACTCAAGCTACACCACTGCCTTTGGAGTTTGTGCAGCAGGTTAGTTTCCTCTTTTGCTCCTGTACTATGTTCTAGAAAAACCTTCAGTATTGTCCTTTGAGTAAAAATTGTGTTAGAAGTTTGGGTAAAAACATATTCCTGGTTTTGTGTGTCCTTTTTCTCATTTGGGTTTTTCTGAGTTTTCTTGAATGTTTCAGCTCCTCTTTGCTTTTGTTTTCCAGATGTCTTTGGGAAGATAATATACTACATGGATAATTGTTACTTTCTCCATTTTTCCTTTGTTGTTAGGATTGTGTTCCCACTCTGAAGTCGGAAGGTTTACCTTTTCTACCTGTGTTTAGACTACCTTTCACATACTTTTCTCTTCATCTCTTGTCTTTATTTACATTGGCATTCTTATTTCCCTTTTTTTGTCATCTGGTCCTCCATTTTAGTAGTTCATCTTCAATACAAGCCAGGATTAGAAACTTGAACAATAAACTTATTTGGTTATTTGAAATAGGATAGGGAAGGGGGGAAAACAAGATGAAGGGTGGGGGTGGGGGGAAGGAAATGGGGACCAAGACATGAGAAAGGGTATCAATGTATGTGAATTAATGCACCTTCTATCTGTCAAATATAATATAACCCTTCTATTAATTACAATAAAAAATATATGATAAAAAAAAACCTAGGACTGGGAGGATAGCCTAGTGGTAGCATGCACGAAGCCCTGGGTTTGATGCCTGTGGTTCAAGCAGCAGAGCACTAGCCTTGAGCACAAAGTGGCAACGACAGTGCCCAGGCCCTGAGTTCAAGCCCTAGAACTGTCCAAAAAAAAATCTCATGTACAGTTTCCAAAATATTTTAATTATGAACAATGATTCTTATCCTCTGTTTTTATATAAAACATCTTTAGCTCTCTAGTGAAATGGATATCATCTGGGCTGTTATTATTTTGTGTGTGTGTGTGTGTGTGTATACGTGTGTGCGTGCGTGTGCATCGTGGGGTTTGAACTCTGGGTCTGGGTGTTGTTCCTGACCCCTTCAGCTTAAGGCTACCACCCTACCCTTGAAGCCAAAATGCCACTTCTGGTTTTCTAGTGGTTAGTTGGAGATGAGAGTCTCACAGACTTTAGAACCCGGGCTGGCTTGAACTGAGATCCGCAAATCTCAACCTTCTGAGTAGCTGGGATTACAGGCATGAGTCACCTCATCTGGCTGGGCTATTATTTGCGTGTGTCTGTCTACTATTCTCAAGGCTAGAGGTCTACCACTTGAGCCACAGCACCACTTTTTCTATGTATGTGGTATGGAGGAAATAAATCTACGTCTTCATGCATGCTAGGCAAGCACTCTTACCACTAAGCCAAGCTCCTAGCCCTATTAAGTTGTTTTGCTGACCTCTTTGTATTAACATTATTTGTTTTATGGATATTTATAATCATAAAACAAGTGTGTTTTGTCATTCCTACATTTACATATACATTTGGCATATGTGTTCATACTATTGCTGAAGCAGCTATGTGGCCCTTTTAAGGTTCACAGACCAGAAAATGTATTATAATTGATGCTTATATTTTTAAATTTTATTGAAACTTATTTATACTATAATTTCCTTTTAAAAGTTTTAAAAAATTCTTATAGGTATTAACATTAGAGTCATTGCAATGATGAAATGAGTAAAAGATTGTGGTTAAATACTATTCATACAGTTCATTTTATCAGTTTCTTTTAAAATGTAGATAAAAGGGTAGATTTTTCTGGGAAACACTGATTTTATCATTATTGATTCAAAGTATTAATATGAATCATTCAAAATTACTGTCAAGAACAGCACATTTAGAATGATCCCATTTACAACAGGGAGAGATGTATGCTCTGAAATATTTACAAATGAGAAAGAAAGTGCCTGGAAAGATGCACACTGAGATGTTAATACGGGGACTTGAATAATGTTACTGAAAGGTTGTCATTTGTTTCCTTTTTTTGTCAGTTATGAGGCCTGGGTGCTGTCCTTGAGTTCTTTTGCTCAAGACTAGTGCTCTGCTTCTTTGAACCACAACTCCACCTCTGGCTTTTGAGTAGTTAGAGATAAAGAGTCTCACAAGGACCTTTCTGTCCTGGCTAGCTTCAATCTGTGATCCTCAAATCTCAGCTTCCACAGTAGCTAGAATTACAGACATGAGCCACTGGTGCCCAGTGTTTGCTTTCTTATTTTGTTTCATTTAATTTTTTTCACATGTGGTTTCAAGATTCGATAAAAGATCAAGTGCATTGAAATGCTTGCCTTTTATTTTTTATCCATTCAGTACTTCTTGTTTCTTTTGTATTTATATCTCTGCTTATTTGCTGTTGGAGTTTAGTAATTCAGTGGAATAGAAATCAGTCCTTTGAGAAATTAAATTATCATCAGAATATATAGTAGTGAAAATGTAGAACAGAATTTTGTGTAATTCATTCTAATTAAAAATGATTCCTCTTTTCTCAATAAAACCTCGCTTATTTTTAAAATTTTATTATCTTTAAATAGTTGTCCAGTGGAGTTGCCAATCACCAAAGCAGTTTATAAATGCAATATGTCCTGATCAATGTCTCCCCTTTCTTGGCCTAGCATCGTAAATGCTCCCTGAGAATTTGATTTAAAAATTAACTTCTTAGGCCCTGGTGGCTAGGTTTTACAACTGGGATGTTCATTTTAACAAGACCTTTCGGGCATTTATGAGAAGTATTTTCATTTCAGTGTTCAAAGACCTTAGGAATTGATCTGGTTTTTCTTTGAAGTATAGTGAAGTACTGATTGTGCTATTCTGTTTCTATCAAATTGGCTCAAGATAGTTTATATAACATATAAACAATATAATATGTATTTATATAACATATAGCATTTATCTTGGTATAAACCATAGAGTTCTTACTTCTCTTGTCCTACTTGAGGTATGAGAAACTAGTTTTAATGAAAAGTCCCTCAGATGATTTATTGTAATACATAACACACTTGAGAGTCCAGTTTAAAATATAGATGTGTTCTCTATATAGAGAAGAATTTCCTTTTGACTATGATTAACATCCTAAGTCAGGAAATCATTGGCTATTGTTCTTTTATTCCTGTGTAACAGATTATTTTATTATTTATTCTCGTGAGCAGATTGTTCAAGTAGACTAATACAAGTTGGACCATGGGGAGGAGGTAGTAGTGACTGATGCTCTCCTGGGTTTGATATATACTAACTGACCACCCCTTAATCTATCTGTACTAACTGACCACATATTAATCTTGTCTGGAGTACTTCCTAAAAGCTGCAAAGAAACTATTTCCTAAATATGTTAAAGTCTGGATACATAGTCTCTTTCTCTTAGAATTATATGGCTATAAATGATCATTTTAGCACTTACCTATTATTAATAAACTTGAAATGACCCTAAATATAAAACTAGAATTAAGCCTTCTGACTGAGCTCTGAGTAGGTGGCTGTTAAAAGACTTAGATGTCTAAATCTATGAAGTCCTGAGTGCAGTCCTCAGGAGGACACACACATACACACACACACCTCACCACCACCACATACACATACACACAGGTACACATACTGCCATCACCCCCAACAGAAAGACTTAACATGTTTTTATTTTTAGCAAAGTAGATGTACAGCATTATTTTGGCTCTTTTGTATAGCCTTGTGACTTTATATCATGGACAGCAGAGTGATGTTTCTCTGAGTTGTCATAATCTATATTAAAAGTAATCTGGGGCCGGGAGTTTGGTCTAGTGGTAGAGTGCTTGCCTAGCATGCACGAAGACCCGGGTTCAATTTCTCGGTACCACATATATAGAAAAATGCCAGAAGTGGTGCTGAGGCTCAAGTGGTAGAGCTCTAGCCTTGAGAAAGTCCAAGGTCAGTGCTCAGGCCCTGAGCTCAAGCCCAGGACTGGGGGGAAAAAGAAGTAATCTGACTCAAAATTTTGAAATGTTATTTATAACATAGTTTGTGCTTATAAGGAAGTATTATAAGTAACATGGATTTCTTTTTTCCATAGGCTCAAAGTCTCACTCCCCAGGACTATAATCTAAGGTGGTCAGGCCTTTTGGTGACAGTAGGTGAAGTCCTGGAGAAGAGTTTGGTAAACATCAGCCGGACTGATTGGCACTTGGCTTTCACTGGCATGTCTCGTCGACAGATGATCTACAGTGCAGCCAAAGCCATAGCGGGCATGTACAAACAGCGCCTGCCACCAAGAACTGTGTGAGAGATGGCCTAGCTAGCAGCCAAGACTGCCCTCGCTCTCAGCTTCATGTGAAGATGTGTCCTCTTCTTAAACTGCTTCATGGAGTCCAGAAGGTTTTAGAAGTTTCCCATAGACTGCAGTTGTTTTTTGTTGTTTCCTTGTTTGTTTGGTTTTGTTTTTTTTTTTCTATAAGGCATGGTGTCATTCCTTTGGAGAAAAGAGATACTTTTTACAATCATAATTTTACCTAGTTCCTCAGAAAAAGAAAGGATGCAGATATATTTAGGATGCAATTTAATGAGTGGAACTTGATATGCAAACACATTTAATTTAATGATACATACTGGATTCTTTTGGTGAACAGTATGCTCAAGAATTGACCCTAAGACACCTACCTGTAGACATGTACATTTCTGGGTGCCTTTTACATAGTGAGCCAAAATGACAACCTTGATCATTTCTTTCTGGTCATCATGTATTTGTATTATTTGGAAAAGTGTATTTCTTTCCTTTTTAAAAATAATTTTTGGTAGTTTATAGATTTCTACTGCAAAACATTGGAGTTAGGCCTTTTTTCCATTGCTTTTTATTTTAATCACTATTAAAAGATAAACAATCCCAGTGTATTTTATCAAAAGTATTCATGTTATTTTATTGTTACTATTCAGTACTTCCAAGAATAAACATCCACCTGCTTCCACTCATGTTCTCCAAGGAAGAGACTGGAAGATTTAGAGAGGGATTACCTTGTTGCATTGCCTCTTTTAATTAGGATTGCTTCTTAATTTGACATCAGTTTTCTAACTTTGTGCTATTCTGTCTTTATTTTTTATGGACATTTTTCAAAGAAACTATTTTATATTGATCTTGGTTTATTTGATCTATTATGTTTGTATTGAGTGGAAAGCTTTTCTTCCCTCAAATAATATATTTTACCATTTTTGGACTTATATAAATCAAAATTAAGTAAATGTTTTTCTTATACAGTTGAGCTCTGTAAATTCAAATAACTTTCTGAAAATAGTTTCATATGTAAATGTAAATTTAATTTTTATTTACTCTTCTCGACAGTTATATAAAAGCAAATGAATTAGCACTCTCTCTGGCAGTTTTATAAAAGCGTTAAAGCTCTTATCTTGGGCTGTCCTGATGTGTAAGGTATTTTCAAGTAATTATTTCATTTATGTTAGCTTTAACTGAGGATGAAAAGAATTAAGAATTAATTTGAAACTGTATGCACATACAATTTGTAAGCAACATCCAAGCACTGTATCCCAATTGTTCGGTGGTATTTGGAATTGGTGTAGTCAGAAGTACAGGGACCTGGAAAAGAGCTGTATCCTGTTACTATGGTGCCCTTTGTCTTGGGACAGTAGAGCCTGAGAGCAGAAATCCTTTCTCCCATTTGCTTTTATCTTTTGCTTTTAAAAGCCATCCTTTCCTAACAGTATTTTTATCAGGGCATTGGCCAGATGACAGAAATTCAGACTGAGGTCAAGAGGTATGCCCATGCTTAAATATTTTTGCTGCTTTTTCTCTTATTACAGGGAAATGCTATAGATCCTACAAGACCTGACTTTTTCTTTTTTGTTTCAACAGGTCTTCAATATTTTATTTGACTTTTGTGAGGGTTGTTCTCACCAAATCACAAGTGAGCATTGATCTCTCAGTGAGTGGTGTTTTTTTTTCAAATCCCCACATAACAGTGGCAGTTCTGCCATGGCTCCGTTGAAGTGGGATTTTCCTGCTGGTAGCTGTAGCCTTCTGCTCTCAGGAGCAGAAATATGTGGGTTTTGACAAACAAAGGGCTGATCTATCCTGGCTGGATTTTTTTTTTTTTGGCCTAGGGTTCCCTTTGAAAGACCTCAGAGCATGACTGACTCTACACATTTAACGTTCCTTTCCTTTTATTTTGTCATCCTGGGATTTCCCTGTTATGCCAGGAACAGGAAGTATAATTTATAGTCTTACACCAGGATGACTAAGCCAGGCAGTCTGGGTGATAATATTTAAGCATCAGTTCTACCCAAGTATCACACATATCTTAACCCCTTACCAGCCCTCTGGGCCTCCTAAGTCCTTTCTGCTCATTTCCTTACAATTTCTTGTGTGTGTGTGTGTGTGTATGTGTGTGTGTGTGTGTGTGTATTTTTCAGGGAATATAACTGGTTATCTTTTGCTCTTATTCTCAAGATTTTTAGGGGAAACTTGCTTTTAACCCAGATAATTACTATGTTACAGTCGTTTTGTGAAATGAAGAGCTACAGATTATGGCATTTTGTAAATTTTATTGCAAATCATTGACTTTTGTGATCATAAAGATAATTAGTATGAAAAAATCCCTCAGGAAAAATGGAAGAAAAGTAATTAAACATCAGCTTCAGAGGATCAGTTCTAAGAATCCTCCTTATAATCACTTATTTTATTGTTTGTTATAGGGCTGGGTTTTGAACCTAAGGCATCAAACATGCTGAGCAAATTCTATATGGCTAAGCCCTACCCTTGCCCCTTGTTAAGTTTCCAAGGTAGATCCGAACCGTCTCACACTTGTGAAGTTGTAAAAAGCTGGTGGTTTACTCTTATGATCCTCTTATCATCTTGCTTCCTCATTTTTCATTCCTCAGCTATTTGGTAGAAACCAAGATAGTGTGATAGGGAGTAGAAGTAAAAAAAGGGTGCAGATGACTATATTCAATGTGCATTATTCAGTTATGCAAAGTACCAATACTCAGGGTCAGTTGAACTACTTAATGTATTTAATTTACCCCATTTCTTGGCTAGAAACAATTCTAAATAGGACTTTTTGATTTGTGATGCCAAATTGATAACATGCTGTATTTTCAAAGTTGTTGGATTGAATATAAATTATGAAGAAATGGGGACTTTTACTCCCAGGATATGGTGATATTATGCAAAAAGACATATTGGATAGTCAGTTTGTATGTAAATGTGTCATAAATAAATAAAACTTTGGCTATTTCCTAATGCTGTATTAGTGATCTTCAAATGCATTGTTAATAATGTATTACAAAGACTCATATTTTTTGTCTTAGTTGGCTTAGTGACTGCCCAGCATTCTTGTAGAATAGAAACATAGAGCACCATGTTGCTAGGGAAATTGTAACATTCAGATACAGTAGAGTTGCTAACAGCAAGGTCAGAGAACTCAAGGTATTTAGGAGATAAAAGGGATGGGCAGGAGGATGCTAAGGCCTGTTCATGAGACCTCCCTGGTGCTGGTTTTAATTTGCCCTCTTGTAACCTCCATAAATGTATGTTTTTTTTTTCTTTAGACTTAATTATTTTAGAATAATTTTAGGTTCAGAACAAAATTGAGGAGGAAAGTAAGAGATTTTTTTCCCCTTTGTGTCTCTTGTCTCCACAAATTCACAGCATCGCCCATTATCAGTCCCACCCAACAAAGTAGTCTGTTAAAATTGAGGAACATCATTGACAAATTAGTCACTCAGAGTCTATGGTTCAAGATTCACCTTGGAGGTTGTGTAGTGAATGGGTTTATATACATGTCTAATGGCATGGTCATCGTTAAAATATCATGGAGTATTTTTAATACCCTGAAATTTACTTCCCTGTTCAAGCCCACCCTAAGCCCAACTCCCTGACACCTGTTAATCCTTTCATTTTCTAGAGTGGCTTCGGCTTAGTATTAAACATTTAAGCTTCCTCTGTGTCTTTGCATAGCTGGACAGTTCATCTCCTGAGCACAAATAGATATATTGTGTGGATATAACACATTACTCCTCCAGTTACCTACTGAAGGACATCATGGTTGAGTCTACATTTTGACAATGATAGATAAATAAAGCTGCCTTAATTCTCTTGTTTGCTGGGTTTTGTGTGGACTCTGGGTTCATAACAGGTAAATTACTAAATGTTAGACTTAAGAGTTGTGGTTTGTTTCACTGAATAAAATCTGCTAAATTATCTTCCAAAAATGGCTATGTTCTTACAAAAGAAAAAATAAATTTAAAATAAAATTAATTTTTTCTGCATTTATTATCCTGAGTTCTTGGACAGAAAATTGAGGGACAGTTCCCAGGCCCTAAGTTCAAACTTGTTACACACACACACATGCGCGCACGCACGCACGCACACATACAGATTTAAAATAATTAAATTGCCAAGGCCAGGAGAGTGTGGCCTAGTGGCAGAGTGCTTGTCTAGCATATACAAAATCCTGGGTTTGATTCCTCTGTAACATATACACAGAAAAAGCTGAAAGTAGTGCTGTAGCTCAAGAGGTAGAGCACTAGCCTTGAGAAAGATCAAGGACAGTACCCAGACCCTGAGTTCTAGCCCCAGGACTGGCAAAAAAAAAATTAAATTGGCACGACCAGCTATTAAGAAACCAAAAACTTAGAAATGATGTCAGTCTTCTAAATATAAATTCTTAAACTGAACTCATGTTGAGAATTAAATGCAAGTTGTGCTTAAACCTATAATCCTAGCTTCTCAAGCTGAGATTTACAAACAGGTTAGAAAGCAGCCCACACAGAGAGAAGTGCAAGAGACTAGTTAACTAGCAAAAAGCTAGACAAGCAAATAGGATGGGTAAAGCCAGGCACTCTAGACTCACACCTGTGACCCTAGCTACTCAGGAAACAGATATGAGGATCAAGGTTCAAAGCCAGCCCAGCCAGAAATGTCTGTGAGACTCCAATAAACAGAAAAAGCCAAAAGTGATACTGTGGCTCAAGTGGTAGAGCTCTAGCCTTGAGCACAAAGAGACATAGGGACAGTACTCAGGCCTTGAGTTTTAGCCCCAAGACCTGCAGGAAAAAAAAAGTGTGAACCCTGGAACAGGCCTTTGTTGTTGCAAGAAAGGAAAGAGGCACTAACATTTATAAAGTAAGTCCTTACTGTTTATACCTGGATAAACTCACAGACCCTAGTGAAAAGAAGTTCCCTCATTCGTCATAATCAGTAGAAACCTTGGGCTCTACTAGCAGAGATCTGCAATAGAGCAAAATCTTGATACATAAGGCCATATAATGTGAAGCTAATTGAAAGGACCTCCAGGATATTGAAACAAAAGCCATATAATGAATGATTGTTGTCCTTAATGTACTATGTTGTCTCTCATCTCCTTTGCTGTCCCTTGGTTATCTCATATTGGTATAGTATCTCACTTTGTTATCTGATATATTGAATTTATTTGTATTTGGATATTTGAAATTTGATAGGGAAGGGGGGAAAACCAAGACGAGTGGGGGGTGTGGGGGGGAGGGAAATGGGTACCAAGACATGTGAAAGGGAATCAATGTATGTGAATTAATGCACCTTCTATCTGGCAAATATCATGTAACCCTTTTACTAATTACAATAAAAAAAGAAAATAAATACAATTGGACCATTAAAAAAAAAAGAATAGCTTGCTCCCCAAAGAACACTCCTGAATTCTAATATCCATAGATCATCTGCCACTCAATGCAATTTTATATTAATGGAATTATGCAGTACATATTTTTTTGTTTCTGACTTAAGCATTGTATTTGTATAAATTATGAGTGTTGTATACAGCAGGATGTGTTGCCTTCCTATATAATGTTATATCATTTTAATTGATTTCTCATTGCTGGATAGTTGAGCTGTTTTTGGTATCTGGCTGTAGTGAATAATGGAATTATGGCTATCATGTACAATTCTTTTAGTGTATACGCCTAGACTTTCTGTTAGAACTATAGATAAATATTACTAGAATTTCTGGGCTGTAAGATTTGGGTATGTTCCTTTTCAGCAGAGGTTAAAATGTCTATATGATTAATCCTGAATTTTCCCTCCTACCACCACTAATGTCCTACATCTCTGTCAACTATTGACATTGGTAGGTCTCTTCACTTTATTTTTGTTTTGATTTGCCTAATTTTTACATTAGTGATAATAAAATTGAGTGACTATTTCTATATTTGCTAGTTAGGTATCTTCCCATTTGAGGTACCAAGTCTCTTACCCATGTTTCATTTGAGTTTATTACTGTTTTTAAAACAATATTCTGGACATGATAAGTTGCCATTTCTCTCCACTCCTGTAGTGAAACACATATTCTGCATTCCTGTATCTGATGAACATCTCTCCACAGTGATGCTGTATGTACAGACCTGGGAAAGACAGCTTCAGTGCCAGCCAGCTGTGGAAACATGATCCTAGACTAAAGGAAAGAGCTCAGTGGGGTTTAACCACAAGACTGGTCATTCTTTACTCTTTTCCAAGAGTAGCTTTGACTTTGTATTCAAACAAGTTGGTCTATGGATTTATGTAAGTCCCTGGTTTCCTATAAAGTTATGTACCAGAACTAGAACTGACTAACACTTCTGGGATGCTGGTTTGTATTTTTTTCTTGTCATTGAAAATATTTATGTTCTAGTCTTCTGTGTCCTCACAATTTGACTAGGACTGGCTAGAGATTTACCCAAGAAACAAGTTTGGGGAACAAAATGTTAGAGACAGATCAGTCAGAACCTTCGTGATTGTTAAGTCAAAGCTAAGAAAACCAAATCCTGGCATTAAGAACTCCAGCTCAACAAAAAGAATGTTGTATTCCTAGTAACTATAATGATAAAGAGTTTTATCTTCACCTTAAGGAAAGACCAGGAAGGTAGCTTAATGGGAAAAGAGGGCAGCAATAAAGGGCTGAGTGCGGGGTACAGAAAAAAGACAAAGCAGAAGGATTCCTTCCAGGGCAAGGCACAGGATTCAGCTAAGACACAAAGAACACAACTGAAACTGGCAGCAAGTACAGTATCGTGGGCCTTTCCATATCATTTGTGACTATGACACATCAGCTGATTGTCCCCTAAAAGAATCAAGATATCTAGATTTTAAGAAATTTCCCAACTCTTACAACTCTAGCTAAAGAAATTTTGACAAGAATGTTAAGCCTCCCATTGCAATGTCATTAGGGTAAGAATGGCTAAGACTGAACAAATTTCATAAGATCATATGAATGGTGTTATTCTTAAGACTACATGAATAGATCTCCATGCTTACCAGAGCATTCACAGAAGTTTTTGGTTGGTTATATGTGGTACTGCTTCTGTGGATGCGTTTGTACAACTGAACTCAAGTTCTGTGTTCTTGAGACCAAAAGCTATAGAAAAGATACCAGACCTCACGAAGAATGGACATAGTCTTTTTTGGGACATCTACTTGAGCTGGACTGGAAAGGACTGCTATGATTGGGCAAATCAGGCTGCTTCCTGAACAAAGGTAACAGGCCAGCTGTCTTAAGAAGAGCTCCCATTCAAAATTTCCATCCAGGTCATTTCCAAATCTAAGGGATTAAAACTTTCAAAGTCAATGCCAGAGCTCAGTTATGGGCGACTCAATGGTCCACATTGACTTTTACAATGAGTAAGGTTTTCAGGAGAATGACCTTACTTAACACTATTTTTTCATTTTCACTGGAAACTATTCATTGAAAATTATGTTCTACTCTTCTTGGTCCTTACAATCTGAACATGATTGACTAGAGATTCACCAAAGAAACAGAAGAGAGAAACACAAAACCAGTAGAAAATATATACTAAGACTGTCTGAAGCAAGAGATTTGTTTAAGTGATTGTGGAACTTGCAGAACAACAGGCTGGATACTCTGGAGAAAGAGTTGGAGCAGTGTCCATAGTTGCAATTTCAACTATGAAACTCTTCAATCTGTTTTGAGGATGCTCAAATAATAAGAGCTGGACCACCTGGATACTGGAGGATAAATTAAGTCTGTGGATTGCAGGTCTGAAGCACATGCACCAATCCTTCAGAGTAACACCTAGATTAGTGCTTGATAACTGGAGGCAATCATCTAGTCAACTAGGCATACAATGCTGAATATTGCATAACAGGCCATCTATTGCTCACTGTACACCTCTGCCCAGTTTTTTTAAAAACTACTTAATTCAAGACAATGTTTTTGTATTTTTAACTCAGTGATGTGTGTGAGCCCTGGGACCGACCCATTCATGCCCTTGCTTGGCTTTTCTGTGAAAGCACATATCTTCTGACCACAACACCTGATAGTTCCAGCCTTCTTTTGTGTGGTCCCCACCTATTTCAGTGGAATTAAATAGGATGTTGCACAATATACATTATACATCTTAAGATTACAGCTAAGTTCAGTTATCTATCACTTTGTTTATCCACATCCCTTTAATTTCCCTAGAATCTGACCGTTGGATTTGTGCTTTTGACCCCAGTAAAAGGCGAGTCTCCTTTTATCCACTGGGAATCAGTGTTGGTTTCCCAGGAAAAGTGGAGAAAATGGTAAAGAATTGCAGTGGAGTGTAATAGCCTAAACTCCTCAACTCGTCCCCTCCCTTTCTTCCTCCCTCCGGCTCTCCCTCCCTCTTTTCCTTCCTCATCCTTCCCTCCCTCCCTCACTCCCTCCCTCCCTCCCTCTTCTCCCTCCTTTCTTCTCTTCCTCCCTCTCTCTCTCCCCTCCTCCTTCCCTCCCTCCCTTCATCTCTTTCCTTCCTCTCCCCCCTCCCTCTTTCCTTTTTTTCTTCCCTTTTTTTTCTTTTTTCTTTTTTGGTTACCAGAACAGGAACTTGAACTTGGAGTCTTGCACTGACTCCATTTGCTTACTCCCAGTTGGTCCTATACTACTTGAGTCACCACTTCAGCCTAGTTTTTTGCTACTTAATTGGAAATGGAATCTCACAGACTTTTCCCCCTCAAACTGAGCTTCCAGGTTTCATCCCCACTGAGTAAATAGATTACAGGTGTGAGCCACCAGCACACAGCCTAACTTCTTTTATGAATACTTTAACATGGAAACAATAGAAAAAAGTAATTATGTGTCTAAATAAATGTAATTAGATTCTTACCTCTTTTCTATAACATGAAAAGAGAAACAGTTTTGTAACTGGAGCACCAATTAATTTAGGGCTGGTTGTGGAAAGAATCTTTAGAGGGTAAGACTTCATGCTGGATTTTTACATTTGCATAATGGCTTTCTGGCAAGTCAGGTCTTTTCCAATCTTCCCTTTGTCTATGTTAAAGCCATAAGCAAGTAATCTTAACAGCAGGGTCTTGGAAACTAATGTCTCCTTTTTGTCCCCACTCTGTGCTTTGCTTTAGCCTCAAGATAGCAAGCCAGCCAACCAGCCAGCCAGTGTTTTATGAAAAGTCTGAAATTGAAAGGAGGGCTGTGTGTCTGGTTCATCCAGAACACTCCATTCTGAATAGATGAGCTATTGCAGCAGGCAGGAACTTTGGGACACAATGATGAAAGGGCAACTTGCTTATTCAATTTGTTTTTTCAGCTGACTATGCCTCAGTATATCTATAGGAGGTCAGAAGAGCAATGATTGATTGCCTACTCGTAAAAACACACTTTCCTTTCCCAGGGTGAAACTAAGGAATAATAGGCAAATGATTCCATGAAGTAACACTTTGACCTTGAATATACTTCCATTGGTTACAAAATCAGTCAAGGAATGTGCAAGGAATCATGGGAACCCAATACATATAGTCAGCATAAGATCAGAGAGCTCACTGGATTTTTCTGAACTTCTACTGTTCCTATAAGAAGATCAAACTCCCTTTCTTGTCTATATATGTATCTCACAGAAAGATGGATGAGTGCACATGCATATTGCAGTTTTGATGATAGGTAGGTAAGTAGATAGATGATAGATAGATAGAACTCCACTCTATGAGGTACCATATCCTAATTACTCCTCAGATCTTTACAGACAGTGCATTGTTGGTGTTAGTCTTTACTTTGCATCAAAGGTACATCATCTCCATTTGCAAACATGGTGACTTTACATTCTTTATCCATGTGTACATGGCACATATATACTAGGGCATGCTGGGCGACCCTGTGGCACACTGGAAAAATAAGCTTGGAGTCCTCCTCTGGAGCAGCTGAAGAAACAAGGAAAGCAGTCCTCCCCTGACAGGTCCTGCTGCCAAAGCACCTCCAGCAGAATTTGTGGGATGCTTCCTAGAGGGCAATGGCATTGCTGGCCTTGCAAGGGGGCCTGGGGCTTCCCCACTGAGGGCTGAGCGTGTGACTGCATAGGAGAGTGGCACGAGCTACAGGGTTCTATCGGTGTATCTGTGTCTAAAGAAAGAGAAGATGCCAAAGAAATGAACGGGATCATTTTAAATGAAGCTATCTGGACGACCCAGTGTGTTTTCTGGAAGAACAAGTAGCAATATGGAGGACAAATAGGGTTGGGTGGGGGAGAGAATGGATTGGGTGGAGTCTCAGAGGTGAGTTAGGATGAGGACTCAGGCAATAATGTCCAGAACAGACAATGAATGGCAACTGATGATGACTCAGAGAGAGGAACTGGGGACGATAGTGTGCTTGCTGCTTAGGGCTAAGTTAGTGCAGGCCACTGGGATGACACAGTGTGCTGAGGGTCAGTTTCAGGTTGTGGGATGTTTGAGGACTGCTATTGGGTGTGTGTGTGTGTGTGTGTGTGTGTGTGTGTGTGTGTGTGTGCACGTGTGCGCGTGTGCACGTACTTGTGTGTGAGTACGCTGTGTTCCTGGGGCTTGAGCTCAGGGCTTGGGCACAGACCCTGAAATGTTTTTGCTCCAGGCTAGGCACTTTATCACTTGGGCCACAGCTCCCACTTGCAGTGCATTGGTGGTTAATTGCTCAATCGGAGTTAAGAGTCTCACAGACTTTGCTGCCTGTTCTGGCTTCCAACTAGGACACAGGATCCCAGCCTCTTGAGTAGCTGGATTATAGGCATGAGCTACTTGTGCTGAGTTGAATGACTCCTACTTTGTCTCACCTTCTTCTAGATGGTATGCTTTGAGAGGTGTATCTATCTGAATTACACTAACTCTGTTTGAAAACTCAGCTCTGACACTGGGAAAGTTAGAAAAGTTTTTTTTTTCTCTTAAAAGACAGGGGAGTCTGGAGGGGAAAAACTGGAAGAAAAATGAGGAATAACACTGTCTAAAACAAACTGTACTCATTACCTGACTTATGTAAGTGTAATTCTTCTATATATCATTGAAAGAAAACTTGGGGAAAAGTCACTCCAGTAATAAAGTCTCATTGGATTCAATAAAAAAGTTTTTAATTCTTTTTATTTATTTATTTATTTAATTTTATTGTAAAGGTGATGTCCAGAGGGGTTACAGTTACATAGGTCATGAGGAGAATTCTAATCTTCTGCCACCCTCACCCACTGTGTTTTTCTTTTTGAAAAAAAAAAAAGGGCTCTGTGCATGAGCTCAGGGCCTGAGCACTGTCCTTGGGCTTTCTCAAGGCTAGAACCCTACCACTTGAACCACAGAATCACTTCCAGCTTTTTCAATGTAAGTGCTACCAAGGAATCAAACCCTGGTCTTCGTGCATGCTGGGCAAGCCAAACTCCTGGCCTCCCCACACTGCTTTTTAAGAACTCTATTTCATAGCCCTGAAGCTGTCTGCCGAATTCTGTGTTCTGAATTACAGAGGAAGTACTTAGCTTCTGAGTGTTTCCCCCCCACCCCCCCACCCCCCCCCCACCCCCCCCCCAAGGCAAAGTTAGGAAGAATACTCATGAGCTTTAACAGCTTATGAGTGGAGAGTGTTCACCCTGTCACTAGAGGGCACCAAATGCACACGTAAAATATCTGCTACTTTCTTCAAGTCCTGCAAAACATCAAATGGAAATGATGGTTCTCACTAGCCTGACCTTTGTGAGCTCTATTTCTGGAATGGAGAGAAACAATGTGCTGAACGTGACCTTGCAATACTTTCAGAATTCCTTGCATTCAGAAAGTGAGTACGTTGGAAACTTAAAGATTCACACTGTTTGTCACAAGATTCCCCAAATATTCATGAACTTGGCTAGCAGTTACCTGGCTCTTAGCATGTGCTGTTAATATATAAATACGATATGAAATTTTCATATGGTTTTACTGCTGACACTGCAACAAATGTGAATGGTTGATATGAACAGATATCATGGCAAAATTATAAACTATACTACTTGGTAGAGTAGCATATGTAGCCCTATAAAACCTACAAGTTAAATTGTTGAATCGTAGCTTCTCAGACATCTAGCTTCTTGCCACCGCTTGGAACTGCACAGAAAGAGGGAAGGAAAGTATCAGAAGGAAGTTGTCAGTGGCCCAGACTCCACTGCTTGGGTCAGAAGTCACACCTCTCTGCCAGCCCATTCCTGAGTTTACACAAGCAAAAACCACCTCCATTGTTTCTCACCTGGAATGTATTCTTCAATTCACAGTTCTTCTTCGGTGAAAGAAAGGAGTTGACTATTCACCCCAGATCATGGAAGTACTTTTAGAGACTCTTCCTACACCAGGTGGACCCGATATTAGGTCAGACATCATTTGATGCTCTGGAGACCCATGAAATCCAGGCCTTGTGGCAAGCATCTGGCTTTTTGTTGGTTAATTGGAGATAAGAGTCACAGGGACTTTACTGCCCAGGCTGGTTTGGAACCAGAATCCTCAGATCTCACCCTTTTCACTAGTCAGGATTCCAGGGGTGAGTCATCACCATTACTCAGCTTCCTCTCCCACTGAGCAAATCACTCAACAGCCAGCAGGTAAGAGCCAGCCAGAGAGGAGTCAGGGAGAACAGGAGGTATGAGGCCACGCAGAGGAGTCTTAGCATCTCCGAGCACATTTGAAGGTTAATCTTCATAATATTCTGTGAAATGAATGCCAACTGTGGGGAGGGGAATATACAATTTCTAGAGTACAAAGCCCTCTCTTCTCCTTTAGAGCCCCAAGTGTGCAGGGAACAAGGAGTCCCTAATGTAAGAAGCCACAGGCCATCCCCAGGGTATGGGGCAAGTGAGGACAGGGGCTGTCAGGATGGAAATGGGCCCAATAAGGGACATTGTCTACTAGGTTAAGGTTCCATATAATCATCTACCTAACTCCAGCATGTTTCCATCAGAGTGATTATCTTCGTCCATAGATTGTTCGCCTGAAGGGACTTGGTATACCTCTAGGAAAGTACGAAGCCATGATACATCTCTTCTTTTCTGGGACAAGCTTCCCTTCCTATGCCACCATTCTGCCTAGAAGTCCAGAGGAGCCGGGGCAAATGAGGAGAACAGTGGGATGGGTGGCAGAGGAAAGATGAGCTAGCCAGAGGTCAGGATGAAGATTCAAAGGACAGGGACTTCCTGAGTGAGGGTGGAGTCAGCTATGTCTTGCACTGAGACTCATCAAGCCTTTTAGGGGATGAAGTGGGGGCAGAGGGAGGGAGGAAGAGGCATTCAACAAACCAGCCATGTAACCTAACTTATACACCTCACTATAACATTTAACATACATGTGTGTGTGCGTGTATGTTTCTACTACGTATAGAAAGGACAGCAGGCTTTTAGATATTGGACATATTGTCACCAACAAATAACTATTTCCGTGCCAAGTCTCAGGTCTTTGAGATTCATTCCTGAAAATTGTTTCAGTGTGTTTCACAGAAACACAAGATACAACTATTTAGCAAGGATAACAAATATTTCCTACTTTCCATGTATGAAAGTTAGATATTCAAAATGGCAGCTGTTCCTTGCTGGCTTCAGTCTTTCTGGGTGGGGGAAAGTCCATGTCATCATGGTAATATAGAAACTTCCAACCATTACTTCTGCAACAATGGTTCTGGGTGAGTAAGATGGGAGAGGCCAGCCCAGAACACAGATGACTTTCAGGACTTTTTGTTGATTGTGGTCCTTTATGTTGTTGTTTTATATACTCAGCTTTGAAGAGTTGCTGGATTTCTTTCATTTCAAAGAAGAAGGTGAGATCAAAAGATCTTTCTTTAATGCCAGCCAAGGCCAGAAAGTCTTGAGACTCTTACCTCCAATCTATCAACACCACCAAAAATAAATAAAAGAGAATGTAGACTCCTCCCATTTCTTCTAATTTTGAAACTTAACATTAAAAAGGAAGTAGAGTTTAGGGGGATTGATCTGCTGATGTAGTTTACTTCCTGGGGTTTAGTCTAGCCCTTTTGATAGTTGTTGAAAATGATGTAATTTTCATGTTTCCTCATCTATCTGCCCTGCTCATTAAGCACTTAGACATCTGAAAACATTTCATTTAATAAAGTGCCTTTGCTATTTAGTAGAAATTAAAAATGTCTTCATTGGAAATTTGGCTTTTTTCCCCCAGATTAAACCATTAGAAGAAGTCCTACAGTCAATGTTAGGATGAATAATATCATATGTGCAAAACATGTCACCAAAATTGGTTCCCAGTACATATTTTTTTCTGTCATTAAAATAAAAGAAAAAAAATCAAAGCAAGAGGCAAAAAGAAATAAGAGAAGGGAGGACAGAACATAGAAAGAAAGGAATCAAAAGAAAAGAAGTTGTATGTGCCCACTGGGGTAATATGTGTAGACATTTGGGGTAGTACATCTTCTCTGTACATCTTGCAAGGGAGTAATGTCTGTAGCATAGGAGGTGTCTTTAATTACGCTTTACAGTCAATTCATTAGATAACAAAAACTGCATATCTTAAATGGATCCAACTTTCAGTCAGATTTGACATTTCCTCATATGCTTGTTTCTTATCTCTGAGTGTTTGTTTCAAAAGGAAAAAAAATATATTTTTAGCAGCAGTTGGGCAGAGGATGATTAAGAATGAACTTCTGAAATCAGCGACTTTGGTTGAGACAACGATTCTCTAGAAACCCAAAGGTATGAATGGATCTCATTGTGCACTCAGCCCTCATCCTAGCCCAGCCAGGCTGGCGTTTATTTTGCCTTGTCTGCAGGAATGTCATAGCCAAGTAAGTTTTGATTTACAGATACATGTAAGTGGATGAGATTTCCCTTCCAGGAAGAAGGCAGGAGGGGCTAATGAGGTTTAATTTGTAATTGTGAGGGTGGGACAGGAGATTGACAGGAACATTTGGACAGAAGAACTTTTTGGAGCAAGAACATACAGCAAGAAAGGTTTCATAAACTTCACACACATTCAAATTTTGTTTTTCTTCATCTGCTTTTTCTTGTGTTTATTTCCCATGTTTCAGGCTTGGGAGGCCTTATATTTATTTATTTTTGAATCCACAAGATTTTCCTAATAAGTGAGATTCATTCTGGCCTGTTGGGGATCCATTTTCCAGCTGAAGGTTACCATTAATCACTCTTCAAACTCAGTAACATCTACAGGACTCTGAGGACAACTGCTTTCTGATAAAGCAAAGCTTGGCGAGCCCAGTGGAGATCAGCAGTGTCCCAACACTCTTTCTCACCCGAGGAAGGTGAGCCCCATCTCATCTTCTACCTGTGCCCCTGGAATGTCCTTGTGTGGCCTGGGGTGGACCTACCCTAGGCCTTGAGGAATATCTCTGTTGCTCAGAACAAACATTACAGGAAAACCCTTTGCAGCATCTCCAGTCCTATTCTGCACATTTGTCCTTTGTTCCCTGGAAACCCAGAAATAAAGAATGCTCTGTCCTTGGTTCTGTGCCCAGCCTTCAGCTCCCTTCGCTTCTTAAGACTGCTCCTGTGACTGGGAGGCATTAAAAGCAACACATTTCAAATAGTAAAAAACCAATGTCCAGAGAGGAGCTTCCCATCAGAGGATAACCAATGATAAGGCCAGGGCTCTTGTTTGCCCACCTGGATCTGGAAGCCATGAAGAAGAAGTGTCAGAGAGCTGGGAGCAGCGGTCAGTGTGTGTGCGCAGTGGGCCCGGCCACAACATGGAAATGAACATGCTTTCAACCAGGAAGGATGGTTTACATTTGTGACCCTCATCACCTGCAGGGAAGGATCACAGTTCAAAGCCAAATGGAGAAAGACAAGGACAAGCTAGTCAGACCCCCTTTCCATCGACAGGGGGGTACCTGATATGAACTATGCTGGAAGTCATAAGCAGGAAGACAGACCACTGAGACTAGACTGAAAAAAAAAAACATTAGGCTCAATTTGAAAAGAATTAAATGGAAGGAAGAACTCAAGTGCAGCGAATGCAAGGCTGGCTACATTCAAGTTCAAGACTACCAAAGAAAGCAGAACAGAATAAATAAAAATCCCTCAGAAAACAGAGCAATGAAGTCATAAGAAAGACAAATATAAATATAAATGACAAGGGAGCATAATATCAATGGTTATGAAAGTTTGCAATAGTAATTCAAAGAAGGAAGCTTCTAGTGCTAAATAGAATAGAAAGGACTCAAACAGCCTAATGTTAAATCATAAAAGATTATTGATTTTTATTAAATGCCTTCTTCTGTCTATGAGAGGATCATGTGTTCTTATCTTTTATTCTGTTTACCACAAGGAACTAGAAAAGACAAATAATGGACCCAAAGTTAGTTGGAGACGAAACACGAGGGGAAGATGACATTGAAACCAGACGACATCAATGAAACTTAAGGCTTGTAGTTTAAAAAGATAAATAAAATGGACTAACTTTTTGCTAGACTAAGGTGAAAAGATTAAACTGAGTAAAATCAGAAATAAAAGGGATATTACAATTGTTTTCTTGTTGAAATACTGAATAATTACAGCAGACTGCAGGAGACTGCTAGTGAATAATTACATGCCAACAGACAGGGTAATCTAGAGAAATGGATAAATTTGGAGAAACATACAAGTTCTTCAGAATGAATCATAATAAAATAGAAAAATCTGAACATACCAAAAAACAATTAAAGCAATCAAATATCTCAGACTGAAGATGACCCTAGGGCTTGATAATTTCAGTGGCATGTTCTGCCAAACATTTAATGAAGAATTAATATAAATCACTCTCAAACTCTTCCAAAAAGTTGAAGGGGAAAGAGCATTTCCAAACTCATTTTATAAAGTCTGATGTCAGAGCCAGACAAAAACATTATAAAAAGAGAAAACTAAAGGCCAATATTTCTGAAAAATGATATAAATTAACAAGACCTTTAACAACAACAACAACAACAACAACAAACCCCACTGGCCTATACAGCAAATAAGAATATAATATAGCACAACAACATAGGATTTATCCTTGTGATAAGATGATTATTTATCAGAAAAAAATCAAATATTGTGCTATACCATGTAAACAGAATAAGATAAAAACACATGATTCTCTCATAGACACAAGAAGAGACATTTGATAAAAATCAATAATCTTTTATGATTAAAAAAAAACCTCTGCAAACTAAGAGTGGAAACATTCTCAGTTTAATGAACATCATGCATGAAAAGTCCATGGGCTAGCTGATTGTATAGCATTATAAAACTGAAAATTGTTCCTTTGAGTTCCAAAACAAGGCAAGATTACTTACTCCCAAGAACCAGATGTCCTGTCAGGAGCAATTAATCAAGAGAAAGAAAGAGATAGCACCTAAACTCCAAAAAATAAAGTTGTTTGTGTTTGCCAGTGGCAAGATCAAATCCTAGAGATGCCTTTAAAAATTGCTGCAACATGGAAGTAGTGTTCTGGCTTAAGGGGGAGGGCGATAGTTTTGAGTTGAAGAGCTCAGGGACAGTACCCAGGCCCAGAGTTCAAGCCCCATAACCAACAACAACAACAACAAAAATATTGAAACTAATAAACTAATTCAGTAAAGTTGCTGGATACAAAAACAATATAAATACATTGTATTTCTATATGTTAACAATAAATTATTCCAAACAGGAATTACAGGAACATTTGTATATGTCTTAATATTTGTATTGTACATACACATGCACAAAATACTCAATAAATTAAGGTGGTAAAATAATTGTCTACAGAAAGATTACAAAACATTGTTAAAGAAATTAAGGGCTAATGGAAGGACCTCCAGGATATTGAAACAAAAGCCATATAACGAATGATTGTTGTCCTTAATGTACTGTGTTATCTCTCATCTCCTTTGCTGTCCCTTGGGTATCTCATATTGTTACAGTATCTCACTTTGTTATCTGATATATTGAATTTATTTGTATTTGGTTATTTGAAATTTGAAAGGGAAGGGGGGAAAACCAAGACGGGTGGGGGGGTGGGGGGGGGAGGGAAACGGGTACCAAGACATGTGAAAGGGTATCAATGTATGTGAATTAATGCACCTTCTATCTGGCAAATATCATGTAACCCTTTTATTAATTACAATAAAAAAATAAAAAAAGAAATTAAGGGCTAAGCATATAACTTAGTGGTAGAACACTTGGCATGTACAAGCTCTGGGTATAATCATCAACAGTACCAAAAAAATTAAGGAAGACATAGACAAATACAAATATATTTTATATTCATTATTTATGAAACACAATCTTATTAAAATGTCTATTCTATCTACAGTGACCTAAAGATGTGATGCATTCATTTTGTTTTTACAATACATACTTAGTCCTCTTTATTTTTTATTAGTTATTGCATTATATTTTATCTATCTATCTATATATCTATCTATTATTTGACTGCTAATCCTGGACTTGAACTCAGAGCCTTGGCCCTGACCCTGAGAATTTTTGCTCAAGGCTGGCACTCTACCACTTGAATCACAGTTTCACTTATGACATTTTTAATATTTGTGTTTGATTGGAGATGAGTCTCATGGACTTTCATGCCTGGGCTAGCTTTGAAACTATCCTCAGATCTCTGCTTCCTAAATATATGGGATTACAGGTATGAAGTATTGACACCTGACAGATTACATTGTATTTTAATAGAATATTATTAAGGACCTTAACTGATTCCTTATCTAACAAGTTATTATTGTTTTATTTATGTATCTTTAAAAATCAATTTTGCATATAAATATAATTGAAGGCAAAAATTCCTGCTGCTTTCGCTACTAGTCTTAAGTCAACAATTACAGAGGGCATTCTAACAGCCCTTGCTGGTCTTGCTCTGGCTGGTGGTGGCTGTAGTTAGTCAAATAACTAAATAAAGCATGTACTGCCCCCATACAGGTATGTTGTAGATACTTTCTGCATGAACACTGAATATTTAATGAGGATGACAACATTGAAAAACAGGCTGCTATCAATTACATATATGCATTGCTATGTCCAGAGAAACTCTGAAGAAAATTATACAGTGATATATCAAAGACATTATTAATAAATCAAAATGAAAAAACTTTAAAATGCCCAAGTAACCTAAAGAAGAGTGGGGAAAAACTGAAAAAAAAAGTCCTAGTGATAAAAAGCAAAATAAGGATACTTTATGAAATATCAATAATTAATTATGTAAGTATTTCCATCAATAGATAATTTGGTCTTTATCAGAATCAAATGTCAATTTGTATAGAAACTGAAAAACAATCCTATAGAACAACAACAACAAGAAGTTGATCATACAGTGGTATGATTGGCAAACTAATCATAAGAATCAAACTGGAGTTGTTTTACTTCATTTTAGTATAATAAAAACAACTCTAGTAATCAAACCCTATGGTACTGGCACAAAGGTAGAAATGGAAACCAATGGAAGAGAATAAATAGCTCAGAAATAAATCCATTCACATACAGTCAACAGATTTTCATTCAGCAAGGATACCAGGAACACATATAGAAGGGATGCTTTCTTCAATAAATATGGCCAAAACCAAGCCAAAAGCAAAAACAAGTACAAGAACAACAATAATAAACCCTGAACCTGAACCTTGTCGTAGCATGCATAGAAACCAACTAAATGGTTTAAAGAAATATAAGCTGCATGGTTTTCCATATTTGTGGTAATTGGAATGTACCTGTAAATCTACAAGTAAACACACTGAAGGATTTTATGTATGTATATAGATATTTGCATTTCTATATAATATGCTCACACACTAGGACATGATGAATTCTGCAGGAATCTAGTGGTTCACACACTGAAGCTAAAGGAGGCTGTACATAGGAGTGTGGACAAAGGCTCAATAGCTAGGCGCAGGTGATTATACAAAATAATTTTCTATGAAATAAATTCCAAGTAAAGGAAACAAGAGACTTTTTTTGGTTGCCATTGTTGCTGCTTTTGTTTTCTATTCCTTTTGTCTTGATTGTTAGTCTGTATTTGTAGGGTATGAGAGGGGACATAAACGATGGGACAAGGGTGAGCAAGTATGTAGTGAGACTTGACACTATGTGAAAAGTGAACTGTGCACCTTGTGAGTGTGGATGGGAGGGAAAAGTCTGAAGAAAGCGACAAAAGGGGAGACATGGTTCAAAAAGAATTGTTCTCCATACTCATGACCAGATTTATGTAAATAATCCTGCTGCATATCATCTTTATATAGTAGTGATGGAAAAATGGAAAAAAATGGATTAAATGCAATACCTGAAACTTATAAAAGATAACAAAGGAGGCAAATCTTTCTTACAGAAATCTTCCCAGTATTGTGCATAGGAGAAATTGTGGATATAGAACTCTATGAGCCACTGAAGGAAGCCATGATTAATTGGGGGCAACTTTAAGATTCAACAGAATATTTCCATTGCCTCAGGAAAATCTCACTGTATCTCCTCCCAAATCCTTTCTAATTGTTCAGTGGTTTTAACTTACACACATAAATCCTTTGATACTCCTTATACCCAAATGTAGAATTTAGCTTCTTGGCTAGTGTGGATTGCACTAATGACTCATATTTAATTAAAAAAAGAGAGATTTGCATTTCTTTTATGACCAGAGATGTGGAGCATTTCTTCATGTGTCTATAGGCCATTTTTGTTTCTTCTTCAGAGAAGACTCTCTTTAAGTCTTTGGCCCATTTTTTAATGGGATGGTTGTTATTTTGGAGGTTAGTTTTGGAGTGATTCAGTTTTTTGAGCTGTTGATATATTTTAGATATGAGGCCTTTGTCTGTTGTATGGTTGGTGAAGATCTTCTCCCACTCTGTAGGCTTCCTAATTAATTTACTAGCTATGTCCTTTGCCATACAAAAGCTCTGCAGTTTAATGCAGTCCCACTTATCCAGCCTTTCTCTGATTTGTTGTGATTCTTGGTCCTTATTAAAGTTTCGACCTGTGCCAAGGAGGCCTAGTGTATCTCCTATTCCTTCCTGTAGAGTTTTCAGTGTGTCAGCTTTTACCTCTAGGTCTTTGATCCATTTGGAGTTAATTGTAGTGCAGGGTGACAAAGAAGGATCCAAGTTTAGTTTTCTGCAGGTGCTTAACCAGTTCTGCCAGCACAACTTGTTGAAGAGGCTGTCTTTCTTCCATTCTATTTTTTTGGCTCCCTTGTCAAAGGTGGCCATAAGTCTGTGGTTTAATATCTGGGTCCTCAGTTCTATTCCATTGGTCTTCAGGCCTGTTCTTGTGCCAGTACCAAGCTGTTTTGATAATTATAGCTCTGTAATAGAGTCTAAAGTTTGGTATTGAAATTCCTCCTGTGCTGTTCTTTCTGCTAAGAAGTGTTTTTGCTATATAGGGTCTTCTATTATTCCATATGAAATTTTGGATTCCCTTTTCTATTTCTTTAAAGAATGACATTGGGATATTGATGGGTATTGCGTTGAATTTGTAGATAGCCCTTGGCAAGATTGTCATTTTCATAATGTTGATTCTTCCAATCCAGGAGCATAGGAGGTTTTTCCATTTTCATAGTTCTGCTTTGATTTCCTTTTTCAGGGTTTTAAAGTTTTCATCAAAAAGGTCCTTTACATTCTTAGTTAAGATAATTCCCAGGTACTTTATTTTCTTTGAGGCTATTGCAAAAGGAGTTGCTTTCCTGATTGTTGCCTCATTCCTCTCACTGTTGGCGTAGAGGAAGACAGTTGATTTTTGAGGGTTAATTTTATACCCTGCTACCCTTCCAAAGTTTTGAATCAGCTCAAGGAGCTTAAGAGTAGAGTCTATAGGATTCTTTAAATACAGGATCATGTCATCTGCAAAGAGGGATAATTTTACTTCCTCTTTCCCTACTTGGATCCCCTTTATGCTTGCTTCTTGCCTTATAGCACTGGCTAGGAATTCTAGTACTATGTTAAAGAGGAGTGGAGAGAGTGGGCATCCTTGTCTCATTCCTGATTTTAGAGGGAATGGCTTTAGCTTTTCGCTGTTAAGTATAATACTAGCAGTGGGTTTGTCATACACAGCCTTTATTATATTGAAGAATGTTCCATGGATTCCTAGTTTCTCCAGAGTTTTTAACATAAAGGGGTGTTGGATCTTGTCAAATGCCTTTTCAGCCGGGAGTTTGGTTAAAGTGCTTGCCTAGCATGCATAGAGACCCGGGTTCAATTCCTCGGTACCACATACATAGATAAAAACCAGAAGTGGTGCTGAGCCTCAAGTGGTAGAGCTCTAGCCTTGAGAAAGTCCAAGGACAGTGTTCAGGCCCTGAGCTCAAGCCCAGGACTGGCAAAAAAAAATGCCTTTTCTGCATCTATTGAGACAATCATGTGATTTTTGTCCTTGCTCCTGTTGATGTGTTGAATTATATTAATTGATTTGCGTATGTTGAACCAGCTTTGCCTCCCTGTGATGAATCCTGTTTGATCATAGTGTATAATTTTTTTGATAAGTTGTTGTAGACGGTTTGCCAGTATTTTGTTGAGAAGATTTGCATCAATGTTCGTCAAAGAAATAGGTCTATAGTTCTCTTTCTTTGATAAATGTCTGTCTGGTTTGGGGATGAGGGTTATACTGGCTTCATAGAATAAGTTTGGTAAAGAATCTTCATTTTCAACTTCGTTGAAGAGCTTGAGGAGTATTGGTGTGAGCTCTGTTTTGAAGACCTTATAGAATTCAGCTGTGAATCCATGCTCAATATCACTGGTCATAAAAGAAATGCAAATCAAAACAACGCTAAGATTCCACCTCACTACAGTTAGAATGGCCAGGATCAGGAAAACTAATAACAACATATGCTGGAGGGGATGTGGCCAGGAGGGATCACTACTACACTGTTGGTGGGAGGGCAAACTAGTTCAACCACTATGGAAAGCAATATGACAGTGCCTCAAAAGGCTAAACATAGAGCTCCCCTATGACCCAGCAATTCCACTACTTGGCATTTACCCAACCATCCAGAAACTAGAGCATACTAAATCCACTAGCACAACAATGTTCATTGTAGCATTATTCACCATAGCAAAGATATGGAACCAACCTAGATGTCCCTCAGTTGATGAGTGGATCAACAAGATGTGGTATTTGTACACAATGGAATTCTATGCTGCTGTCAGAAAAAATGACATTACCCCATTTGTGAGGAAATGGGAAGACTTAGAAAAAATCATATTAAGTGAAGTAAGCCAGACTCAAAGGAACTTAGGCTCAATGGTTTCCCTCATTTGTCATAATCAGTAGAAACCTTGGGCTCTCCTAGCAGAGATTTGCAATAGAGCAAAACCTTGATACATAAGGCCATATAGTATGAAGCTAATTGAAAGGACCTCCAGGATACTGAAACTAAAACCATATAATGAATGATTGTTGTCCTTAATGTACTATGTTATCTCTCATCTCTTTTGCTGTCCCTTGATTATATCATATTGTTACAGTATCTCACTTTGTTATCTGATATATTTGTATTTGGTTATTTGAAATTGGATAGGGAAGGGGGAAAACCAAGATGGTGGGGTAGGGGGAGGGTAATGGGTACCAAGACATGTGAAAGGGTATCAATGTGTGTGAATTAATGCCACCTTCTGTCTGGAAAATATCATGTAACCCTTTTATTAATTACAATAAAAATATTTAAAAAAGAGAGAAACGAAAAGAAAAGAAAGCATGAAAGGAGAAAACCAAACTTGCTAATGGAGAAAGCTACAGACAGTACCTAACCAAGGATCAGTATGAAGGAACATTCATGACATAATAAGAAACCTCTGGGCTAGAGAAGACTAAGAAGACAAGCGTGATTCTGAGGCAAAGAAAGGACATTTGTGGAAAACCCAGAGAAGTCTGACCAAAGTGTCTATAGCGTAGTTTTATGCCACTATTAAATGTACAATAGTAAAATAAATTGTTAACACTAAAGGAAAATAGGCAAATATGGGAGGTTTCTAGATTATTGAAACAATCCTATAGTCTGTGAAGCTTGATGTGATACTCGTCATTCACTCTCTTTCCTGATCTTCTCGAGGTCTCTTGCCTAAACTCCTAGCCTACTTCATCCTCAGACTTATTCATTCTCTGCTTATTCATCTAGACCAGGTGCTAGTGGCTCATGCCTATAATCCTAGCTACACCGAAGGCTGAGGTCAAGATTCAAAGTCAACCTGGGCAAGAAAGTCCATGAGAGTCATCTCCGATTAACCACCAGAAAACCAGAAACGGAGCTATAGTTCAAAGTGGCAGAGTGCTAGCCTTGAGCCAGTCAGCTCAGGGACAGCACCCAGGAGCTAAATTCAAGCCACATGACAGAAAAAAAAAAAGGAAAAGGAAAGTTTCTTCTCAGAATTGTATTGCACATATGCACATATGTCCAGTCATGTCTTATTTCCTGCCTTGTTTTACTTCTCCATTGCCCATATCACCACCTGTCATTATATTTACATATACATATGTATTTGCATATGTATCTGTTCTATATATGGATATATATTTGTATATTTTCTACTGAGTACACAACAGAATAATAGCAAACAAAGATGTTCATAGCCTATGCCCTCATGTCTGTGAATACACAAGGCCAAGGAAGATTAAGATGTAATTATAGTTGCTAATCAGCTGATCTTGAGAGAAAGATTATCTCAGTTGTATGACTGGGACCAATACAGTATAAGGAACCTGAAAAGTAGGAAAAGGGGAGAGGTTAAATTAGAATGATTCCAGACTAGAATAGTTCAATCCCTCGTTGCTGGCTTTGGTTATAAAAAGGGACCTGGGCTCAAAGACCTAGGGTAGCTTCTGGAAGCTGCAAAATGAAAGCAGAAGAAAAGATAAACAGAGTCTTCTTCCCAGAGATTCCAGAAAGTAAGCACCCCAGCTGAGATATTCCAAACTTCTTTCTAACTGTAAGACAATAAAGTAACATTGTTTTAGACCCCTTAGTCTGGGCTTGTTGGTACTGCAACAGTAGAAAATTGATTTCAAACACAAACCAAATTCACTGCTCATGTCTCTGATTTCAGGTCTGATGAGTAGGTGATAAATATTCAAGGCTAGATGGTTCTAGCCCAGATTTCTCCAGGGACAATGCTGTGACATAATGGAGTCTATTATATGAGCAAGGGACTGTTTGTCATGTGAGGTTCTCCTGTTATGCACTCAAAGACGGTAGAGACTTTGTATCCTTGTCTTTCACGTTATGAACAAGGCCTTTATCATTTCTGGATTTTATATCTTAATGTGTAGGTGGACTTGAAAGACATTTCTCAACACTTTGCCTAAGAGTCATCCCATTTGTTCTAGACAGATGATAAAAATGGTGGTACAGCATCTTAGAGCTTTATGTGTAGGACCAACTTAGATGCATTAAAGAAATTTCACAAGAAAATTATTTATGAAGACAGAGGAAGTGCCTGTTGGTTTTACTTAGAGCCTTGCTCAGCGAGAGCCAGACCTTCAAGGGGTTATAGATTGATGGTTGAATTTGTTTGTTTTTATTATATAAAACAACAGAAGAGCCAGAAACAATATAACTAAAATATAAGAGAGCTTTATAAATAAAATAGGAATAATAGATGCTTAAAAGATAATGTCCTCTGGCACTTTAGAAATGTCTAAAATGTCCTAGGAAAGTTTAGATGAATGGCTCTGAATTCTTTTTGGAATAGACTTTGGCTGTTAAATTTCCTTTTCTGAGTAAGTCAGCAAAAGTTTTAACTAGATATAAAATGCAAATTGAACTCTAAGAGCAACCACCATAAAGTATTCATTGATGTATTTAATATAGCCATAATCATGTTGTATCAGGAGATGACTTATATTTGCATGTGATAAGAAAATCCAACACTGCCTGGCTTAACCAATAATGAGAATTTACTGGCTTATATAAGCATAAAAGTCCTTAGGAATAACAGCTTCAGCAAAGTTGGTCAAATAGTTTATAGAATATCAGGACTGTGTATGTGAATAGGACTGTCTCAGAGAATAACAGTTCTCTGACATTTTCTCACCACAGCCCTCCAGAATTTTTTGGGATTTTTCTTGGACTGGCTTCTTTCATTTCTACTTCCTCAAGGTTAGCTGATAGGGCAATGGGGCTGCCATTCAAATCACATGCCTGGGACGGCCATGCTCACTTTCTTGCATATTGCTTATGGCTGCTTTTGTGGCACAATAGCAGAATTTGTTAGGTGCTTTCAAAACTTTAGGCCAAGAAAAGCCTAAAATATTACTTGTCTCTCTTGACAGAAAGTTTGCTGATTCCAGAGTAAATGACTAGGAAATAGCTTTATAATCCTCAGCCTGAAAACCATTCTGTACTCATGAGAAGAATTTAGCTTACTCTTACTTCTCCTCTTTGTTTTATCTGAACAAAGCACAGAAAGATTTTTTTTTAAGGTAATTACAGGAAGCAGTTTTTCAAAGTCAAGAGTTAAGTTTCCTGGCTAGGTGTAGTGATACACACTACTATAAACCCAGCGCTAAGAAGGCTGAAGCAGGAACTTTGTGAGTTTGAGGTTAATCTAGGCTACATTGTGAGTAGTTCTAGGTCAGTTTAGGCTACATAATAACACCGTGTCCCAAATCAGAAAAGAAAAAGAGACAGAATTCTTGGAGTTTTAGGAATGTCATGGATATTCAAAATGGCTAATCATTCCAGACAGAAGTAAATATACAGAGAGGGAACCAAGGATTCTGAGCTAAAAACCCCACACTTCTATATGCATTAGAGCCTTGACAGTTTTCCACTGCTCCATGTGGTGAAACCTGATCCTGATTGTGCAATGAGCAGAAACGTCCTCTGTGCATGGTGCTTAGTTCTGGAACCTCGGAGCTTATTGGGGTTGGACCCCCATACTTGAACCCTTGTGTCACTTGCCATGCAATACCCCAGGCTAGCTCATCAGATGAGGCCTCTGGGCCTCATTCCTCCAGAAATGTGAGTCAAAACAAAGCCCAATCTCTTCAGAATGTATCCAGTTCTTAGCAACAAGAAACAAACAAGGAACTAATAGAATCTGGTAAGGTATGTTCTAAACTGATTCCTCCTTTGTAGTTAGAGTTTAACAGCTGTCCTCCAGTTTCCTCCACTGATGAATGATAAGCTGGGCTTGCAGGGACTCTCGAGTCCCTGGCGCTCATGTGGACAGCCACTGCACTGACCTGGAACTCAATCTGAGGAAAGGAAAATAGAAAAGAAGTATCCAGCTTGTGATGTGGCTCAATACTGAAGAAAACATTCTGTTCAGGGAAACAGCTGGCAACTTTTGCATGGTCAGAATACAAGATGCAGGTTCTTCAAATATCAGAAAAATCCCAAAATTTCCTATAGCTTCTCCGAAGGAATTGTAGCTAGGAGTTAAAGCAAGACCCTGATATGGTGGATGAAACAAGCCCACCCCAAACCACACTAGTGTTGGCCAGAAAGTTTCTTGGAATAGAAATAGAAATACAAGCCTGAGAGAGGTGCTCGTAGCTCGTGCTTGTAATTCTCATTATTCAGGATGCTGAGATGTGAGGACTGAGGTTCTAAGACTGATAAATTTCTAAGAATTGATAGATTAACCAGAAAAAAAGTTTGAGGTAGAGCTGTAGCTCCCAGTGGTAGAGCACTGGTCTTGAGTCAAAAGGCCCAGCAAGAGCAGAAGACCCTGAGGTCAAGCCCCAATAGAAGCATGCACACACACACACACACACACACACACACACACACACACACACACACACACACATCTTGTGGTCAGCTGGGTTGGAAAAATATTGCAAACCCTAACCCACTGTGGGGATTCCTAAGACAGATGTTGGAGACTGAGCAAGACTAGAGGAGGGAAATCTGTTTAATCCAGCATTTACTGAATTCATATGAACATTGGACATTTTTGTGGTTATGCATGATGTCTGTAAATGTTCCACAGAACAAGTTTTCCATGCATTTTGCTGTATATTTTAAATTCATCACTTAAATGCTTGGCAAGATAATTTACTTCGTAACCCAGCATGTGAAACCATTGCTACTTAAATTATCTCTTCAGGATGAGGCTGTCACTTTATACTTACTGAGAACATTTTCAAGGCAGTTAAAATAGAAAGATGCAATGTAGTTTTGACAGTCTATCTGGGGTCAGATGGACAATTAGAAGAACCAAGGTTTTCCTGGTGCAAGGCCCACTCCCAGAAAGTCCTGCCATATTCACTTGATTATTTCAATAGCATCAAAATAGTACATGTGTTAGGTGTGTGACAGACTCATACCTGTCCTCCTAACTACTCAGGATAGTAAAGATTGTGGTTTGAGGGCAGCTTAGGTAGAAAAGTCCAAGAGAGTCCATCTCCAAAATGAGCATCCAAAAGCAGAGTTGGAAGCATGGCTCAAGTGGTAGAATGCCAGCTGAATGAGTTGAGGAAGACCGTGAGACCAACTCAGTACTGCCAAAAGGAAAAAGTAGCAGTCTAATATACCTCATGAGAACATTCCAAATCAGAATACTCCCAAATCCTAAACTTTTGGGATATGCTATAAGTAAAACATTCCATACAAAAAAATGTTATTTCCTGCCCCTAATTGTTAAAAAAAATCATACAAAATGATCCTCAGGTGAGTTGTGAGAAATACACATAAAACAAAGGAATTTTGTGGTTGAATCCATGTCTCATCTAGATAGCTCATTATGCATCTGCAAATAGTCCAATATCTGAAAAAATTGGTAGAAGGATACTTCACATATTTGTTATAATATGCTGATATACTAAATGTCTAAATTATGTATGGCAAATACGATGGATATTGGAGCTCTGGTAAACAGGCAGATACAGAATAAGAATAAATTTTCAAAGGAGTCTGAAGAAGGAAGCTATGGGTAGCCCTGGGCCTGCGGCAGAAGAGAAAAACCCTCAGCTAGACCTTCAAGGCTTGGTGAGGGAGGAGTGTGAGAATTTTGGATCAACAGAGGCAAATCCACAACTGGAATTGGCAGAACTGACTGAGCTAGACTCTATGGCTGGGCAAGGATAGTGTTGGGCCAGGACTCGACAGGGGTTTTCCGCTGTAGTTGCTGAGGTCTGTTATGGAAGATCTTAGGAGACTGGTGGAGGAATGTGGCTTCAATTCAGCTGAGAAGAGAGAAACGCTGTAGACGCTGAACAGGATCAAAATGAGTTATGACAGATCTGGTAGCTGTAGTAGGCAAGGAGACTTGGAGCTGGGGATCTGAGGGGATCATTTTCCTTAACAGAACAGGAAGAGGCCAGTCTAATTCCATCTTTTGGAGAATGTTGACCATCAAGTTTCCAAAATTGTTGATTTTATTCTTGTTAGAAATATCCAGAGATACTTTATGTATGGTTTAACAACTGCTATAATTAGAAAGATGATTTGTTGGCTTGCTTTTAAAATAACACATGTATGTCAAGGGACCATAGCCATGGGGAAAATAGATTCTCTGCACTCACACAACACTGCTCATACCAGCTGTGTAGGGTTTCCACATCATGCACTATGCAATTCTTCCAATGCTCTGACCACCATCTGGGTGTCCTCTCTTTGAATTCATGTGTGACACTGCGTGGAGTTAGCACTGATCCCACAGGCTCCAGGCCCAGCCCCACAAGCCTGCCCTCACTTCAGATGCCAGTTGCAAGTCCTGTCTTGGGGTACTTCTGCCTGACTAACTCAGAATTGGGGCTCCCCATCACCTTCTTTAGAAATTGCCAGGATGACTCACAGAACTTAGGGAAGCACTTTACTTAGGTTTACTGGGTTTCTCTGAAGAGTACAACCCAAAGAGTAGCAGAAGGAAGGGAAGTACAGGGCGAAGTATGAGTATGAAGAACATGGAGATTCCCTGTGCTTCCTGCCCTCATTCCAGCACCTCCAGGCTCGTCTGTAACTGGGAAACTCATCCTGTTCAAGTTTTGATGGAGCTGTAGCTCTGTGAGTAGCAGCTCTAATTCCAAACGAAAGTTATTTAGGGGTCACCTAAGTAATCTGAGTTACTTCATTAAAGCCCTTATTCAGGAAAGTTCAAGGGTTATGAAAACCACATCTATTTCCTCTTATTTCCACAACAAATTTGGAAACCATAGGGAGAAAAATCTAAGGAATAAAATGACTTGCGCACCATTTCAGAAATGGTTATAGATTTTGACTGTATTTCTTTCTGGGGACAATATGGTAGAGCCTGTATGAACACATGGAGGGGAGAGCTGATGTGACAGGGCCTTGTGGTAGCTGTAGGGATTGCTGCTAGAAGCCCAGCTTTCAACTGAGGAAAGTAGAAGAGAAGGGATGGACTTGAGGTCAAGTGTGCTTCTGTCTGTCTTTCTCACAACACATTGTGGGCTGGATTGACAAGCGCCTGCCTGGTTTTGTGTGACTTTGGTGACCTTCCATCCTGAAATGATATCCCCTCCATATGTGACCTTTATATATGCCATTCACATTCAATGCTATGTCATACTCCTGCTTTACAGTCCAGACAAAGACAAAAGCATGGGACAGAGGCACCCTTCCCATTCATCGCCCATCTTCTGGACATCATCTAAGCCTTTAATGATGTCAGTGGAAGGGGAGGTTTAACACTCTTCCTTGATATTCACCCTGCCCAGCCTCCTTTCCTTCCAACCTCTTTCCAGAGGCTCTAGATCTCCAGGCTCCTCTACTTTATCTTCACTGTCACTGATTCTCAGGATGGCTTGCTCTTTTCTTCCCCTGGCTTTTTCTTTTCAGAGAACTCAAGCCTTTTCTCATGTAAATACATAGTATTTCTACATATTTTCACATTTTCAGTTTGCCCAATGTCAATGCACAAGAAAAAAGGTGGGGAGTCCTGCCACTGAGTTTCACTCTGAAACCTTTCCTTAGCTAGGGAGGAAGAAGACAGTGAGTCACAGTTTTACAAGAATTGTATCTGCACACAAACAAGTGGGCACGTGATATTATTAAGAAACTGGAACTCCTTAATCCTGATTATCTGCAGATTAATTCTAGGTAAAACCTAAGCATACCAGGAGTGGTATAACCCTTTGTGGAAAGTAGAAAGCTGATTGTTGTAAATAAATAAATGGATTTCCAACCCCGAAAGCTGTCACCTCAGATTACCCAGTTCCATACAAATAAGTATTGAATATATTGAGTGACAAGCAGAAAAGACCCCAAATATTAAACAGAACCACCTTGCTTTAATTTTATATAAAGTAGTTCAGCTAGGTGCAGTGGCTCACCCCTGTAATCCTAGCTATTCTGGAGGCTGAGATCTGAGAATCAAGGTTCAAAGCTAGCAAGGGTACAAAAGGGCCCGAGCCCCTTATCTCCAATTAACCTCTAGAAAATGGGAAGTGGGCTTGGCTCAAGGGTAAGGCAGTAGCCTTGAGCTGAAGAGCTCAGGAACAAGGCTCAGGCCCAGGGATGGGTGCTAGCCTTGAGCTAAAGCGCTCAGAGACAGCGTGAGCGTCCAGGCCAAGTTCAAGCCCCATGACCCACAAACAACAACAACAGCCACAACCATTTCAGACACTCTGCTATTGCCTGATGGCTATAGTGATGATCTTGTAGCCTCTTGCTCATTTAGTAATTATTTATTGAAAAATGTTTATTCTACTATTTACATGATCCAGTGCTTTGAGCCATTGTTACAACCAAGATGGTTGATTGGAGGTTTCAGGTTTAATAATATCTCTTGGTATGTATTAGAGTTGCCAGGCATTTGGAAAAATGTTTTTCTTTTATAGCTCCTTGGATCTGTAAATATGTTTGTGTTGACACTCCTTTGTCTCTCTTTCCTGCCAGAAAGCTACATATAATCTTGCCTAGATAGCCCAATCTCTTTGGTATTCTAGTCTCTCTTTGACTGAGCTTTGCATGGTCTTGTCTCTGGTTTCTTCAGGATCTCTGAGCACACATAACTTAGCCCTACCCTCCTGCCCAGCAAGAATGGCTAGTGGTAGAGCTTTGCAAGAAGGATTTTGGCAGCTTGGAATAAAATACTTAAGAAATAAGAATCGCTTAATAGGAAGGGATTTGTTAGGTGTTAAAATTATTCCAGATATCTGAGATTAGGCTGAGGGCATATTTCACATTGGAAACATTATAAATCCCTTCTTACATTCACCAATAATTTGGACTTACGAAAAGAAATTAAAATAATAAATGTACTTAGTATATCAATATTGACGCTAATATTTTTGTAATGTAGAAGCTTATAGAACCAAAGATGTCTTAATACATTACATTTATTAAGTGTAAATATATGGAAAAGACAAAATAGATAAATATTAATATTTAGTATTGACAAGAGGAGACTCATATTTTGATTAACAGGGGTCTTTTAGAGTCAAATGGCGCCTCATGAATTCCCTTCATGCTCCTGATTCACAGACGACTTAAGGCCTAGAGAGCGCAACTTGCTCTGGTGAGAGTGGGCCCTGCATTCTGGAGTATCTGCTACGTAGCAGCATGTGTTCCAGGTCTTAGATACAAGTGAGGTGAAGGGACCTGTTCTCTTAGAGTGCAAATATCCGTGGGGAGGCAGACATTATCAAGGGAGTAAGAAATGAAGCCCCCTGTCTCATGGGATGAGTCCAGGGATGGTCCTGTGGATGGAGAGGGGATTAGAATGATCAGTCCTGCAAAGCTGATATCAACCTGAGTACAGCAGGTGTGCTTCTGTCCTCCAGACTCTCCAGAAGCAAAACCCGGGGTCCCTTCACCTGTTGCATGGAGGCTCTGCCATCTTCTCAACAAAGTTCAGAAAGAGGAGTGAACATATATGAATGGCATTCTATAGAGAAGAACCTGTTACAGGGATCGCACTACTCATAAGAGCCCATCAAGTAGACCAGCCCTGCCCATGAGGGACTCACAGTTGAGGGAATAGCAGCTCCTCATAAAGACAGCACCCTGAATCTTTACAATTTCTCAGAGATCTATCAGGGAGAAGTAAGAGATGCTTACAGCTTGACTTAAGCAGAATCCTGGTGCCAAAAAGAACCTTTAGTGCATAGCCAGGGCGTTATAGTGTATCCATCAAACATTAGCCATTTGATTGCATTGTTATAATTATATAATAGAAGGCTTCTATGTACATTTGCGACATGACCTCTAAGACATTAATCTCTGGAAATAGATGGAAATAGTCAACAAAAGTTCATCGAGCAAATGACAAGTTTGGTTGTTGTTTTTTTTTCTTTTAGGAATCAGATTTAAGTCAGGTGCTGGTGGTTCACGACTATATTCCTAGCTCTGCAGGAGGCTGAGATCTGAGGATCACAGTACACAGCCAGCGTGGGCAGGAAAAGCTAAGAGAATCTTATCTCTAACCAAAACGCTAGAAGAAAAGCTCCGGCTCAAGTCCTAGAGTACTTATCCTTGAGCAAAAAAGCTCAGGGATAGTGCCCAAGTCCTGAGTTCAAGAACAAAACAAAATAGAAAAAGACAACAGAAAACAAGAAAATCTAATTAAATCTGTTGAGATTGAATATTGAGAAACCAGGTTATATTGTTATTTTTTCCCTTGATCACTTATGAAACCACAATGAGATGGATTAATATGTTATTGTTTATAATAAGGAAAGAAATTAAATTAAAAATATTCTGCACTATTCTCACTGAATTTCTTCTATACTATATGGATTTTGTATTTTTCAAAATAGAAAAATAAAAAATTAGATTATATTTAAAATTTGAAAAAGATGAGCAAGGATACATTTTTTAAAGCATATTTAGTGGACTCTTGGATTCTTTGGACATTTCTAAGTGGTTTTAGTTATAACATTTGTTTCAATCCAACTGCAACAATATTCTATAAATTTTGAGATGAAGGCCAGATGGGATGAATCTTAAAGATATAGAAAACCTTAAAAAGTTTTCCTGAAGGGTACTCGTGGCTCATACCTGTAATCCTAGCTACTAGGAAGGCTGAGATCTGAGGATTCAGTTTGAAGCCAGTTGAGCAGGAAAGTGCATAAAACTTTATCTCCAATAAAGAACTATCAAAAAAAACCCCAGTGGAGCTTAAGTGGTAGAAGGCTAGCTCTTAAGCAAATTAAAAATCTCAGGTACAGCATCCAATCCCTGAGCTCAAGTACTATAATGGTTTAAAAAAATTCATGAAGCCTGATCTTACCCAACAGAAAGTGGTGTGATGGTTGCTGTTCAAGGACCTAACAACACAAAAGATTCTGACTGTACCAAAGCATGGAATCTCTTAGAAGGTGCCAGAAATTCTTTGCTGAGACAGGTGTGTTGGTTCATTATGCTTATAATCAAAGAAATCTGGATACTGGAGGTTTACTGCCAGCCCAGGCTTAGAGTTAGTGAGACTCGATTTCAACAACAAAAAAAGGATGGGTACAGAGGTGTGCTCATGTCAACACAGCTAACACAAGACTGTAAATAACCTGTCCTTGGAAAAAATCATGAGATCCTATCTTTAAAAAAACCCTAAACCAAAGGGAGGGAAAAAAAAACCCCACCACCACCATCACCACCACCAACAAAAAAACCCACTGCAAACCAAAAAGCAACCCACCAACCAACAACTGAAACAAAAAGGGTTGGTGCCATGGCTCAAGTCATAAAGATCCTACTTAGAAAGCAAGAAACAGTAGAAAAAAAATAAAAGAAATAATTATACTTTGCCATTTTAGCTGAGACACCAGGAGTAGAACACACAGTAGCTAAGATTGTTACCCCCACCATCAGGCATGCAAAGAAGATAGCAAATGTCAAGGAGCCCTTGAGCTTGTGAGTGGCTCACCCCACCCAGGCTGGGATCTGTGGCTGGATAAACATAGAATTGGCAGAGCCAAGAGATTAAAGAGCTCTTATAAAAGCCATGAAAGATCAGGACAAAGTCATCTTAACTGAGGGCCTTTAGAGATTTACTGCTCTCTCTGGAACAGACTGAACTCTGGTCATGTTTGGCTGGGTTGGACTTGAACAAATCTAAAAGTGATCAGACAACTTTATTAGGATTATTAGGACTCCCTAAGATGAGGTGAAAGAGTTTAGTATACAGAGAAAATTATAACAATATTCATTTCTAGGTTAAATAAGCTGGTTTGATGACCTGATCCCACAATAATATTGTGTGATTTGTGGGTCTAAGAAAAGGATCTAATTCCGATTCCAGACAAAGCTGACGCTCCTCTCATATTCTATCACAGTGAAGGGCTGAGCACAGCATCCGGAAAAGCAGAGACCTCAAAGAATACTAGTATTGTTATACTAGCTACCTTTAATAGTTATTTCAAGACATTTGATTTGAAATGCACCTAATTAGACAACAGTCTTCTGTAGAGGGAGCTCTGAAGTCATCCCTTCCAGATGAGAAGGTATGGGTAGGACTTTTGGCTTCCCTGGGAAAATTGGCTATTAGTGACAGGTTAGACTCCAGGAAAATACAATGGCAGATCCATGAGCCATCTTAGTTTGAATCTTGGCCCCAGGGTCAATGACTGCATAAATTACTAACTTCTCCATACTTTAACTTATTTTTGAGGGGTGGGGAGTTATTATATACTATTCTTAACAGCTTTATTGAACTATAATTCTTGTATCATATAATAAATTCATACTTCAGTTTTTTAATCTTCAGAAATTCATATATAATATGTACCTACTGAAGAGGTTTAATGCCTACTTAATTGAATTGTAGCACCTAATGGAAATTCAATTTAATTTCTTTCCTTGCTAGCTCACCAAATAATATTCCTGACATTCTTAAAACCCTTGAATGGGAGCCAAGATTTTTAAACTTTGTTTTGTACTCTAGCTTTCCCCCAACTTACTTGGGAATGTAGTTTATTTTCTTTGGAAGAGGGGGAAAGTAGTTTCATAAAGTGATTTCTGATAGATTAAATGATAATTGCATAGACTGGAGGTTACCTTTTCATAATCGAGCTTAGATCTTCCATCTTAGAAAGCAGAGACAAAATCCAAGACTCTCACTTTTCCACTTGTGATGATTTATGGGGAAAGCCTTAGGGCTTCCCAGATACGCAGTGTGGGCATCTGACTATGGGAACTGAAGAACAGGGGAGGGAACCAGCATTCTGCCCAGCCAGCTGCTCTGGGCTCATCTGGAGCTGGCTGAAAAGCTTTGACACAGGAATACCCTACATTTTTATAACATTCTGAAAGAGCAAAAATCCCCAGCAGAGACCCATAACCAGGCAGACTTCAAAGTCCCTCCCAGACACTCTCCTATGGGAAGAAGGCATTGAAACCATTCCAAAAATACCAGAGTGGGTCAAAAGCAAAAGATGAAACAAAAAGACAAGAAAGTAAAAGATGGACATGTTGAAAAGAGGAACTATGGAAAATAAAGAGCGGAAAGGAAAGTTACAAACTCGGGATGCTTGACATTGTCCTTGAACTCTCCATCTCCCTGTCTGCTGCTTAATCCCCATTTCTGTTCATTCAGCACACAAACTACTTTCTACAAATCCACAAGGTACTAAAGCCTGTGAAGAGACTGTAAAGAGAAGTGTACATTCATGTCTATTAATCTGAAGCTGGCATTTGGCAGTATTTGGGGGGAATTAACATTAATTAAGTGACTTCTTAGGAATAGAACTTAGTTTCCCTTTCCTAGACTTTTTGAAAGTTGAATTTTCTTTTTTCCCTTCCAAGAGCCTTGTAGTTCTCTAAATTCTCTGGCTTATAGGGGAATCTGTCATAAAATAGATATCCTGTTTCCTTAGAAAGTTTTTCTCTTCATCTCACAAACACAATGTCACTCATCCCTGCAGGAAAAGGTTGGTGCTAAGGGATAAAAAATGGTAATTGGTGATGAAACTGGAGAGGAACAGCAAAGTCATAATTAAGCTGTGACCTAAACCATCTTCCTTTTCTGGAAACTTCCTGATGACTTACCTCAGCACAACACCAAGTTGTTCTCACCCTTGACAGCCTCTATGCCCAAAGTCATGGTGATAACAGAGGTCAACAGCAGCAGACTGGGCTGGGCCTGGCCCAGGACTTGAGCATGCCTGAACTTGTCAGAGGATCCAAGGGCGGACCTGTCTGTCTCAGGTTACATGCATGATTCCAGCACCTGCTGGGCAAGAAGATGTCTAAAACAGAGTGAATCATGCTGGCCCAAATAGCACCAAGAGATTCTGGAGAGGCAGAGTATAGATCTATGATCTTCACTAGGGGTGCTGGCATGCATCTAAAGGAAGTGGCTGAAGAATGGAGAGGATAAAACTTAAGAACTTGTGAAGATGAAAGACAGGCTAGCAATGCAGGCTTTCCCATCTGGTAACAATGCCAGAGTGTTCCCTTGGGGTGATCAGGGCTTGGCTAGCAGTGGTGTTGCTATGACCCCACTCTGGCCTTGTTCTGTATAGGAGATGCTGACCCAACATTTTTATTACCATGTAACAATGGTGCATATTTCTGGTAAGAGCAATCCTAGCTGAGCCCAATGTTGATGTTGCTGTCTGTTGAGCAGGGAGAAATGCTGGTCCAGTCAGCATGACAGCACTGTTGTGAGCAGGACACTGGAAGGGCCCAAACGGCCTGGAGGACCAAGCAAGAGATTCTACTTCCTCTCCTAGAGGGGCTACCCATCAAAAACGAATGTCTTTGACTTAATGACAACTTCTGAAAAGGAGACTCCAGAATGGAAGAAATACTTTTTTCCACAGTGAGGTTGGTGGCTTGGCATAACATAAACTTAGAAAAAATGGTGCCATGTTTTGCTTCCTAAACTGCTATGGAGGATAGAACAGACCCTCCATACCACTGTGCACATACCAGCCAGCTAAGAGACATGTCTTCACAAGGACTTCTCGTTTTCTATAGGGCGGGTTCAATGCATTCAAGAAGACTTGGAGATTTTTGACAAATCAATAGTTCCTCATGGTTTCCTATGCTCACATGAAGAGAGGTAAAGGAGCCTGAAAACACACAGTAGACAAGTGGGAAAAAAGCTTGATGCCTATCTACATGAACTGGTTATAAAATGCCTGAAGTGGAAGATAGGACATACTTTGAAACATAAAATTGTCCTGTTATTTCAATCTTCAAGCTGTCCCCTTATCATCAGCTTTCAGCAATGACCTCTGAACTGTCTTTCTTGTCATTGTCTTTAAGAAGTAATGAATAACTTCTAGGTGATGTCTGGTAGACAAAATAAGAGATGAAGCATTTACTTCCAAGAGAAACAAAAATGAGAACCTTTAAGTCTCATAAGTATTGTGAAAGTCTTGTGCCTTATATGTTTTTAGTAGCTATTCACTTAAATTCTACACATAACTAGAAATGAGAATTAAAGTGGTTTGTGGTCTTGTTTCAAGTGTTCAAATGTTTGCTTATTGATAGAGATTTAGATTTGTAAAACAATGGGTTTAATTTTGATACACTATCTTGATATACAATATGATCTTCCTAAGTCTACAGTACATATATATTTTTTTTCCGGTCCTAAGGCCTGAGCACTGGCACTGAGCTTTTTTGCTTTAAGGCTAGTGTTTTACAGTTGAGCCACAGCTCCACTTCTGGCCTTTTGGCAGTTAATTAGAGATAAGAAGATCACAGATATCTCTGTGGCTTTGAACCTCGATATCCACAGATATCCAGCTGGCTTTGAACCTCAATCTTCTGAGAAGCTAGGATTACAGAAGTGAACCACCGGCACCCAAAATAAATGAGATCATATACAACTCTCAGAGCAACCCAAAAAGCCACCTGGCAAGGAAATCACCTCAGTCTACTGGTGACAGTCAATTGGTTATAAACCTGTCATTACCAGAATTGTTATTATTTCTGTATACACAGAAAACTCAGGAATTCGAGTAGCACTGAGCCTGACTTTCCCATTTTTCTCCCTGATAAATGACATTTGATTGAGACCAGTCTTAGTTCAAGCTATCTGGAAACTATCTTTGAGAGGAGATTTGTGTGCAATAGGTCACTGAGGCAGGGCCTGGGAATGGGATCTTTGTTGGAAGGGTCAGGGAACATTAGCCCTCACACAGGGGTACATCACCATTTGAGCCACAACTCCACTTTTGGCTTATTTTCCTGGTTAAGTTTCTGGAAACAGTCACCCAGTTCTATCTGCCTGGGTGGGCTTTGAACTTCAATTCTCAGATCTCAGCCTGCTTAGTAGCTAAAATTCTAAGTGTGACCCATCAGTGCCCAGATATTGAATGGGACAAGTTTGATAATACAGAGTCCAGAAACTCAAGTTTTCTGAAGGCAAACAAATCCAATGGATAAGATTTGAAAATAATGGTACAATAAAGATCTCTTAGACTGTTTTCATCATATACTTATAGTAAAGTGTTAGCTTTGCGTTTCTATGACAAACTATCTGACATAATCATCTTTTAAAAATTTTACTATCAAAGTGATGTATAAAGGGGTTATAGTTACATTCATATGGTAGCGTGTATAGTACATTACTTCTTGAACATTGTTACCCCTTCTCATGTTTTTCTCCCATTCCTGCCCCCACCTACTCTATGTCATAATCATCTTAATAAAAGGAAAAGGTTTAGTTTGGTTCTCAGCTTCATAGGTTTCAATGTGTGGTTAGTTAATTCTATTTCTTTAAGCTGTGGCAGCATAGAAGGTCATGACAGGCCTAGAAGGCTTCTTCAGGGATGCCCGGATGCCTTGAAGGGGACTTCAAAAGCATCATCTCCTCCCAATGACTCAATTTCCTTCCATTAGGGTCATATATGAATTCTATATTAGTGTTTCTATCAGCCTATTTTTTTTTGCACTTGAGGTTAAGCAGAGCTCAATAGCCAGTCCTCTTTCGCTAAGTGTTAAGAATGGATAAGTAAGCACATTTTAAATATTTGGAACCTCCAGTTTTGTTTCAGACTATAGAAATATGATTGACTTTCCTGTTATTACTTGGCTGGAGAAATATTATCACCACCTTGGAAATGTGAGCCTCAAATTCAGTTTCAAAACTGGTATTAACTTTGATATCTGGTAAATTATGTTAGCTCCAAATAGGACCGACCTTTGGATTAGTTTGATCAAGACTAATAGGTATGTGCCTCTGAAGTTTATTTGATGTTTCCCAGGAGGAAAACACAAACGTTTCCATCTTATGAAAGGTGAGAAACTAAAATCATCCATTAAGCCTCAGGGTTTTGCTCTTAGGTATAGAATTGAGACACTTTTAGCATCCCTGTCATTTCATTTCATCTCTTTCCCTGACAGTCTAAGTGACTGAGATGAACAAAATGCTGTGGCCAAGGCTGGAGACAGACATACAATCAGCATTTGTTTGGGGGGAAACAAAATAATTCGTTTTAGATTAAGGATCTAGCAAATCATGCTTTTCAAAAAGACTTCAGCATTCTTTTATTGTATTATCTTTTGGCTTAGATAGGAGAAGCTGTTTAGTTTCAATATGTTGCTATCAAAGGTACAAAATATAATTTAGTTGATAAATGGAATTCCAGATCCTTTTACGATGCAGAACACTTTGGAGTAGGGCATGGCAGTATTAGCATCATGTTTTCACAACTTCAAGTAAAAAACGTCTAATGGAAAACTGCAGTTATAGAGTGATATTGTATTCTGGGGCTTTCATCAGAAGTGGACATCTTTAAAAAGAACTTTTAAAAGCATCGATTGAAGCCTCAAAGACGTCACATCATCTTAAAGTAGTTAAACGACGGTTATCTGCATAGTTGGAGCCATGTCTCCAATTCAAAGCTATTAAAAGCAAAGGGTTTTCATTGTTGAACAAATAGTACATGCATATTTCTACTTATAAAAGAGACGCTTTTCAACTTGTCATCTTATTGAGCCTAGAACAGCTGGGGCAGTTAGATTTGCATATTTATATGAACACCTTAAAAATTATTCTCAGCTCATTGTTCATATAAACCCAAGTGTGTGTGTGTGGGAGGGTCTTGGAATTGGTACATTATTTCGTATAATGCTTAAAAGCACAGTAAAAGGTCTTTTAAATTTCTGAATATTATCAGTAGTGCTGATAAATATTTTGTAATTGCTCTTCCTTGTATCTCCTTCAAATCCTAGATTAGGAAAGAAAATAAAACAGACCCCTCCCCCCAAAAAAAGCAACATTAAAAAACAAAACAATAAGCAAGGAATGAGAAAGGAGTTTCCTGCCAAAGATACCTAGATTTATACAACCTGATATTTTACTGGACACGGCAGTCCTGGTTATCACCAAAATGTAAGTCTTTCCAACTCTGTCTTGTCTTTTCCAAGGTCTGTCTATTATGTTTTTTCTTACCAACTTTTCCTTTCTTTACTACTGTCCTTGCCCCATTACCCTCCGCACCTATAGATCTATATACTATGAAAAATAGTTGTTTGTGTCAGTACTGGTGTTTGAACTCAGGGGGAGGGAATGTCTCTAAACATTTATGCTCAAGACCTTCTGCCACTTGAGCCATTTCTCTACTTCTGACTTTTCAGTGGTTAATTGGAAATCATCTTTCTGACTTTCTTGCCTGGGCTGGCTTCAAACCATGATCCTCAGATCTCAGCCTCCTGAGTAGTTAGGATTACTAGAATGAGCCACTGATAGATACCCGGAAAAAATACTTTTTCCTTCCTTCCCTCCCTTCCATCTCTTGCTCTCTTTTTTTCCTTCCTCCCTTCTTTCTTTCCTTTTGTCTTTCACTCTTTTATTCTTTTTATTATACAGATCCAGAGCTTGAACTCAGGGCCTGAGTTCTTTAATTGAACATTTTTTGCTCACTCAAGACTAATGCTCTACTACTTGAACCACAGCTCTAGTTCCAGCTTTTTTGGTAGTTAATTAGAGATCAGAGTTTGAGGGACTTACTAGCTTTGAAACTGGATCCTTATATCTCATCCTCTCGAGGGGATAGGATTGCAGGTGTGAGCTGCTGGTGCCTAGCTTAAAAAATGCATTTCTTTACTACCTTACCACTGCCTCCTCCATTTCTCTGCCTTATATACCACTTTCTGTGAGCAGGAAAGAGAGTTCATTAGCCTCCTCATGCGAGCCGTGGGTTAGTTGCTGTAAGACCCCAGCTTCCTTTTGTTACCACTACTAAATCTTTACATACCTACTTATCTATGCTTGCATAAGTTTATGCTGAGCTAGGTTCTAACTCTTCCCTTGCTTTCATGCCCCATCACCTTGTCATTCCTCTGTGTTCATCAGAAACAAAGTAGGGTCACGGCCTTCCTTCTTATTCCTGCCATTGGCCAAGTAGCTATTGTGATTCACCTCTTCGTTCCTCAAGTCAAGAGCCACAGAGCTCTGTCTTTTCTGCTTTCATTCCTGCTAGAGGAAATCAGCAATGTGTACACGATTGTGATCCTTTGTGAACCCTCAACATTGTTGTTACCTGTTCATGATCTTTCACCTAGTCTTCTCAGTGATGAACTCAAAACGCCCTTGTCACATTCACTAGCTGGATTCTGAGTTTATCCTTAGTTCTAGAAGATGGTCTTGCCACTAGTTATAGTATGGAAAGGGAGGAGATCTGTTGTGAACAACCTATATACTTTCTCCTTTAAACAAAATTGTTTCTATCTGTGCTCATTTCTATCTATGGCAACACACTGTATCGCTATCTCTTTATCTCTATCTCTATTATCTTTATTCTATCTCGATCACCTCTGTCTCTATCTCTATCATCTATCTCTAGCTCTATCTCTATCTCCATCTACTTAGCTGTGTTTCTATAACTCAGCGTCTCCACTGGCTGCTTTGTTTAGCTATTAAAGTAATCAGGTCTTTCATTATTTAACCCCTTCCATTCCTGTTTTCCATATTCTCTCCTGACTGTGCCTGTTGAATGCATTGCATCCATTTCTCCCTTTCTCTAGGCTTCAGTTCTTGAGCTGTGTGGTTTCTACTTCTATTAGTTTTTTTTTTTCTAAAACCGCACTAGCAGATGTCATGTTGCTAAAATTAATGAGCTTTGGGGGATTGTATTTCCTCAGATTGTATTTAGCACTGTTGACCTTCGACTCCTGTTTGTTCTAATTTGTGCAACAAAAGTTTGTTTTTTTCCTTTTATCCTTCTATGTGCTCTTTTATTGTCATCTTCCTAAACTATTCTTCCTCTATCAATTCTTTGGTAGTGCTTCTAGTGGACATCATAAACACACAGGGCATTTATAGAAGATTTCTAAGGCAATTTTGCTAAATCTCTTTTTCCAAGTATTGCCCCAGGTTAAGACTCCTATAGCCATAAGCTTGCTAGACATTCCCACCGGAGCAGGCAGAAATCAACATTCCCACAAGTAACTAACTGCCTACCTCATGTTACTGTAGTATTTCCAGCTGTCCTCATCTTGATAAGTGGTAGATAAAAATCTGGGATTCGTATCCACATAATCACCAAATCTGTTGGTTTTGATCCCATCCTTAAGACTTTCTCAGGTCTATCCTCATGCCGCTGCTGTATCTCTGATCCTCACATCTCTTACATGAGTTTTTACCTCCACTTTTGTTTTCAGTCACGACACATGGCTGCACGGTACATGGCTGGAGGGATATTTAAGCCCACTCCTCTCTTCTTCAAACCTCTAGTGATATTTCATCTCTTTAAGCTGTGCTGTTTCTGGACAGGAGCCATTAGTCCAGAGGAGTATCAGTCTTTAAAATGTGGCTTAGCCGAACTGAGAATTATGTGTCAATAAAATATACTCCATGTTCTAGACTTATTGGGGTTAAATCAAATGTACTGTATTATTTTCATGTCTTTCTTTCTCTGCTTGATAGTGTAAAATAAACTCCATGCTTTCTATTATCTCTCTGTCAGGAAGGCTGATATTCTAATCTCAGGCTCATAGGCTGTGTGATCCTAAGCCCCACAGTGTCACATGCATAAAGATCCTTGTGATCCCCAGTTTAGGCAAGAGCTAAAGGTTCCTCTAAGGACATGCCAAGTTGTTCTCAAATGGAAATTGATTTTTAACTTTTAACTCAGGGAGGAGAGGAGGAAGAAAGAATGTACAGTTGTTTAAGCTGTTTCTATAACTGTTTATTAAATATAAATTTAAACCCTCTTATTATTACCCAAGGATAATTATGAAACAGGTTTTTATGATACATCTATGCCTTTTCTCTTTTAATACTGAAGTAAACATTCTCAAAATGCAGAGAAGACTGGGGCCAGAGGCTACTGCTGAAGAACTCAGCATTCTGCTCTTCTGGCTTCATCTTCTTTGGGGAGGCATCTCTTTGTTGTCTGCAAGAATCTAGAGCCAAGTCCTCTCTTTTTTAACTTTTTTTTTTTTTTGCAGAGCAACTCCTAAGTGATTCTTGTGATTCTTGGGAAATGACCTTGAGCATGGTCTTTCTGTTACATTTTCCTTTGTTCTCTGAGAGTTAACGTTTGTCATTTCCCCTTTCACACAGACAGTCCCTGGGAGACTTTTCTCTTTGCATCATCTCTTGACCTTTCCTGAGATGCAGTTTGTCATTTCCCTGCCAGCTTGCTGTGTGGCCCTTTTTATTTGCAAGTTTTTAGGGTGAGTACTTTCTGGTGTAAGTGTGCTGTATCTCAGGCAATGTTTTACTCAAGGGGCAAGTCTACCTTGTGAAAGAGAAATTATAGCTAAGATAAGATGAAACCTAATCATTTCCTAGGTTTTCAGGAAACTTCTTCGGTTCAGATGTTCATATTTCAAGTCTTTATGCAAATTTGACTTTTAGGATTTCTCTTTATGTTTTGTGAGCACTTTCATTGAATCTGAAGAAATATATCTACATCTTCGGAAGTACTGCAGGAATATAAAACCCCAGAGAATTTGACATTTACATTCCTCGTTAAGATGGTTCCTTTTGTGCCTGAATGCCCAGCATTAATAGATGATGAAAACTTTGTGGCAGTTATAGTTTATTCTTCCTAATTTGAAGGACCACTGACAAAACACACCTTCCTTTACTAATGAGCTCTAAAATAAAAAGAAAAAAAATAGAGTTTTGTAGGATAGAATTTATATCTGAAATGGTAGATTTCTTCTTGCTGTTATAATGATGGAGAAAAATCAATACCAAGTTTCTATTTAAATGAATTAACTTATTTGCTGACCTGTGATCAATTTGGATTTTAATCAAGAGCCTAATCCAGGAATGGCAGCTTGGCCTAGTGGTAGAGTGTTTGCCTAGCATGCACAAAGCCCTGGGTTCGATCCCTCAGTACTACATACACAGAAAAAGCTGGAAGTGGCACTGTGGCTGAGGTGGTAGAGCATTTGCCTTGAGCAAAAGAAGTTCAGAGACAATGCCCAGGCCCTTACTTCAAGCCCCAGGACTGGCAAACAAACAAACAAACCCTAATTCAGTTAAATAATAAACCTATATATATGTATATGTATATATATCAGATATGGAAAACAGGATGCTAATATAATATTATATAATAATACAATATTAACAAGCAATAATGCTAATTATGAATATGTAACTAATAGGCATTCATTGGAAGTTAGAGGAATTAAATGAACTTTCCCCAACCTCACTGTCTTTAGAAACTTCCATGAAAATCAGGTAAGCAGGAGCAAGTAAGGGATCCTGAAAATTAATACAGCACACATGAAAGCTTGTATATATTGGAACAAGTATGATACTTGTACTTATACAAGTGGTTAAGAATATTCTTACTTCTGAGATGTTGCATAAAAGAAAAATTTGCATCCTAATTTTTTTTGATGATTTAAGAAAGTAAAGACATGTTTTAGGATACTCCTAATAGAAGATCATAGTAGCTCAAAAGCTATGTACTTATGTCCATATAGCATGAGGCTAAGTGAAATGAACTCCAGGATATGGAAACAAGAGGTTTATCTTTGTGATAGTTGTTCTTAATTTACTGTGTGAAGCTATTTCTTTTTTTCTTCTTTTCCCCTTAAGGTTTATCTCATGTTGCTACTGTATCTGACTTTGGTACCTGGTATAATGTATACACATTTATTTGTGTATTTGAAAATGGGAAGGTAAGGGAAAAATAAGATGAATAGAAGGGGTGGAAGGAAGAAAAGTGGGAGAAAAACTTGGGAAGGGTAACAGGGGTGACAGTGTTCAAGAAGTAATGTACCCACTACCTGATGAATGTAGCTACAACCCCTCTGTATATCACCCCAACAATAAAATAACTTTTTAAAAAAGTCTCAGACTGGGAGTGTGGCTTAGTGATAGAATGCTTGTCTAGCATGCATGAAACCATGGGTTTGATTCCTCAGTACCACAGAAACATAAAAATTTGGAAGTGGTACTGTGGCTCAAGTGGTAGAGTACTAGCCTTGAGCAAAAGAAGCTCAGGGACAGTGCCCAGGTCCTGAATTCAATCCCTAGGACTGGCAAGAAGAAAGAAAGGAGGAAAGAAAGGAAGAAAGAAAGAAAGAAAGAGGAAAAGAAATGTCTCAACACTTGTTTAATGTAATTGAATATACTTCAATAGTGTGACAAGGAGAAAGTGTCCCAGGTTAAGACCTGTCTGTGTTGACAGGAGGTAGGGAGGACCCTATACCAAAGGTTCGAACATACTCACCCCAAAATAATACAGGGGCTCGTCACCAGTAGCTCATGCCTATAATCCTAGCTACTCAGGAGGCAGAGATCTGAGGACTGTGGTTTGAAGATGGCCCTGGCAAGGAAAGTTGGTGAACCTTTTATTTCCACTAAGCTACTCAGAAAAATTCAGAAGTGGTGTTGTGGCTCAAGTGGTAGAGCACTAGGCTTGAGCAAAAGAAGCTCAGGAACAGTACCCAAGCCCAGAGCTCAAGCTGCAGGATTAAACAAAAAGCTATACAAGGGAGTTTTTTTTTTAATTTTCTTTTGTCTTGAGAAGAGAGCTTGTTAATGTGTTTATTTTCAGCTTAGATATCCAAATAGATAGATAGATAGATAGATAGATAGATAGATAGATAGATAGATAGATAGATATTAATCTCATTCTCACAAATAAGCAACCTAGTTTGGAATCCAGGCCAGGCAAAAAACTCAAGTGTTAGAGCACCAGCCTCCAGCCAAAAAGGTAAGAGCCAAAGTCCTGAGTTCAAGCTCCAGCAACAGCTCAAACAAACAAGTGGCTAACATACCACTGTCTTTGGCACCAGAAATCTAAAACCAGTTTCATTGGGCTAAAGTCAGGATGTGGCAGGATATTTACTTGCAATGGCTTTATCTTTCCAGTTTTAACTCTTCTTGTCTCTTTCCTATATGGACCCACATGTAGCTTTCATCTCTTAACATCCTCACCTTAATCAAATCTGCAAAGATCGTTTTGCTATAGAGGATAACATCATAATCACAGGTTCTATAGGTAAGATTTCTTCAGGGAGACAGTCTTTGAGACACTCACATAAACATAGGCTCTATAGCCCTTAAAACTTTTCTAGCTGGAGCTTTCTTTTGAACACTAAAACAGGATACCCTAGAGTTAACAGACTCTATACTGGTACACAAAGAAATAGATTTGAGAATGCCAAAAGTTTAGTCTGCTAAAGTGTTATAATTCTAATCTATACCACCCTATCTCATAGGGATCTCTTTGGTACAAGTTTATTTATCAAGTTTGCACTTAAGAACTTAGCTTTTCAACTTATACCAGTACTTGCAAGAGAAAAATGAGAAAGATCAAGATGGTCTGATATACATTTTAGAAGTGTTTTACTTTTTTGGATTTCTTCCCAGTAAAAACAACATTTTCTGTACCGCATTTACAGTCGGTACCAATTTGAAAATGACTTGTCAAGATTTCTCAAGACTGGTCAATGCATTTCAAATATTCTTATGGATGGACTACATTGATTTTTTTTTTACACCAGACCTTTTCAAAAGCATTAAATCAAGGCAAAGAAAGTTCAGTTTTTAGGTACCACATTCTATGCTGATTTTCTGTACCAAACAAAAAAGGGAGGGCATTCGATAAAATGGTTCTTTGGAGATAAGATAGAAACAAATGGCTTCATAAAATTCTGACAAGCAGAAATCAATCATACACTGATTGGAAAAGGGTAAAATACACCAAATGGGTGCAGTCAGATGTCGCAGACGGGTGTGGTTAGTCATCCACACTGTCCATGGAAAGGCTGTGTTAGTTTGGAGCTTTTTACAGAGGATGTTAAGAGGATCGATGCACTGTTATTGGCCCAAAGTAGCCACAGTGGAGAGAAGAATCTATAGGTGCAACTTGTTGGGTTTTCATTCAGTTGCAGAGTTACCCCCAAGCTAGTATCTCACTCTGCTTCTTGTGATTTCCATGCTGTCTAAGCTCTGCTTCTATAGACCCTGTTCTCTATAGACTGATAACCCAGGAAGCCACTAAAATTTCTAGAATACAGGCAAAGACCATCAGAACTTACCTCTGCCATCACTTATTAAGATGCTAAGGATGTCATTCTCCTTACTGATGGCTCATCAAAGATGCTGTAATAATGAAATAAGTCCCAAGAAGGCCTTTTCTAAAATGTTAAAATCTCAATTAAATATGTCAACATTTCATTTTTATAAAATATTTTCCAATTAGTCAACAAAATGTCTATAAATTCCAGTCATCCAAAATCCTATTTTTAAAAGCTTATCCAAGGCCAATGAGTAGTTTTTATTTTGTATTTGTTTTTACCCTCTAGCTTGCAAAGCAAATTAGATGTGATGTCTTTATAATAAAGTTCATGTTTTGCTTGAGAATCATGAATATTTTTGAAGGTGCATCCTGAAATGACACAATAGGGATAGAGATAGTCTTTTGAATCTATTATTATAGGTGTCTGTGAATTGCTTATGAAAATATTAATATAAATGAGGAATTGTTGTCTCATGCCTTGCTGTTCAGGGGGCTGAGGTCTGAGGATCTTGATGTGAATCCAACTTGGAGAAGGAAAGTCCATGAGATTCTTATTTCCAATTAATCACCCCAAAATCTAGAATGGTCTGTGGCTTAAGTGATAGAGCACCAATTTTGAGTGATAAAGCTAATGGTGATACTCAGATCCAGACCCAGAATTTAAGGCCAAGTACCAACATTCACAGAAAAGCATAAAAATATAAAATTAGTGTTTCTCCACATTTTCCTGATTATTAGACATATAATTTCTATTATATCCTAATATATAGTACATGAAATACAGTTTTTAATGCTTTTAACAATAGTTCTATGAAAAATAGTTTCCCTTTCTATAGCTATATTTTATTATCTATTTCATTGGGCCTTATTAAGAAAATGCTGTTATGAACCACTAAATTGATTTCATGACCAGCAGTGTAAAATATTGCATCATTAAATGATATAAAATTTCATTTTTATTTGACTCAGTGAGAAAAAAGTCAGAAATAATATACAAGCCAGACAAATTAATTGCCTAAATATACTCATTATAAAAAGATTTCAAAATTATATCTTTGAGTCCCAAAGATAATAGTTCAAAGTTTTGTTAATCTTGCTTTTGATAGTTTTATGAAATTTTTGGATGAGTAGTATTGAGGAAATTAGACTAGTACAGCCCTTTCCTGTAGACATAATCTAGTAGAGTCTGCTGCTCTGCTTCTAGACACTTGTGTTTCAACACTTGCTGATTTTCATCAAGGGTATCAACATAAGCCGGACACATGAATCCATACAAGTCAACGTTTGTGACTCAGAAGGCAAAAGAAGGCGCTGGTGGCTGACAACTGTAATCCTAGCTACTCAGGAGGCTGAGATCTGAGGATTGTGGTTCAAAGTCAGCCCTGGCACCAAAGTCTGTGAGACTCTTTTCTCCAATTAACCACCAGAAAACTGGAAGTGGTGCTGCGGCTAAAGGGGTAGAGCAGTAGCCTTGAGTTGAAGAGTTCAAGCACAGTGCCAAGCCCAGAGTTCAAGTCCCATGCCTGGCCAAAAAAAAAAAAAAGTTGTAAAGGCTGAGTATTTTCACTCTAGCGGAATATTAGGTTCTCTCCAATTGGTGGCAGGTACCTGAAGGTGTTCTACTAGAGGTGAGAACCGGATAGTACTAGCAAGTGATCAATGAAACATGAAGTTTCCATGTTCAGTTGAGTGGAATAGCATCTGGAAATGGACACTATTTGAAGTCTAAGATCAAAACATAACAAGATGTATCTTCACCTGAGAATTCAAATTTAAAACCAGACTAAACTAGAAAATGAGTATAACAAGCTAACAGACTTTCATTTTCCCATTAATTATCACTTTGAAACCATACTGTTCATACATGGCAGCTTCCCCCGACCCCCAAGCTAGTTCTGGAACTCAGGCCTTCTTATTTTTGCTTAGCAACTTTTGCTTGTGGCTGGTGCTCTATCACTTGAGCCATACCTCTACATCTGACCTTTTATAAGTTATTGGAGATAAGGGTATCTCAGATTTGTCTGCCAGCCATGGGCTGGCTTTGAACATGAATCTTCAAATCTCACCCTGCTGAGCTGAGCAGATGTGAGCAGTACCTGTTGCTTGTGAGGCTTGAACTCTTGACCTGCTTGCTGTCCCTGAGCTCTTCAGCTCAAGGCTAGCACTCTACTTCACTGAACCACGGCAGCAATTCCAGTTTTTTGGTGGTTAATTGGAGATAAGAGTCTCACAGGCTCTCAAGCCTGGGCTGGCTTTGAACTGCGATCCTCAGCTCTCCGTTTCCTCAGTATCTAGGATTACAGGTGTGAGCCACCAGTGCCCTGTTCCTCAGCCATTTTGATCTTTCTGTTTGGGGGACCCCCTTAAGGATGCCTTTATAATCCTTTTATCCTCCATCTGCACATTGCTTCATCCAGCCACTTCTGAGAAGGAATGAATAATCTTGGTTGGTGGTTTACGGCCCATGATATTTTGTTTTGCCCATGTTTAGTATAAAGCATTCTTGCTGTAGAGATGCATTTTTCTTACCTTACTTCTCCAGCACAATTTTACTGAATATAAATAACTTCAATTCATCTTCCCTTTTAAATTGCCATCGTTGCTGCTTCTAAATGCATTTCACACGAACTGAAGAGTTGCTAAGTGAGTGACCTTCACGTCCTAGAACAGGAAAAATTACACAATGAGATCTGGGATTACCATTCTTAAATGGCAAGAAGATAGCTCCTGGAAGAAGAAAAATAGCTCCTTCAGCACTTAGAAGCAGTTGATTAGTCTCAAAGAGCTTGAAGCAAAGCATCTCTCTTTGCATGATTTGGCTGAGTTTCTTGACTGTTTATTTTAGGTTCTAGGATATAGAAAGGAAAGTAGGTAGGAAATGGAAAATAACACTTACTGAATATCTGGTACTTGGTATCTGTACCCACTCACTTGGCCCAACCCATACAATTCTTTCATTCATTGAAGAGCCATTGAATACTCATTACCCCCACCAGCCCTCATTTTCTCTACCATGCATACACACACACACACATATATATGAGATATATTTTCTATTATATGATTATCTCCTAATGCTCATAGAGAATTGATTCAGGAAACCCCAAACCGTAGTTACCAAACTTTGAGACTGCTTTAGTCCCATATATAAGATGATTCAACATTTACATATATCCTATACCTACTCTCCTAAATACTGCCAAATTATCTTTACATTGCTTATTACACCTAATGGACCACAAATGTTTCATAAATATATGCTATGTTGTTTAAGGGATAATGATGGCTTTTACATGCTTAGAAATAATGGGAACTACTATCTCCATCCGTGGCTGCTTGAACTCACACATGTAGAACCCACAGAGATGCACTGCACACTGTGGTTCTCTTCCAGTTATTTTTTAAGCAAAATACTCAATGGAGGAGGAAAAAGAATATGATAGTCAAGACCTCTTGATTAAGGTGACCATGGACCATAAAATCCTAAAGAAGAAAAGCTGCTGTGGAGTCAGAGACCAGGAGCTGCTTGGTATTCTGAGAACCAAAAGGAAAGTCTAGAAATCAGCAGATGAAGGAGAGTTTGGCAGGGGAGAAAGTCATAGAGCTGGGAAAGGATGGGCTAATAAGTGAGGACACACTGAATGGGATATACTATATTTCAAACAACTTATTCACTGAAAATGAAAGTGTAACAGAATATGCTGATTTGGGGTACTTTTTATTATTGTGTCTGGTAACTCTATTCCTTCCTCCTTCCCTCCCCAATTCTCTTCTGTATGTTTATTCCACAACAATTCATTTCCTTTCAGTTTCAGGTTTCCTATGTTCTTATGCGTTTAGTTTTTTTCTTGAATATGCAAGATACCATACTTTCTGAAGTCAACAACATGCAAAATGGTAAGATTGCTCTACCCTGTACTCCTTCCAATGCCACTATTCTTACTGGATAGTGTCATCATTTTCTGGGATGGTTGTTCTTGTGCATTTTGTTTCTTTGGAGTTATTTAAAATTTTCTTTATGTTTGCACTGGATCTTGAACTCAGGACTTCAAGCTCTTACTTAGCTTTTTCAGTCAAGGCTGGCATTCTACCACTTGACCTGTATCTTTACTGGCTTTTTGCTGATTAATCAGAGGCAAGAGTTTCCTGGAATTTATTGTCTGGGCAGGCATGGAACCTGGACCCTCCTATCTCAGCCTCCTGAGTAGCTAGGATTATAAAGATGAACCACCCTGTGCCTTGCCAATTTTTTATAGTAACAGGACAGATGCAGATTTTTTCCCTTTTGTTTTCAAACTTTGACATTCTAAAGACATTCTTTTATACTTTGCTTTCATCACTTGATAGGATCACACCATATTGGTTCACAATGATCTTTCTCACCCTTTTATTCAACTTTGTAGTATTCCATAACACCACAGTTTAGCAGCTCATCTCTTGGGCTTAAGCCTTCAGGAAACACGCAATATTGCACATCTCCAAGTAAGGCTGCAAATTGATAATATTTACGTACATATTTTGTGTTGATTAGTGGTATCTTAGAATAACTGCCTATAAGAAGGAATGCTTGGGAATGGTAGCAAAAATAAATGGGAGTATCTGATTTCCTGTTGCCTCACGAAGAGATTGTAATGGCGGGCTTTCAGAACTTTTGTCAGTCAAAGAGAAAAACAGTCCTATGGGATAGCATCAACTTGCATTCCACTTATTATGAGATGGACCATCTTCTCACATGATTAGGTGACATTTCTAGATCCTTTGCTTGTGAATCATCTGTTCAGATCGCTTGATTATTTTTCAGGGGAATTTTTCCTTTGAATTAAAACAGGTTCATTTATATTAGTTGTTGTCTTTCTTTATGTGAGGTACATGCTACAAATACTGTCAAAGTTGGTAATTTCTATTTTGTCTTGTTTTACTTTCGCCATACAAATTATTTCTTTCCATGAAATCATCTTTATTGATCATTTCTTTTATTGCTTTGGATTTTGAGCCATAATTAGAAAGCCTTTTCCTTCACTGAAGCTAAAATTGGTATCCATGTTTTCTTCTAGCCCATTATTGTTTCATTTCTTTTTATTTAGAATTGAGATTATTTCAAGTTTATATTTATATATAGTTTGAGGAATTGACTTAATTTTAAGTTTTTCCAAATGGTTATTCAAGCCTGTACCATTTTTAAATCAGCCTCAGTAAAGTGAAGATAATTCTTTTGTGAAATAATAGATTTCATGAAAGTAGGTCATCCTATACTTTCTATGCAGTTTTAGATCTAACAGCTTATGAATGTGGATAGGTGTTGAATGTAGAGCTGAAAAGTGTTGGAGATTAGTTTAATATGACATATGAGAAAACTACATCTTAGTGATTAGAATGTTAGGGTCATTATTCATTGAAGATAATTGAGATTTTGTTGGGAAATGTCCAGAATCCTGGTTTGGTGATATGAAATCTGAGATACGATGCAGGCTTGTTGGTAGTGATAGAAGAGTTAGATGATGGTGTGTGTGGGTTTAGGGAAAGGATAGAAGACAAACACAGTGTTGACCATGCATAAAACCTGAAGAGTTTTTTTGTTTTGTTTTGTTTTGGCCAGTCCTGAGGCTTGAACTAAGGGCCTGGGCACTGTCCTTAGGCTTTTTCAAGACTAGCACTCTACCACTTGAGTCACAGCACCACTTCTGGCTTTTTTTGTGTATGTGGTACCAGGAATCAAACCTAGGATTTCATGCATGCTAGGCAAGCTCTTTATTACTTGGTCACACTCCTGGCTCCAAACTGAAGATTTTTAATGAAAGCATTAGATCCATTTTATAGAAACACATTCTGAAGTTTTGAGGGCATAAGTCCAAACAAATTCCAGAGCTGAGTCATGTCTTATTTTCTCTTTTGATTTTTTTAGAACAGTCCTAAGAAAGCACCACAGGTAGCTTAAAGAATAATTTCTCATAATTCTTGAGGTTACACACTCAAGATCAAGATGTTGGCAGGACTGATTATTTTCCTGATGCCTCTCTTCTTGCCTTGTAAATGACTGCCTTTTCACTCTTTATTCAGTTTTCCTCTGTCAGTTGTCTATTTTATAGAAGTCATTCTGAATAAAGTTTACCCCGAGAGCTCCATTTTAGCTTAATTAACTCTTGAAAATCATCTTCAAATCCAGACACACTTTAGGTACTCGTACTAGGCCTTAAGCAAATATATTGTGGCAGAAGGGAGACGGGAAGATTCCGTCCATAGTACTTCTTTTCTTGGATATTTAAAGTGTTTTTTTTTTGTTTTGCTTTTGCTTTGCTTTTTTTTGTCAGTCATGGGGGCTTGAACTCAAGGCCTGGCTCTGTCCCTGAGCTCTTTTGCTCAAGGCTAGCACTCTACCACTCTGAAATACAGCTTTACTTCCAGTTTTAAGTGATTAATTGGAGACAAGAGTCTCACAGGGACTTTTCTGCCTGAGCTGGCTTTGAACCACAATCCTCAGATCTTAGCCTCCCTGAGTACCTAGGATTAGATGTGTGAGCCACAAGCACTGGCGTAAGGCTTTTTATTTCTTTTTTAAATTTTTCAGAAAAGGTTGTACAAGGTTTCCAGTTTAATGTATTAATTTAAGTATCCAGTGCTTCTTAGTCAGAGTCATTCCTCCTATCATTTCCCCCCATCTATCTGTTCTCTCTCTTTAGACTCATTTCATATTCCCCACTCTCTTTATCATGCATGTTCATTAAATATTCTGTTTTTGACTTCTGTTCCCTTTTTCATTCATGCACTCCCTTCCTATAGGACCCTGCCCCACCCCCCATTTAAACTTGTTTCAACTTCCTGATGTGTATTTTATTAAATGGCATGTTAATTGTTCAAAATATTTACTCCACAGATTAAGTCTGAGTATATTACACCCTCGTCACCTAATCATAGTGATAGCAATTTTCTATGTATTTGTGAGGCAGTGGGAATATACGGTTTGAAAGATCACATTGCTCCAGAAAAGAATTAACATACTGATTACTTTGATGACCCATGGTTAAATAATTCTCCCTGATTTAGAGGATTTGCTGTGGATGATGTAAAAATGAATGCTATCTAACAAGGTTCGTCAAACCTCAGGTATGTTGCTAGAGAGAAGGTTTTGCCTTGCCTGGCAAGCATGGAGTTTGGAAGACTGTGGATAAGTGGTAGCAGGATCAAGTCCAGGCTTTCTCTGTTCTGGTAAAATGTTTAAAACTAGAGTCAGGACTGAGGACGCAACTACAGTGGGGCAGTTGCCTGGCATGCATGAGGCCCTGGGCCTGATTTCTAGTGAAAAGGGTAATTGAGGAAAAGGAGTGACAAAAAGAAAGCCAGTATTTATCCAAAAAAGTTACTCTTGGGTCATTGACAAAGAGGGATTAAAGTAAACCAGGAGTATTTTATAGGTAAAAATTTGTTCCTAACTCTGTTAACGTATCTTCAGTTAGAAAGCAACTCAAGGGCAATTTCTCATTTATAGTTATGGATATAAATGAAGAGTAAAGACATACATTATTTTAATTAATTCATCCAATATTTGCATAGTTATAACTACATTATTAAGAGAGGAATTAAACTCCCTGGGTTTCTTGAAAGAATTTTTAATCTTCTTCAAGTCATTTTTATTTGGAAAGGTTCTGAATGTTTTTCTCCACACTATTTTATAATCTGTTTTTCAATATTTTTGGTACTTGGTTATTATTCACCAAAGTACAGTGTCCTGGTGCAGGAAATCATCTTCATAAATTACTGACTGAGAAGAGACAAATCACTTTGCATTTGCCTTCTGAGAATTTATAGTCATTTCTTAGTAACTTTTGTCAGTGGCATCTGTGATAATTTTTAGAATTAGAATAACATTTCTATTTTTCAGAAGAAATGCCTTCAATTGAGTAAAATTTGCTTGAAGAATGGTTGAAGCAACTCAGATTTTGGCTAGGATGATCTCACAGACATTTTCAAATCTGAGGCTAGAAGGGGAGTCAGATGAAACATTGTTGTTGCCCTGAGTCCCTTGGGTGTGTGATGACATCAGGGTGTTCAGGTAAAGGGAGTGTTGCAAGTGCTGTCATTTGTGGATAATAGACTGAAGAAAACACAGGCACCGTGGAATAAATAAACAACAGCAACAATCACAAAAATTGCGATGTTGATTTACCCAGTACCCCACCAGTGAAATAAGCCTAATTCACCGTTGGCTAAAAAAAGAAATCCTAGATATAATGAAATGGTAAAAATATAACTCATAACTATATTCACATACCATACCCTGCTCTTAACTCCATGGAAGTTTATCTAGGGGTCTTTTTCTCTCTTTTCTGCCTATGGCTCAGGCTACTTTCCATAGACATTACCTCCAACTGGGCTCATTTGAACAGCTTGGTGGTATGAAAACAGAATCTATTTGGGCATTTCTCTCTCCATCTCCTTTTCAATAAAAAAGACTAGGCTAAGCTTGGCGACTCTTGTCTGCAATTCCAACTAGGTACAAGTTATAGGATTGTCTGAGCTAGCCCTTCAGCAAAAACTGGAGAGCTCAATGACAAAACAACTCAAGTAAAAGGGCTGGGGATATGGTTCACATGGTAGAATATCTGTCTAGCCCTGAGATCGAATCCTATTACTACCCAAAAGAAAGACAATAAAAATGAACACAAGTTGCTCAAACTTCTTTTGACACTGAGACTCTGTAGATGGTGATTACATAAGGAATACCTTAATCAAAAGAGTAGTCTTACTGTTCATTGTAACTACTTATCATTTTTCTCAGAGGGTTGAGGAAACCTGGGCTGCTTGAGCCTTTCTCTGACTCGGACTCTGACTTCACTTCTATGTGCTTATATTATCAGGTTGGTTTTTTTGGCGTGGGGTGGGGGAGGTCATAGGGCTGAGCTTGGCCTGGGGCTATCCACTTCAGCTCAAGGCTATTGCCCTACCCTTGAGCCAAGCTCCACTTCCCGTTTTCTAGAGGTTAATTGGAGATAAGAGTCACAGGTCCTTTTGTGCCCAGGCTGGCTTTGAACCCTGATTCTCAGATCTCAACTTCCTGAGTAGCTAGGATTACAGGTGTGAACCACTGCACCCAGCTATTATCAGGTTTTGCGGGCAAGTTCTTCAGTATTTTCCAATGCAGATGGTTTTAGTTCTACTGACTATGGTTGCAGCAAATTGGTAAGAGTGTAATCTGAAATATTCTAAGAAAACACGGCAAAACGAACAAAACTACTTTAGCTGGGCAGGGTGGCTCAAACTCACAATTGTAAGTTTGCCAAGAGGCAGAGATAGGAAGATCACATTTCAAGACAAGTCCAAGCAAAAAAAGTTCACCTTACCTCATCTGGTCCAATAAAGCTCCAGATGGTGGTGTGTTTATCTCATTCTAGATTCTAGCATAAATGCAATTATAGTCCAGGCTTCCCAAAGTATAAACTCAGGATCCTATTTAAGGCATGCCTGTGCCAGAGTACCTTCCTGCCAAGCACTGAGGCCTGAGTTCAGACCCAACTAGCACCACCATAACACATTAAATTCAATTCCCATGTCTCTATGTGATTAATTTCCTACACTGCTTTGTTTAAAAGCAGGCACCGACTCTTAACTCTCACTGCTTGTTTTAGACCTTGAAAAGTAACAGAAATGGGAACCATCAAGCCATTTAACCTTGGAGGCTTTTTATGCCATTGATCAAAGAATTAAACTAGGAGATCTTGTCATGTGGCCATAGTTTTTCGTTTTGCTGTGATTTGGGTATGGTTCAAGTATGTACCCCAAGGGCTCATGTGTTTAAATTTAATCTCCATTATGAATTACGAGGGTGAAAATAAGATTCAGTAATGATGTTTAAGGATGGAGCCCTTGGAAACTGAATAGGATTAATAGGATCTAATACTTTTAACTTGTGACAGATACAAATTTACATTGGGCCCTGAAAAGGCTATTGCTTAAGCAACTCTGCTAAATTTCTTCTTAATATTATTATAGTTAAATGGAGTAAAAAAAAACATAAAATAACCAAAGCAATTCTAGGCAAAAAGAGCAATACAGGTGGTATTACAATACTAGACTTCAAACTCTACTGTAGATCCATAATAACAAAAATAGCATGGCATTGGCACAAAAACAGAACAGAAGATCAATGGAACAGAATAGAAGATCCAGAAATAAATTAATACCTATAGTTAACTTATATTTGACCAAGTAGCCAGAGATATACAGTGTAACAAACAGCCTATTCAATTATTGGTGCTGGGAAAACTGGACAGCCACATGCAGAAAACTAAAAATTGATCCCAGCCTATTGTCATGCACAAGCATTAACTCAAAATGAATCAAAGACCTCAACGTCAGACCTGAAATCCTGAAACTGCTACACAATAGAGTAGGAGAGACACTGGAACTCATAGACACAGGCAAAAACTTCCTGAATAGAGTCCCAGGGTCACAACAGATTGGAGAGAGACTCGAAAAGTTGGCTAACTAAAAATAAAAAGTTTCTTCACAGACAAAGGCATAGCTACTAAAGTAGAAAGACAGGCAATCCACTGGGAAAAGATATTTACCAATAATACATCAGACAAATGCTTAATATCTAGTATCTTCAGGGAACTCAAGAAACTAATCCTCCCCAAACCCCACAAACCAATCACTAAATGGGCAAGGGAACTAAAGAGAAACTTTTCAAAAGGAGAGGTTAAAATGGCAAAAAAAAATTATAAGAAAATGCTCATCATCCATGGTCATAAGGAAATGCCAATAAAAACAACCCAAAGATACCACTTTACCCCAATTAAAATGGCCAAGATTTTGAACTCAGACAATGTAAAATGCTGGTGGGGTTGTGGAGAAAGAGGAACCCTACTGCACTGCGGATGGGAATGTAAACTAGTACAGCCACTTTGGAAGTTTCCTAAAATATTGAAAATAGGCCTTCCCTACGATTCCACCATACCACTCCTGGGCATCTACCCTGAGCATCATAACCCAGGATATGATAAGGACACCTGCTCTGCCATGTTCATCTCTGCACTACTCACAACAGCCTAACAATGGAAACAACTCCAATGCTATACTACAGATAAATGGATAAAAAAAATGTGGTACATATACACAATGGAATTCTACATAGCCAACAGACAAGATAAAATAATGGCATTCATTGGGAAGTGGATGAAACTAGAGCAAATCATGTTGAGTGAGATAAACCAAGACCAAAGGAATAAAAAATATGTAGATATTATATCCAAACAGTACAACAGTGGGTTCCCAAGGTGATGGACATGTTTTGGAGATTTAAACATTGCTGCATAGACATAAAAATCTATGATGGACTATATACTCTCTATAGACATAATGTTGTATTATATACACTAATATTTATCTATGACATACAAACTCTCAGCTTAATTTTAATTATGTTCTAAAATTTATGTGTCAATAATTATATATAGAGATTTCCTTCTAGCATACTTTGTTAAACATGACATTTGAGATATGATGTAAAAATCAGTGTTAATAAAATCTTTCAAAAATACATAAAATTTTAATCCAGATAAATTTCTCCATTTCATTTCCTTTTCCAAGGGTTGCCCCCATTTTGGAATTGTCTTTCAACTGACTCATTGGTCAGTCTTAAACAAACACTAAATATCAGAGTGTACCTGTGTTTACTTCTGAGCTCTGCTCCTTTGATTGATTTTTCTGCTTTGATTACTCAAGTATCATGCTGTTTGAAAAGAATACTTCTTTCTTTTCATTTTTCTTTCTTTAAATGAATTATTTGGGAATAATTTTTTTTTTCAATTCTCAGAAAACTATTTATTCAAATACTGCATTGGGTGTAAGAATCTGGTCATATTTTCTTTGGCCCTTGAGGACTTGTTTTATTAGCATACATTACTTGTACAAGTGGGTTTCATCGTGACATGTCTATATAAGCATATAATGCATCCTAATTAAGCTCACCACCTCCAGGGTTGGAGGGGTGGCTCAGTAGGTAGAGCTCTAGCCAATGAGTGAGAGCAAAAGTATGGAGTGAGAGTCCTGCTCTTCCTCCATCTCAATGTCCTCTTGCTTTCTACCAGTCTTTGGCTTACAGTAAGAGAAATAATTGTCTGCATCATTATGACTGTTATAGTGTCTTAGTAGATGGTATATCTTATATTCTGGATGCCTTTCTTATAATGGGGAGATCAGAGTTGAAGGGTGGTGAATGGGGAGTGGGTAACTAGGCTGAACTATTATATTTTTAACTTGGATGTACTTGAGTTTCTTAGTATCCTCAACATAAAACAGCTCTATTGACCAGGTCCTTCTCCCGAGGATCCATGTCCTGTCTTTGCTGAACAGTTCTGTATCAATGCAACTAGAATATGGCCCTCTTCCTGCAGTGTTTCATTTCTCTATAATTTATCTCATGTACTTATAAGGCATCAAGGTTATGTAAATATAAGGCATCAAGGTTTCTTTTTTAAATTTCTGGACATTTTTTGGTCATGATCCTGCCTTTCCATTCACATTCTTATGTTTGGTTTATTTACTGATAGAGAAAACATTGTGACAAAGATGTATTTTATATACAGGTTATAAATGGATTGTTATTTAACTAATTACAGTGAAATACATGGAAAAAGTTACAGGACTTACATTGGTGGAGGAGATTGCTTATCTATTGTATTGTTAGTACTCCACACATTCTTACATTTATGGATTGATGCTAACAGAGATCACACTCTCCCATTCTGTGGATCCCTTTGCAATGTGTATACCATCTTTAGAGGAGAATATTGAGGTTAGGAAAACAGGAGTTATCTCATTGTTAGATCACTCTTTTTGATTGAATGCTGTAAGCCTTTGGTGAGATAGCCAATGCTTTCCATCAGCCTAGAAATGAATTTTATAGCTCTCCATCCTAGATATCCCTTCTTTGTTGCCTAATGCCATGATTTTCCAGTGAAAATAAGAGGTGTGGGGTGCTCAGGGTCATGTATCATGGACTGAAAAATGCCCCGACCACAAACCATGACCTTCCAGTCTGGTTTGTAGACAATAAATTATAAGATCAATGTAATTACCTTTGTATGAAGAGACAAGCTTCTTTTTTTCCCCTGGTCCTAGGACTTGAACTCAGTGCCTGGACACTGAATGAAAAAGTAAAATTATAGTGTATCTCCTAGCTACTTACGAGGCTGAGATTTAAGATCTGATTTAAAGCCTGCCTGGGCAGACAAATTCTAGCGACTTTCATATCCAATTAATGAGCAAAAACTGATGGTGGAGATATGGCTCAAGTAGCAGAGAACCAACCTTGAGTGGAAAAAAGTTAACAAGAGTGTGAGGACCTAAGTTCAAACCTCATTAACAGTAGACACACACACAATAAGTGTATCATGAACTAGTCATTGGAACAACAATGCTAAAAATTTTTGTGGAAATTGGAAAACCTTTTGTCATATTATTTACATATGCAGTGATAACTGCCAATGTGGGTTTCATCCAATGTTCTTTTCCTTTACTCTTGATCAGATGATTTTTTTCTTCTCATGGACATTTATTTACTTATAAAATGTTTAAATTTTAAGATGAGCTATATTTGAAACTTGACAATCATTACCTGGCAAATATTAATTAAATAAATACATATCCTCAGATTATCCAGGCTCTGTTAGGTTTATTGATCAGATGATTTAAAGAGCTGGAATCCAAGTAGCATTTCTTCTTTCATTGTCTTGAATTTTCAGCTTCTTCTATTAGCCTACAACAACAACAACAACAAAAACAAGTTTATGTTTACCTGATGATGACCATTGGATAATGATTAAATACATGTTTTTTTGTACTGTATCACAAATCTATGCTGTAAACAACAAGGGACAACATTTTACCTATGAGGAACTGCAGCTTAGGTAAATGTCATGCCTGCATTTACCAAGCTTTAGAAAATCAAGATCAGGGTGTGGTTTGAAGTTAGAAGCTCATAGTTCTAAAAAAAAAAAAGCATGCTTTTGTTATTGCACACATGCCAACAAAAGCATTCTTGGTACTGGTAATAAAAAGATTCAATATGAACCAGACAGCTTGCCAAGAATCCAGCCTAACCAGAGATGAAAAAGCTTGAGAATCATGGAAAAGGTACTGGTCACCGCTGTTGTGATGGGGTTATAGGAAAACAATGGATCCCTGTTCATCTCCAACCTCAGAAACATAACCATCTTATTTAAAGAATCAAAAGTACATTGAAAATAGATCCTGAATATGACAGCATGAAACATGAAAGAAGACAGATGGTAATTAAAGAATAACCTTCCTGTTTTAGTCAAAGATTTACAGACAGGAAAAAAAATGTTGCAGATATCACCCCCAGGAAGACAATTTTTATTATACATATAACATGTTTCCTCATACAACTTAAGGTATTTTTATATATAATGTGACCTAGAAATGTGTAGGAATGAGAAGCTGAGAGACTTCAGTCATCTGATACAGCCAGCTAGAGGAGCCCATGAGAGCCTTATCTCCAATTTAACCACCAAAAAGCTGGAAGTGGAGCTGTGGCTCAAATGATAGAGCACTAGCCTTGAGGACAAAAGCTCAAGGATAGCACCCAGGTCCTGTTTAAATCTCTGGGTCTGGCACCAAAATCAAAGAAAATAAGATCCTCAAAAACTTGTAAATTGCACTGAGCTATCAGTGTAGATCCTCCAGACCATCAAAATTTACTTTTATCTTGACAGGCACTGAACTGCAGCTCATTAGATACTCAACCACCCAACCAAGTCACCACTCCTGAATTCCTGATTCACAGCAAGTACGAGAAAATTTATTGGTTTGTTGTTTTAAGCCACTAAGTTTTAGGATATTTTGTCATGCAACACGTATTCTTCATTGAGGCAGTGCTACTTAATGTTTTGTGGTGCACATAACATTTTGGGATTTGTAATATTGAATGTTTTTCTTATTGTCTCCTATTACTGTTTCTTAATAAAATAGCATTGAGGGGCAGATGATGGAGGCTCACAGCCCTAGCTACTCCTAGCTTCTTAGCCCTAACCTTGAGTACAAAGAGGCTCAGGGACAGTGCCCAGGCCCTGAGGTCAAGCCCCTAGGACTAGCGCGCGCTCTCTCTCTCTCTCTCTGTCTCTCTCTGTCTCTCTCTGTCTCTGTCTCTCTCTCTCTCTCTCTCTCTCTCTCTCTCTCTCTCTCTCTCTCTCTCACACACACACAAATTAATAGCTTTGAGGAACTCAAATATCTATTTCTTTGAGTTTCTGAGGAATTAATTTTAAAAATATATTCTATCCAATATTAGGGCAATAAAGTATAATACTTAAAAACATGGACACTGATGCTATGAAAATTAGATTCAATATGTTTCCTTCTATGTGACCTTGAGTATATTATTAATATGAGACTTGGTCTCCTTCCTTGTAAGATATGCAAAGTAATTGCCAGGACCTTTAAGAGATTTGAAGGGACAAATATGGCACTGACTGGTCGTTGTACACTGCCTGGTTTGTAGTGAAGGCTCAATAAATGCCAGCTACTACAGAACTGCATTTAGTACTACAGATTTGTCTCTTCTAATTGTATTTAAAATGATAATCCGGTGGAAAGAGTCAATTCCAAACCCAAATCTAGCTAACATTTATCAACTAATGATATTAGCAGGATTAAGATGATATGCATTCATTCAGACAAGCTCACAGACAACCCACTGATACTGTGAGCTTGGCTGTCACAGAACACTAATCATCCCTAATAATGTCAATGTCGGGGCACAGCGGGAGGACACTTAATCAAGGATGCACACCCCGTGTCTTCATCCTATACTTTATACACATTTAATAGAAGTGTTTTGCATGAAAAAAAATAAGACAAACAGACTATGCACAAAGGTGGCCTTTTATATTTCTCATGCTTTATTTCCTAGGTTCATCAATTTCCCCAGTGTGTGCGTGTGTGTGTGTGTGTGTGTGTGTGTGTGTTCATGCACACACATACATATACACATTCTACTTAAGATTATTTACTAGTGATCACTAATCAGTAACCTTAGTTGACTAGGTTTTTTTTTAATTATCTTTAATTAGTTGCACAAGTGATTTACAATTCAAAGCATCAGTTTATGAGCACAATGCATCTTAATCCCTGTCACCACTTGACTGATTCTCTTCTCTCTTCCACCCCCACCCATCTCTTCAATTTACCTGGTTCCATTTTCACATATGGACACTGAGTCTCATGACTGTGCTCACACACTCTTCTTTTCTCCATTTGTCAGCCCTCCTCCTCTTGTAATTTAATCTTGAATTTACTGTGTAAATGGGAATATGAACTTATAGAGAGTAAATTGGAAATGTTAACAAAAAGTGACAGATATAAGACAAAAACTTATAGAAAATAATATGGAGAACAAGGCTAGTCATAAGAAAAATGAGCACTGATTTGCGATGAAACTGTAATGCATAAATGACTCAGCAAACATTTATGAGAATTTCTAGTTTTTACCATCAACACATATTTCATCTTGGTTCCCTTAGATGATTTCCTTAAGCAAAAGAAGGCTATTGCTAACACAACTAAAGAATATTAAAAAAATACTTTATAGGCATATCACATGTTGAGCATGAGCCTATGTGTTTATAACATAATTTCAACTTCCTGCTTCTGATTTCTGTATTTTAGAGTGAGAAAAACAGTAATCATTTGAGCAATAAGTTGATTGTCAAGGTTCTCAACTCAATGAATTCCATCTTTTCAGTAAGACTCACTGCTTTTACTTGTCCATAGTGATACAATGTGTTCTTCTGTCACATCTGGCCAATGAGTTGGAAATAAATTGCTTATACTTAGTACTCTAAGAAAGCAATTTGTACCAGACTTCACAGCACAGGGTGGAAGCTAGTAAGGCGACAATGACACTATTCAGGTGTTAGACTGTTGAGGCATTCAGTGTTCAATAAATATAAATTCGCCTGGGTCTGTGGTTCATATGATTATCGTGATCCATAGCTGACTAAAAGGTTACCATTCAGATAACTATTCAGCTCATCAAGCCTCAGATAAGGATTATGCTAACTATGTAAATGACAGACAGGCTAAGGTGGATTTATGCTTGATGAACCCTGAATGCTCAGATGCATCAATAAGCAAACAGGATTCATATAGGAGACAAGAAAATTCTTTTCTGGGGAAGTGAGCAGACAAATGGAAGAAAAAAGAACTATTGTTATTGGTGTTTGAATAGCCCATGTAGATCACATGAAAATCGTGCTCAAAATTCTGTCACATATATTCAAACTTCCTAAACATGAATAATTGCCATGGTGAAAGATAAAACCCAGAACATTCAAGAAAAGAACCAACTGGAGAGAAAGACACAAATGAAGAAAGAACCTGCCAAAGCTCCCCACAAATATCAGACAGAGCTTAAGAAATACTTTATTCATGAACTGAGTACAAGATGCTACAAAAAAAAAAAAGAAAAAAAAAAGAAAAGGAATAGGAATCTGGGTGCAGTGGCTCATTCCTGTAATCCTAGCTACTCAGGAGGCTAAGATCTGAGGAGGATCAAGGTTCAAAGCCATCCCGGGCACAAAAGGACTTGAGACTCTTATCTCCAGTTAACCTCTAGAAAACGGGAAGTGAGGCTTGGTTCAAGAGTAGGGTAGTAACCTTGAGGTGAAAAGCTCATGGACAATCCCCAGGCCAAGTTCAAGCCCCATGCTCCACCACCCCCCCGCCCCCCGCCTCAAAGAAAAAGAACTTAGAGAGCAATCCAGAAAATATAATATATAAAAATATATATTCAAAAAGAGCAAGAGTAGAGACTAATGGAGGACAATCATCAAGAAAATAATTGAAGGCTGGGAGTTTGGCCTAGTGGTGTAGTGCTTGCCTAGTACGCACAAATACCTGGGTTCAATTCCTCCGTACCACCTACACAGAAAAGGCTGGAAGTGGTTCTGAGGCTCAAGTGTCAGAGCTCTAGCCTTGAGAATGCCCAAGGACAGTGCTCAGGCGCTGAGTTCAAGCCCCAGTCCTGGCAAAAAAGGAAAGAAGGAAAATAATTGAAGAATTTTCCCAATAATGAAGGCTAGGGATTTCTAGATTGAAAGGGCCATAGGAGTTCTAAACAGGAATTAAAACAGAACTGTGACTGGTACCTCATTATGATATTTCAGAACTGGCATCATGGGAAGAGTCTCAAAACTTCCAGATAGAAATCACATGGGAAGGCTAAATATCAAATTAACTCTGTAAGCTAAAGAAATACAGATTTTTTTTTTCAAATGAAGAAACAATTCCTAGGTAAAATTAAATCTCTCTATAAAGAATAGGACAAGGGATCACGGTCAAAGTTTTATTTAGTGGACAAAAGTAGTATTTTTATGATATTGGCCCTGAATTGTTACTCAAAATCTCCTACCTTATGAAGAGCTGATAAAGAATATAGAACCTTTGTGCTCTATGGTAACTCAGATTTTCTTTTACATGAATTTGTGATTTTTAGGTCAGTTCTTGAATATCGTATCACTGAGCCAGTTCTCATATTGGGCACTCTAAAATCAGGTACTTATGCATATAAATCCACCTAAGTTCTGAAGTTTAATTGTTTTGTAAAAGAAACATAGTTACTAGATTTTTTCTTGGTACTTATCTTAACTGTAGTTAGTTGTCCAACATATGTAAATGCTTCAGCAATGTCAGTATTGAGGAGGGTCTCTGAAAACATGACCTAAGAAATTTCCCTCTGCCTCAGCCTCTCGGAAGGACATGGATCTCAGTAAATGAGGCATGCACCCACACAGTCAGGTGTGGGCATTGTTTCTTCTCAGTTATTTCTGATGTATGCCCTCTCTCAAGACAAATAAATATTCTTGTCAAAGATAGGCCTCCATTTATTGTCTTCTCTTCCTAGATTTTTTATTGGACATGACAGCTAAAATAATGATAGCTAATGGAAATCACTGATGTAAAGGTAATTTACTTTACTTCCATTTATATGAATTGCAAATGAAGTTCAAAGTCCTCTTTTGTTTTATTAGAGGAAATCAGTTTGTTTATTTTCACATGATTGGGAAAGATAGAAAATAGCTCCTTTTATCCGAATTAATTGTGAAGAGAACTTGCAATTCTCCTATGACAAGTATAGCTGGACTCTTCTTTGATTGCTTCTGAAGACAATATTACAAGTCTCGAGTAATTGTGTACAATCTCTTTGGCTTGTCTAGAAAAAAAAATCAAACAAACATGCCCTCTAATCCTTTTACTTACTTAGAAACAAGCAGTGGGAACAAGACTAATAAGATATCACTGGACAGGCTTTGTGTGTGAATACAGCCAGACCCACTGACTCACTATCCCTTGCTACTCAGGAAGCTGAGATCTGAGTATCATCATTCAAAGTTAGCCTCTGCAGGATAGTCCAAGAGCCTCTTATCTCCAATTAAGTACCAAAAAAGCTGGAAGTGAAGCTATGGCTCAAGTGATAGAACATTGAACACTGGCCACAGAAGCAGTATTCAGGCTTGGAAATGAAGTCTTTGGACTGACACACACACACACACACACACACACACACACACACACACACACACACACACACCCCTCTCTATATATATTTTTTTCAACTGGTCTGAGAGGCCCCTTATTTCACTGTGGATATGGGAAGTTATTTAGCTATTTATGTCACTGTGAGTGAGTAGTGTGTGTGATTGTTGACATGAGCAATATACTCTGTTTAGTATATGACTGTGGTGGTAGCAGTTCCACTCTGGGTTGGACTGCAGGGTTGATTTAATGAAATGTTACAGTAGGGAATAAAATCTAATGAATCTAATGTTAAAAAAAACCAGGTAGGCAAGATAGTTGAGGAAATTTTCAGAGTTTATGATTTGTCTTTTAATTAGGAAGTTCTAGTCAGTCAAGAAAATAAGAAAATGCTAAGCGAGGTAATGACACATACATCCATACACAGAGGTATGTTTTATAACGTGAGTTCTAATATACAAAAATAATAATGCAAATTATGCTATATTTATATTCTTTTATGTAAACTTATCAAGTGTTTTCTTCATACAGCCATTTGAAAGTTTGATAAGGTTATCTCTGCATGTATATCTATCACACAGACATGAAGCAATATGTATACATTGTCCAGTCTCACATCTATCTTAAACCCTATCAAAGTCAGGAAGGTGAACATGTTCTTGGAGCAGAATAATCTAGGTGAAAACTTGGCGAGACTTCTGTGAATAAGATTTTCACATTTGCATCCCAGGGCTGTGAAACCTGTAAGTGAAGTGTTACAGTATTCCCAGGTCTCATTCACACCCGAGCACCAGCTCCCATATGGCCCAGGGGTATTTCTGATGGGGGTCATAACCTCATCTAGTTGCCTTGCTTCAAGGCCTCTGCCCAGCCTCTCTGCCAACCTCTCAGGCCCTGAGTGTCCTCTGAAATCTACAACACACGTAGGTACACTGCATATTAATTTGCACACACACGAGCACATCATTGCGGTTTTCTCTCTTTTAGTGTTCTTGCCAATGAAAACAGAGGGACAAAAGGGCAAACAAGCCCTGAGTAACCCAGCCACATTGCCAGTGCGCAATGATCCAGTCAGTTGCAATGGAAAATTCCCGAAGGAGCTGTGGTCTCATCATCTGACCTTTGCCTCATATGCTCCATGTGGAAAGGAGACACGCTGCCCTCATGCCAGTTATGAGACTGCCTTCTCAGCTTCACAATGAACAGGGAAAGGAGGACACCATCAATGAGCCCTTGTTTTCTGTGCCTTTCCAAGATTCAAAGCCAGCCAGAGCTGGTGTGCAGGTTTGCCTGTAGACACAGGGAACTCCCCTCCTCTTCCCCTTGAATCTAAATCCTCTAAAAGCAACACAGCTGTGAGGTGACTCTATCCTCACTAACACAATCTGCTGTTATTTAGAGGACATGGGTTTAATCTGTACACAGAGTCAATCCACTCTACTTAGGCCATGCTGCTTCCTTCAGCATCTGTGAGAGTCCAGGTTCCTGTACCCTAGGAAAATGTTGAGTACAGGATGCTTATGTCCTGTTGTCCACATGCCAGAGTCCTTGAGGGATGCGACAGCTGGTTCTTGGCTGGGTCTTTGTCCCTCACTATCAGTCCCCTGTCCCTAGGGACTCGTGAGAGATCTAAGAACAAAAGTAGTTATGAGCCTCTTTGCTTTTTGGTATTCGCTGGGCCTCTTATGAATCCACAAACACAAACCAGGGTAGCCTGCACAGTTAGAAGGGTCCAAGAATTATTTCCCGGTAGTGTAGATGGTATTTCCCTGTCAGCAGGTTTGATTTGGTTTTCTTTAATCTGTAAATAATTTTCCTCCTTAGAGACAGGAAGAGAGACAAGGAATAAAAAGGAGAAAAAGACACTGAGAGAAAAAGACAGGGAGAAGGAATAGGAGAAGAAAGGGAGTGAAGGACAGAGAGGGGGAAAACATAAATGCCCTTCCAGTTTTAATACCTTAAGCTATAAAGTGATTACTAAAAGAATCGCTTTTTAAATGAATGTGTGGAAATAGATGGAATATTACAAATAATAGTGAGTTCTTCCTGAAATACTCTAATCAGAAAAGTCAGCAAATATTAAAAGAGATGATGTTCCTGTTAAATATTATAGATATGAATAGATGTATGTATATATATAGGAAGTATATTTAAGTCAATGTTCTAATTTTTTCCAGACATCCCTAAATTCTTCTTTATAGCTGAGATTTATGTAACTATATGTTTATATCATTGGAAAATAAGAAGAATTCTTATTGCTTGCATCTAAGAAAAACTAATCACATTTATGAATAAGGAATCATTAGAATGTCTATTTTTACTGCTCATCATTTGTTTATTTAATGCAAGATTTTCTATATTCATTAAAATCTTGAAAACCAATAAGAATGTAATTGCAAGGGCCCAAGTCCCATTAATAGTCTGAAATGTTTATACCTGTAATAAAGACAAATGGCTTTATTAATTTGATATTATTTACTCTTTTAATCACAGGAGGATGCCCTGAGCATTGATTTATGAAGTTGCCACCCACTTTACCTGATATGGTCGTTATCCACGTTTGCTTATGCTGTCATTAAAAACCATTCAGAAACATATTCCTGGGTGAAATGAATACTTGAAATGGAAATATACTTTTTCTTTCTCATTTCAGCTAATGACTTAATTAAAGTTAAATTGTTAATATAAAAAAAATTTAAAGGTCCGGGAGTTTGGCCTAGTGGTAGAGTGCTTGCCTAGCATGCACGAAGACCCAGTTCGATTCCTTGGTACCACATACTTAGAAAAAGCCAGAAGTGGTGCTGAGGCTCAAGTGGTAGAGTTCCAGCCTTGAGAAAAATCCAAGGACAGTCCTCAGGCCCTGAGATTAAACCCAAGATTGGCAAAAACCAACCAAACAAACAAAAAACCCTATTTAAAATGAGATTGTGATATTGCAAGTAGATTGGTATTCATAAATTGATTAATGATGCTCCTAATTAAGCACTTGGCCAATATGGTGAATTTCAGATATAGTATTATTTAAATAAATTCCAGCAGGATTAGAACTTTCTCATTATCCATAATCATTATTTTAAGAAGGTTTATAATAATAACTCTAAAGACTTTTTTGCCACCAATTCTATTTTCCATGTTCATTTTTCATTTGCAATCTGTGTACACAGTCTTTACTACCAAAGCTAAAAGCTATGATTGGGGGGTTGTGGTGGGATGCTATAATGGTCATTTACAAGAGCCTTCATGAAGCACTCAGGTGGAAAAAGTGTCTCTTACCTTGGTTTGAAATTCCATGTCTCATATGGATTTATTCCTGGCATTCTGATGTTCTTCAATATAATCCTGCAGAAAAGGTGGTTGACACCTGTAATCTTCGCTACTCAGGAGGCTGAGATCTGAAGCCAGCTAGAGCAGGAAAGTCTGTGACACTCTTATCTCTAGTTAACAACAACCCCCCCCCCAAAAAAAAAACAAAGACAGAAGTAGAAGTATGGCTACACAAAGTGTAGCATTTAGTGATATGTTATAGATAATGTCTATTAATATCATTGTACTTTTTATTGTTTGCTTGAACTCAAGGCTCTGTCCTTTGCTCAAGGCTAACACTCTGCCACTTGAGCCACAGTGCTTCTTCCAGCTTTTTCTGTGCATGTGGTACCAAGGAATCAAATCCAGAGCTTTGTGCATGCTAGGCAGGCACTCTACCACTTGGCCACACTCCCAACCTCACTGTATTTTCTACACATCCTTCCTAATAGAATTAAGAGTCCTAGAGAATAAGAATTAAATGGGTACATTTTGTTGCATAGAGATACAGAAGATTTTCTTAGGAAGTTAGCACATAAGCAAGAGAGTACAACACAAACACATTGAAGACCATGTCTAGGGAAAATTTTGGGACATAAATTAAGTGAACTGCAACACCAGCACTATGAATCTAAGATATAAAAGTTGTATGCAGATAGACATATTAAACATTTAGCAGTTTTGTTGAATAAATATTGTACATTTATCATTAAAGACGTAGTCTACTTGTTCAACCTACGCTAGTAGATGCCTGCTGGTATGTAAATGTCTAGTCATGTGAATGCATATTTTCAGCAGGCACACTCCACACACTTTTTTTTTTTGAAAAAGATAGGCTTTAAGAAACTCTTAATGAAGCTATTGATTTGTAGTTGTTTGTCTTGAGCAGGGGAAAGGAGAGGTCATTTTGTTAGGTGGTAAAATATCAGTTTCATGTCCCAAACAAAGAGCTGCAGGAAAAAAGCTGGTTGTTCCTGAAAGCTATCAAGCATGCTGAGTTTATTTGCTTCGATTCTAGAAATGCTCCAGTACTACTTTTTTTGATCAGCTCTTTATGAGATGTCTTTAAACCTTGCCGTTTCTGTAACACATTTCCATAATGTTTTTCTTATTTTTAGTTGGAAATCAAAGTCTTGTGCTTGTTAGACAGGCACACCTCCATGCCTCCTGCCCATTTCTGGCCTTAGTGATTTTCAAGATAAGATTTCATTTTACATCAAAGCCAGACTGGGTATTCTAGCCTCCTTACTGTACTGCATTATGTCACTGGGGGTGACAGACCAGTGCCACTAGGTCCAGCCATTGTGTTTTCTCCATAGCGGAGGCAACACATATGTGTTACCGCATCCAGTAATTGATTGAGATGGATTCTCGTACATTTTTATGCCAGGTTGGCCTTGACTCTTGATTTCTCTGCTTTTTTGCTTCTCACATTGCTAGGAATACAAGCTTGAGTCACCAAGCCTGGCCATGCTTTTTCTTAACTAATGCAGTAGGGAATAAAAGCCTTACCCAGTTTCTACGAACTCATCCAAGTTTTCAATATTCTTTCATTGATAAACAGTCTTGTTGACTGATATAACTACTGAAAGAAAATGGGAGTTGATGGTGGATGAATTTCCTCTCTTCAGATAAAGTAGACACAACAATAGTATCTCATGGAAATAATTGAGATACAGTTGTTTGTGTGTGTATGTGTGTGTGTTAATTATGATTTTTCTCCCACCTGAAATTATTTGAGTATTGTTCTGCTCAATATCAGTTTCCAAGATTATCTCATTGTGGTGATGCTAAAATTGTTTCCACTGTTGTGAAAATATAGGCCCAATATTTGTTTTGTGTGTTACTCAGGTTTGGAAGCCTTGAGACTTACAGTAGACACATTTCAATGACTTCTTATTGCTTCTTGCATAATTTTTAAGATGTATATACTTCTTAAAATGCAATGAAATGAGTTTATGTCTTGCATTAGTCCCTCTGGGGATCTCACTATCCATGTAGAAAGAATATGTCCATGGTGAGAATGACGATAACAACCAGGAAACTTTCTCAATTGTCTGTGCCTTGTCTTTCCCCAGAGAGACAGAAACTCAGTGGGAGTTATCACCAGATTTCACTGTGGCTAAACGCTATCCCGCTGGGATTCAGTAATACCATGTAACTCAGGAGAAATCTCTTCATCTCAAGGTGTTCCTTAATTTCAGAAAGAGTTAGCTTTACCTGGATTACTCTGAAAATGTTCTTCAGCTTTAAGGCAAGCATCAAGATGCATATCCAAGTAGAAGATGCCTTTATTTCTATTCAGATTTGTTTCTTTCTGTTTGTCATATGGAATGGCAACAAGATAAAGCAGTTGCTTCCATTAACAATCATGGCTCACAGCCCATCTTTTCAGTTCTGATCCTAATCACAGAATAGCCCCAGCAGCCACTCGAAGCACTGCTGAGCAATCCATGTTCAACTGTGACTTGAATTTTAAAACTAAAGGCAACGTTTCCAAATAGCTTATCAAGAAATGCTTTCACAGATAGTACAATCCAATTTCAGCAACTCTTGATGCCATGACATTTCAGTTATTTACTTCCTTATTCTGTCTTCCTTTTTGCTTCCTTCTAATGGTTTTCCAAGTCTTAAATTCCTGCAGTCCTGTCATCTTGAGCATTCATATAAATTACTGATATTAGTAGCATCTCATTATCATTTAGAAAAAATTCTCTTTTCCTCAAAGAGCTTATAGATAAATCAAAATAAGGATGGAGGCCTATGAGCTACATGCAGTCTTCTTGTTTTTATATAGCTGTTAATTAGTGATGCTTTTGCATTTTTAAATGGCTGAAAAAGATAATAAAAAGAATATTTGGAATACATAATAACTGTACAAAATTGTCCATAACAGATCTGCTTTCAGCTTTTCGGTAGAAAAATCTCACTTTCCTTCTTGGGCTGTCAGATCTCAGGCCTTTGAGTAGCTAGCATTTCAGGTGTGATCCACTAGTGCTCAGCTGTTTTTATGTCCTAATGAACTAAGTAGTAAATACTAAGATTGTCTAACCTTCCAGGCCCTTTCAAAGAAAAAAAATTGTTGATTCCTGGATTTGAATATTGTTTTAAAACACAGATGTGAAAAAAGTATTATCTTGATTAGCTGGGGAAGATAGATTTTCTACACTCAATTAAGAAGTTGCTTAAAAATAAGAAAAATAAGGAGCCATCTTATATTTGCAGTGGTTTTTTTTTCCTGTTAGTGGTCTTAACCTTTTGATCCAAAGCATGGCTGCCATTACAGTGAGTCACAGGGAAATGGCTTATGAGGAAAAACAGAATCCACGGCCTAGGGGGGAAAAATGGCTTAGTATTTAAAACTTTTAAAAAAATTTCAGTGAACACATATGCAATGTCTTTGCAGAAGTGGAGGATTCCACTGTCCCTGAGTGAGAGGGTCCTTGGCAGGTTTGTGGCTACAGAAGAGACTGGGCCTAGTATTTCCATATGTGAAAGAGCAATGTGCAAACAGAAGTGCTTCCTCAGGCCTTCTGCACTGCAGCTTCCAAGTGCTGACTCTATCCCTCTGTCTGTTTAGAATTCAGTCCTGTCTTCTCTTCAAGGTTGGGATTTTCAATGCTTAATCCCTTGGTGAGTTTTTCCTTTTTTCTGTTTCCTTTCATTTATCAAATTTCACTGATCAAATTCTCCTTCTCTTTTAGCTGAGGTATGGGTTTTGTACGGATACTTCCCATGATCCACAGTTGCTGAGCGCCCTGTCTGTTGATCCATGTCTCAAAAAAAAAAAAAAAAAAAAAGGAAAAACACTGTGGAAAAGGAAACAAAGCATTTCTGCTTTTCTCAATGCTTCTTCTTTCCTGATTTAGTGTGTCTTTAGAAGGCGTCCTCAATTAGTAAGATGTTCCCTAAATCTTAATTTTATGCGAGCAAAAGTATACATAGGTATAACATACGAGGTGGGCCAGCCCATTTATCCATTCTGCCTCTAAGAGTAATCAGGCTCAGAGATGTTTGCAGAACACTTAAACATGAATTTAAGAAATGGAATAAATTGGAATTGGGACAATTAAGTGAGAAACTTTTAGCTACTACTTCACAGCTAATTCCTGCATTAGAATTTAATGGAAGCAACATGTCTGGATGTTCTTTTTGTCAAATGTAACAGTAGACCCTTGTAAGGAAATGGCCGTGAGGCATAAGCCATGCACTGTGTCATCCAGTCTGGGAGACCTTATCTAAGATGTTAGCCACTTCAACTCATGAGCATGGATCTTCTTAGAAGTCCTGCATTTATATCTAATGCCGAGTCATATTTTTAAGTAAGATAAAGACAGATGACTCTCAGTATAGGCAAAGTCTTTGCAGGTGAGGCCCTGCTAGTTAACTCAAGGTAAACTTGACCCAGTATGCATGGCACAGAAGTGCCTTCAAGGGATACCTGTGTGGGGTCAAAGGGAAGTCTCTTTCCAATCAAGTCCTATAATCTTTACAATCCTGTTCAAGAGCTATCACACACAGCCAAATATTTATGAAGAGCCTTCTACACCCACATTTTATTATGCACTTTGGGGTTGGCATAAAGGGTTAAAGTATAAGTAGAAAAATGGGACATTATAATGAATGATTGTTGTCCTTAATGTACTATGTTGTCTCTCATCTCCTTTGCTGTCCCTTGGTTATCTCATATTGGTATAGTATCTCACTTTGTTATCTGATTTATTGAATTTATTTGTATTTGGATATTTGAAATTTGATAGGGAAGGGGGGAAAACCAAGACGGGTGGGGGGGGGATACGGGTACCAAGACATGTGAAAGGGTATCAATGTATGTGAATTAATGCACCCTCTATCTGGCAAATATCATGTAACCCTTTTACTAATTACAATAAAAAAAAGAAAAATGGGACATATATTATATGAAAATATTTTACAAATTGGGCCCCATGGAAAGAAGCCAAACTTGTGTGAATCTGTTGAGTTCCAGATGGCAATAGTTTAATACTAACTAACCCATTGTTGGAAAATAATAACTGGTAGCTTAGAGATTTCAATGAGATAAGTTCTAGACATGTCAATGACATGTGGAGATTAGACAAGTGGTCTTTTGAGTCCAGTTGCTTCCATTTGCATCTTCTACCACTTTCTACCTGTGTGATAACTGATCTTTTCCTTAGTTTTCTGAGCTACAAAATTACTAGTATCCAATCTATCTATAAAGGTTAAATACATATATATATATATATATATATTCTTTTTTTTGCCAGTCCTGGGCTTGAGCTCAGGGCCTGAGCACTGTCCTTGGACTTTCTCAAGGCTAGAGCTCTACCACTTGAGCCTCAGCACCACTTCCGGCTTTTTTCTATGTATGTGGTACCAAGGAATCGAACCCGGGTCTTCATGCATGCTAGGCAAGCACTTTAACCACTAGGCCAAACTCCCGGCCCGGTTAAATATATTTTTGCAGTACTATAGATTGAACTCATAGCCTTGTGTTTGCTTGGCAAGTATTCTAGCACTTGAGTAACATTATCAGTACTTTAGTTTTCTTGAAATTTGTTTTTGAGTGAGGATTTCACTCTATTTTTGCCTATTGGTCTTGAACTTGTAATTCTCTGCCTCCTGAATAGGTGAGATTATAGGCATGTGCTGTTGTGCCTGGCTTAATTTATTACATGTAAATCATCTTAAAAGTGTTAAGACACAAATGAAAAAAAAATCAATAAACAGAATGATGATTTCGGGCCGGGAATTTGGCCCAGTGGTACAATGCTTGCCTAGCATGCACGAAGACTTGGGTTCGATTCCTCGGTAACACATAGGTGGAAAAAAGCTGAAACTGGTGCTGAGGCTCAAGGGATAGAGCTCTAACCTTGAGAAAGTCCAAGGACAGGGCTCAGGCCCTGAGCTCAAGCCCAAGACTGGCAAAAAATAAAAAAATAAAAAAATGATGATTTAGAGATTTACAACTTAAAAGGATGTCTTTATAGTTCCACTTCTAATTGAACAAAGGTGGTAGGGTTTGTTGTTGTTTGTTTTGTTTTTTTTGCTAGTCCTTACTTGAACTCAGGTCCTGAGCACTTTCTGGCTTTCTCAAGGCTAGAGCTCTACCACTTTAGCCAGAGAACCATTTTCAGCTTTTTTCTAGGTATGTGGTACCAAGGAATCGAACCTGGGTCTGCGTGAATGCTAGGCAAGCACTCTACCACTAGGCCAAACTCCTGGTTTGGTGGTAGGTTTTAAAAATATATTTACTCCATAATTTGCTGGATTTATGCCAAAATAAAAAATAGTAATTTAATTTATCACAGGAAAAATTTCCACGGCCTTTAGTGCAATCAGAAGAAAAGCAATGCTATTTACATTAATATCCTAGCATATACTTCTGTGTGGCTGGAATTTTTCTAAGCCCTTTATATAAATTTAATACAATCTTGACAATGACTTTAGGGGACCAGTAAGTGAGATTTTTATCTCTATTTTACATATGCAAGAATATAGCCACAGAGAAGCTAGAGAGAGAAGAAAACTAATGCAATTATCTTAATTGCTCTATGCCTTATGTTGATGCTAATTATGAACTCTTAGCCCTCCCTTAGATTTCATTCTTTTATATGTTTATAATCGATTGACTTAATTTTTAAAGCAAAGCTTTTAAAAATGAATTATTTATATTAAAACTTTGCCAATTGTGTATTCTGTAGAAGGTAATTTTGGGGCGAGACCAACCTTGTTGAGAAATGGACCACAGTGGCTGAGTGGTTTCTTGAGACAATGAAGAGATAAACAGTGAACTCCCCAGCACAAATGACAATTGCTGGCAATAGAAAGACTTTTTGAGATGACAGTATCATTGAGGATGAAAAATTTAGTATGCTAAAGATGCTGAACTACATAGGTTCTTCCTCAGTGACCTTGTGAAGAAACCCTAATAGCAAAGCTTTCCTCAGCAGAGCATTACATGAAACTTTCCACAGAAGCTTTACCAAAGCTGCATGCTTTATAATTACTTCCTGAAACAACTTTTTACTTAGGTCTTCACAGTATATGCTTGTGATGAAAACCCACTGAATTCATTTTCATTTTAGAAATAGCAACCTTTGAAGAGAAAATAACCACTGTGTTTGAATCAAAGCAATTACTCAAATCATAATGGATTTGAATTCATTGTCTTTGTGTTTATGAAAACATGCTTGTGGAATTGCATTTTTCCCTATCATTTATGAGTAAGAAACAAGCTCAAATATTTTCAGAATAACAGTCTACCTCCTTGTGATAGGCATACAGGCAAAAATGAGCTATTCTGGTACATGGATTGTGGAAAATATTTTTGGATATTTGATATTTTCAAGTTACATGATAGACTTGCATATGGAGGTTGCCATTTTGCTTTGTGCATAACAGTACTCATTCTTTCTTCCTCCCTCCAGAGCAAAGCCAGAGGCCTCAGATTCCAGCAGCCGCTTCTTCCTTTTGGGTGGGAAGACTAGGTGGAATTGTTTGCTTTTATTCCATTCCTTTCTTTTCTTTGAGAAAAGCAGGCTGGATTGAAAAATGAGCTGAAAAATGTCTAGGAGGACTGAAGAAGACTTCTAACTTTCCCCGTTGTGTATTGATGGAACATTCTAGCCTGGCAGGGTGAAGTTTTTGAAGGGTTTGGATTTGCTCCAATTATCTAGTCATAGTGAGCATTTTGGAAAGCTTATCACAGCAAGGGAAGAAAGGCAAGTTACCTTGCGAGCTTACCATAGGTGTAGGATGAGAACTTTATATCAACTTGGGGCCTCCTTAGCAACTAGGTAAGTAGGACCACCAGGAGCTGGCTTGCTTAGAAAACCTTTATGCACCGCTTGTAATAATGCAGATAGATAGAATGATGGCATTACTCTGCAAAGACCGAAAATCTCAGATCATGACCAAAATGTCCCAAGACTCTTGAAGTGACACTCCAGCCTCCCAGCAGTAGGTGGCACTGCTGTGGGTAAGTTACGTCCAGAATTGTCTAAGATCTTAGCAAGATGTGTGTATTCTAGTTAGAATACAGCCTGTGACTCAAACTTGTCTTCTCCCGGAAATAAAGGAGCCCCTATCCTCCGAGCATGGAAACTCTAGCTTGTCTCCTTTACTGCCATCGCCTGCTGTGAAACACTGCCAAGACAGCAGCTTTGTTTTGATTCCATGTTGATTAGAGAACAATTTAGAGAGATGATTTTAGATGGAAAATGTGAACATGGAAACTTGGGGTGAGAATTTCTTCTATCTATCAAATTTTATTAATTTTTGTGGACTTAAAAATCATAAAAGTTACGGCCAGGAGTTTGGCCAAGTGGTAAAGTGCTTGCCTAGTATGCACCAAGATTCAGGTTCGATTCTTGGTACCACATGCATAGAAAAAAAAAGCCAGAAGTGATACTCAAGTGGTAGAGCTCTAGACTTGAGAAAGACAAAAGGCAGTGCTCAGGTCCTCAGCTCAAGGCCAGGACTGGAAAAAAAAAAAAAAAGTTATGGCCCAACCAACTCAGTGCTATGCTAAGTTCCAAAGACCTAGATATCTCCTATGCAGCATTTTAACTCAAGAGAAAATACAGCTGTTTGGGGCCAGGAGTTTGGCCTAGTGGCAGAGTGCTTGCCTAGCATGCACAAAGACCTGAGTTCGATTCTTAGGTACCACATTGATAGAAAAAGCTAAAAGTGGTGCTAGAGTAGTAGAGCTCTAGCCCTGAGAAAGCTCAAGGACATTGCTCAGGCCCTGAGTTCAAACCCCAGGACTGGTAAATAAAGGAAGAAAGAATGAAAATGCAGCTGTTTAGTTGTCATGGGTGGGAATGTCAGCAACTAGCCAGGGATAATCCACTGCACATCTGCTAATCATAGGGCCATGAAGAGAAAAAACATATTAACCCCGGAATTCTAATTCCACCCAGAATATAAACAAACTAGGCCTGTTTAAGAATGCTCCCTTACATGTAGGCTTTTCTTTCTTTGTTTCTATTTTTTCTTGTTTGTTTTTGATGTTGAGTTGAAATTCTTGCTAGTTTCTCAGCGAGGTCTTGAACTCCTGAACTCAAATGAGCCTTTCACCTGAGCCTCAAGTGCTGAGATTGACAGATGTGTACTACCAAGCCTAGCTTTCTGCTGCTGCTGCTGCTGCTGCTTCTTCTTCTTCTTCTTCTTCTTCTTCTTCTTCTTCTTCTTCTTCTTCTTCTTCTTCTTCTTCTTCTTCTTTCTTCTCCTCCTCCTCCTCCTTCTCCTTCTCCTTCTCCTTCTCCTCCTCTTCCTCCTCCTCCTGTTCCTCCTCCTCCTCCTCCTCCTCCTCTTCCTCCTCCTCCTCCTGTTCCTCCTCCTCCTCCTCCTCCTTTTCCTCCTCCTCCTCCTTTTCCTCCTCTTCCTCCTCCTCCTCCTCTTCCTGTTCCTCCTCCTCTTCCTCCTCTTCCTCCTCCTCCTCTTCCTCCTCCTTCTTCTTTTTTATTTTGGTTTGGGGAGCTGTGCCCCGAGGACAGTGTTAGACTCCTGTTCTCAGAAGAGATTGAAGAAACAGATATAATATACAGTGTGTCTGCCTTGTGGTCCCCAGTAACCGCCTTTACTTACACTTTATTAAAAGACACTTTTCTTTAAAATTCTACGTTTTCATGTGCCTTGAGGAGCTAGTGAAAGTCATAGCAGTTATAAGACTTCAGAAGTTCTGTCCAGTCAGGGAAAAAAGCAATAAAACAATAAAGGGTTGCAAAAGAGAGCAGGGAAAATGTCAAGAATCTCTCTTTAACATCCAAGCTATTAATGCACTGCCAGTAGTTCAGAATTATAAGAAAAGGCACACAAAAACCCCTTTCCTTTAGGAACTCTGACCTGAGGTTTTTGCCACTTTTATCAGGGACATTTTGCCTGGCACAACTCATTCTTCCTGTTGGAATCAAACCTTTCTACAGACAGGAAAAGCAATTCTCCAACTCAGCATGGGATGTGGTTTCCTTGCAGGGATTGGATCCTCATTCTCATGGTCTCCTGCCTGGGTTGGATCTTCATTCTCCTTCTCATTCATCCCTTCTTCTTCCAGAAGCCCTTACCTAACTTTATTTTGATACCTTGCCACCTGTATTATATTAGGCCCTGCACAAGAGTGAGCAGTAGGGAAATGGTTTTGAATGTGATTCTTATGTTTTGAAGCAAATCACTTCACCTCTCCAAACATCATGGTGGAATCATATTATATGTCCCAGGAGAGTATGGATCCTGTGAGATAGTAAATGTGGTAAGTGACTTACTGGGACTGGAGCTGATCTGTGGGAAGGCTTCTAGAAATGTCCAATTGATTCCCTTGCCAGAGGGAAGATCTAGAGACAAGCTGGGTCAGAAAAGCAACATTCTTACAAATAGTTGTAATCTACTGAGCTAGCAAGGAGGAAAGATACAAACAAGAAAGGATCAAGTCCATCAGGGAACTAAAGAAACTGAGTAAATCCAAGCATCCAAATTCAATCAAGGTTGAAACAAAGAGGAGGCAGGAAAGGTAATAGGAGAAATATATCCAAAAGCAAGTGGAAACAGCAAGGTTTGAACTGGGGACAGTATTGCTGCAGGAAGAAGCTCAAAAATGCAGAGATAAGAAAAAGGGTCTATTAGTGAAAGATGACTTGGGGGATATCACTCCTGGGTCACTCTCTTGAGGACAGACCCTGTCACTGGTGGATCATCTTTCAATCCCTTTGCCTGGAAAGAATTCCACTTCTCAATCTTCTACTTAAGTGAGGTCATAGTGTTGGTTTTGTCCTGTCCAAGCTGAGTCTTTTGACAAAGTCTTTAAGAGTTGGCACAGGCTTTGAATGTTCTTAATCCATGGTACCAAGGAAAGCCTGAATTCTCTGTTTGCCTCTTGGAGTAGAGAAGATGACAGTCCAGGAGCAGAGACCCTGAATGACCTTGAATGCCCTTGTAGCAAGAAATAAACTTTTGTTGTTTTCTGCTGATGAAATTTGCTTTTAAAAACCACAGCATTCTCTAGCCTACCTTATCTGTCACAAATGAAGATTACTAGTTGTGAAGCTAGTAATTAATGGTCAGGCCCAGTTAGGCTTATTTTTACGATGACAGGCAAAGTATGAAAATGATGTTGGAGGAGAAAGAAATTGTAAGAAGATGCAATTACAATGTTATTTAGAAAACTTTATAACAGATAGTGAAGTGTATAGATAAATTTGCTCCCTCTCCTAAAATCATAATCAGCAAAGTGAAAAACAAATGAATAGGAGACCCAACCCCCTTCCCTATCCAGAATCTTATAAGCCTCCAGACAAATGCACAATCCTACACAGAAACACATGCTCTCAAGGTGCTTTAAAGGAATAAAAGCACAAAAATTCCAGTTCTTATTGAACCAAATTCTGAATGGGTCTATGATAACAATATTGATGAGGTTTGTCGCTGACATATCATTATTTTTCCTGTTGCTTATGTGTTATTTGATATCAAGAAGATATAAAATAAATTTATGAAAGTTTACAAAAATATGTTCTGTTTTTCTCTGCTATGTTTAGATTCCTGACCCAAGTATTCTTTGAAGGGGAGAGGTGATTTGATCGTTCATTATTTTGAGAAAACAGATTGGTTGGGGTAAGTTGTGGCTTTGGAAGGATGGGTGACAGGACCTCAGAGTGAGAAAAGACTTCTATTTTATTTTAAAAGGGATGCAAAGATCATAATTAGGCAGACAAGGCATGGATTCCATCCCTAAAAGGTGGTTTAACACAAACCTCAGTAACCAAGTACCTAGGGATAGCTCCATGGATTACCCTCCATGTCAAGGCATGGAGGGTAATTCTTAAAGGCAGAGAGCCAGGGAAGAGGTGACTGTTGATAAAGAATGGCCTAGTGTGCTTCCTGGCCCACTTGGGCTCAGAGCACGAACATGTGCAGGTGATGTTAAAGAGATTGTTCTTCATTTCTTTTTAAATTACTTTAAGTAGTTGTACAAAGGAGTTGATATTTAACAAAGCAGTTTATGAATTCATTTTTTTTGTCAGTAAGGGGGCTTGAACTCTGGGCCTAGGTGCTGTCCTTGAGCTCTTCAGCTCAAGGCTGTGGCTCTACCACTTGAGCCACAGCGATAAGTCTCACGGGCTTTAGTGGCTAAGCTGACCTTGAACGGTGATCCTCAGATCTAAGCCTCCTGAGTGGCTAGGATTACAGGCATGAGCCACTGGTGCCAGTTCATCTTGATCAATGTCCCTCCTTCCCACATTCTCACCCATCCCTCCCCACCCATCCCATCCTTCACTTTTCTTAATTTTGTAGGTTGTACATTGAATTCTTAATTACATTCTCTGCCCTCTCTCTACTTGTTCTCTTCATTCATCTACCCTTTCCCCTGACTCCATCAAGTATTTATTCCCTGGTGTTTGTTAAAATTTGACTTTCCTTTTCAAAGGAATTACACTATTTGAGTTCTATATCATAGTTCAGTTAATCCATTTGTGAACACTTGCATACCACCCAATATATTTACTTATAAGTTTGTAAATTAATTCTAGCTTCTACTGAGAAAACATGAAACCTTAGTCTCTCTGGGCCTGACTTACTTCACTCAATGTAATTTTTTTTTCTGAGAGTTTCCATTTCTTTACAGATAATACAATAAACAAAAGATTTTTTCTTTGATGCTGTTTTCATTTTCTTTCTTTCTTCTTTCTTCTTTCTTTCTTTCTTTCTTTCTTTCTTTCTTTCTTTCTTTCTTTCTTTCTTTCTTCCTTTCCCTTTGCCAGTTTTGGGACTTGAACTCAGGGCCTAAGCACTGTTCGGGGGCATTCCTCAAGGAATGCTCTCTATCACTTGAACCAAAGCACCACTTCTGGCTTTTTCTGTGTATATGTAGTTCCATTTATTAAGTCTTTCTTTGATTTGCTTTGCTTCTATCCCTTTACTTAGAAAATTTCTACCTATGACCACGATCCCAAATGTATACTTTGCTCATTCTTGAACCTCATCTGGGTTGAAATGGCCATTATTAAGAAAACAAACAATAAGCGACACTGGCAAAAATGCAGCCACAAGGAAACACAAATACACTGTTACACTGTTGGTGGGAATGTAAACTTATTTTCCCTCTGAAAAGTGTGTGGAAGTTCCTCAAAAAAATCGAACAGAACAACCCTATGATCCAGAAGTTTCACTACTAGGAATTTACCCAAAAGATTACAAACTAATGCCACCAACACAACCATGTTTAATTGCAGCACTATTCACCATAGCCAAGACATAGAAGCAGCCAGATGTCCCTTTGTGTATGAAGGAATCAAGAAAATGTGGTATGTATACACAATAAAATTACATTCATCCACTAAAAAGAACATATTGGCCACTTGTAAAGAAATGCAAACAGTGGAAAAATAATGTTAAATGAAGTATATCAGGCCCAGAGATATAAAAGTTGAATGTTTTTCCTATATGGTAGCTAGATTTATTTGATAAACTTACGGGTATGTAAATATAGGCAAATGAATGAACTGAAATATGATGGATTCAAGGGATATCTCAAATAGTGTAATTCCTTTGAAAAGCAAAATCCAAGTTCAGCAACTAGAATGTAGGTACAGGAAAGGGGTCAAGGGAAAAGGGGAGAAGAAAGTGGAGAATAGAGGGAAAGTACAGTCAAGAATCCAATGTACATCCTACAATACTGAGAAGAATGAGGGAAATGGTTATGGAAGTGATGGATGAGAACGTGGAAAGAAGTGACATTGATCAAGGTACATTCCATTTCAGGCTGGGCACTAGTGGCTCACGCCTGTAATCCTAGCCCCTCAGGAGGCTGAGATTTGAGGATCGAAGTTCAAAGCCAGCCCAGGCACTAAAGTCCATGAGACTCTTAACTCCAGTTAACCACCAGAAAACCAGAAGTGGCACTGTGGCTCAAGACATAGGGCAGTAGCCTTGAGCTGAGGAACTCAGGGACAGTTCCCAGGCCCAGAGTTCAACAACCAAAACTGAAAAAAAAAAGATACATTGTATTCATAAACGGCTTTGTTACATGGTGATTCCCTTGTACAATTACTTAAAGATGATAATAAAAAAGAATTTTGAAAAAAATACTTGAAAAATATCTCTTTTGCTAAATATGTAGACTTTTTTCCTTATCCTTGCTCCCTAAGTAATGTAATATAACAACAGTAACAGATATAGCATTTGCATTATGTTAGATATTTTAAGTCACATCAAAGTTATATTTAAAATATGGGAGGATGAGTGTGGCTCATAAGGCAAATAGTAGACCATTGTATATAAGAACATTAGTATTCATGGATTTTGGTATTCTTTGAGTGGGGTACTGGAACAATATCCATAGATTCTGAGGGTGAAATGTATACTCAGTTTTTTTTAATGACAAACTATTTTAAGTATTTATAAAATATATTTTTACATAAAGTAAAATAATTGCAAAAAATGTGCATTTTTCTCAGTTGATTCAACACCCAGTTTTGAATGCAGAAAAATGCTGAGGACAAAGGGGATGATGCTACCCAAGAGTAACGTTGGTGGACAATCTCAGAAGGAAGAAAGATGGGGAAGGAAGGCTTCACTAAGATCCTCTGAGAGGGAAATGGGAACCAAGACATGAGAAAAGGTATCAATGTATGTGAATTAATGCACCTTCTATCTGGCGAATATAATGTATCCCTTCTATTAATTACAATAAAAATATATAAAAAAGATCCTCTGAGTTTTGGGTTATTTTAAAAACACTATTATTACGCATTTCAATGAAGAGTTGTCTCCTTTATAAGTTCTTTGAAATATTTTCCTGAATTATATTCAGTCCCTCTTCTTTTGCTAACCAGCACTTTTACTTCTGTTAGTAAGAAAAAAATGCTCTGTATGTACTGAAATATATGACCTCACATATGTCTGTGTAAAATTGTTACAAAAATAAAGCTTAGAGAATACACACCCTTTTAGATCCAATAAGATATCTAGTGTTTCTCCCAACCAACCATTCTAAAAGGAATTTAGGTGCCCACATTTGAGAAATACTTCTACCTTTTCTTAAAAAAAATGGAAAAATTCATTGAATACATAAAAATGGGATACTCTGATAGCACTAATGATATATGCTCTGCTATAAAACTTTTTGAAATTTAGTGAGTTACATATACATGTCCATGAATAAATGAATACATAAATAAGTAAATGGAATTTGGCTTTATAAATGAGTAAATATGTAAAATGTATATAAAGAAATGATGTCTGCTTGATCCAGGAAAACCAGGACAGCAGTTTTGATTTTTACTATATTGCATAGACTTATAACAAATCACATTTTAAGTGCACATAAGGTATTTGAGCAGGGATGGAGAAGGATTAGGTTTATCTACAATCCATAGAGCTAGGAGGAAGATACTGGATGATTTAGGGCGCTCCTGTGCTCAGAGCATCATGCACAAGTACTGGTATCTGAGATTCCTGAGGTGAAGACAAGGTTTAGGGGGAGTGTGTGTGTGTGTGTGTGTGTGTGTGTGTGTGTGTGTGTGTGTGTGTGTCTAATTGGAAGATAAGACTCTCTCTAATTTATTGGCCTAGACTGGCTCCAAAACTCCACTGCAGATCTTAGCCTCCTGAGTAGCTAAGATTAGGGGTCAAGGTTTTCATTTGCTTTTTAAAGAACAGGTTACCAACCTCATGTTGCTGTTTTGTTTTGTATTTGCCAAGTGAAATTACACACAGTTAACCAATCTATACATGGTTAAAGAAATCAAATTACATTGTAGGACTTAAAAGGAAAAGTAGCAAGCCCTCAATTTTTGGACAGACATCAAAGAGAATGAATTTGAATTTGTCTTTTTAGTACTTCTATTTTTTTTTCCTTGTAGATATTGATATCACTTTTGCCTACTTAATCAGTGTTGGCATTCTCTGGGATGTCCTGATGTCATAAACGATAATAAAACTCAAGCTTGCCACCACGTCTCCCAAACAATAAATGGCTTCCTAGTCACTAATGATTCCTACAACCTTGGATGACACTGAAAAAGTCTCATTTCTCCCTAATCTACACTTCCCCCCCTTCTCTGACCTTAGCCTTTTGTGCTGGACCGTCATTCTGCTCCTGTGGTCACCCTCTCTAGGCATGTTTTCAAACTGTCTGGTCACTGGACTTTCATCCATTTATTCTTGCTCTCCCAGAGACACACCAAGCTTTTCTCTGCCTTTGGCTCCACTGTGTTGTCATTTTCACCATGGGCTTTTAGCCTGATCATTGTTTACTGACACTGCAATAGAAACTAAGAAGTGAAGAGAGGAAGAGAGGGAGGAAAAGAAGATGTGTTATATTTGGAATGGCAATTTGAGACAGAGGATCTCCAGGCAAGCCATAAATGTGTTTCTAATGATGGGTTCCTGATTTAATTAGTTATTCAATGAGGTCAGATATCCAAACATTTCAGCTTGATCTTCTTCCCACATAGCTAAAATACCTACCATGGTCAAGTAATCTTGGATGGGATAAAAACATTTAGTGGTATTATTTTTCAAAGTGTAGACTTCTTATGCATTACATCATTAATCATGTAGGTTTCTTATTCAAAATACAGATTCTTGGCCTGACTGAATTAAATTATCTGAGCCTAAGCGTTTCCAGATAGCTATGCCTGACAAGCTCATAGTATTGTGCCTAACAGAAATATAGATGATTGATAATATTTACATACTTGTCATATAAAATATATTATTTACTAAAAATAATAGATAGTAGATTTCCTACCAAAGTTTAGAACATAAACTTGGAGGAGAAAGATATTGCTTTAATATATCTGCTTTAATCATTTTTTTAGTAAAGTTATATAATGAAAATTCTTGAACTCACTGAAATAGCTATAAAGCTAAATATTTTTCAAGCAATAACTGAGTTCATCTGTAAGATCTAGCATTGAAATGACTGAAATTTGCATTTAGAGACCATCTATTACAACATTTATTTATGACTATTTCCTCAGCCTCCTTTCCTTCCATTTCTTCAAGTTTGTATATCAGAAACAGAGATTGGTATTTCAGGAATTTTTTGTAGCAAACATTTTTAAAATGCTTTATATAGTCTTTTTCTCCTGTGAATGTTTCAAATAGATTTCTTTTTTTTTTTTGAAGGAAAAACTCAGGTATTTGTCAGGTATTAAAGGCAAGCTAACAGCTGAATGGTTTCCAGGTCTGTTCTCTTTCACTTTCTCACTCATTGTGATATCCTCGGCTGCTCAGTGCTCACACTGAGCCGTGTGTGTAGTATTGCTTTCTTTTGAAAATATAGCTGTTGGACAGAAGGAAAAACAGTTCCAAAATTAAGCTTGGAGAAATTGTTGGTATAAAACTCTAACTGGTACTTTAGTTGACATTTTAAAGGCATTAAGTATTTTAAAGCCATTAAGAAAATTATTATTATAAAAGGCACTTTAAAAGAATAAAACAACCAACTAGGCTGTTAACTCTAAAATATTTCCTTTTGAGCAGTGAATAATGCATCACAATGGCCTTATATTTACATACTACCAGTTGAATTCGTAACTAAAATGTTTCAAATATTGCCTCTAAATAGCACCAAGGCTATGTATTTTGTGAAGATATACTTTCTTAGGGATGGACATTAGTTTTTTTTTAATATGGGCATGATGCATTCCTTTTCTGTACTCTTTAAAATTTTGAGTTCTTTGAGAAAGAATTAACAAACTTAATTTGATAGGGGTGTCTACAGTGATCATAAAGACTAAATTCTATCAGTGCTTATTTTCTTTCAAAGACATATCTACTGATTGCAGCATTGTTTACTCTTTGTCTCTTTTCAAATACTGTCCTATATTTATCAGTCACTAATTGAGAATCTGTATAAGCACTCTGTGCTCTGTGCAGAATTACAGTCAAGAAAATATCAAACCAGGAAGTTGTAATCTTTGGTTGGATTCCAACCTGTTGGCTGGCTATCAATCTCTATCTATCTATCTATCTATCTATCTATCTATCTATCTATCTATCTATCTATATTTATCTGCTTGAATGCAGATCCTCATTTGTAAACTTGGTGAGAATATTATTGAACTTTCCCCATTGTGCCATTGAATCCTTGAATGCTCACCGACCTGTGAAGATAGATGAGGGGATGAACATAGACTTGTATTTTGGCCTGGGTATTTCTAAGTGATATTAGACTAACCTCTTGACTTAAAAAAAAAACTCTTACATCACAAGCTTTATACAGCTGCAAAAAATACTGAAAGATTCTTTTTTTGAGTCCATTGAAAGCCATTGGATAATGTCCCTACCTTTTGGGTGAGCTATGAAGAGGAATATTGTGGAAATAGTATTTTTCTGTCAAGCTCAGAAACCAGTGCTAGAACCTGGGCTTCTCAGAGCACTAAGCCTGGAGTCTTTGAGAGTTATCCAGTACACACAACCTGGTCAGACTTAAGCAAGGACCTAGTAACCATTTGTTGACACCTAACATGACATATATGACACTGAGTGATTCTTAAGTGGATGCAAGAATATATTCAAAAGAAGGAAGCAAAGAGTTTAATGAAAGAACTATGGTTATAGTTTGAAGATTATATCAACAATTTATTCAATTATATTTTAAGTATTAGGCAGAGTCAGAAAGTAACACAATAGTAACAAAAACACTTGTGTAGGCTGAAAGCCTGATGGCTTGTGAAACCCATTTTCATATTTGTTGTCTTTGTCATTACAGAAAAGTGCATCATAGAACATTAAGGATAGAACTGCAAGCTGAGTATTAATGGTTCACACTTGCAATCCTAGCTACTCAAGAGGCTGAGATCTGAGGAACATGATTCAAAGCCAGCTCTTGTAGAATAGCTCACAAGACTCCTACCTCCAATTATCCAGCAAAAGGCTGGAAGTAGAGTTGTGGCTCACATGATAAAGCATCAGCCATGGGAGGAAAAAAACTAAAGGAAAGCACCCTGAGTTCAAGTACCAGTTGGCACACACACAACACTGGAAAGTAGAGAACTTTCCTGATAAGACTTGAAATTAGTGTGCAGAAAATGTTCTTAAAGCAGATTTCTAACATCCATGAGCTCATGATGTATGGTTAAAGAGAAAGACTGAATTAGCTGGCAGATGTAACCCTATGGTTAAATAGAAGCTTGGTATCCATAATTTACATTACATGAACCCAGCCTATTTTGCATACAACTCCATGAGACCTGTGAATCTGAGCCTTTAATTTAAGTTTTTACCTGAGAGCAGAAATTTTGGAAAGGATTCAATGAAGAGCTAGAAAGATTATTCAAAATTAAGGACGTAGGCCCTATTATAAAGTGGACAAAAGGAACTATAAACATCTTTATTCATTGTTTCAGAATTCAAGATGTCTCCCATCATGTTGCTATACTGGGAAGAGGAAAGGCTAATTCCAAAAATTCACAAATTGTAATTTTCTTCCCAAAGAAATATCCAAATTTGGTTTTAAGTATAGCACCAGATCTTCACCAAATATACTTTGCTTTATCTACTTCAGCTTCCTTAAGAGAAAGAATATTCTGACAAAATGTTGTAGTGACTAAATAACTGGTTTTTCTTTTTTTTTTTTCAGCAAGGACAGTAAGCAAAGAAGGTGTTTCTTCCCTTCTGGTTCTAGGGAGCCAGAGGTTATCATGCAGTCACTGATAACTTCAAGAACCATACTATGCACAAACAGTCCTGGAAATGGCACAGAAATGGTATTCAGAAACCTTGATAACTAAAATAACAGCCTTATAAGGAGGTATACCCCAAGCTCCTGAGGAATGTGCATTTTGTCAAGAAGCCCAGGAAAGCCTTTAAGTAAGATGCAGGCAAACAATGCCAAGATCCTAAGTGCTGGAGTTGAGGTCAAGACCCTTCTAAGGCAAAATAAATGAACAATAAATGCAAGATCCTGAAGAAGACTACTCACAAACTCCAGAGACTTGGTGTATATTGCCCACCCTTAGCTTAAGGACTGAATTTGTGTCTACAGTGCCAAGGGTCACAGGCTTAGCTGGCCAATGGCCCAAACTCAGGCCCAAGCCAAAGCTGCAGCTCTAGCTGCCACTCGAGCTCAAACTCCAGCTCCAACTCCAGCTCCTACTCGGTCCAGATCCCAACTCCAGCTCCGAAAGGTGCCAAAGGATCCCTATGAAGATGCCACAATAAAGGTCTCTGTCTACCAGGTAGACAAGTGTGACTCCCCAAGCTATCATCTGCAGAGGGTTGATGTCCTAGGCATGTTCTACAAACAAACATGAAGCCTGATCTGAAAAGTAAAAAGGAAAAGAAACAGATATAAATCCTCTTAGATTGTAAGGAAGCAGTGGAAGAGTTAATTTAAAAGAGGTTTAACACAGCAGGCAATGGAATCTACCTCTCTGCAGAGCTTTAAAAATAGCCCAGGCACTCACCTCTCTAACATAGAGATGGTTTCAGCCAGTGGCTAAAGCCATAACCAAGGTAGCTTCTTAGGCAGGCCAACCAACAGTGATGTAGGTTCTTCATTCCTATCTGACCGCATGCAGTACTAATTGAACAAGTGAGGGGAAGGTCAGAATGCCCCCCTGTACTACACTGTTGGCCATGACAAGACCGAATATGCTGGTTCCCAGCATCATCGGTAGGCCAAAGCCCAAGGGAAACCAGTCCGCACTGACGATTGGTATCTGTTAGAACTCATCCATTTCATGCTTTTGAGCGTGTGTGAAAGTGCGTGTACCTGTGCATGTGTGTGTAAAAATAGAATTAGTGAAATTAATTGGAAAGGAAATTTGGTTTAAACCAAGGAAACATGGAGAAACAGTACTGTCCTATTTTCTTAAGATTGACTAATCAAGCTTTTGATTCTGGTGTTACACTCTAAGATACAGCATTAAGATTTAAGGCTTGTTGTTGGCAGACAGGACTTTCCTCTTATAGGTGAACTTTGGTCCTTGTCTCCTGACACCACTTGGTAATGACTTGCTTCTCCCTAGGGCTGAGAAGGCAGCAGAGCAGATGGGCAAAGGGGTAGCTTAAAATATCCTGCACACCATCACTTCATGTGTGGGTGTCTATGTTGTTTGTAATTGTATTCCAGTTCAACAATGCGGTGACTTGCTTTCCCCAAGTGAGGATGTTCCCTCTGAAAGATTAGACTGAATTCAGAGAAAGATTCTGTCTTAAAGAAGAAGTTCCTAAAATATTTTCCAAATATATTTAGGCATTTTATTTGAGGAAAGTAATTTAAGGATTATACTAGGCAACAGAATGTATAGATGAGAACAACTCAATAAGAGCCTATTTTAAAAAAAAATCATTAAGTGGTCTCAGGTTGGGCGGAGGACCTGTCACAGCTATGATTATTCTGGCTTGTTAAAGAGACACAGACGTGGCCATCTACAGCCCCGTAAATTTTATAAACAGGTGGTAAAAATCTGATTTTTAAAAATTGTTTTCTCTTCTTTATCTTCCCATAAATGCTAGGTTTTCTTTCTTTTCTTTTTTTGTTTGTTTGTTTCTCTGAAAGGTCACTTGAGTTTTCTTTAGGAAAAGAAGTCTTCCTTCATCTCTGCCCTTCTCTTTAAGTCTTTCAATTAACTGAGTTGGCCTCAAGGTCATAAACCATAATCAATAGGAAGGCTAGGTGCTACAAGGTGCTAATTGACACCCCAAAGAGTGGGATAATGTCAACAATCGGTAGAGAGGACAGAGAGCTGGTAGATTTATGGCTTTGATTTTGAAAAGGTATGGGAATGCCCAGTGATGTTTTCCCTGGACTCCTTTTGAATGTTAATGCTTTCTTGAAGATGATTTCAGTCAGACACACTGCTAGGATACTGCTCTACTCACTGAAGCAGAAGCCTCTGAAGAGTTGCTGAGGCAGAACTGAAATCATGGCTCGCCTCAAAGAAGCAGCTGTATTGGACGCTAATGAGGCCTCGTACAGAAAGACGATGCTCCTTTAACTCCAGGTTTTAATGAGAAGTTTCGAAGACTGAAACAACAGCTTTAGATCTGGGGTGTGCCATCAGCTGCTTGCAGCTACCACTGTCTACTGCTGTACCTCGGCTTGATCGGCAGGAAAGGAAAGTCAAAAGGCTTCTAACTACCTGTAACTGTTCCAGCAGGAAATGGATCAAGTGTTTGTTCAGCCAGACCCAGGTATTTCACAATAATTGTACCTTTGATGAGGCTAATTAGATGCTTTTCTCTAACTTTACAATGTATGCATGAGCAATAATCATATAGTGCATTTTGAGTCCAAGTTCTGAATTTAAATCTAGCTGTTAAAGTCTAATTAAACAGTTGCTAGGGAAAGTTAATGTGAGGGAATAAAATGCAATAATGCCTTTATTTTTAAAAGCATACTTATGCTTAAGTTTATTATGGTACTGATACTGGATAAAGAAATAAGAAAAATGTGCTTTTTTTTTTTTGCTTCTCCCAAGCTGCAGTAGATTATTCCTTAAAGCTGTTTGCTCATTGCATTATATTTTTTTCACTCACATCCAACCTCTCAAAAGGTTAACAAGGATGTTTTGATTTGTTTACAAAGATCACAACTCTAAAACTCCTAATGAGATTGCTGTCTGTCACTGGTTGCTGAGTATGGGAGCATTAGCTAGGGGTCTTTGCACTAAGAAATGCCCACAGAAAATGCAAAAACGAAACAGGTGGAACCATCGGGTTACTACTGGAAGTGAACAGTCCCTGTCTGCTAATGGTGCCTGCTAATGGGGCCCTTGCTTGGGCCCCACAATGGTGTTTTCCTAATATTCTCAGCCAGGCTGCAGCCTTTTTCTGCAGTCTCTTTAGAACTCTCTCAACTGTATGAGAAGGAGGGTTGAAGACAGGAAAGGAGTGCAGCTGAGGTAGGGTGTCAAGCTGAGGAACATGGTTTCTTCTGATGCAGAGGGGGACAGGCAGCAGTGACCCTGGATTGCAAAGGTCCACCCCCAGACAGGACCATGCATCTGTGTCTGCAGGCTGACTCTGTGGGCCCTGAGCACACATCAGACTTCCTGGTGCAGCAGTGAGGGCTGCGAACTCCTCCCAAACTGCCTGTTGACCTTCATAGCTGACTCCATTCCCATCAACATGGTTGTGGGCTTTCTAGCAGCCTAGAGAGTATGAAATTATATTCAGTCTTAGTCACCTTGTGAATTTTATTCAGTATGAAATGATATTCAACCTTAGCTACCCCATGGAATTTGAAGCATCGGGGCCATGGTACTGAAAAGGGAAGGAGGGTTATAGATTTAGATGTTGTGGTTTATGTCAGCTAAAAATAAGGGGAGAGGAATTAAAATATGGAATGCTGAGGAAGAGCTGAGAAAACTGAAGTTCTTAGCTGGTCATTCATAAATTTATCTGAAACATTTCATGCCCTTCAGTGAATATTCCAAAAATTACTGTTCACTGGGCTAGTGTGTGGAATTTCTGAAAGAGTCCTAAAGAAATCACTTTTGTCTATGCAGAGAGTTGATGATTGTAATGATAGGCAAAGGGCTCGCAATTGTGGGGGAAGGTATAAGGTGGAGATTTCTGTACGCTTCTTGCGTGGGGGGATGGTGGACTGGAGACTGAGGGATCCTGGGGAGATTTCACTTCTATAAGCAAGAATTCAGCAGAAGCTTCCATTAGTTCAAAAGGTAGAGTTGAGTGATTCTCTTTAGTTTCAGTCTCAGAATGTGTATGAATTTAACCACTGAAAGCCAAGTAATCAGTTCCAGAGTCCACTTCAGAGCCATGGTAGAAAAGTGTGGCACTGTGGGTAAGTTTCTCTGCTCAGGCACTGCCAATTCAGCCCTACTTAGCTAGTGAGTTCCTTTCCTGTTAGTTTACAGATAGCTCTCACTAGTCTGACAGGTAAACATAAGTAAGGCACACAGGATGTTTCTATAGGACAAGGTGTCCTATCAACATAAACTACACAAGCCCGTCAGTATTCTTGCTCAATGGCCTGGCTGTTTTTACACCTAGTTTTGAAAACACGTCAAGTCACAAAATTAGGGATGTGGCCTAGAAGTTTTAAAAATTAGGCACGGCAATTATGTGGTTTGGGAGTACTTAAAATACAGGCAACATTGCCTAACTCTACCCTGCATGCCAACCACAGATGAGCTATGATGGCTTCTAACTCATGCCAATACCCAGAGAAAACCTGGGCTACAGCTTTCTTTACTGGGGAGAAGGAAAGGTGCTGCTCCTTGGTAACTGATTTTTATGATTCTGGGCAGTTTATAAATCCCTGTGTGTGTGTGTGTGTGTGTGTGTGTGTGTGTGTGTGTGTGTGTGTGTGTGTTTAAAAGAAATTAGAAATAAATGTCACATTTCACAAAATTGGAAGGAAGAGAATAACACTCATTCATCACTACTTAAACATCAAACCCCTATTCAGTGCCAGGCAGGAATGTGGGTCCACTGTGACGACCCCCCAACTACAGTCATCACAGACTATCCTGGCACTTGGATTTGTGACCCCCAAAGTAAGGAATTAAGCCTCTGCATGCACTGTTGCAGAACAAGGTTCCATAGACACTTAATTGGTCATGTCATGCCTCTTTAAAAATAAAAGAAATATGTCATTGCTTTAAGAGCTATTTCTTTCATAAAATGTATTTTTCCTTTCTGTGAATTTGTGTAACTAGATGATAATGAGATAAAATGTCCAAGGGATGCAGCCCAAGAAAGGCAAATGTTGACATTAATAATTTCCATGTAAGACATTACATGGAAAATATACTGATACTTTACTGATTACTTAGGAAGATTTTTTAAAGAAGGGGTTGTTCTCTTTTGTAGAAGAGCTGTTTATCTCTGGCTAATTATTGTACTTTGGGACCCTGTCTATCAGCACTGAGTCCAAGGAAAATTTAAGGAGCCAAATAACTAACATCCTTTGTTAGAGACTCACTGTGACTTGATGTAACTGTGATTCTTTGAAACAAGACCTACTTTGAAACAGTGATCTGACGTCCCAGTCAGGCTGAACAACACGAGCTTTTCCTCCCACATTGTTGTATCACTTAGTTGAAAGCTTGGATTTTGAGATCAGTGCTCTGGACTGCAAGAAGCCAGAAATTTGGTTCAATCTGCATTGAAAGAAGCAATGGTCCTAGAACAGAAAGGTATGCCTCAAGGGGTTGGCTTTTTAACTGGGAGAAGGAGACAACAGCAGTGAGACTTGTCCTGCATTAGTGCTACTAGCCAGCATATGAAGCCTGGGACAGAATGGGAAGCACCATTCTCCATGAAGGCGACATGGCAGGGCCCATAGAGAAATCATAGTTGATGTAGACCTTGAAGGAAGGGGGAAAGTCCACAGGAGGAAAGCAAAAGAGAGGAACCATTATGTGGTTAGAACAGGGAGTATTCAAAGAGCAAGCAAGTGCTGGGTTAAACTGAGGAACAGATAACATGAGGACAGTTATTCTTCAGGGGTCCCTCTGGAAACAAAGTGGCTGTAATGTTTTTTCTCGTTTAAACTTAAGAAAATCCACTGCTATAAGACGTACTAACCCCGTGGCCTAGAAAGCATCAGGCACTCTAGGGGCTCAGTGGTCTATGGACACTGAGGGACGCTGCTCTTCTGGAAGAGGAATGGTAAGTTCTTGGCTCAGTAAAATGAACCAGGATTGAAGATGCAGGAAGCACAGGCAAGGCAACAGAAGGGACATTGAATGCTGCTGAAACAAAAGCTAATAGGTGAGTGATGGCTAGTGATGCTGTCATTCAGCTTCCTAAGAGATTCACAATGGAGAGTTTCTCAACTCTCCAGAATAGCTGATCCCAGGGAGCTTGATCTGAGAGGAGGGGGTGGGGGGCATTATAGACTGCTTGGAAGTGGTATCGCTTGAATTAAGGTTTTCTTAGTCTGATATTAAAATTAGACTTTGTTTCCTAAGCACACAGGCATGGACCTGGCAAAGAAAAGACACAGATGCAGTACATGACGGGGAAAGCCAGTCACGATTAAAATGCTGTTGTGAGTATTCGTGGTCCTACATACTTAAATTAACTGCCCTTTCCTATTAGTACAGGTAAAGGCAAGGTGAGTAGAACAAAAGCTTCTGAAATAATTTGCTTTCTCATATTTCATTTTTCCTCTCACAGGAAGGTTCTTCAGTTACAAATAATTATGAAACATTTTTTCTAAAAAAAAACAATCTTTGTTGTTTTTTATTTAACCAAAGAAGGCTATTTTACTTTAAGATAGACATTTTTTATTAAAGATACATCATATTTCAAAAGATGTGTTTAACAGACAAGTATTTAAGAAGGGAATCTCTATATACAATCACTGGCATTTAGATTTTAGAACATAATTAAAATTAGGTTGAGCGTTTGTGTGTCATAGATACATATTAATCTAGGTAATAAAACCTTATGTCTATAGAGTCACAGGTTTTTATGTCTATGTAGTTGTGTTTATATTTCCAATACCATGTCCATAGTATTGGGTATGCAAATATCGCTCTTGTACTGTTTAGATCTAATGGCCACATATTTTTTTTTTGTTGTTGTTGCCAGTCTTGGACTTAAGCTCAGGGCCTGAGCACTTTCCTTGGATTTTTTTCTCAAGGCTAGAACTCTATCACTTGAGCCTCAGCACCACTTCTGGCTTTTTCTAAGTATGTGGTACCAAGGAATCGAACCTGGGTCTTTGTGCATGCTAGGCAAGCACTCTACCACTAGGCCAAACTCCCAGCCCTAGCCACATATTAAGGATACCATGTGCCTTTTTTCCTTTGGTTTTGACTTGTCTTGCTCAACATGATTCATTCTAGATTCATCCACTTCCCTGCGAATATCATTATTTTATCTTGTCTGTTGGCTATGTAGAATTCCATTGTGTATATATACCACATTTTCTGTATCCATTCATCTGCAGTAGGGCATCTGGATTGTTTCTATCGCCTGGCTATTGTGAATAGTGCAGAGATAAACATAGCTGAGCAGGAGTGGTATGGCGGGATTGTAGGGTAGGTCTATTTTCAGTTCTTTAAGAAACCTCCACATTGCTTTCCAGAGTGGCTGAACTTGCTTACAGTCCCACCAGCAGTGCAGTAGGGTTCCTTTTTCTCCACAACCCCGCCAGCATCTGTTATTGTCTGAGTTCAAAATATTGGCCATTCTAATTGGGTTTAGGTGGCATCTTAAGATTGTTTTTATTTGCATTTCCTTTATAACCACGGACGATGAGCATTTTCTCATATGCTTTTCTGCCATTTTAACCTCTTCATTTGATAAATCTCTCTTTAGTTCCCTTGCCCATTTAGTGATTGGTTTGTTGGGTTTGCGGGAAATTAGTTTCTTGAGTTCCCTGTAGATACTGGATAGTAAGCATTTGTCTGATATATTATTGGTAAATATCTTGTCCCAGTTGGTTGGCTGTCTTTCTACTTTAGTAGCTATGATTTTATCTGTGCAGAAACTTTTTATTTTTAGGTAGTCCCATTTATCGAGTCTCTCTCCTGTCTGTTGTGACCCTGGGACTCTGTTCAGGAAGTTTTTGCCTGTGCCTATGAGTTCCAGTTTCTCTTCAACTCTAAGAAATAGACATTTTTTTTAATGTAGGTGTTCTTTGACTATTTCTCTAATTTGTTAGTCAAGTGTTTAATTTCTTTTTCTCCCATCTTTTACCTGAAGCTTTCTTCTATTCATACATGCTGTTGAGCTGTCTAAGTTAGTAAATTATTGATGAGCTGGTTGCAAGCTCTTCCAAGAGATTTCAATGGTTCCTTCATCCAAGTGTGAGTTAGCTGCTCACATTTGTTTGTGGACCTCTGACTATCTCCCCTCCACCATACCCTCTTATATGAAATGTCTTATTACGCCAATTATTCAAGGCTCCTGCTTCTGTCTCTTTCCTATCATTTTCTGCAGGGCTTCAGTGCATGTCTCGCCTCCTTCCCGTTCCTCACTTTGTGTGTGGGTATTGGGGTTTGACCTCAAAGCCTCACTCTTGCTTAGCTTTTTCTTTTTTGTAACTGTTTAAGGCTAATGCTCTACCATTTAATCTGCATCTCTTAGGACTTTCTACTACTTTCTACTAGTTAGTTGGAGATGAGAACCTCTTGGATTTGTCTGTTGGGGCTAACTTTGAAGCAGGATCCTCAGATCTAGCCATCCATAGGCACGTGGTTTCAAGCTCTTTTTTATCTACTATAATTCTTCTTCCTGCACATAGCATCAGGCCTCAAGGACAAATGCCTGCTATGTGTTAATGTGCCACTTTCCTTGGTAGAATCTTGCAATGTAATAGGAGAATCTATTGACCAAAAGAAGTTATTGTTATGAGAACTTACTCACAATGGTATACTAAAAGAAGAGAGGTTTAGAATTCATAATACATCCAGGTGTCTTCAAAATTCTTTCACCTCTATTTTCTTATCAGTTTGGTATATCTGGATTAAAGGAGTTAATCCAGGATTAGAGGGGTCATTTCCTGGATTAGAAAGAGTTGGTCAGGTAGGATTAGAGAAAATACGTGTACTTAAATTTTAGTAGGCTTCTCAAAGCCTTAATCAGGCTTCAAAAGGGATTAAATATTCTTTTGTCCCTTGCAATCTTTTTCTGAGGGGTAGGAATAGAACCCAGATCTTTCTTATATACACTAAATAAGAAAGTGCTCTGCCACCCCCAACTTGCTTCTTGCCTTTTCATCAGCAAAGCTTGTTAAAACACAAATAATTAGAAGCAATGTTTGAAAAATCCTCTGAATAGTCGACATAGCCGTGGTGAAGCTGAAGCCCAAAGTCCTTGATAAGAAGTGGGAAGAGGGAAGAGTGGCACAGGGTCTGAAGCAGAAGAACTGGATTGTGTATTGCATGCTGGGGCTTTCTGGGAAGGGCTGTGTCACTTTGAATGAACAGTATGCCAGCCATCAGCCCTGAGTTCTAGGCCAAGCCGATGAGATACTGATCCAGGATGAAGGCTTCAATAACGACCCTGCATTAAGGAGGCTGGAGAAGACTGCTCCTGGATGTCAAGCTGGTCATCCACAAGCATAGACAGCTTCAGAAAGGGAGGAGCTGAGACCGAGATGTGTCGGTCAGCCAGCCCCAGAAGTGGCTTTTCTCACCGCTCCTTTACCTAGTCCTTTATCCATCCTCTCCTGCATTTATTGGAACTAGTTGATCTAGAAATCCTGATGTAAATGTATAGACTTTTGCTTTTGCTACATTTCTTTGGAGATTATGATAGGCAGATAAGTAGATAGATAGATAGATAGATAGATAGATAGATAGATAGATAGATATTGGTACTGGATCTGGGGCTTAAACTCAGGGCTTGGGAGATGTTCCTGAGATTTGTTTTTGCTCAAGGGTTGAGTTCTTCCATGTGAGCCACGGCTCCACTTCCTGCCTTTTGATGGCTAATTGAAGATACAAGGAGTCTCATGGACTTTCCTGCCTGGACTGACTTTGAACTTCAGGCTTCAGATCTCAGCTTTCTGGGTAGGTAGGATTATAGATTTGAGCCACCAGCTCCTGGCCTGATTATGATATTTTTCTCAAGAATTTTCTCAGCTCTGCTGAGAATAGGCATAGGAAAGGATTCTCACTCCATTTGAGGTACAGGAGGTATGGATACAGAATGCAATTTCAGTTAACCAGCAAGGAAAGTAGAGTGGGGAGAGAGACCTCATATATAACATGAGAAGATAACATGGTACATATAAAGCATTCCTAGGCCTGTGTCCAACCATTCCCAGACCTGTTTCTTGTCCTAGCCCTTGAGGAAGTATAAATTTAGAGTGATTAGGTCCAGTGGAAATATTTTGGGTGGCTATAGATGGCTGTAGTTTATGTGCCAAGAAAGTTGCACTGTAAGCTCTGACCACTTTTCCTGGATTTTTTTCTCTCTAGCCTCAGTGGAAATCAACATTCAGTGCTAGGAAGATCCTTAAGAATAAGTGACCTCTAATCAAACCAAGTTCTTATCTTTAGTATTCCTAAATGGCTTATTTAAAACTTTTATCTCAATCTTGCTGCAAAACAAACATGAATCATAAATGAATCTTGCAAGGATTCCAACCTTTAAGAAAATAATTCAAGAGGTTGGGGATTTAGTTCAGTAGAAGAGCAATTGCCTGGCAAGTGCAAAGCCCTGAGTTCAGTCCTCAACTTTGAAAAGGAAAAACAGGAAGGAAGAAAGAAAATAATTCAAGCCAAGCATAGTGTCACATGCCTACAATCCCAGCACTTGGGAGGCAGAGATAGGAAGATCCTAAACTAGAATCAATGTCAGCTACTGAGTGAATTCCAGATCCTGTCTTAAAAAGGAAAAGAGCCAAATGGCCAAAGCTGTAAAAAGTTTCTGTTACTCTCAAACATCTAACTCTATTTTTAAAGAGATTAGTTGTAAATCAGTTGCTCTAGTTACATGTTGGAAGCCTCTTTTAATGCCTTTTTTGGGAGAGGTTGTAGTACTAACTTGTATAGAAACTTTTATTATAACTAATGTTGCACTGAAGGCAATGATAATAAGCCGACCAAAGAAATAGTTTGTGTGTTGATGCCTTAGGCAATCATTTCTATTTTTATTGGCCGCTTATTTTCATCAAGCATAATTTCTTTAAATCCATGTGGATTCCTATTGCTTACTACCCAGTGTGTATTGTTTTCTTGCAGACAAATGCACAGTGATTATGTCATAAGACTTTCTATATAGTAATGTCTACTATATATAGTGCTTGAAATTTTCAATGATCATTTTCTATTTTATTATTTGCCTTTAAGTGCCAATAGTAGCAAGCAGATACTTCAATTGTTTTTTTCACTAGCAAAGTAGAAATAGTGATAACTCGATCATCTCTTCTTCTTTTCTACCAAATGAACTCAGTTCATTTCCCTCAGTTCAATTCTCCAGCTACTTTCTTAGGGTCAAGGAATGAATGCGATCTTTGTTTCTGAAGAAGAAAAAGAGAAAACGCAGCAGTGTCTTGATGGTTTGGGAGTTGGAGATCTTCCTTCCTTTGCCTTAGCACAGAAAGCAAATGAGCAGCAGAGTCCCCTTCTTCTTGACTCCTTTGTCTTCTTGGTATATCTTCCAAAGGGATTTTTACAGATATTCATAGCACCATGAGATAGGCATCTCAAAATACATTTTTTTCCTCTTCTCTTTTCTATTTCTTTTTTTATTGTAATTAGTAAAAGGGTTACATGATATTTGCCAGATAGAAGGTGCATTAATTCACATACATTGATACCCTTTCACATGTCTTGGTACCCATTTCCCTCCCCCCCACACCCCCCACCCGTCTTGGTTTTCCCCCCTTCCCTATCAAATTTCAAATAACCAAATACAAATAAATTCAATATTTCAGATAACAAAGTGAGATATTATAACAATATGAGATAACCAAGGGATAGCAAAGGAGATGAGAAACAACATAGTACATTAAGGACAACAATCATTCGTTATATGGCTTTTGTTTCAATATCCTGGAGGTCCTTTCAATTAGCTTCATACTATATGGCCTCATGTATCAAGATCAAAATACATTTTTTACAGCTTAACGACTCTGTAAGATTCCAAATTCAGGGCCCAGAGTTTGGCCTAGTGATAAGAGTGCTTGCCTAGCATGCTTGAAGACCCAGGTTCGATTCCTTGGTACCACATACATAGAAAGAGCTGCCAGTGGTGCTGTGGCTCAAGTGGTAGAACTCTTGAGAAAACAGCCCAAGAACACTGCTTAGGCCCTGAGTTCCAGCCCCAGGACAGGCAAAAAAAAAATGATTCCGAACTCACTTAGTTGTAGAGTGGAAACCACAATCCAACACTCCCTGGGGGAACTGGAACTATCTAGGTCCCCACTTTCATGGAGCAAGGAACAAGTTGGGTACTGTATGCCAAGTCTAGCCCCAGCACTGGCACACAGGCTGGTACTCACCACCAGAACAATTCTCAGGAGGTGGCAGTAATGTTACTGGAGGGAAGCTATTGGAAACTTGGCAGGGAGACTGGGTTTGGATGTTCAAGTGACTAGGGGATGGCATGCTTTGAGGTCAACTTTTCCCCACCCATTTTCCAATCTCTGTATAACCGTTTTGTCCCTTGCCAACCCTCATGGCCACAGGTGGCCATTCTGAGGACAATCGGGTACAGTAATTTCATGCAAAAGTAAAATTTTCTTTCTCTGTAATCACAGAATTAAGCCTCTGATGAAAAGCAAAGCTACTTTATGGATTACTACTGTCTGAAAACCATGGTTGTAAATCTGGAAAATCAGGTTGATATTTGATAGTAATTCCTTTTTCCTTCCCTTTCTTTCTCCTTAAAGATAGCTTGGCCTCTCTGGAGTGCAGTCGCCATGATTTCAGCAGACTGATGATGGAAGAGAAGGAAGTCAGGAGGTCATCCAATTTATCTCCCCTGGACAATGGATGCAGGACAGCCTTTCCCTTCATCCCTCGCACCCCTTGGGAATGTGTCAGTGGATTCTAGCATGTCTCTGGAACAGAAAACAGCATTTGTTTTTGTGGCTTTGCTGTTCATTTTCTTGGGCATCCTCATCGTCAGATGCTTCCGGATTCTTCTGGATCCTTATCGGAGTATGCCGACCTCCACTTGGGCTGATGGGCTTGAAGGCCTAGAAAAGGGGCAGTTTGACCATGCCCTTGCTTAATGGGACAGAGAAACTTCTCCAGGGAAAGTGAATTTCCTGCCAGTGTGGAGATTCACTTTTGTGGAGGCTTTTAACAAAACAACTTTTGACAATACCTAATCCTAAGACTACAACTCATTATTCCATAAACACAAACTTGTGTTAAGGATGTTATATTTGAGGATGGTGGAAAAGTTTATATCAACCAAAAAAAAAAAAAACAAACAAACCCACATGACAGTCTAAATATCTAGTCAATGAGTGATTATTGTGGGCTGTGTGATTGTTAAAACCAAGACTGTCATCACTGATATTGAGTTCATTATAAACCAAAGCACTGACTAATTTTACCAGACAAGAAAGGATTTAGAAAGGCGCTGAACCCAATCTGATGACCTGTGAAGAAACGGTTCCCTAGGTCCACTCAGGCCTCTCCATTTGCTGTGTTTATCTCTGAGTCCTGTCCTGTGCAGATGGAGAAAGAGTATAGTTAGAGGACTCAGGGCAGGGCAGGCATATGTGTCTGTTCAAAGTAAAGAGCACTGGCAAGCAGAGGAAGGCTTAGAAGAGATGGTTCTGACCTTGGCAGATACAAGCGAACATGGTACCATTTTAGTGCTCAAGCAAAACTGAATTGAAAGGCTACATCCAGAGCTTCCAAAACTTACCAGACCTTAGCAGGCCTATTACATTCTCTGCACTCATGCTAATACCACATGTAGAGCTAGCTATACATAACTTGAATTTACTTTCTTTCCACTACTGATTGAAATAGCAGGTTACAAATACAAAAAAAAAAAGCTTAGAGAAGACTTTTAGCATCATAAAGAAGAATGTGCATTTATAACTGCATCTAGTCATCAAATAAGAAAAGCTGGCTGGAATCAGCAATGCCTCCTCTCAGTTCACCAAGACAAATGTGCTGGGTCTGTGCATAGTATTGATTTTTCTAAGAGAGGGAGAGGAGGGGGGAGAGCAAAGAACATGAAAGGTCATCTAATTAATCCCTAGCTCACTTCAAGAAGAGCTCCTGCAAATTGTTCTAACACAATGTAACAAACAGCTTTGGCTAAAGGACGATTATTAGGGAAATGGAAAGAAGTGAAGGGGAGTAAAAGAGGGTAATAGGGGTGAATATAATCAAACTATCTCGTGTATGTAAACGTATCAAAATGCCACAATGAAACCCATTATTTTCTATGGCTAACATGTACAAAATAAACAAAATACCTATTCCATAAAGGAAGATGTAAACAGCTCTCATTTGTATCATCATTGGTGGGAATAGATTGTATCTCGTTAACTCCCTTTGGCTGTATTTATACTCTGTCTTGCAATTTTTCTCCTCAACTAATAGTCATTTTTCAACTATTTTGAAACAGAAAAAGCAATCTTTAGTCAAACGTCATTTTTTTGAATCCAATTCCTTTCCTTTTTCCAGTCCTGGGCTTGAACTCTGACTGTGGACACTGTCCCTGAGCTCCGTTTGCGCAAAACTAGTACTCTACTACTTACAGCTTTTACTAGGATTAACTGGAAATGAAAGTTTCATGGACTTTACTGCCTGGGCTGGCTTCGAATCACAATCCTCATATCTCAGCTTCCAGAATAGCTAGGATTATATCTATGAGCCACTGGTAGCTGCTGGTTATTTCACTTTATTATTATCTTTTTTTTTTTTTTTTGTCAGTCATGGGGCTTGAACTCTAGGCCTGGGCGCTGTGACTGAGCTCTTCAGCTCAAGGCAGTCCTCTACCGCTTTGAGCCACAGCACCACTTCCTTTATTATTATGAAGAGGTTTCAATTGAACATATCCGTTTATGTGGATACTGCATCTCGATCGGGGTCACCGCTTTCATAATTCTCCTCCATCTCCCAACCCCACCCTCCTCTCTGTTTCTACATATACACATGGAATATTATAACTTGATTTTCACACTCTTCCTTTCTAAGTTTATTCTTGTCTCCAGACACATACACATACACTCTGAGTGTCCTGTGGCCTGGTTTTCGTTACCATGTTCTTCTTCACTTCTTTAAAAAATTATTACCTGTAAGTAGTTGTGCAAAGGAGTTGCCATTCAACAAAGCAGTTTATGAACACAATGTATCTTGATCAATTTCACCACTTCTTCTTTGATTTTTATCTATGTCACATTTGGTTTATCTGTTGTCTTTCACGATTGTTCATCGGCTATTATGAGTAACGTTGCTGAGAATATGTATGTGTGTGTTTGTATGATGTGTCTTCAGTTATCTTCCACATACATCTATGTGTGGAATGTCTGGGACATATGATAGTTCAATATTTTACTTTTGGAGGAATGGTGAGAAAAGAATGGTGTACTTTTATTTTATATTCCTACCAGCAATATGAGAGTTTGGTTCTTTTCTAAAATATTTCCAAGTATGCAAATTTCTTTTTTTGCTGAAAATGACTCAGATTAAAACGATGAACATTTGTGGCGTCTCCACGCTAGAAGTTAATTGATGCCTTCAAAAATCCCCTCCTTTCAGTGTCTATAGGCCATTTTTGTTTCTTCTTCAGAGAAGACTCTCTTTAAGTCTTTGGACCATCTTTTAATGGGACTGTTGTTACTTTGGAGATTAATTTTGGATTGATTCAATTTTTTGAGCTGTTGATATATTTTAGATACGAGGCCTTTGTCCGTTGTTTGGTTGGTGAAGATCTTCTCCCACTCTGTAAGCTTCCTAATTAGTTTACTAGGTATGTCCTTTGCCATACAAAAGCTCTGCAGTTCAATGCAGTCCCACTTATCCAGTCTTTCTCTGATTTGTTGTGATTCTTGGTCCTTATTAAGAAAGTTTCAACCTGTGCCAAGGAGGCCTAGTGTATCTCCTATTCCTTCCTGTAAAGTTTTCAGTGTGTCAGCTTTTACCTTCAGGTCTTAGATCCATTTGGAGTTACTTCTAGTACAGGGTGACAAAGAAGGATCCAACTTTAGTTTTCTGCATGTGCTTAACCAGTTCTGCCAGCACCACTGGTTGAAGAGGCTATCTTTCTTCCATTCTATTTTTTTTTTGGCTCCCTTGTCAAAGATTAGGTGGCCATAGGTCTGTGGTTTAATATCTGGGTCTTCAGTTCTATTTCATTGGTCTTCAGGCCTGTTCTTGTGCCAGTACCAAGCTGTTTTGATAATTATAGCCCTGTAATAGAGTCTCAAGTTTGGTATTGAAATTCCTCCTGCGCTATTCTTTCTGCTAAGAAGTGTTTTTGCTATACGGGGTCTTTTATTATTCCATATGAAATTTCTCTGGTCATAAAAGAAATGCAAATCAAAACAACTCTAAGATTCCACCTCACTCCAGTTAGAATGGCCAGGATCAAGAAAACTAATAACAACAGATGCTGGAGGGGATGTGGCCAGGAGGAATCACTACTACACTGTTGGTGGGAGTACAAACTCGTTCAACCACTATGGAAAGCAGTATAGCAGTTCCTCAAAAGACTAAACATAGAGCTACCCTATGACCCAGCAATTCCACTACTTGGCATTTACCCAATCATCCAGAAACTAGGGCCTACTAAATCCACTAGCACAACAATGTTCATTGCAGCATTATTCACCATAGCAAAGATATGGAACCAACCTAGATGTTCCTCAGTTGATGAGTGGATCAACAAGATGCTGTATTTGTACACAATGGAATTCTATGTTGCTGTCAGAAAGAATGACATTGCCCCATTTGTTAGGAAATGGAAAGACTTAGAAAAGATAATATTAAGTGAAGTAAGCCAGACTCAAAGGAACTTAGGCTCAATGGTTTCCCTCATTTGTCATAATCAGTAGAAACCTTGGGCTCTCCTAGCAGAGATTTGCAATAGAGCAAAATCTTGATACAAAAGGTCATATAGTAGGACGCTAAATGAAAGGATCTCTAGGATATAGAAACATAAGCCATATAATGAATGATTATTGTTCTTAAGGTACTATGTTATCTCTCATCTCTTTTGCTGTCCCTTGGTTATCTCATATTGTTACAGTATCTCACTTTGTTACCTGATATATTGGATATATTTGTATTTGGTTATTTGAAATTGGATAGGGAAGGGGAGAAAACAAGATGAGGGGCGGGGGTGGGGAGGAGGGAAATGGGGACCGAGACATGTGAAAGGGTATCAATGTATGTGAATTAATGCACCTTCTATCTGGCAAATATCATGTAACCCTTCTATTAATTACAATAAAAATATATGAAAAAAAGAAAAAAATCCCCTCCTTTCAGATCTACAGCAAAAGACTGTTTCTGATTTGTGCTCCTGTCATGGCCATTGACCCATCATCATGTATATTTTTTCCCATCATGTATTTTCCTGTCTCAATAATCCAGACTTCTTTAACCCTGATTTTAAGGTTTTCTTTTTTTTCTTCAATTGTGCCATGTATGTCCTTATTAAAAAAAAATTTCTGGGGCCAGGAGTTGGCCTAGTGGTAGAGTGCTTGCCTAGCATGCACGAAGACCTGGGTTCGATTCCTCGGTACCACATACATAGCAAAAAAAGCCAGAAATGATGCTGTGGCTCAAGTGGTAGAGCCCTAGTCTTGAGAAAATCCAGGGACGGTGCTCAGGCCCTGAGCCCAAGCCCAAGACTAGCAAAAAAAATTTCTGGCTTTTTTGAGCATCTATTGAACACAGCATCTATTGAACACCATTCAGTTGTTTATGAAGTCATTGCTTTGAGCTTGGTATTGCTAACAGGGAAAGAGAAGGAAGAGACAAGGTCAGTTCTAGTTCTTTCTACCTTGTGGAGAAATCAGTGAAAGTTAATGTGTGGCTGAGTCATTGTTCAGATGACCAATAAGAACCCATGGTTCACTGGGTGCAGGTGTGCAGGTGATTCACATGTGTAATCCTAACTCTTCAGGAGACTGAGATCTGAGGATTGCATTTCAAAAGCAGCTCAGGCAATCTGTGAGATTTTTTTTTGCCATTTATTTAACTACTAGAAAACCAGAAGTGGTGCTGTGGCTCGAATTGGTAGAGTACTAGCCTTGAGCTGAAGAACTCTGGGACCATGCCCAGGGCCAGAGTTCAAGCCCCATGATGGAGAGAAAAAAGAAGAACCTATGGTTCACACAACTCCCAATCACCTATGAACTTACTATGCATACGGGTTTTTATTTTAAAAACAGTCATGGGCATAGACATGGTGGTTATGGTTATGGTTATGGTTATGTTTAATATAGATGGATCTAAGATACAGTAATGAGAATTCTACCATCTAGGTCATTCTTGGGGGAGTTTTTGAAAAAGGACATCACCACTGACTTCCATCCCTGAGTGCTAATTCTGCAGATTTGGGTTAGTGCACAGATGCTTCTGAAGATAAAACACAAGGATGGGCCAGAACAGTGACAGAAAGGTCCCAGGAGATGATGGCTCAGGTGTGATAAATGCACACTTAAGTGCTAGCTATAAAATGTATAGAGTGTAAGTTATCATTATAAAGCAAATTAAATTCTGACCTAACAAGAAGGGGTGATTTAGACATGTGTCAAAGAAAGGGAGAAGGAATAAGGAAACAAAATAAAGAAACAGAGGGGTGGGTGTGGAACTCTGGGTGACAGGGCAGCCTGGCTGGCAAAGGCACTGGAGTCATAGCTAGAGCTCAAATGAGAGAGGCAAAGGCAGGGCTGGAAAAATAAAGCCTGGAGGCCACTGTTGATTCACAGGAACAAAAATGATGCAAAGAGTGATGTGTTGGTTCTAGCTCTCACCGCCCTCCTCAGAACAACACACTAAGCTTCACTTCTATCAGGGGAACAGACAAAAATAGCCAGTTGCCCTTGAAGAGGCCTGTGGACCCAGGCCTTGACAGTAAATGCCACTGGGTCTCCTTTTATTTTTCCCTTTACTCCTTCCTCTATTCGTGCTTTTTCTTCTCAGATTACAGTTCCATGTACTACCTCCCCCTGGCTGGGTCTCTTCACTCCTCTCTGGCTCAGAGAGAGAAACATAACAAGTGATAAAAAGCTTTGGCCTCTTCGGAGAAAATTGATCCCCCTGTGAGAAGCGCTCACTCTGTTATAATTACTTTCTCTCCTCAGGGTGAGCATCATATTCCTGAAAGGTCACAAGAGCCCCCCCCCCCAAACACACACACCCTATTTTTTTTCCTCTTGGCTTTCTGGTTCCAGGACTTACCACACAGCACGTTGCCTATCCCACAAGATATTTATAATGAGTTCAGCTAGCCTTTATGGTGCCTATCTGCATCTCATGATAAAGAAGAAAAAGGAAACTTTCCCAAATCACTGTAGAAGAGATTTGACTTTTGACTTAGAAAAATGTGGTCACCTCATACTTATTCAGAGTATTAAACCACAACCCCATGTTTAATGTGCTCAGAGACCCCAAGTTATGGATCAATATCTTTCCTTCTAAAAAAAACTGAAAATATCATTAACAAGGAAGAAATCAAGTTTAACTTGGAATGAGGAGATTATATAAATTATATTATTATATAAATAAACATTGAAAGATGAAAATTCTGCCATTTTAAAGAGTCAAGGTGGAAGCAAAATGAAAGTTTTTAGGAAGCAGAAACTAGTGCATTTGTTTATGCAGAAAAATATATATTTGAGTTTCCTTGTAGTTTAAGATACCAATTTTCAGAATGAACTTGTATATATATTGAGACACAATTATTTTTCACAAGTATCCTGAGCTTCTAAGTATGGGATAAAATCTGAGATTTGATGAATGTGAGGTGGATGTCTTATTTATGATTAATCTCAAAGTTGAAGATTAGAGCTACAATCTCTAGGGAAACTTCCCACATCATTATCTGTGCGTGCGCAGTCCAGAAATAAACCTGTTCATGGCAGAAGAGGTTATTTTCTTATTTTCAGATGGAAAAAGATCCTCTAAGCTTTACTTCTCTTCCTGTTCTTGGAAAGGATGGGCGAATTGTTACCAGACAGATGTCAGCTCTGCAGATGTGAGCCTCTTGAACCTGCAGCTTTCTCTGGATAAGGAGCAAGGGCACCAGACTTCAGTCAATTTGGGGTCCTCGCCAAAGTCATTTGTTTTAGAATAGGAAATATGCTGGTTGGCATAGATCAAGGCTCCCTAAGCTCCATTTTCTCTCCTATTTCCTGCTATCAATGAATATACACACCTTATCTCAAAGTACCAAAGGAGCCCACAGCTTTCCCCAGTACCCTGACTGATGTCTCCATATACCTTTTGCTTTAAACTAATAAGAATTCCTTTTAAATCATCTTTCAAAAGAGACTTCCTCCTCTGTTCTCTTCCAAGCTCTATTATCAGCCCTAAACTTATGCTATCTTGTAAAAAGTAATGCCATGGGTTCAGGTTAAACAATCTAAAAAGATTGCTGTCATCTTTGTCACTCATCTCATTTTACATTGAAAGAAATAGAAAAATACGTCATATGACACAACCATGACCAGAGACACTTCACCCACTAGTTGTATTTAATATTTTACCTTTGTGGTGTGGAGATCCCTTCAAATAGAATCACCCCCTACCATGACCATACATGAAAACATTCCTTTGGTGAATGATATGAGCTTTGTAGGGATTCCCAGGAGTCTATCTGGGAGTAAACACATGGGCAAACAAAACCTTAGGTAATGCATTGTCTTTTGGGAAATTCTGAAGTTTCCATTCATGTGTCTAAGAAAACAGAAGTATTTTCAATTAGACTTTGGAGGATAAAGTTTCCAAAGTTCATCTATTTCCACACCAACTTTGGAGCTGTTTTCTTTAGCTGAAAACGTATAAGGTGGGTGATTCCAATCAAGTTCATAGAGGCTCTGTTTCCTGTCTGTCATGAGTATATCCTCTTGGAATACAGCAAGAGCTACAGAAGAGAAGAGTGACATACTGTGAGCAGAAGTATCTCAAGGATTTTTTTGTTTGTTTGTTTGCTTTTTGCCAGCCCTTGGGCTTGAATTCAGGGGCCTGGGCACTATCTTTAGACAAGTAGCCTTTGCTCAAGGCTACTGTTCTGCCCCTTGAGCCACAGCACCACTTTCAGCTTTTTCTGTGTATGTGGTACCAAGGAATCCAACCGAGGACTCTATGCATGCTAGGCGAGCACTCTACCACTAGACTATGCTCTAGGCCAGCATCTCAAGTTTGAAAGGGCATTTTAGCCTTATCTGTTCTCCTTTTTTTTTTTTTTTTTTTTGCCAGTCCTGGGCGTGAGCTCAGGGCCTGAGCACTGTCCTTGGACTTTCTCAAGGCTAGAGCTCTACCACTTGAGCCTCAGCACCACTTCCGGCTTTTTTCTATGTATATGGTACCGAGGAATCGAATCCAGGTCTTCATGCATGCTAGGCAAGCACTTTAACCACTAGGCCAAACTCCCGGCCCCTCTCTGTTCTCCTTTTATTTTTAAAGTTTTTTAAATTATTTATTTACTTTTTTGTGAGTCATGGGGCTTGAACTCTGGGCCTGGGTGCTGTCCCTGAGCTCTTTAGCTCAAGGCTACCACTCTATCCCTGGAGCCACAGCCCTACTTCCCTTTTTCTAGGGATTAATTGGAGACAAGAGTCTCATGTTCTTTAGTGCTAGGGCTGACTTTGAACTGTGATCCTCTGAACTCAGCCTCCTGAGTAGCTGGGATTACAGGTGTGAGCCACTTTGCCAGGCTTCCTTTTTTCTTTGTTATGGTAGTTATCCTCCTCTCCCTCCTCCCTTCCCATGCCTGCCCCCCTCCGGTTACCTGCAATCAATGGCACTCTTATTCCAATATATTATTACTGTTCTCTTTTACTGATGGTGACTATTGTTAACCTATTTCTATACCTAATTTGCAAACAGTCATAGTACATATAGACAGGAAAAATACATAACATACCTAGGATTCAGATATGGCCCTTGGTTTTAGGCAGTCACTAAGGTTGGAACATATCCCTCTTAATCAAGAGTAAAGTATTGGCCTTTTCCCTTTTACCCCTTGTGGCTAGATTTCCCAAAGCCTGCTGAGGTAGATTAGGTCAACTTTGTATACCTATCACTGACATAATTGGTGAGTAATCAAAAGGAACCACGGGGAGTAGTTTCAGACTTCAGTTTCTGTCATGGGGAAATATTAATCAAAAATGGTTAGATACAGAAACATCAATGTTGAAACTGATTTAGAAGGGCACAATCAACTAGTTGAAAGCAGAGCATTTCTGCTCTGCATTTGCAATCTATAAAATAATTGTGTAGGTAGAAACTAATTTTGTAAACACTACATTTTCCCTTCTACTGTTTAAAGTCATCTCAGAATGTAATAACAGACCAATAAGAATCTGAATACAATTATGCTGAAATATTAAGGCCAAAGTTTTTGAAAATAAAACAAAATAGAAAGCTAATCAAATTATAATGACCATTTATTTGGGATTTATTATATAGCTCACTTTTTAAATATGACATTGCAGATATTTATCCTGTGTCCTAATTACACATAACTCCTTTGTCAAGCAAAGAGAATACAACAAAACTTTGAATCAAATTTCTGTTGATTTTTGCTCTTGAAGATATAAATAAATGTGAATGGTCTGGAAAAATACTGGATGATCGCATCCTACTGCTATGAACACATAACCTGTGACAGTCAAGAAAGTAATAATGTTGAGAATAAGGGCCATAGTAATGTTTTTACTTTATATTTGTTTATAACAACCCCAAACTTTATTGCATGAAACTCACAGGAATGTATTTGCTCACATATTCTTCCTCCCTCCCTCCCCTCCCTCCCTCCCTCCCTCCCTCCCTCCCTCCTCTCCCTCTCCCTCTCCCTCTCCCTCTCCCTCTCCCTCTCCCTCTCCCTCTCCCTCTCCCTCTCCCTCTCCCTCTCCCTCTCCCTCTCCCTCTCCCTCTCCCTCTCTCTCTCTCTCTCTCTCTCTCTCTCTCTCTCTCTCTCTCTCTCTTTCTCTCTCTCTTGTGCTGTCCCTGAGCTCTTTATCTCCAGGCTACTGCTGTACCACTAGAGCCACAGCCCCACTTCCTGTTTCTCTAGTGATTAATTGAATAGTAGAGTCCCACGTTCTTTAGTCCTGGAGCTGGGTTTGAACCATGATCCTCAGTCTCCTAAGTAGCTAGGATTACAAACACGAGCCACTGCAGGTTTGCTCACATTTTTTGTAGCTTGGAAATCTGGGCACTGTCCTTTGAGGTTTTTCTGAAGGTTGCAATAATTGTATGACCAGGGATGGAACACAGAACATAGAAGATAGGTACATGTTATGGTTCACTTAAGTAGTTCCTCTTTTCTTTCTCCTTTTACTCCATTCTCTCATGAAGTGAGTAGTATTATTCACAGTTATATTCCCATGATGCATGTGCTGTCACATGCCCGAAGCATGTGAGCTCAAGGTACACATGTTTTTAATATCAGATTCTTGTTATGGTCATGAAAAGCGGATTAGCACAGTAACTAAATTTTTGCAGAACTGAAATAGTAGCTACAATGTTTCCATGTTTCTTTAAAATGTGGCAAAATATTATATCCATTCTTGTAAAACATCAGAGCAGGATCTCCAGAATGGACATTTCCTGTGGAGCACATAACACCAGGGAAATGGAAACCTGTGCTGTAGAAAAGGAGGCCTACCTCGTGGCCCAGTGTTCATTTCCTGGTTTGGGGAATGCACCTGGCTGAGATGGTGCCTGTTGTCCAGTTTGGAAGGCATGGCTGTGGCTCTGGCTTGTGATGGCTATCTCTGGGGTAGGTCCTGAACCCTTCCACCCTCCTGGATAGCACATGATTCCCCTTCTTTACCTATGGTGAGAGTACCTCCCCCGCCTGCCCACCTTTGTGCTGATAGGCTCCTGCATCCTATATTAGCTGATTGTACTTCCTCAATAAACGAGCTCCTGCCTTGAAAAAAAAAAGAATGAAGTACTGTACTTCATCTTTTTCCTTTCTTTTGTTTTTTGATAGCTGGAGTGCAGAAAGAAGTTTAATGTATCCTTACATTTAATAATTCTGAGGTATATGCATTTTTTCCTTTACAAACGGCTGCCACTTGAACATATCAACTTCTTAATGTCCATCCTATTTGGGGGCTTGTTCTTTTCTTTACCAATAAAATATTCTCTTAACTTCCAGAAATGTGTTTCTCTGCAACTTCCAGCAATTCTGTCTTGCTTTGTCATCTGCGCTGACAGTGATTTCTACTTTTTGGAAACATTGTAACTCTAAGATGTCGTTATTACAGAATGCCAACCTCCTTTGGCCATCTCTGGTTTTTACATATCTTTGTAGCAAAGACTCGGTGATATTTTGTTCCTTTTTAAAAAATTTATTGTCAGGATAATGTATAGAGGGGTTACAGATACATTTGTCAGGTAGTAGGTGGACATTGATACCCCTTCTCATGGTTATATCCCATTTTCCTCCCCTCACCCCCTCCCAGTCATCTTGTTTCCCCCCCTTCCCTTCCCTAGTTCAAATAAACAAATAAATGTATATATAATATACCAGGTAACAAAGTCAGATACAGTAACAATATGAGATTAAAGGGCAAGAGCTTTTCTTGTTGCATAGGTTTACCTAGAGCCCATTATAAAAAGCTGGGATATCCTAAACTTAAGATTCTTCCCAGGTAAAGGAATTCACTGTGTGTTCTAGCATCACTGAACCCTTTCTCAGCTTCCCTGTAGGAAGTAGACAAGGGCACAAGAAAATGCTGATACTGTGACTCTGTGTGTGTGTGTGTGTGTGTGTGTGTGTGTGTGTGTGTGTGTGTGTATGTTTGCTACTGTGTCACTGTCCTGTGTCACTGACCCAAGAAACTGATGTCTCAGCTTAGCATCCGTGAATCTGGGGAAGACTGATTATTTACGTACAATTCTTGGAAGCTACTATATTCCCCCAAGACAAGAAACTCCAGTTTTTGTAACATGCCTACTATTGTCATGTTTTTATATTTCCCTCCCTTCTCAATAGACAAGTTTCCCTGTGTATGCAAGGCTGGAATGGGCTATGTGGCTCAAGATTCTACAATCTGAGGCTTCTGAATGCTCTGATCATAGGTATATATTACCCTGCTTGGCCTTTGAGCTGTCTCTTTTTTGTAAAATAAAACATACCAGTTTAACTATCATTTTGGTCGTAGAAAGGAAAGTACCCAATCCATAGATAGTCTGACTAAAATGAATAGAACCAAATTGTCCTTTCCAGTGGTAACAGTGCACAAGATGAAATTATCCTTTTGGCAATCACATTACCAAATGTGACTTAATTAAAAGTTCATCGTTAGTTGAAGCATTTTTACCTAAACTAAAACAGAAATTTATCCATGCCAGGGCTATGTCAAATATTCCAATCTTATTTCTTTACATTTTTTTCTTCTGCACCTGAGTTCAGGAATTATACATTTCCCTTTGAAACTGAATTTCCCATTGATTTCTTCCATTATTTTAGTATATTATGACCTGATTTCAGCACTTAATTAATTGTTCTTCCATCTTGGTGTCATTTGCAGGTTGGCCAGCAAGGCATTTATCTATGTGTTCACTTTAGCAATTAAAGTATCACAGTCACCCCATGCATTAAAGGAGCCAGGTGACAGCAGTAATCGTAAGTAACTGCTCTCTGGGGCAAGCTCCATGGAGATACAGCACAGAGACCAATGAAGTATGAAAACTCAATTATGTCATGAAGCAAAGGGTTGGAAGACAAAGAAACCACCATAAAGTTAAGCACATAGCATCTAGAGCTTTGCAGACATGCAGGGGTTCAACTGAAAGACAATACAGATGATAGCCAGGTACTCAGTTCACTTATGGAAATTCCCCTACTGCTATGGATACACAGAAAAAGCATCACACAAAGGCTATGCGAGGTCACCTCACAGTGACTGAAATTCTGCCTTCAGTTAATATCAGCTGAGGCAGCCTGGAGTTAGTGACTCCACTTTGGACTCTGGCATTTGGGTTCAATCTTGGTTTTGTATGGAGCAAGATGGGAAGCTTTAAAAAGCCAATGTAAAGGCTGGGTGTTGAGCTCCACAGCAGAAGACATGCTTCATATGCTTGAGTCCTGAGCTCAATGTACAGAAATTTAAAAAAATTAATTTCTTGGACCTTTATCTCTTGCAAATTATAAATCAACAAATTTGACCCAATCTTCTAAATTCTCATTTACTACCTAACAAAACATTTCCAGAAAAGACTTACTGAATACCAATGTGAAACTGGCTTTTAAGGCCTAGTCCATTCAGCCTATGTGTTGGAAAGTCGAAATCTGGATGCAGTTAGCAAATGTTTTCCTATCTAGACAGCTGTAGAAATCAAGACAGTAGAGAATTTTATAAAACAGGAGGAGTCTAGAAATGAAAGTAATGTTTTGTACAAATGCTGTATTGAATCAGAATTCTGCTGAAGGTGTTACTGTTGTTATAGTTGTTTTTATTACTTTTCTTTTGCCAGTCCTGGGGACTGAACTCAGGGCCTGAGCACTGTCCTTGGGCTTTCCTCAAGGTTAGTGCTCTACCACTTGAGCCACAGAACCAGTTCTGGCTTTTCTATATATGCAGTACCAAGGAATCGAACCCGGATCTTCGTGCATGCTAGGCAAGCACTCTACCACTAGGCCCTATAAATGTTTTTAATAAGATACCTGGGAAACAGATTTCATTGATTAGAAATCGGCCTTTCACACGGTTGTGAGGTTTATTTAATATACTATTTTGTTGTATGATTTTCCCTCTTATTATGGTGCTGGAATTTGAACCCTAGGATTTGTGATTGCTTAGGTAGGTGCTCTACCACTTGAGCCACTATAGACCTATGTTTTTGTCTGGGATAAATGCTCAGCTTGTCTGTATTTCTCTCCAACCTTCATTTCTGTGATTTAGGGAAAACTAGTCAACATTTTCAAATCCGATCTCCTCATACATATAAGGGACAAAACAAGAATACACATACACACAAAGACACAATAAGTACTAAATGAGAGTTGGAGGATTTAGGTCAGTGGAAGAACACTTACCTGGCAGGTACACAGGCCCTGAGTTTGGTCCACAACTCTGAGGGAAAGAAAGAGTGTATATGTAAGAACTAAACACAAAGTTATCACTAGTATTTAATATGTTTTCAGTAAATACTGGCTCAAGAAGCTATCTTTTACCCATATGACTTCCTGAAACACAAACTCATTTAAAATATATGCTCAAAGCATAAAACTCTACCAATAAAAATTGGACTCGGGCCGTGAGTTTGACCTAGTGTAGAGTGCTTGCCTAGCATGCACTAAGTCCTTGGCACCACATACATAGAAAAAAAAGTTGGAAGTGGTGCAGTGGCTCAAGGGTAGAGCTCTAGCCTTGAGAACAGTCCAAGGACAGCGCTCAGGCTGAGTTCAAGCCCCACAACTGGCAAAAAAAAAAAAAAATTGGACTCATGGGGCTAGGAGTGTAGCCTGGTGGTAGAGTACTCACCTAGCATACATGAAGTCCTGGGTTCAATTCCTTGGTACCACATACACAGAAAAAGCTGGAAATGATGCTGTGGCTCAAGTGGCAGTGCAATAGCCTTAAGCAAAGTGTATCCAAGGACAGTGTCCAGACCCTGAGTTCAAGCCCCAGGACTGGCATAGAAAAAAAATGGACTCACAAAAGCAAATGTTATGAAATTGTAGTGTTTTAACAACTATTCCTTTTTTTTTCCAGTTCAGAACAAACAGGGAAGATGTCTAGTTAAAGTAAAGATCACTTTGAGGTTGGCACCTAAAATGAAAAGCTTTATCTTGGAGCTAGCACAGATTTCTAGGCATTGAGACACAAGTTTCTCATTGTCATTCTTAGAAGTGCTCTTTTATCATCTTTTATTTTTTTCTTTTCCTGAACCAACTTCTAAACATTTGGAAGCAGAAAAATTTCACTCTCAGGTTTCCATCATTGTTTTGCTGATGACCTTGGTAAAGTCAAATTCCTTCATGTTCTTTCCCCAAATGGGAAAAACAAGTGAGCTTCTCAGCACATAAATCCATGACTTCTTTGAATACTTAAAGTCCTGCAAAAATATTAAATTGCAATATATGAAAAATAATCACTTGAAAATAATGAATTTCGCTTTACATTCTCCAGAACGGTTAAACTAACCACACATTGTATTAATAAAACCAGATACGTGGTACCTGTGAACTGGACCTTGACTCCCCAAGTACTGGATTCGATGCTGAATCCCCGCACAGAAGGCATGGTTGGCATGATCTAACTGCATAATCCCTCCCCCTCGCCAGCCTCTCTCCATCTAAGTAGAGGTGGGTGCAGCTATTTTTAGTTTTAAATCAGTTTTAAATAGGGAAAACATTAATCTTGTGATTACTCTCCTCAAAGAGCTACAAGCCCAAACTCTCCTGGAGGTCAGACTGTTCCCCAGAATGATCTGTAACTGAAGTTTCAAAGAATCCTCAGCTAGTGAAGAATGTAACTATGTGTTTATTTAAATCCTTCATTAATGAGGGCAAAGTATGAGAATGATATGTCCTCTAGCTTTTGCAAAGGAATTTTGGCAATAAACCCTGTTGACTCTTTGGAACTGGATAGCTCTGTATGCTCCAGGGTATCAGGTTATAGGCTGTAACTTTGAGTGGGAAGGTTTTCTAGGCAGGAAATACCTTTGGAGATGTGTCCACAATAGGTGCAGCCCTTAAGATCTCACTGGAAAGTTCAGTGGAGTGTCCTGTCAGTTAATTTCCCCCACTCCAGGTAGATAATCTCCTGTGTTAGTCGTTTGCCACTACTTTGATAACATACTTAGAATAAACTTATAAGGAAGAAAGATTCCTTTGGGCTCAGTAACTAACATTTTGATTTATTTTACCTGAGGTAGCTTTAAGTAAGACTTATGTTTCAACTTTCTAGAAACAAAATTGCTCATTATTAGTTTTTCAGGGAAGATAATTTCAGGCATTTCACATAATTCATCCAACTATACCACACAAATAAACAATACTGAAATGTAGAAATGTTTTGAGTGAGACCTTCAGATACACAACTGCACAAAGTTTCATTTCTGGAAATGGCTTTAAGTTGAATTTAAAGAAAATGCTTGCATTCTGGCCAAATTAAAAGCCATAATTTCTAGAGAAAAGAATGACCTAAAGAATAACCTAGTCATTTGAGAACCTTGCCCTTCTAAGGGCTGGTGCTCTGGTCTAAAGGCTGGGTGGGTAGCCAGATGCACTGATCTATGAATGGTAGCTACACTGCCTAAAACTTTTGGATAAATTGAGGATGGGAACTATTTGTAATCACCATTAATTACCTTCTATTTCTTACTCAGTGCACTGCCTTACATATGACAAATATGCAAGAATGACGTTACATAGCATTGAAGTGAAGCAAGTCCAGCTTCTAAATACCAATGTGCTTATTTCCACGGCTCTAAAGCACTGGCCATGCTTTGACTCTGAATGTCACAGGCAATCTCTTCCTACCTTCTCCTTCCTTCTTTTCCTCTCTGCCCATCCGTTCTCATTTTTTAAAAAGTGCCTGGTAGCTTTTGGTTATGGAATTGTGTGTGTGTGTGTGTGTGTGTGTGTGTGTGTGTGTGTGTGTGAACAAATTTTCATCTGGAGCTGCGTTTTGCTTTTTAACCTTCTTTTGAGCTTGATGTAAACAACATATTTAAAAATAGAGCTACATTGATGATGTTGTCCTTTTTAAGTTAAATCCATATATGAGACGCGTGAGAGTCCTGCAAGGTTACAAGGCTCTCCTCTCCTCTGCAGTCTGAAATGGAATTTAATATAATAAACATTTACTTAATAAACATACTGGAACAGAAGAATTAGGATGATGGATTGTTTTACATTTAAACATCCCCTAAGAAAAACAGACTTTTTTTTTTTTTCAGTTTAACTAGGCTGAATCTCTGGCTAGAAGCTTTTCTACACTTAAGTGAACTGGCACTCCTCCTTTATTAAAGAGACACATGGATTTCCAAACTTAATCTTTAAATCCCTAGTAGCTTGCACTCTGCTATATTTCACAAACTCCTTTCTTTTTGTTAAAGGAAAGACTTAACAAAGAGAGGTAAAATTATTGTTCAAAAGTCAATAATAAAGCAGGGCATGGTGGCTCACATCTGCAATCTTAGCTATTCAGGAGGTGCCCAGCCAGGACAAAAGTTCTGAAGACCCTCTTTTAGCTAACAGCTGGATGCCATGGTACACACTTGTCATTCGAGCTCTGTGGGAGACTGAGATCTGGAGGCTCAGGGTACCAGACTAGCTTAAGCAAAAAAAAGCCATGCTACTTCATTTCAATGAGAGGGGCTGGATGGAGTAGTACCCACCTATCTTCTCAGCCACTGTAGTAAGTATGCAAGGGAAGTTTGCATTCCAAATGCGGGTGTGGTCAGCAAAGACCTATCTCAAAATAATTAGTGCGATAAGAGGTGGAAGTGTGGCTTTGAGGTAGAACACCTTTCTGCTAATAACCAGTCCCTACATTTAAACTACCAAAAGGAAAACCATCAATCACAAACCTGGAAAAGATAGTGACAGATTTTGCTGTTTTTTTTTTGTGTTTTTTTGTTTTTTTTTCTTCTGGTGCTAGTCCTAGGGCTTCAACTCAGGGCCTAGGCACTGTCCTTGAACTCTTTTGCTCAAGACTAGATCTCTACCACTTAAGCCACAGCTCCACTTCCAGCTTTTTTTGCTAGTTAATTGGAAATTCCTGCTGGCATTGGCTTCAAACTGCAATCCTTAGGTGTCAGACTTCTGAGTCGCTAGGATTATAAGTATGAGCTACCAGTGCCCAGCTAGGAAGCTTTTGGTTGAAGCAAATTAGAGTACAATGCATCATGGTGGATGTTCTATACTGTGCAATGAAATGCAAAGCAATGAAGATATGGTATTTATAATTTCCTGTGGTACTATTAAAACAAAACAAATGGAAATAGGAAAAATAACTTTCATAACATATCTTAATATATCTGTTTTCCCCATGCAACCAGTGGGAGAAGGCATTAGTGGGATATTCTGTGTTTCTCCATGCCCATTCTCTAAAGTTTGGTGTGCACTTTGCACTTACAGGTCTCGAGGCCACCATAGCCCCATGTGGCTAGTAGCTGCCAAATTGTTCAGCACCTCTCTTGGATAAAGCATATCATATACACACCGCAGCCTGGAAGAATGGAGTAGGAGAAGGTGAGGCTTTGGCTTAAAGGAGAAGAGAGGCTTCTTTATGAAAGCTAGAAATGTCAGAAATGAATGCAAGTGGGCCAGGAGCATAGCCTAGTAGTACTCACCTAGTATTCATGAAACTCTGGGTTCCGTTCCTTAGTACCACATACTCAGAAAAAGCCGGAACTTGGGCTGTGGCTCAAGTAGCACAGTGCTTGCCTTGAGCAAAAGGTGTCCAAGGTCAGCGCTCAGGCCCTGAGATCAAGCCGCAGGATTTGGCGAAGAAGAAAGAAGTAGAATGAGAAGAATGAGGAGGAGGAGGAGGAGGAGGAGGAGGGGGAAGAGGAAATGAATGTAATTGGTAATGAATGTTAAGCCATCATGATGCCACCCTCCTAACTGAAAGGGGCCCCTGAAACACCTGTTGGAGAAAATGTAGAGGGTGATTACTGTAAAAAGGCACAGTTAGTGTTTAGCATGGAATGAATTCTAAGTGAAAACTCCATGATAGTATTCATTCTGGCTCAAGAGCAGGGACAGAACAAGCCTGTGTACTGTCACATAAGGGTATAATCAGAGCCCGGGTGTGGAACCACGTGTAGTTAAGCACAAAGAGCTGGAAGAAAACAGAAATGCAAAAGGAAAAATGATGTATAATAAATGGATGCTTCTTAATAGCCAAGCAATGGAATCAACTGAGTAGAAAACGAAAATGTAGTATATGAATACAGTGGAGAATTACTCAGCCAAGAGGAAGAATGAAATTATTTGCAGGAAAATAGAATTAGAGATTATCATATTAAGTAAAATAAGCCAAACTCAAAAAATAAATATTGAATGTTTTCTCTCATATGCAGAATCGATATTTATTTATTTATTTATTTATTTACTTTTTTGCCAGTCCTGGGCTTGAGCTCAGGGCCTGAGCACTGTCCTTGGACTTTCTCAAGGCTAGAGCTCTACCACTTGAGCCTCAGCACCACTTCCGCCTTTTTTCTATATGTGGTACCGAGGAATCGAACCCGGGTCTTCATGCATGCTAGGCAAGCACTTTAACCACTAGGCCAAACTCCCAGCCCGATATTTATTTTTTTAAGACATGAAAATAGAAGGAAAACGATGTGGAGGGATGGGGTACAGATGGGAATAGAGAGCAGCCCCAGGGAGGGTACTAGCATTAAAATAATCAAAGTATGTAGTATATATTGTATGAAAATGTCATCAGGAAACCTATTATTTTATTCACTTAATCAAAAGGAAGAAACGGGTGCTTCAAGTTTGAGTCTCATTGTATTATTAACTCTCTAACTAATTTTAGAGAAGTGATTCCACCATTTTTCTTCAGTCATGGGGCTTGAATTCTGAGCCTAGGTGCTGTCTCTCAGCTCATCAGCTCAAGGCTATCACTCTACCACTGAGCCACTGCACCACTTCCAATAATTCCATCTTGTAGAATATTCATTTTCTAGTTGAATTCGTAAGAGAAACTAACACATGTTACTCATATGTGCCAGACACTGTACTGAAGGACTTGCAAAACATTCTAGTTTATAAAATATATTTTAGAGGTTAAGCTGACATCGGCATTAATTAGACTTTATATGATTTGCATACCACATGGGATACAGACAGATAAGAAATATGGAAAATGGCATATGTAACATCTTATATAGTAAGTGAATTTCTTCCTTAAACCCCAATAGAGTGGTCTAATTAAAAGTTTGAAATTCATTAGTCCATTCTCTCTGGGAAGAAAGTCATGACTCAGTTTACCCACCCCCTGACTTTCAGTGGAGAAATGTCATAGGCAGATACACCAAGGTGCTCTTTTGGGTTTTTTTTCCTCTACTTCCCAGAAATCTATCAGGAGAAATGATGTCTTTAATCAGTTAGATGAGTTGGGAGAGAGCAAGTGTGATGGGCTGGGTGGAGATAATCAAATGTAAGCCTTTTCCTGAGGCCTCCTGAGGTATACTGTCCCAACTTTATAAACAAGGAAATCGAGACCCAAAAAGTATACATGACAGAGTGGCAGGACTCTGATTCACAGACAGGTCTACTGATTTCCAAGTCCTTAATAAATAAATTCATTGTTTGCAGCGAGTATTTTACACTTCTGCAAGTGCTTTGTTAGGAAGCAGGATTTCCACCAAGGCATCTGAAGTCAAACCACGTGCTACTTTGATACACTCCACTGTCTTTGCAAATTATTGCTCACTTCATTTCTACAATGCAATTTAATTTAGTTGTATGACACTGACGTATGGGAAGAGTCAACAGAAATAACATTCTAAGTTGCACACAGAAACTACAATGTAAAAATATACAGCCCATAGCAATAGCTAACACTATTAATTCTCTCTCTCTCTCTCTCTCTCTCTCTCTCTCTCTCTCTCTCTCTCTCTCTCTCTCTCTCTCTTTCTCTGTGTGTGTGTGTGTGTGTGTGTGTGTGTGTACATATATGTGTATGTATGTTCATTCATGCACCCATACTCTGGGCCTAGGCATTGTCTCTGAGCTTTTGGGGTTAAGGCTAGCACTCTACCACCTGAGCCATAGCTTCACTTTAGGCTTCTCACTAGTTAATTAGAGGTAAGAGTCACAAGCTTTACTATTTTAGTCTACTGTGGCTCATTTACTTAGTATCCGTGCACAGCACACTTCAAAGGAAGTTTGGCAACACACAACAAGCCTTCAGAGTTCTCAGCCCTGAGTCACTTAGTGGGTTTAACAAAGCTGATACCTGGGACCTTTACAGGCAGTAGAACTGTGCAGTTAAATGCTTAGTCATGAGGTAGATCAAGTTCTATACCAGAAGGACATGAAGAAGGAGAATGACAAAGGCCAGCACATTTACAAGGATTCAGAAACAACCGGAAAGCTAGGGGAAAATTGGAGGAGAGGAGAAAGAAGGGTAAACTCAGCAACATGAGCAAGAAGAAAAGTAGAATTTCATAGATTGAAATGAGAATGCTATGATTATTTCCCTTCTTCATTTCCTTTCATCATTCTCTCCCCTTTTTAAAGCAATTTATTTATTTATTTATTTATTGGCCAGTTCTGGGACTTGAACTCAGGGCCTGAGCACTGTCCATGGGACTTTCTCAAGGCTAGAGCTCTACCACTTGAGAGATATCTATTTATATCTATCTATCTATCTATCTATCTATCTATCTATCTATCTATATATATATATATATATATATATATAGAGAGAGAGAGAGAGAGAGAGAGAGAGAGAGAGAGAGAAGAGAGAGAGAGAGAGAGAGAGAGTTCTGAGACTTGAACTCTGGACCTAGCATTATCCTTGGGCTTTCTCAAAGCTATTGCTTTACCACTTAAGCCACAGCACCACTTCCAGCTTTTTCTGTATATATGGCACTGAGGAATAGAACCCAGGGCTTTGTGAATGCTTGGCAAGCACTCTACTACTAGGCCCCTCAAATACATATTTTTTAATTCCAAGAATTTGATTCTCTTATTTAATACAATTGAAGTTGCAGGGAACAGTGAGAATTTCACCTAAGAGTTTTATCCTGGTTGTAGTAGTTTAGCTTTCTTTTAGCAGTACCCATGATTCACAACTGTACCTCCAATCCATAAAACTGGAATTTTCATCTCAAACATATACCTCATTGCACTGAAGGAATGCTATATTTGTCTTGGATTTTATTGTCAAACTCAAAGGGATAATGTCATAGAGCAATTTCCTTTGTATTGCCCACAGCAATAATAAACCAAAAATGTGTATGCAAGAGTAAAGTATAGCAATCAAAAACATTTTTCCATATACAGTATGGGTTTTTTCTTCTTCTATTTTAAAAAAAAGTCTTTCTGGTATAATTTATGGCCTGTTCATGATTTCTGAACAATGATTTTAGTGGCTATAGTAAAACATCTAAAGGCCAGGCAATATCTCCCCTATCTCTCAGAGATTAGTAATGCAGACTTGAGAGTTGCCGGTTGTTGGCTCCCACCCTCCCATCTGTGGATCAGAAGCAGCTTTACATTGGTTTTTGCTACAAAACTGAAGGCTGAACCCAGCATCTGGTCATGTGAAGGAAATGCTCTCGAGCAGCATCTCCCACCATTTTGCTTTTGTGCTTTGTTTTTCAGATAGGGTCTGGATTGTCCAGGCTGGCCTCTGACTCATCTCTACCACCTGCTAGCTGGGATTACTGATGTGCTTCACACACTGGACTCCAAGATATCTTAATACTGGTGTGAGGCAAACACCATGTGGAAGAAGCTCTGTGCGTCCTTGTGTGCAGTCACACATGGAGTATGTGTAAATGAATGTGTATAGAAAGGAGAGAATGGGGGGCCAGGAGTTTGGATATGTAGATATCTCTATCTCTATCTATGTATATAGAGAGAATGTCACAGTAAATGGGATTGGTTTGTAATAGACTTTTTAGACTGCATAAAAGTAGTATTACCTTCACTTAATCCTTATTTAAATGAAACTAAAAGCAATTTTTCATATCAATTGAATATAATAATCTATCACTTATTTATTTAATTATTCTTCATAAGCAATTTGTGAATAAGTAGTGATATCTGAATTAACCAATTATAAACTAACCAATTATATTTGTACCCCACATCTAAGAGGTCCCTGATACAGTAGATGCAGATAGAAAATTTTATTTTACATCTTTTCCTTTACTATTTCATTACAAATGTAGATAATTAACGGGCAACACTAGTGGTATTAACAGGAGGCTTGAATTCATTTTTTCTGATTCTAATAAAACACTTGAGACTAGATTCTTAGAATACAATTTTATTTGGCTCCTAGTTCTGGAGGTTGAGAAAGCAGTGCCCCAGCATTAGCAATAGCAAGGCTATATGTGTGAGAGAGAGCACATTGTAAGATAGGAAGCCAGAGAGAGATTGGAGACCCATGAGAGCTGTGTAGCTGTGAATCCCCACCCCGTTTTATGTGTCTTTTTTTTAAATCGGGGTTACAGTTACATTCATCAGGAAGTGAGTGCATTACTTCTTGAACATTGTTACTCCTTCCCATGTTTTTTTTCCCACTTTCCCTCACCCCACCACCTCCCACTCATTTCCTTTACCTTCCCTTTTTCAAATAAACAAATAAACATATATAATATACCATGTACCACATTCAGATACAGGGGAAAAGAAGTGAAAAGAAATAACTTCACATAATACGTTAGGAACAACAATCCCAAAGATAAACCTCTTGTTTCCATATCCTGGAATACACACCCAATACCCTGATGACTTCCCATTACACTCTGCCTCTTATAGGTCCTGCCAACTCTTAACAGTTGCCATGTGAAGCCAATCTTTCAACACGTGAACCTTAGAGGGACATAGATAAAGCATATGGAAATCTCAGCAAGTGTGATATTGAGTCTCTGTGTCTGCTTGTGTAACCAAAACATCAGACTCTTGGAGCACTTATTTACACTCTGCTTTCTTGGAGCCACTTTTCTCTCCGTGTTTAAACCAAAAGTTCATTGACTCTTCTCACTTACACGGGTAGCCTGGTGTACTTGCCTGTGGCTCCACTGATACCTGTTGGATTTGATGGATGGGAAAGACATATAATGTTCTTCTGGATCCCTTCTGATTTCCAGCTTTTTCTCTGTTAAATTCTCAAGTTCTTCTGAGCTTTTCACTTCTAATCTGTCAGGCTGTTTTTCTGCACTATTTCATTTTGTTTTATCCTGCCTAGACAAACACAGTCAAGCTTCCTCAAGGATTTGAAAGCCTCAAACAAGATCATTTAAAAATGTACTATATTTGATATCATCTAATGCTCATTCTTAGACCGCTTACTGGTAACAGTCACTTGAAGGTTTCCATGCCTAATACTATTTATGTGGATTCTTCTAACTTTATTCAATTCTTTCCCTTTTCTCTATAGCTGTCCTTTTGAGTAAGAGACTATTACCAAGTATGGCCAAACTTATCCTTACTTCCAAGGCCTCTGTTATCTCTAATGACTAAAATACTTCTTGCTGTGATTTTTGTGGTGAAGTAATCACAATAAAAATGTTTCTATAAAGAATAAAACATACTGGGAATATTACAGAAGAAATGATATATCTTAAGTTTACTTCAAAATAATCTAGGGGAGAGGATTAGGTCAAAGCAGAGGTGTAAAAGTATAGGCTCTAATACTGACCATGAGCTGTGTACGAGTAACCCACAGGTACAATCCTAGATATTCAAGAAGCTGAGATTTGAAGACCAAGATTCAACTCCAATACAGGCATAAAAAAGTCCATGAGAGTGAGTGTGGCCTAGAGGTAGAGTGCTTGCCTAGCATGCATGAAGCCCTGAGTTCAGGTCCTCAGTACTACATACATAGAAAATGCCAGAAGTTGTGCTGTGGCTCAAGTGGTAGAGCTCTAGTCTTGAGATAGCTCAAGGACAGTGCCTCGGCCCTAAATGCAGGCCCCAGGATGGGAAACAAATGGGGGTAAAAGTCCATGAGACTCCATTTCTACAATAACTAGCAAAAAGTTGAGCTTCAGTAGTAAAAAGAAAAAGAAAGCAAGCTCATCTAAGTAAATGTGAAGCCCTAAGTTTAAACCTGCTACTGTAGATAGATAGATAGATAGATAGATAGATAGATAGATAGATAGAGAGAGAGATAGATAGATAGAAAGATAGATAGATAGAGAGATAGACAGATAGATAGAGAGATAGATAGATAGATAAGCCACAGACAGACAGATAGATACCATGAGTGTTGAAGTTGATAAAGAGTGTACATGGAGTCTAGAGCTGGGAGTTTGGCCTAGTGGTAGAGTGTTTACCTAACATGTATGAAGACCAGGATCAATTCCTCAGTACCACACACATAGAAAAATCCAGAAGTGGGGCTGTGTCTCAAGTGGTAGAGCTCTAACCTTGAGGAAAGTCCAAGTACAGTGTCCAGGCCCTGAGCTCAAGCCCAGGACTAGCAAAAAAGAAAAGAGTACACATGGAGTATATTATGTTTTTCACTCTTCTTTCATATATGCTTAAGTAAATTGATTTTTTCTCTTTGATGTATTGAATTTGCAATTCAATAGTGTAATATAATACATATTACAAATATAATAATTATACAATAATATAGCTATATTTACTACACATCGAAGAGATTAATAGACTAAAGCTTGATGGGTGAAAGCAAATATTGTATGAAAGGTAAACTTAAGGATACACTGGAGATTTTTTAAGTAAGACAGATGCAGTGAGCTTTTCTAGTGGAGAAGAAATTGTACCAAAACATAGTGAGTAAAAGCAACCAACATTTTTTATCCTAAAGTGATGTGTCAAAAATCTGGGCAAGATACTTTCTCAGGATCAAGATACTTTTTTTTAAAAGGTTGTAATGAAATTCTTGGCTGTTATTTGAATAATCTCAAGGCCCAATTAGGTGAATATATACTTCCAACCCAATTTATTTAGTCATTGACAAGTCTTAAGTACTTTTTGGTCAGGGACATCTGTTCTCTGCCCATGACTCTTTCCCTCTCTATCAGGCAACTCCAAGCTTGCAGAAGTTTCTCTTAGAGGAAGATTGAGAGAGCAGAATACAGATACAGCTATCTCTCTGAAATCTAGACAAGAAAAAATTTAAAATTCTTGGATTAGATCTGTAGGTCTAACATTACTTCTCCATAGTGTTTGGCTCTGCCCTTTGGCTTAGATTAACCAGATCAGGCTGTCATAACAATATGACACTAGTTGAATGTTCCTTTATCCATGTATAACTCTGGCACTTGTAGTTCAGAGAGAGTAATTCTGGGAAGTGTAGTTCAGCCTATTCAAGGTGATACATTAAAAATAGCATTGCTTCCTTGATAAAGGCAAAATGAAAGATTATCAAGGTTGGAGAAGGAAACAAAGGAATCCTTTTATTTTTAACTTGCAGAGTAAAAAGAAGTATAGGCTCTAGTTGAACCAGACAGAAAACTGGTGTTGGAACACTACTCAACTCTCTTCCTTTCAGAAGGGAATTTGGGTCTGGAATAGCTATGGGAAGGGTGAGTAAAAATTCTACCTTAGAGAACTACATACATCATGTCTCAAGGCCTTGCATTTGGTTGATTGGCACTCTACAATTTCATTAATATATTTTTTCAAATTGTTTCTTATTATCTTGACATAATTCAACATGAAACTTTATTACAAATAAATAGCATGACCACACTGTACAGGTAAGAAATCAGGACCAATCTAAGTAATTTTGGCAAAACTTATTGTTACTATTAAAGGGATTAAACTTTCAAAGAATTATTGTTCTTTTTCTTCTTATTATTATTATATGGGAGCCAACATTAGGGTTTGAACTCAAGGCCTTGCACTTGACTGACTGGCACTCTATAATTTGAGCCATATGCTTCTGGCTCAGGCAATGGAATCTAGCTGAATTTTCTGGCTGATCTCAGCCATGAACCTCCAGATCTCAGCTTCCTGAGTAGCTAGTGCTACAGGTGTGAATCAGTGACACCCCGCATAAAAACAGTGTTCATGACTAGATGCTGTGAGGCTTAAAGCAAAAACAAAACAAATCTTCTGTATAAACTTCATGCCAAAGTTAGTAGATTTGCTTTTCAAAAGTACGTTTATATACTTATTTGAAATGCATTTATATTTACATTATATGTAGGATATATAATATAATGCATTATAGATTATGTAATATATAGTATATGTTATATAACATATTGTATCATATATATATATACATATATATATCTGTATAGCAACCTAGGCAGGCAAGTCTATGTGATTCTTATCAAAGTCAGCAATGGAGTTGTTGCCCAAGTGGTAAAGCACCAACCTAAGGAAAAGCTCCCAAGCCCTGAATTCAAGCCCCAATACACACACGCATGTGTACACACGAGGAATTCTGAAAGTAGTTGAAGATAGTAAGTGAATATCTTTACAATAAACATGTAAACTTCACGTTGTTAAAAAATTAGCAAATATATTTAGAAGCATGTGAACCAGGCTCCTGACTGTCAGGGAAATGAATTATAACTGGAGAAAAGGGGAAAGGTGAATGAGCATTGAACATTGTAATATTCAGTAGTAATTTGGGTACAAATAGGTAAGTATATGTGAAAATGTGTTTGGACACATGTAAGGAAGCATAGAAATTGTTAAAGATGATTTTTTTTGCCAGTCCTGGGACTTGAACTCAGGGCCTGAGCACTCTCCTTGGATTTTCTCAAGGCTAATGCTCTACCACTTGAGACACAGCACTACTTCTGGCTTTTCTATGTATGTAGTACCCAGGAATCAAACTCTGGTCTTTGTGCATGCTAGGCAAGCACTCTACCACTAGGACAAACTCCTGGCCTATAGATGAAATTTGTATTCAGTTTTCATTTATTTTTTATTGTAATGTATAGAGGGGTTACAGTTACATTCACCAGATAAGGTGCATTATTTCTCATACATTGATACCCCTTCTCATGTTTTTGTCCCTCCCCTGCCCCCTCTCAATCATCTTGTTTTCCCCCCTTCCCTTTCCTATTTCAAATAATCAAACAAATGTATATATAATATAACAGGTAATAAAGTCAGACAGTAACAATATAGATGAAATTTTTTAAATGAATATTTAGTAAACCTTTCAATAATATTGACTCTGGTAAGAATTATCAGTGGATATTAAAATTAGTGGAGGGAATTAGGATGTGAGACAGGATATTTATTTATATAGTGTTAATGTTGCCCTGCAAGAAACTCACTAATTAGAAAGAGGAAAAGAGCAACTTGAATGGAGAAGATGTCAGCTGAGTCAGAGGATAAAAGGTGATATCATCAGAAACATGACATGTTGATGTCACACATCTCATGACATCATACCATCCTGCTATCATGCAATAGCAAGAACATACTATCATAAGTTTGATATTTTAGCTAAAAAATGCACAGGGAATTTAATCATGCGGAAACATCAGAAACATCTCAATTAAGAGACATTCTATAAAACAGTCGAAAGTCAACAGTCGAAAGACAAAGGAAATAGGAGGACCTGCCTTGGATTAGAGGAGACAAAGCAGTATGCCAGCTGATTTGGCTACAAAGGTTTCTCAGTGGTAGCAATGCTGATATTTGGGGGGTCAAGTCATTCTGAACCAGGATCCTCTGAGAGATGGATGGATGAGAAGAATCAAAGGAGAGGCTGAGATTACTGGGAAAATAAGAACCCAGAAGATGGCATGGATGATCCAAATGGAAGTTAAAAATGTAATATTACTTTCTGTCATTCAAATGTATTTTCTGATGTATAGCTTTCTTTCTGGGTACAAAAATCATCATATATTAGGAGAACTCATTTTAGAATATATTAACTCTTCTGCAATATTGGTTTGTCATCAAGTTATATACATCTTCCTTGAAGGATTTTCTCCCTCTCCTTCTCCCTGGTTTGATGGTGTTAGAGGAATGGGTTACATGAAAGAATAGATTACAAAAAAGGCCTTCAGTCTTGTTGGGAAGGAAGCCACGTAGCTCTCAGTTTTGAGGTCATTTGATCTGATATGGACATTCCTGGAGCTCTAGCTGATCTGGTTTGATTTTGCAGGTACATCTTATACATTTCCACCCGCCAAGATACACAGTGTCATGTAATTTGGAATTAGCCCCTGCCTCAAGCAAACGAACTTGGAAGCTTGTGGTACAGACAGAGCCCAAGGCTGCTGTTACTCTGTATCTCCCTTGGTCCAGTCTTCAGGCTTCTTTTAGCCATCCTTTCCCTGTCTCAAATGCTTCTTTCCTCTCCTCTTTGAAATTCAAGATTCAAGGATCTTCAGAGCCACTTCATTGTCAGCCTCCCATTTTGTGGGAGGTCATGTTTGCTCTTTTTTTTCTGGAAAGATACAAGCCAGCAGCTAATTCCTTGGGCCCAAACTGGACTAGAGAGTTCTTTGTCTACAGCACTCTGTTCTTTTTTCTCATGAAGGTGGCAGGAGCTTCTCTGATCAAGTTGTTCCCATATTGATCTCATCAAGGATGTCAAAAGTGTATCCCAAATATATGTACCAGAAAATAAGATTAAAAGGAGAATTCCTTCCTTGTTGTCTGTGTGTGGTGAATGTGAGTATCCAAAGACAGACAAAAGTCTGCATATGCTGACCTGAGTGCCTGGGCTTACACCTGTCATCCTAGCTGCTCAGGAGGCTAAGAGCTGAGGATCATGGTTCAAAGACAGCCTGGACACTAAACTCCATGAGACTCTTATCTCCAAATAGAAAAGCAGAAGTGAGGCTGTGACTCAAGGGGTAGGGTGGTAACATTGAGCCTGAAGAGCTCAGGAACAGCACCCAGGCCCAAAATCTCATGACCGACAAAAAAAGAAAGAAAGAAAGAAAGAAACTGTGGCGTAAGTGGTAGAGTGCCAGGCTTGAGCAGAAAAACTGAAGAATAGGACCCAGACTGTGTTCAAGCTCCAATACCCATATATCCAACAAAAACTATTTTTCTCACTTTGCTCACTTTTTGTTTTTACGCAGCAGATGTGTTTTCTAGGGTAGCTATTGAGGAAGACAATGGATGGTGAAGTATTACCATGTCTCTTCTCCTCTCAAATCACTGTTGTCAGATATTATAAATAAATGATTCAAGTCTTTTGACTTTCCATACCAAGAATTTGAAGTCTTTGCTCTGCAGTTGAACAGAGAACTGATCTCACAGCTGAATGATCTACGCACATTTGAAATGCACCACTGAATGGACATAGGAAGGGCAAAGAAACAACCTGATATCTCAAATTATTTCTCTGAAGGGCCAATAGTTTCAAAGTCTAATCCATCTTCTAATGGAGAGTTTTCCTCTCACGAAGGCTTATAGTAGTGATCGTTTGTGGTGTGCCCTAAAAATATTCTGGGGTCCCATGTTCTACTCTGATAAAGCACTTTCTAGTTCTCAGTGGATCCATTTTTTTTTCTGATGGAATTCGTGCTCTATGCATTCCCTATTCTACTTGTCTCCTATTTTATGGATCTTTTCCATAAGGCCAATCTCTTCATGGTCTGTTTCCCAAGCATCTTCCTTCTTCAGGTAGCTAGGACTTTGTTCTTTCTACCTCAAGTTGTACCATATTGTCTCATATTGTTAGTTTTATTTTTCCCTATAAGAAAAATGTTGCTAGGTCACACCTGTAATCCTAGCTACTCAGGAGGCTGATATCTGAGGATCGCCTTTCAAAGCCAGCCTGGGTACAAAAGTCTGTGAGATTCATATCTCTGATTAACCACCAGAACAGTGGAAATGGTGCTGTGGCTCAAAGTGGTAGAGCACCAGCCTTGAGCTGAGCAGCTCAGGAACAGTGCCCAAGCCAAGTTCAAGCCTCACAAATGACCGAAAAAAGAAAAATGTCATTAGACTGTAGTGAACCTCCTGATGTGTATTCCTTTTATATCATGTGCCTAGAATAGTTCTGATACATAATAAGTACTGAATACTGATTTGTTACTTAGTATTATACATCAGAAAAGAAACACAAAAATATAAGCATGGTTCTAAGTTATTTTCTAGTTATTAAACATATATTTCATTTCTTTATTCCAGAGATACAAACGGATCCTAAAGAATTGCCTGTTGTAAGGCTTGAGCTCAGGGCCTGAGCACTGTCCTTGGACTTTTCTCAAGGCTAGAGCTCGAGCACTTGAGCCACAGCACCACTTCCAGCTTTTTTCTATGTATGTGGTACCAAGGATTTGAACTTGGGTCTTCGTGCATGCAAGGCAAGCACTCTACCAGTAGGCCAAACTCCCTGCCCAGTTTCCTAAATTTTTACCATACCATTATCATTTGTAATAAAATGATGATCCAGTATCTAATATGCTATGAAAAGTACTAGATAAATAGTCACCTTTATTCCTATGTATTCACCATCATTCCTAATTCCCAACACACTGTGCTATTTCTAATCAGGATCCTCTCAAAATTCTTTTTTAATTTTTTTTGCCAGTCCCGGGGCTTAAACTCAGGGCCTGGGCACTGTCCTTGCACACGTTGTTTTTGCTCAAGATTAGCATTCTACCACTTGAGTCACAGCACCACTTCCAGCTTTTTCTGTGAATAGGATACTGAGGAATGGAACCTAGGGCTTTGTGCATGCTAGGCGAGCACTCTACCACTAGGCTATGCTCTGGCCCTCCTAATGCAGGATGCAGGTGGCTCACGTCTATAATCTTCATTACTCAGGAGGCTAAGATCTGAAGATTACAGTTCAAATCCAGACAAGCATGAAAGTCTGTGCAACTCATCCCAATTAACCACCAGAAAACCAGAAGTGGTGCTGTGTCTCAGGGATATTGCTGAAGAGCTCAGGACAGAGCTCAGAGCTCAGAGTTCAAGCCCCGTGACGAACAAAAAAAAATCTGCTAAACATTCCCCTAGATAAATCAAAACCATGTTTTCATCTATTAAAGAATAATACAATTTTATTATTATTATATTATCTTACCTAACCAACTGAACTTTGACTTTTGTCAATATTATATTCATCTATTCACTTATGTAACAATTACTAAGCACGTATTACTTACCAAGTATTAAGAGTACAATAACTTCTAACATTGAAGATCTTAGAAATTTTAATTTCTACTTCAATTGAATGATTTAATTTTCTATGTAAGAAAATGAAAAGCTGACAAATGCACTTTTTTCAGGCAATTTGTAGGCTTTCTAAATGGATCCACTTCTTGAAATGCTTGTAATAATTTTATGATGAGTATGTTTAAAAGTGACAAAAGGAATTAAACTTTTCTAAAAGTAAATATTTTAATGTGAATTCAAAGCTTTTATATTTCTGGCAGAGAAAATACTTTAAATTTGTATTGAAAGAAGTAGCTCAATAGTTTCTACTTTTGAAGGTAAGGACACATGCAAGAGTGAAAGAGAACAGTGCTCAGAAGTCCCCTACTGACTCACTGCTATGAGAATCTCGAGTTCCACTTTAATATTAGCACTTGGCACATAAACAGTAGCAGCCTTCAGCAGAGATCATCCTCACTGCAGATCATATGACTGCAAGTGAGAGGACAGAGACTCTCCTCAGCTGTCGACACACAGAGGAAAGTAAATATTTATGCCACAAATGTACACACTTGCATGCTGGCTCTTTTCTCCTCAGCTGTCCCAGTTGATAAACTGGTATTTTAGGCTCCCTCCACTAGCATGTCATTTGTGGGACATTCCTTGACTTTCAACAACATTCTGTAGGAGGGCAAGGAAGAGCTCTGTAGAGATAAATATATCAGATGTTAAGTTCGTCTTTGGATAACTAAACTGAGCCCCACCCAATGTTCTTGGTGGTCAGCCTGTCATTTGATGCACCTCTGTTCATGTCAGCATTCTTTGCTGCTGAACATACTGTCATTCTGTCGACCTTAGATCATATTACTCTGTAAGAGGAATGACCTGACATGCTATATTCATTCTTGTGGTCTTCCAAGAATGAATAGGTCTTTCACTTCTCCATCTTCCAGACTGTTCCTGAAGGCCTGCTGTACAGTAACTCAATGAACTTCCCATTCCCCATGGTTGAAATGGCACATAAATTGCCAATCTTATCTCCAGAATTTAAAAGTAATCAACAGAGTACATCCTTCATTAGAAAGTGGAAGAACCTTGTATCTTAGCACTTTTTTCACTTCAAAGCTGAACAACATGTTTTCATTAAGGGAGATATTTACAAGCTGGCTTTGATTCACTGCCTTTGATTCCTAGAATACTCATTTCCGTCTTAGGATAGTTTAGTTTAATTTTCTTGGTGTAGATAAAAAGCTCTAGTTAATTAACTTGCATCCAGGAATAGGAGCCATTTCAATTATTTTTTAGCTGTAATAAATTAATAAAACTTCTTTTTAAGCATCATATAAATGAGTCATAACTGAATGCTGAGGCACCTGAAATATAAATGAATGAGGAAAATAATACCAATGGAAGGAGACTGAAGAAAAAAGGAATTTTTCTTGAATTTGTTATTATTTCGTTAGGGTGTCTGGTGAAAGTATTGAAATAGAAAGATTAGGGAACTTCAAAACAACTAAGAATGCAGAAAATCTTTCTTTTATTGTAGGCTCTGAACATCAAAGGTGGGAATACCGATTCATACCTGATGTTTCTTTGTATTTCCCATCTTATTTATCTTATTGGAATGGAACCACTAGTACAGTTTGTTTCAAACAACCTTGACTTTTGATTAGTTATCTTAGAATGGAAATAAACTTCAGTGCAAATCAGAGAGAAAGAAAAAGCTTGAGTAATCACTTCCCACTGGAGAAGTTGCTATGAGATTTTCTGATATATAAATATATAGAGAGATACCTATATCTATCTGTATGTATGTATGTATGTATGTATGTATGTATGTATGTATGTATAGTAAACACTACATAGCATACAATGAGTGGGATAAGAATTACCAGGAATCTCAGAAATTCACCTCCAAAATTGTAAAATGAGAAAAAAAATGCCTTCCCAAAACTCCCACTATATCTCTTTAGATATAGAAATTTCAAATCTGCCTTTCTGAGCCTATTTTCCTTCTAGCAAGTGAATAAAATTTAATAATCACTTGCTTCAAATGATGCCAGAGGTGTGACATAGTGCATGCAAAGGGAAATAGTTCAGGTGGGTTTTTGTTGAATCTAGGTCTGACTAAGAACCAAGTGAAAATCGTAAAGGCATAAAGCTAAAAAGACAATTGTGTGTTTAGCCAGCCTGTGGAGACACTGGTAGGATTTCCATATTGTCTCTGAGAAGGCTTCTGGATTTTCCTGTGTTGGAAATTCTCCTCCTGAGACTGTCAAAGCAGCCAGCACTCAAGGACAAAGGCTCCACGTATGGGGAGATTTAATTAGGGACCTAGGAGGTGGTGAAGTCTTAGTAATCAAATTAAATATCATTCTGCAGCTTTTTGTTTTCTTAACAACTTACAAAGTTACTCAGAAATAAATCTAATGGAGAATAACCCCAAGTGATTAAAATCAATAGCAGCAAATTCTGTGACCTTTTCAGAGGGCATTTGGTTTTCCTTTTTTTTGTCTGAATTCATTTTAAAAATAACTAATTTCAAAAATAGTGTGGAAAACTGTTTGGTTTGGTGTGCAAAAGAAAAAGGAGGGGTTTGTCAGAAAGACTGAGATTGTGACAGGATGTCTGAGGGTTTATTGAAGACTAATTTGGTTGTGTTCATTCCTTTTGGTGGATGATAGACTGGTATTGGGATTCGAACTCAGGGCCTGGGGCACTATTCCTGCCTTGGTTCTTTTACTCAAGGCTGATGTTTTACCACTTGAGTAACATCTCCACTTCTACTTTTTTGCTAGTTTAGCTGGAGATAAGTCTTATGGACTTTCCTACTCTTTCTGGCTTTGAATCACAATCCACAGTTCTCTGAGGCCAAGATTATAGGCATGAGCTATCAGAACCTAGCACCATGAATTATCTTTAGAAATTCTAAATGTAAACACTAGAAGTGCTGGGGGAAAGTACTGGGTTCTAGATCTGGTTTGAACCATTCTCTTGTGCTTTGATTCATGTATGTACTCACTCTTTTTTTTCCCCCACAAATGTTGTTGGAGAGTACTATGTGGTGGGGCTCTATGGCAAACATTTCAGACACAATGTTAATCAAAAACAGACAGCCTTTTCCTCCCCAGCTTGCTACAGGGGGTGAGAAAACATTGACTTGCGAATGATGACAAGGATACAGCATAAGAGCTCTGAAGAGACACAATGCTGTCAGAGGAGACCTTAACCAGTGCAGACAGTGCAGATTGATAGATGCCTTGATAAAGCAGGTTTAATATGCAAGTTGAGGGCTGAGTAGGCAGAGTTCTTTGTGAGAAGAGGAATGCAACTCATACCTGATACACGAAACTGTATAAGCACAGAGAGATAAGGGAGATCTTTCACAAGGATCTGTGTGCAGGGGGATCAGGAGAGCAGAAGGCAAAGCTAGTGTCCAGACTTTGGTTCTTAAATATCACTTTTCACTAAAAGGAAACAGGAAACCCTGGAAGAAAGGTCAAATGAAGGAATGGAGGGATTTGGAAGTCCCAAAATATCAGTGACGCAGACCCAGTTTGCAGGGATTCATTCTTTTTGGCCACATTTCTCACGATCTGAGTATCAAAAGAAATAATAACATGATACGAAGTGTTTAATAAAATAGGAAACCATGAGTGTATAGTGACATAATTATTTGCACAGGAATCAAGTTCAAGTTTGGTGATGCATGATATATTCCTGTATCCTCAAATTATCTTCTTACAAAAGAGCTGTTAAGTAAAAAATGAAAAAAGAATACTTGACCTTGGGGGGAACTCTGGCTGACAACAACTTAGGTGATCATTGCTAAGGTCATTAGTATTAGAACAAATTAAAATTCTGTGCAGTTTTATAGCACATGAGAACATGCCATTTCTTTAATATTCCTACCAAAGTAACTATCATGGAATATCTAAATCAATCTAAATTAAATTATCCAGAATAATTAGTCTCTGACCTTCAAGTTACAAGGTCACAAAGTCATGAAAAGAATGAAAAATGGGGGGAGGAAAGTGGGTACCAAGACATGTGAAAGGGTATCAATGTATGTGAATTAATGCACCTTCTATCTGGCAAATATCATGTAACCCTTTTACTAATTACAATAAAAAAAACAAAAAAAAGAATGAAAAATGTCATAGAAGAAGAAGGCTAAATAGACATGCTTATTAAACATAGCATGTGACTCTAAACAAGATCTTTGAATGAGAAATAAATCCTTTGGATATTTTATAAAAAAATGAATGGGGTCTGAGAAATGAATCAGTAAGTTTGATGGCTAATATTGGAAATATTATACTTATGTAGTGAATAGTTGTTTTAAAGAAATGCATTGAGTAGTAGGGGTTAACTGTGCAGGTCAGGAATATAGACACTCAAAACATTCAAGAAAAATAATTGGGTTTGCGCTATACATCCAGATATTCTCGAAGTCTGAAACTTTTACAAAACAAAGATTAAATCAGTTAATTTAAGAGTGAGAATAACCAAGATAGTAACACCTTTGGATGTCAGGCTCACTATGTGGATAATAAGGAGGGTAGCTGAGGTCCATAAAAGTCAGGTCGAGTTGTATCAAGTCTGAAAACTAGCAATGAATGAGATATGTAAGTGAGAAAGAGCATTCACTGCTTTTCTATTGCTCTGAAACAAACTGACTACAATCCTGGTAGCTTAAAATCCCATATTGATCAGGCTGGAAGTATGACACAAGGTAGAAATTTGCATTACTTACTACATAGTTTCCTGGAGCTCAGGATGCATGCCTGTTAGTAGCATAATTTGGATTCTTGTGGTGTTAAGACTGAAAACCCTATTTTCTCCCTGGCTTGTGTCTGGAGAGAGTTCTTCATGCCTAAGAGAATGCCTTGAGGTCCTTGTCCCATGGTGTTTGTCACCTGCATTTCATCTACAGAGAATCTCTTTTACATCAAATTCTTCTCAGGTACTGAGCCTGTGTTTTCTATTCTGTAGAAATTCTGTACTTGAGGAAAGCTCATGTGATTAGCTTAGGCTATCTATAAAGTTTTCTCTATTTTCTCTTGACTAGTACTTTAACTGTGTCAATTGTCACCATCACCCCTTCTGTGCCATATATCCAAATCATAGAAAATACACAAGGGCACAAAAATAGTGAGGGCTATTTAGGAATCATGCCTACTTCAGGACAGACAAGAGGCATGACATGAGTCTACTATCAAACAATACATATTTACAAAAGAAAAAAAGGGGGAGAGCCTGCCACTCTGATCCATGAAATGAAGACTGGGAGATTCTGGGCTTTGATCTCTACCATCTTTAGCAATGACATTATCTGTTTTGTCTTTGTTGCTATAAGAGCAAGCTCAGAGTGTTCCTAATTTTCTGTTGTAACTCTAGCATGTAGCCCAGTGCCTGACATATTGTAGTGTTCAAAAATGAAGGCTTGAGGGATAAATAATTAGGGAATGATTACATATGATAGCCAAAGATTTATTTTCTTAAGAAAGCAAAATCTTCAATATTGCTCCCTCAGTGCACCATTCTTACAGAATAACCCATGCTAAGGTGAAACCCACAGCTAATTTCCAGTTCCCTTTTGATGGATGATATTTGGGTGTGAATAGAATCTTACAGGTTTTTGTTTATTAAGTATAATTTTGCCATGAGGCCTGGCAAACATACTCCTTTATAAATAGAACTTAATCATTTATTAAGCTCTTATAATGGTATGTTGTTCCACTTAACAGATTATTAGGATGAAAGCCCACAACATTCTCAAAGAAGAGTATAGGAGGAAGTTGTTTAGATGATGATTTTTGGAAATTGTTTTATTGATTTTTTAAAAAAACTTATTGTATTTTTTATTATGATAAAAATCAAGGTCAAATATTGAAAACCAAAGAAGATGCTGAAGGAGAAATAGGGATCATCAAGATGCTATGTGTCAAGAGGTGATCTCTGGGAATATTTAGAATGAATCTTTTCAGGTATTTCCCTCTGTAGCCTTGTCTAGCACCACACATATTAACAGATAGCACTACAAGTGGCTTAAAAAATAAGTCTGCCAATTATATTTGCAAAAATAGATCACATGCAAAATTTCAGGATAATAAACATAAATATGAATGCCATTTTAGGGAGCTACAGGACTGTGTGTGTGTGTGTGTGTGTGTGTGTGTGTGTGTGTTGGTTGGTTGTGAGACTTGAACTCCGTGCTTCAGTGTTGTCACTGTGCTCTTCAGCTCAAGGCTACCGCCCTAGACTTGGAGCCACAGCACCACCTCCGGTTTTTTAGTGGTGAATTGAAGATAAGAGTCTCACGGACTTTAGTTTCCAGGCTAGCTTTGAACTGAGATCCTCAGATCTCAGCCTTCTGAATAGTTTGGATTACAGGCATGAGCCATCATGCCCAGCTATGACTTTTTGTTTTGTAGTTTTCACAAGATATTTTCATTTACACAATTTATTCTGGTGAACTACTAAATAAGATGCAGTTTTTCCTGGAATGTGCATATCATGCCAGTGAGATCCTTAGCACATAGTCTTTGAATGTTGCCTTAAAAACTATGCTGTTTCTAGCAGTTTCGTAACCAGCAAATATAGTTCACTGTTTCACTCATACTAATGATTTATAGCCAAGTGTCAGGGGTACCACAAAAATCACACAATGAGATTAATTTTCTTTTATTCTTTTTCTGTACCCTAGAACATGAAAACATAGTAATCTTTCCTCTGGGAAAAAATCTCTTTACGCTCCTAAATTTTGAAATAGCATTTAGATGGAACATTTTAGAAAGTATTTGTCTTGCTAAAATATCAAGAAAGACCAAATGGCAGTCAGTGGGCATTTGAATCGGTAGGCTCTAGGTTTACCACTGAACACCTGACTTTATTCCTATCTATACTCAATGCTGTATTAAAGTTAATATAAGTCAAAATGTATGTTTTAAAATAACAAATGGTTAAAGCTGGTACTAGTGGCTCACACCCATAACCCTAGCTACTCAGGAGGTAGCTAGGGAACCATGGTTCAACGCAAGTCAGAACAGCAAAGTCCATGAGACTTCTTTCTCTAATTAACCTGCAAAAAGCCAGAAAGCAGGTGTGGCTCAGGTGGTAGAGCACTAGCCTTTATCAAAAATTCTAAAGAATAGTGCCTGTGCCCTGAGTTCAAGCCCAAGTACTAACACACACACACACACACACACACACACACATACACACACACACACACACCCCAAATGGTTAGTGGACTCTAAAGAATCAGTCTGCCAGCAGAATTTGGTAATTGTCCTAATAACAATATATCATGACATTAAATATATTCTTATGTATTTAATGAAAACTTAGGTATTTAATAAAGACTTGTACAAAAGTAGCTTAACTTTTGGACATTTCCCTAACCTATCTAGCATTACAAATCAACTAAGGAAAGCATTTTCTTCAAGGAGAAGATGTCAACCTGGGTTACTATTTTGTTTGTGATTTGGATCTGTATGTCTTCAAAATTTAGCTGATTGAGTCACTTGTTTCCTTCCTTCCTTCCTTCCTTCCTTCCTTCCTTCCTTCCTTCCTTCCTTCCTTCCTTCCTTCCTTGCTTTCTGCCTTCCTTCCTTCCTTCCTTCCTTCCTTCTTTCCTTCCATTTTATTAATCTATGGGATTTTTCGAAGATCCGTTATCTGTCATATCTCAGTGTGAGATTTATGCTTGTTGTTGATTTAAATCTTATCAAGAGACAAATGAAAGCCCTTACCATGGTGGCAGTAACTAAGAGGCTTGGTGGCTGACCTGATTCATTTACTATACATAGAATGCCAGCAGGATCTTTGAGGAAAGTCAATACACCCCCAGAGAGAAGCCAAATATGACAGCATATTTGGGAAATCATTCTGTCACGAGGATATATTTTGTTCTTAAAGTAGCCCTAGAAGTACCCCCTTTTTATTGAATTGTCTCTTTTTTTGAAGGAGACAGGTTGATGTCTGATACACAGAGAGTGGATTTCTCTTGACAAAATTGTCTTATTATTGTTTATATTTTTTCACAAGGAGGGAATTTTATTGTTCAATATTTGTTTCTTGTCTGTTTCTAGCAGCAGAGATTGAGTGTTCCTGAAAGGCTAGGCTCATTCATCTTAGAAATTACAAATAGTAAATCCGTATAATAGTGTTTCTGTCACGTTTATCATGTAACAACCAGTTTCTCAAGTAGACATGGCATTGGAACTGGTATTTCTTCACATTTTTAAATGTATAATCTTTATAATTATGGTATCATTGACCAAAAATATTTAGTAACTAAAATTTTAAAAATTCATTGTGAATATTATTGGAGGTTCATCTGCATGCATATATGAAAGAAACCAATACTGTATCGTGATGAAAAATTAAGAATAATGCTTGTTAGAATAAGTTAACATGCTTGGTCATTTTTCATTCTCTTGAGCAGTGTACTTTCCTTTGCCAATAATTTTCACTCAATACGAGGATTTACTGTTCAGGTACCTTACTTTACCAGTATGAATCACAACCATTCTCTATAAATGATAAGGAATGAGTGTGATATATTAAAAGTTAGGGCATTGGCCTATCTTCTCTCTTTCTAGAACTTCACACTGCCTGAGATGCTTTTAGATACAGAAAGCATCTCACAAACCTCAGAGAATACTAAGAGAGCAATAAACATGTTCTATGGATAGGCATTAGTTCCTTGGATAAGGTGTGTCATGTAGGCTGTGAGTTTCCCCCAAATGCTATCTAACGTAGATTGGATGGTCTTAATGTTGAAAACTCCATCCAAAGAGCATTATCAAGTTTATTCAGTTACGAAATACTTTTTGCTTCTTTCAGCACTGCCACACATTCACCTTCTCCAAGACTAAATTTTCTCTCTTTGACATAGATTCTACTTAAAAGGAATTACAAATTTGTTTCCTCAATACTTTTAAATTGTTTAAGATGACATTATTTTAAAAATAATTTCCAATTCTTGCTTCTGAGGCGAATAATGTGTTACTGAACAAGCTTCTAAAAGAAACATTTCTCCACACTGTGAGTCCCTGTTAGTTCACAATAACCATACCTCTGGCGTGGTGAGACAAGGCCTGAGAAAGTCCAGAAGAGGCGATTAACCTTGAAGAACCTTCCAGCTACTCCAGTCAGCAAATTACCTTTATGACTTCATGACCCTTAGTACATGTTTCTGTTACTTATAAATATCCTTCACAGTTCAAAGTCCATCGAAGTATCTTTGACCATTTAGCTGTGAGCTACAAGAAAATTGTAGCAAAGCATGTAACATTTCTGAGAAATAGCTTTTTTTATTCTTATTTGACACTACATTCTCTATTGAAAGAATGACAAAATTATTAAAGAAATAAAATCTAATATTTGGAAAAATTTAATTTTCTAGCTAATGAATCTAAGGAATTTATTAGGGATATAACTAGGTAATAATGGACATCTTTTCTACAGATCCTAGAAGAGCAGAGCATTAGAAAAAAGCATGAAGAATATTTTAAAATCATATCAGACATGATGTGAAGGGGAAATTTCTTAGTCAACTTAACAGTAGAATAAACACATCTTGGAACCATCAATGCTTTGATGCTCATGATCCCACCTTGCATTATGGTTGGCATATGGCAATAATGAATGAATGAATAATTCTCTCTGGGGAAAACTATAAAGGAAGAGTAAATCAGTTACAGAAAAACACAAATATGTTACCACTCGGGTTGTAACAACCTGTGAAAAATAATGAATGCAAGTGAAATAATTAGTGAGGTTCTGTAAGTCAAAGATAGTTTCCTGGGTAAAGATCAACAGCAGGTGGACATGGTAGTAAGTGTTTGTCATCCCGTTACTCAGAGACTGAGATTGGAGGATCATGAGTTCAAGGCCAGCCTGGGTTGGAAATACCATGAAAAATGTAAATGCAAAGAATTAGGCTTTTACCGATTAATCGTAGCAATCAAAACCAGATCTAGTTAAGAAAATAAAAAGAGTGGCTAAAATATAGGGGTTTGTGGAATCAACTGAAAGCTAATTAATTTTTGGATGGCGAAGAAACCAGGACCATTCAAGAGACCAAAATCCAAGATCCGCAATAGAAAATACTGGGTCTGAAAAGAGCTGTGTGGGGAAGTGGCAAAACAGAAGATGATGGTGATGACTTGGATGAAGGCCATTTTAGTGGACTGTATAAATACTTGATTGCAGAAGACTGAAGAAAGAATAACTTTTATTTTGTGGGTCATGGGACTTGAACTCTGGGCCTGGGCATTGTTCTTAAGCTTTTCAGTTCAAGGCTAGCACTCTACCAATTGAGCCACAGAACCACTTCTGGTTTTCTGGTGGTTAACTGGAGATGAGTCTCATGGACTTCAGTGCCCCAAGCTGGCTTTAAACTGAGATCCTCAGATCTTAGCCTCCTGAATGTCTAGGATTACAGGTGTGAGCCACCAGCACCTGGTTTAGAAAGCTAATCTTTAGAAAGAACTGTTTGTGAAATGGCATTACTAGAAGACATGAGGTCATTGAATGGCAATGGACCCAAACAGTCTGGAAAGCTCTTCCCATCCTCCATGTTTCAACTCCATGTCACTTCTGGTCACATTCTCTATTGTTCTATTTTCTTACAAACTTATCCCTGTCCCTAATGACCCACTGTATGTGTTTGAATGAAACTCCTGAAAGCAACCTCTCTTTACCTCATTTATTCTGCTGTAAGACCAGCATCCAGAAAAATGCCTCACACCTACTGTCTTGATAATGATAAAAGAAATTAACAGTTAACGGTCCTGTTCATGAATTAAAATCTTTGCATTTCATCTTTATGTTTCCCAAGGAAACACATTAGGATCAAGGAGATAGAAAAATTTCTCTAGATAAATATCCTTCACATAGATAAATATCCTTCTCTATGAAAGCAGGCTGGAAGCATGGCAATAATTAGATCCACTGTGTCAAGAAATCGAGAAGATGAGGACAAACATCAGTGTTAAGTGAACTAGCTAATTCTTAAGGAGAACAGAAGGAAAGTCTTTGTAATCTGTTACAAGATGTCAAGGCTCCTTCGCTCATGGACTGATCAGTGACTGGCTGTGGAATGTTACTTTGGTTTCTCCATCATCTACCCCCTCTCCTCTTATCCTTCACTCTATCTAACATCAGTACAGTCCACCCATTCATCAGCTCTAGGAAAGGTAGCCATTTTTTTCTCCACAAGATGGGACCTCTGTAAGAGGTACTCTGGTTGATGCTTCTGTTTGCTTTGCATTTCTTTTTCTCCTTGCTTAAGGTCTGAGAAATTAGAAGAGCTCTTGGAGATTCTTAGGCCTGCTTCATTATATTTTCCCCCCAATGGAGCAATTATGATGACTAGAATGATAACCTTGACCGAATAATCAGCTCCGTGAGGACTGATCACTCAATATTGATTTTGTTCCACACCCAGTGCACAGTGGTAAATATTTTAAAAATAAAAATACATAAAGCCAAAATGAATGGATAAGAAAAGCAAGCTGCAAAGACTTCCTGCAAAGAGGGCAGCTTTCTGCCTTCTCCTCAGTATCACCACTTCAATGTAAATCTATTTTCTGTTCTGTCTTGCATTTCCTCCTTGCTGTTTTATTTTTCTCCTACTTTCCTTTCTGGTCCTATTAATAGTCATCAGAATTTGATGAGCCATCCCACTAAGCATTAGAGTGGAGTGTATAAAATACATATCTTCAGTCTCTTCTTCCTTGCTCTATGCACATATGTGACTGCACATTCTAGGAGAATATAAATTTTTGACAGGCATTAGATAAGATATGGTAGTCTATAGGAGCCATAAGGCACTTATGAATTTTTTAGCTAAAAATGATGTTAATAGCAGCAGTGTCAATAATTTACATAAGTTTTTATTTTTAAATAGCATCTCTTTGGCTTTAGGGTTTTCTAAAAGTGTAATTCAGGGCTGGGAAGATGGCTTAGTGGTAGAGTACTTGCCTAGCATGCATGAAGCCCTAGGTTCGATTTCTCATTACCACATACACAGAAAAATCCAGAAGTAAAGCTGTGGCTCAGCTGATAGAGTAGCTAATCTTGGACAAAAGAAGCTCAGGGACAGTCCCCAGGCCATGAGTTCAAACCCCAGGACTGGCAAAAAATGACTTCAACTTTAAAAACTAAAATTATTTGTAGAATTTCTTTAATTGTAAAAGTTAATAAGCTTAGTCAGCCTGTTCAGTCTTGAATTCAGTAGATCACTTTGTCTTCAATAAGTCTGAAGATTTCTTAGCCATCTCTTGCTGGAATCCTTTCCACACAGCATTCCTTTGAGAAAGAGAGAATGGAAAAGTCCCTTTGTTTTTCAAGGACTTTTAAAGGTCTGTTTTTGTATCAGCTTCTCTTTTTGATCAGTGAGATATACAAGAAGATTAATAACCATTATAAATAATTAGTGCCTACAGTTCCTTTCAGCAGCTACCATTGACATGACCTTCCTTCCACAAAACATTATGAACCCTCGACTTTGAGGACATCTGCACATTCTCCTAAAATGCACTAAAGAACAATTCATTTCTGTGGGGTTTTAAAGAATAACATTGGCTAAGGAAAGAGATCACAATATTAGATCTGGAAGGATTCACAAACACAATCCAGTTCTTCTAAAACTAGGAAACCTATCAAGATGCCATGTACTCAGAAACTGATCTGTTGAATTGAAACTTCATTGTACTGTTTGGAGATAGGGAAAAAAAGAAATTGAATCATTATAGCAGGATGTGAAGTGGTTTTAGGCTCATTTCCATTCATAGATGCTGAGAGAATGTGGCTGGTGACTTTGGACAAATAACAGGGGAGACAAAGCAGTGGCTGGGGATGAATGATGACAGAAAGCCGGACAGCAGCTAGCCAGGGACAAGATAAGTTGCCTCTTCAATCCTATGTCAGGAAAGTAGTGGAATCAGAACATGGCTCAGTGGGGTCTTCTGTCTGGAGTGAGTAGGCCCACTGAAATCAACCATCAGAAGAGGCCTGCAGTGAGGTCACTGCTTATCTATAATCCAGTGAGTCTCTGTGCTTCCCACTCACAGCACGATGAGTGATCCTTAGTACTGGATCTAGCTGGGCATCCACATGCTTCGGTTTGAGCACAGCCTGTTGTTTCTCTTCTACTTTCAACAGGATTTCCAGAAATGATGACTATGTGATGATTCTTCATCTGTCTGGATCTGATTTTTGAGAGAAGTTTTGAGGGATTCTTGTGGCTTTCTAAACTGATGGTTTTGCTCTGGGAGGTTAACTGTTTTTCCCATGTCCGTTGTGGTTGCCTAGGAACAAGACGCAGCAGAGCAGGAGCAGTGATTCTAAAACTCTAGGGAATGGGCTTGCTTGGTGTGTATGCCATTGACAGGCGATCCCACCGGGCCTGGCCTGAGATGGGAACATGTTATAGCAAGAAATGTGTAACCCCAGACTCAGAAACACCAGAGAGAAGCAGGTAAGTCCCCAGCTCTTCCTGGCTCAAAATAATTCAAGGGAATGTCTACATGGAGTAGCCTTCATTCAATACTTCAAAGATAACCCTCCTTCAAAGCTGGGGGAGAAACATCAAACAGACCTTTTCCCTTTCCTGCACAGTGACCTTTTTCTTTGGACAAGGCTGTCTTTCCAGATCATAGAGCAAGGCCTGACACATCAGTAGTTTTCAATAAACAGTTTTGCTGAATAACAAAATTTCCATTGTGTGCATCACTCAACATTATACACACATACCTACCTCAGCCACTTCATTAGTATGACGACAGGAAGGTGGAGGGAACACTTTCTTTTTTTTCTCTTTCCTTTTTGCTAGTCCTGCGGCTTAAACTAAGGGCCTGAGCACTGTCCTTGTACCTTCTCAAGGCTAGCGCTCTACCACTTGAGCCACTACCAGCCTTTTCTGTGTTTGTGATACCAAGGAATCAAACCTGAATCTTCATGCATGCTAGGTAGGCTACCACCAGGCTACACTCCTGGCCCTGGAGCTCTTTTTCAAAGTCACTGGAATAAAATGTCACCCTTATCTCTCACTCACCAGGACATATGAGCACACAGACTCAGACACACACACACACACACACACACACACACACACACACAGAGGTGGGGGTAGGAAGGGAGAAGGAGAGAGAGAGAGCTAGGTCACTCATCCCTGAGCTCCCCACACACAAACTAAAACAAATACTACTATAAGTATGTAAGTATATAACTCACTTCAACAATCAATAATCAATCACTGGAAAATTTGTTTTGGGGCACAATTTGTTTCTCTTTCAATGTGGAAATATGTTCCATTTAGAGTCTTCTTGGAAAGCTTGAATGTGAGATTGCTGAGCCCCATTTGGGAAGATGCTGTCTCCTGGAGAGTGGCATCCTGGCTGAGGGTTCACTGCTAGTATTGTCCTACTTGCTCAACTTAGAAAAAAAAAAGTGTTTTCCTTGTGTGACTGCATGGTTTGTGAGTGATGTAAGAAATTCATGTATCTCATAAGATTTTTCTGTAAACAGTTGTTCCTGTGTGCAAAGGAATCCATGTCCCTAAAATAACAAACAAGTTTAGAAAGGTTCTGTTGTTGTAATTGTTGTCTATTGAAATAGATTTAGCATTCATTTTCTTTTAATTTCCCTTCAAAAAACACTTAGAGACAGGTCAAGATGTTCCAGCCAATTAGAGAGGTAAACATAATGTTTCCCAGTGAGGGGAAAATGCCCTTCAATGAACAACTTGAAACGAGTGATCTGGGGCACAACCCAATAAGGATGCCAGGGGAAACGCAGGAGGCCATTGCTCATTGCTGAATATTGCTCCTGTCTTGTGTCCTGAGAGATGGAGCCTCCTGTTCTGCCCAGGGAAAGAGCAGGGTGCCAGAGACAGGAGAAGACTCATTTTATCCCTGCTGATCCTCAGCTGGGCTCAGCTCAGCTTTGTCAGTGGACATGACCAGGAACTGCTTTAGTGTAACCTTTGGCCTGCCCTTCTCTTCACGGTTTCCTTTTCTTCTCATGCCCTCAACCCAGAGCTTCTCTTCAGATCACATCCTCAAAAGTAGCTAGCTGTTGTCTAAGAAGAAGGTTAAGCTACAGGTGCAATTAAACAGGAGGAGGGGGAATTCCCAGGAAACCCTCTGTTGTACCACAAGAATTGGGTGCTGAATAGCTTTCTTTCCTAACTTATTTTATTTTTAAACTAGTTTAAATTAGAATATATTAGTTATATGAGGGGAGTTTATTGAGATGTTTATTATATGCAGTTTCTCCTGTTACTTTTCTATTTTTCATATATTTTTATTGTAATTAATAGAAGGGTTACATGATATTCGCCAGATAGATGGTGCATTATTTCCCATACATTGATACCCTTTCACATGTCTTGGTCCCCATTTCCCTCCCCCCCACCCCCACCCCGCATCTTGTTTTCCCCTCTTCCCTATCCAATTTCAAATAGCCAAATACAAATATATCTGATATATCAGGTAACAAAGTGAGACACTGTAACAATATGAGATAACCAAGGGACAGCAAAAGAGATGAGAGATAACATAGTACCTTAAGAACAACAATCATTCATTATATGGCTTATGTTTCTATATCCTAGAGATCCTTTCATTTATCGTCCTACTATAGGGTCTTTTGTATCAAGGTTTTCCTCTATTGCAAATCTCTGCTAGGAGAGCCCAAGGTTTCTGCTGATTATGACAAATGAGGGGAAAAAATTGAGCCTAAGTTCCTTTGAGTCTGGCTTACTTCACTTAATATGATCTTTTCTAAGTCTTTCCATTTCTAAAAAATGGAGCAACGACATTCTTTCTGACAGCAGCATAGAATTCCATTGTGTACAAATACCACATCTTGTTGATCCACTCATCAACTGAGGGACATCTAGGTTGGTTCCATATCTTTGCTATGGTAAATAGTGCTGCAATGAACATTGTTGTGCTGGTGGATTTAGTATGTCCTTGTTTTTGGATGATTGGGTAAATGCCAAGTAGTGGAATTGCTGGGTCATGGGGGAGCTCTATGTTTAGTCTTTTGAGGAACTGCCATACTGCTTTCCATAGTGGTTGAACGAGTTTGTACTCCCACCAACAGTGTAGTAGTGATTCCTCCTGGTCACATCCCCTCCAGCATCTGTTGTTATTAGTTTTCTTGATCCTGGCCATTCTAACTGGAGTGAGGTGGAATCTTAGCGTTGTTTTGATTTGCATTTCTTTTATGACCAGAGATGTGGAGCATTTCTTCATGTGTCTATAGGCCATTTTTGTTTCTTCTTCAGAGAAGACTCTCTTTAAGTCTTTGGTCCATCTTTTAATGGGATGGTTGTTACTTTGGAGATTAGTTTTGGAGAGATTCAATTTTTTGAGCTGTTGATATATTTTAGATATGAGGCCTTTGTCTGTTGTATGGTTGGTGAAGATCTTCTCCCACTCTGTAGGCTTCCTAATTAATTCGCTAGCTATGTCCTTTGCCATACAAAAGCTCTGCAGTTTAATGCAGTCCCACTTATCCAGCCTTTCTCTGATTTGTTGTGATTCTTGGTCCTTATTAAGAAAGTTTCGACCTGTGCCAAGGAGGCCTAGTGTATCTCCTATTCCTTCTTGTAAAGTTTTCAGAGTGTCGGCTTTTAACTCCAGGTCTTAGATCCATTTGGAGTTAATACTACTGTAGGGTGACAAAGAAGGATCCAACTTTAGTTTTCTGCAGGTGCTTAACCAGTTCTGCCAGCACCACTTGTGGAAGAGGCTATCTTTCTTCCATTCTATTTTTTTGCCTCCCTTGTCAAAGATTAGGTGGCCATAGGTCTGTGGTTTAATATCTGGGTCTTCAGTTCTATTTCATTGGTCGTCAGGCCTGTTCTTGTGCCAGTATCAAGCTCTTTTGATAATTATAGCTCCGGAATAGAGTCTACAGTTTGGTATTGAAATTCCTCCTGTGCTGTTCTTTCTGCTAAGAAGTGTTTTTGCTATACTGGGTCTTTTATTATTCCATATGAAATTTTGGATTGCCTCTTCTATTTCTTTAAAGAATGACATTGGGATATTGATGGGTATTGCGTTGAATTTGTAGATAGCCCTTGGCAAGATTGTCATTTTCACGATGTTGATTCTTCCAATCCAGGAGCATGGGAGGTTTTTCCATTTCCATAGGTCTGCTTTAATTTCCTTTTTCAGGGTTTTAAAGTTTACATCAAAAAGGTCCTTTACATTCTTAGTTAAGGTAATTCCTAGGTACTTTATTTTCTTTGAGGCTATTGCAAAAGGATTTGCTTTCCTGATTGTTGCCTCATTCCTCTCACTGTTGGCGTAGAGGAAGGCAGTTGATTTTTGAGGGTTAATTTTTTTTTTATTGTGTCATTTGCAGGGAAATGGACGAACCTAGACCAAATCAGGTGAAGTGAGGTAAGCCAAGCTTAGACAGACAGAACAGCGCATGTGTCCTTGCAAAAGCAGGAGCGAAAACAAAACCACCTGGGGGCAGGATACATTCTACAGGCCTCCAGGCATGCACACATGGTGGAGGCTCTCAGGGGAGGAAGCCAGAGGCACGGGGTCTACACGCCTCTTTGAGGGTTAATTTTATACCCTGCTACACTTCCAAAGTTTTGAATCAGCTCAAGAAACTTGGGAGTACAGTCTATAGGATTCTTTAAATACAGGATCATGTCATCTGCAAAGAGGGAAAGTTTTACTTCCTCTTTCCCTATTTGGATCCCCTTTATGCTTGCTTCTTGCCTTTATTGCACTGGCTAGGAATTCTAATACTGTGTTAAAGAGTAGTGGAGAGAGTGGGCATCCTTGTCTCATTCCTGATTTTAGAGGAAATGGCTTTAGCTGTTCGCTGTTAAGTATAATACTAGCAGTGGGTTTGTCATACACAGCCTTTATTATATTGAGGAATGTTCCATGGATTCCTAGTTTCTCCAGTGCTTTTAACATAAAGGGGTGTTGGATCTTGTCAAATGCCTTTTCTGCATCTATTGAGACAATCATGTGATTTTTGTCCCTGCTCCTGTTGATGTGTTGAAGTATATTAATTGATTTGCGTATGTTGAACCAGCTTTGCCTCCCTGTGATGAAACCTGTTTGATCATAGTGTATAATTTTTTTGATAAGTTGTTGTAGACGGTTGGCCAGTATTTTGTTGAGAAGATTTGCATCAATGTTCATCAAAGAAATAGGTCTATAGTTCTCTTTCTTTGATGAATCTCTGTCTGGTTTGGGGATGATGATTATACAGGCTTCATAGAATGAGTTTGGTAAAGAACCTTCATTTTCAATTTTGTTGAAGAGCTTGAGGAGTAATGGTGTGAGCTCTGCTTTGAAGACCTTATAGAATTCAGCTGTGAATCCATCTGGCCCTGGGCTTTTCTTAGGTGGGAGGTCTCTTATTGCCATTTCTATTTCAGTGCTTGAAATAGGCCTGTTTAGTTGGGTTAGTTCTTCTTGGTTCAGTGTGGGTATGTTAATATTGGCTAGGAATTCGTCCATTTCTTCTAGATTCTCAAATTTGTTGACGTAAAGGTTTGAGAAGTATTCCCCCATGATACTCTGTATCTTGGTAATTTCTGTCGTGATATTACCATTTTTGTCTGTGATTTTGTTTATTTCGGTATGCTCTCTTCTTTTTTTGGTTAGATTTGCTAAGGGTTTGTCAATTTTGTTAATTCTTTCAAAGAACCAAATCCTTGTTTTGTTGATTCTTTCTATAGTTTTTTTGGATTCCAGTTCATTCAATTCTGTTTTGATTTTAATAATTTGCTTTCTTCTAGTGGATTAGAGTTGGTTTGTTGCTCTTTTTCCAGGAGCTTAAGGTGACACATTAAATTGTTGGTTTGCAATTTTTCCAATTTGTTATTATAGGCACTCAGAGCTATAAATTTTCCTCTGAGTACTGCCTTTGCCATGTCCCAAAGGAGCTGGTATTTTGTGTGCTCCTTTTTGTTAAATTTCATAAACTGTTGGATTTCTGTTCTGATCTCTTGGAGGACCTATTGGTGATTCAACAATCTCTATGAGTTACAGGGTTTTCGTTGGTGGAGTTGTGTGTTCAGTTCCAATTTGATGCCCTTATGGTCTGAGAGAGTGCAGGGAATAATTTCAGTGTTTCTGAATCTGTCCAGGTTTGTTTTATGCCCTAAAATGTGGTCTATTTTGGAAAATGTTCCATGTGCTGCTGAGAAAAATGTATATTGTGTTGTTGCTGGGTGGAATAATCTGCAGATATCTGTTAGATCTAGTTGGTCTATATAGTTGTTCAATTCTAAGCTTTCTCTGTTGAGTTTTTGCCTTGTTGATCTGTCCAAAGGTGAGAGTGGTGTGTTAAAGTCACCAACAATCACTGTGTTTCGATCTATGTATGGTTTCAGTGAAAGTAAAGTTTGCTTGATGAAGTTCGGAGCTCCGGGATTCAGTGTGTAGATATTTAGGATGGTTATGTCCTCCTGGAGGAAAGATCCCTTTAGTAGTATGTAGTAACTTTCTTTGTCTTTTCTCACTAATTTTAGTTTGAAATCTATTTTATCTGATATGAGGATGGCAACTCCAGCCTGTTTATGGGGGCCATTAGCTTGATAGAGTTTATTCCAACCTCTCATTTTCAAAAGGTGTTTGTTTTTTTGGGTAAGATGTGTCTCTTGAAGACAGCAGAACGATGGATCCTGTTTTTTGATCCAACTAGATAATCAATGCCATTTAATTGGAGAGTTAAGTCCATTGATATTGAGAGTCAGGATTGAGAAATGTTTATTAGTTCCTGACATTTTTACAAGCTTTCATTAGGGCCTGTGTCTTGATAGTTTTTGTGGTACTTAGATGTTATGAGTTTTAGGTGCCATGTCTTTCTCTGTATTACATTTGTGTTGGTTTTCCATGTGCAGAACATCTTTGAGAATTTTCTGTAGTGTTGGTTTTGTTGCTACATAATGTTGAAGCTTTTCCTTGGAATAGAATGTTCTTATTTTTCCCTCAGTTATGAATGAGAGCTTAGCTGGGTACAGTATTCTTGGCTGGTAGTTATTTGACTTAAGGGCATGGTATATATCGTTCCAATCTCTGCTGAGAAATCTGGGGTTATTCTGATTGGTTTGCCTTTATAGATGATTGTTCTCTTCTCCCCGACTGCTTTTAGGATCCTTTCTTTGGTCTCTATTGATCCAGTTCGGATTATAATGTGGTGGTGGGATGTCCTTTTCTGGTCAGGTCTGTTTGGGGTTCTAAAAGCTTCTTGTATCTGGATGGGCCTGCCCTTCTGGATATTTGGGAAGTTCTCTGAGATGATTCCCTGAAGTATATTTCCAATACCCTTGACCTCTTTCTCTAGACCCTCCTCAATACCAATTAACCTTAAATTAGGCTTCCTAATTGTATCTTGGACCTCCTGTAGTGCTTTCTCATATTTCCTAGATTTGAATTGACTCATTTTCTGTTCTTTTTCTATAACAACTAAATTATCTTCAACCCCGGAAATTCTCTCTTCTGCACTGTCTAACCTGCTATCAAAGCTATCTACTTTATTCTTCCCTTGCTTCTCATTGCTCATATTTGATGCCTTGCATCTCTTGTTTTATGTTATGTATGGATTTCTTTAGCTCCTTGATTTCCATTTGAGTGGTTAGCTCAGCAGCTTTATTCTCTTTGGACATTTGTTGGAATTCAGTCACCTTTTTGTTTGTGGAATCTATGAATTCATCCATTTTTCTTTGAAAAACCTTTGTTATGGCCTCCTTTATGGCTTCCCCTTTTTCACATATCACCTTTTTTATGGTTTCCTCTTGTTTACCTGTGGCTTCCTCCCTTATCTCTTTCTTTATGTTTTTCACATTTTTCATTAATGATGTTTATCAATTGCATTTGTATAGCACTTGGAAGGCTCTCCTCTAGATTTGCCACTGACTGCTCCATTGCCTGTTTATGTTGGGTGGGAGATGCTAGTCCTTGATTTGACATTTTTCTTGAGTTTCTTGTTCTGCCCATTTGAGGATGGGAGCAAAATTAATACTAAACAAGATTATAATTTTTCAGATATAACCAACCTAGACCTTTTTAGTTGACTGACAATAGGTATTAGCTCTTTTAGATTGGTAATAACACTCTCTCTTTCTTTTTGTACACTTACATACAAATCTAATACAATCACAAATGACCAATTTTTGACCAAAATAATAAGCCCCTCAATCCAATCTCTATTGTATTTAAGTCCCTCTGGACCTAGAGTATCATTGAACACCTAAATACAAAGCATTGCTCAAGAACCATCAAATGTATATCCATGCATTATAAGAGTTGAAGGATGAACAGAGGACCAGAGATAGAAAAATAATATGAAAGAGGACAAGGGAGGTAGGAAAAGAATAATACAGGAGTGTAAGAATGTTATAGTAAAGAAGAAAGTGTATCATGTAAGGATAACTGACCTAAGGTGATAGACAGGTAGAGTATTTGTGTAGAAAGTTTAGATGAACATAGATAAAACTTATCAAATAAGAAGAGTAAAAAGAAGACTATATAGAGAAAAGAGAGAGGTTGATATAGGAGATTTCAATGATACCAATTTAAGAAAGAAAAGAAAAAAAAGAATAAAAGAAACACAACATCAACAAAATAAAACAGAACACACACACACACACACACACACACACACACACACACACACACACACACACACACCACACACAAAACGAAAACAAAACCAAAACCAAAACCAAAACCAAAAAAAAAGAAAAAAGATGGGGGGAGATTCCTCACTGTTTGAGTTCTTACCCAAGAGATACTAGGGTTGAGAACCCGGAGTTTAAAAAGCAGGTGACTGTATCAATATGGATATCGTTTTTGTTCAAACTATACCCAGAGCTGTCACTGTGTTTCTAGGAATGACCACAATGACAGCAGGATTGCGGGAAAAGAGAGGAGAAAAAAAGAAAAAAAAAAGGAATGAATCATAACATTAGAAAAAAGGTATAGGTTAAATGTCAAAGAGAAAAATAAGAACATTTAAAAAATACAAATGAAATGGGGTAAAAAAAAGATAAAAAAGGAATATTCAGGTTTGTTTTTTTTGGGGGGGGAGAGGTTAGGAAACTTGTGTCTCCAGTAAATTTGGGATCTAAACACTTCACAAAGTCTTTCTCTCTTGTGATTTGGCTTTGTGGTTTTTCGGATGAGATTGCTTGTTTGGGAAAACAAAGCTGAAAGATCCTCGGGAGGCTTTGTTTACCAGGTCTGCAGGCGGCGCAGGGGGATGGACTTCAGCAGCACTGGGGCCAGATTTCTGGCCAAGGGATCTCTGGGAAATCCTTTGCCAGTTAGGCGGCGCTGTCACCAACACCTCTCAGGCTCCAATTGATTTGGCCTGGGTCATTGCCAGCAGTCAAGATGGCGCTGCTCTCAGCTGATGGGGGAGGAGCCCCCTCACAATGCTGTTCCCAGAGCAGAAGTGGAAACTTCTCGGATGTACTCACAAAATGCTGGATTCTCCGGTTCCATGAAGCTGGCAGGTCTGTGTCGGCTCTGGGCTCGCGCAGGCTCTATGTGGCTCTGTCTGCAGCCGGCGGGTCTGCGCTGCTGTAGAGACAGCGCTGCCTCTGCTCTGATTCAGAAGAGCCTTTGTCTCCCGGCCGCTCCTCGGTGGAGCTGCACGCTCTCTTTTTTTCCTTTTTTTCCTCTCTGCCTGAGTTCTCTGTGGTCCTAAAGCCTACTTAGGATCAATTTCTGATAGAGAACTGTCTCCTGCACTGCCAGTACATGAATCTTGGCAGGAGCTCAGTATGTCTCACCCTGAACCTCCGCCATCTTCCTCAGAACCTGTTACTTTTCTTATAAGTACCGCACGCTAACCGATTGAGCCACTGGAGCTCCATCCTGTTACTCTTCTTTAAGTCCCTCCTCTCTTTCTTTTTCCCTTTCTTTCTTTCTTTCTTTCTTTCCTTTTTTCTTTCTTCCTTCCTTTCTTTCTCTTTCTTTTTGTCTTTCTTTCCGTCTTTCTCTCCCTCCCTCCCTCTGTCCCTTTTTCCTTCCTTCCTTCCTTCCTTATTTCCTTCCCTCCTTTCTTTCTTACTTTCTTTTCTTTTGTTTGCCAGTCCTGGGGCTTGAACTCCTGGGCACTGTCCCTGAGAAACTTTTGCTCGAGGCTAGCACTCTACCCCTTGAACTACAGCACCATTTCTGGCCTTTTCTGTGAATGTTGTATTGAAGAATCAAACCCAGGGCTTCATGCATGCTAGGCAAGCACTCTATCTCTAAGCAACACTCCCAAATCAGGCCCCTCCTCTTTCTTAAAATGATTTGAACAGGCTTTATTTTTTATTTTTATATATGAAATACTTCAACCATATTTGCTGGTATTTGCTTCCTCTCCCACTGATATCTGCCTATTCAAGCAAATTCAAATAATTCATTTGTAATAACTCATTGATTACTATTCTATAATAAGCATAGAGGAAAAAGCAAAGTTATAATTTTAAAAAGTTATCATTCAAAAGGCAAGGCTTTTCATTGTTATTCTTGTAAAACACCAAGAAAACAAAGCCATTATAAAGCTTCTATGTCTTATTATTTCAACTCTCCAGTAGAAATTTAAAGCTTTCCTGTCTTCAGGAAACCTGCAGTAAAAAAACACTGAAATGAAAACAGATTTCTTAAATGCATTTGTTAATTCTCATTTGTGTGATCTCAAGGCTTGTAGGGTTTATAAAGCTTTTCTTAATTATTGTACAACATGCCTTTGGTGTGTATGATGAGTTTCCATGGTAACTCTGAGGCCTTGACTCATGACCTTTAAATATTATTGTCAGACAGCCAAAACTCCTTCATTTTTAAAGTTTTGTCTGGGGCTTTATTCAAGAGGCTGGCTTCAAAGAATACTTTCTGTGGTGTATTTGCGGCAATCTGAATATGCATTTGAGAATGTTACAATTATAACTAGCTGCATGTTTCTTTCTGGCTTCATACATTATTTGGTCAGCAAAAGATAAAGTATCCTGGTTGCCCATGGCTCATTCCTGAAATCTTAGCTAATCAAGATGTCGAGATCTGAGGACCCTAAGGATGAAGATGTGAAGCCATGCAGAGCAGAAGTTTATGAAACTCTTATCTCCCACTAACCAGCCAGATGCCTGGAAGTGAAGCTATAGCTCAAGTGGTAGAATTCCAATTTTTTGTCAAAATTCTCAAGGACATTGCCCAGGCCCTGAATTTTAGCCCCAGTACTGCCACCAAAAATACTATGGTCTTTATTTTCCATAAAGGTTCCAGTGACAAGTGCAAAGACACAGGTAAACAATTATAAATATTATCAACTATCTACAAGAGATAAATCATTCAAAATCTGCTTACAGAGGCAAATAAGAATTTTGACTGGAAGGGTCAAGGAGGCTGCAGAAAGAAGTCAAATTATGTGAGTGAAGAAAAGACAAGACCGAGAAACACAGGGAGCATGGGTGCTCTAGGCAGAGAAATGATACACTCTGGAATTATTAGATAATAGGATTATGAAGACCTATCACTTTTGTGAGGTACACTGATGACTAAAGACAAAATGAGAGGAAATGTGGGAGGAAGCAGTTTATTAAGGTCCTTCAAGCCAATTTGTTGGCTTATTCAACAATTACAATTACCAAAAGTTTATTTCTCAGTTCATGGTACAGAGCTGTTGCCCAATAGTAAGTAGCAAAGTGCTGGATTTTCCTTATTTACCTATGAGGCAAGAAAAGCAATTGTATTCTGTAGAACCCCTTTTTCCTTCCTCCAAGTTAAAATTTAATAACGACGGTTCAGTAGTCACTGATAACTGTGTAAACATTTTAAGTGATATCAACCTTTTTGGAAATAATTTAAAGTGACATGCATGCACAGCAATATGAGAATAAAACTGTGATTCTTACTTAGGCAGGGGACAGAAAATCAAAGTGGGTTGAAAAGTTCAAGTCAGGAATCCTGGAATTTGCTAAGGCTATGAAGGTTATTAAGTCCCTCATCCAGGCATTGATTCATTGAGCAAGAATTGACCATCCAGCCTGTCTTTCAGATGCTGAGATTTGGGGTTAGGAGTGTAGTTCACTGGTAAGAGACTTTGCTTAACATGAAGAAGGCCCTAGGTATGATCACTAATCGAGAAAAGTAAAAGAAGATGCCAAGAGTAGAATAACAGAGGGACAACACCCCACACATGCGAGGAGTTTACCTTGGAAGAGAAAATAATGTAAGGTGATGAGGTGAGGGGTTCAATTTTAAATGAGATGCATGGGGTGGTGTGGGGGTGAGGTGGGAGTTGTCCAACCAAGAAAGTAACATTTCTGAAAGACAGGAGGAATAAGCCAAACAGCAAGATATGGAGAAGGTTCCTACAGCCTTGGCCTGCTCTGGCAGTCCAGGGAAGAAAGTATTTGGAAGAGGCAATGATATGCAAAGGCTGCTAAGTAGGATGACTTGTGACAAGTGACCATGGAGCTAACAGCATGGAGCTCTGTGTATCTGCCAAACGTTTCTGGGGAATGACACTAGTGAGGATCCAGTGGAACTGATGATTCATGTGCAAGGATGATGAGAAAATAGTTTTGCCACCAAGAGGGTTAGAGTGACTAAATTAAAACTAAAAGGGGGAGCAAGAGAGCTCAAGCGGCAATAAAAAGCATGTTTCTAAATCATTGACTTGAGGAAAGAGAAAAGGGGGAGGGGAGAGAGAGAAGAAGAAGGAAAAGGAAGTGAGGAAGGGAGAGGGGGAGAAGGGAAAGAGAGGGAGGACAGACAAAGGGGAGAATCAGGAAGGAGGGAGAAGGTGAGTCAAGGGTGACTATATTTTCTTTTCTTTTTGTTATAAGTTGAAATAAGATTTTGCAGGATTTTTTTTAAGGACAGATTGTACTGTTCAGACTGCTTATTCTCAGGAGAGCTTTTAAAGTCTTTTTTATCTTCTACAAGTAAAGTTTACATTCCATTACTTTTATTTCCTTTTGATATGTCCAGAAACTGACAGTTGGAGGAAATACTTCAGATTTTATCTTCCATGTTAGTGTGTAAGGTTTTGTTCTATATGAAGTATATGTGTGTTTATGTGCCTGTTGGAAATTTTTTTTAAAAAACTTGGAATTCTAAATCTTTGCTTTATTTCAGCCTTGTGTCGGTGTCTGCAAGCACACATTCAGATACACAAGCAAACGCCAAAATATCGGTAAGAAAGACACTTTGTATGGCTTCTTTCTTTTTTTTGTCAGTCCTAGGGTTTGAACTCAGGGCCTGAGCACTGTCCATGGGCTTTCTCAAGGCTAGAGCTCTATCACTTAAGCCACAGAACCACTTCCAGCTTTTTCTTTATAGGTGGTACTAAGGAATAGAATCTGGGTTTTCATTCATCCTAGGCAAGCACTCTTCCACTAGGCCAAACTCCCAGCCCATGGCTTTTATCTATAGTAAAAAAAAAAAGAGTAGCCCTGTCCTTTCATTGAATTAGAAATATCCTTTGTATGATTTATTTCTATAATAAAAGAAGAAGTAAAATGAACCTGTTCTTCAATTGAATTAGTATGGCAGATTTTCTTGATAGAGGGTAGTTTTCACAACTTGTAAACATTTAAAGACAAAACGTGAGGGTGGGGAGAGGGAAAGTGGGAGAAAAACATAGGAAAGGGTAACAACGTTTAATAAGTAATGTACTTACTATATTACAAATATAACTGTAACCCCTCTAAACATCACCCTGACAATAAAATAAAATAAAGGCAAATCTTGAAAAATGGATTTACGAGAGGAGAGTGAGATAAAGAGGAATGGAGGTCAGATATACCAGCGGGCACAGGTGCACTGAGGCATGGGCTCCCATTTTAAATGCTGTTCTCTGTGTTCAACAAAGTTGCAGATAACCTGGACTGCTCTTAAGTATTTGTTTGTGGAGGGGAAGTCTGGAATCCTGGCATGCAGATGTGCTTTAAACCCAGGACAGTACTTTATTTAGTTGCATTTATTTAGACTTGCATTTAATACATGGTCTAGTCCAGCAATACGTGGCTTCATTTTTCAATTCAACTACTGACACACCTAGCTCTGATGGTCAAGGTCACATCTTTGATGTCCCCAAGTAGCCCATTGGGTTTCTCCTCAGGTCTTCCATTTAACCTAGGGGCATATCAGGAGGCATTGAAACTGGGATACAGACACATGGGGGGTTGAGATAGTTGTTCTCTGCTTTACATAATTTTGAGAACTTCCGTTTTCATTTTCATTTTTCAATTTTCTAAAAGAAGTATCTTTAAAGCATTTCAACAAAGGGCTTCAATTAGGTATGTCAGTTTATGAGTAAAAAGTATCTTCATCAATGTCACTGGGCCATCATTCTCCCTCCCCTCTCAGCCCCAGCACCTCTCCACTCAACGTGGTTCCATGTTCACACACGTACATTAAATATGAGGACTGTATTCTCCATCCTTTCTCTCTCAATTTGTCCTTCTCCTCGTGACACCCATTCCAAGAATTCTTCTAAAGCACAACTTACCTGCATTTCCCTCAAACAGACTGAGCATTCTTCCTTGTACTTTCAGTTAAGTTCTAGGACCCTCTATGACTCCATCCAGAAACATTTCTGAAGCAGAATATTTCAGCTGTAAAGGATGGGTGGTATAATATTTTTGTAAAAAGATCACTGGTCTGGGATTTAAAAGACTCCAAGCTGTGTGACAATAGATAAGTTCGTTAAACACTGAATTTTTTTCTATAGACTAAGAATAATAATTTAGCTCAAGTAAGATGTTTAGGCTAGGTGCTGGCTTCAAAGCCAGCTAGGCAAGCACTCTACCACTAGGCCAAACTCCCGGTCCATGGCTTATTTCTATAATAAAGAATGAACTTGACCTGTAATTGAATTAGATATATACTTTGTATGATTTAGTTCTATAACAAAAAAGCAAGAAAATGGACCTGTCCTTCAATTGGATTAATATGGCAGATTTTCTTGAAAATCCACGAGGGTAGAAAGGTCTGAGACTCATCTCTAACCAACAAAAAACACCAAGTAAAGGTGTAGCTCAGGAGAGTCCTTGAACTCAAGGCCCAGTACTAGTTCAGGGGAAAAAATGTTTAAGATGTTAAACGATTGGTCAAATATGTATATATGTATACATGTATATATATATGTATGTGTATGTATGTGTCTGTATATATGCACATGTGAACATACTCACATGCATGCATGCATGCATGCATGCATGCATACATACATACATACATACATACATACATACATACATAGGCACACATGGTGTAAGGAACAGATGCACTCCTGTAAGGAGTATAGGCCCAAGGACATGGACAGCATTCAAATGGTTTCCTAGTGTGCCAGAGGACTTTGCTCTTTGACCTGTTTCTTACGGAATTGGTAGCACTGGTCTACCACTCCTATACCACCCTAGTGCCCTGGATCATGGGGCCAGAAAGAAATGATTTCCTGGTGATATGCATGCATGGGAGAACCTCATATTAGCACAATTCATGTCTTCATACTACTCGTAAGTCTATATTTACATGACAACATGTAACAACACACCAGTCTCATGCACTCCATATAGTAAACCCTAGCTCTTGTATTTTAGTTCATACATTTTTTATGCTTACTGTTCTCTTTTCCATATATTTTTATTGTAATTAGTAGAAGGGTTACATTATATTCACCAGATAGATGGTGCATTACTTCACAAACATTGATACCCTTTCTCATGTCTTGGTCCCCATTTCCCTCCTCCCACCCCCATCCCTCATCTTGTTTTCCCCCCTTCCCTATCTGATTTCAAATAACCAAATGTGCATATATACAATATATCAGATAATAAGGTGAAATACTGTAGCAATATGAGATAACCAAGGGACAGCAAAAGAGATGAGAGATAACATAGTACATTAAAGACAATAATCACTCGTTATATGGCTTTTGTTTCTATATCCCGGAGGTCCTTTCATTTAGTGTCTTTCTATATGGCCTTATGTATCTAGGTTTTGTTCTATTGTAAATCTCTGCTAGGAGAGCCCAAGGTTTCTACTGATTATGACAAATGCGGGAAACCATTGAGCCTATGTTCCTTTGAGTCTGGCTTACTTCACTTAATATGATTTTTTTCTAATCTCTGTTCTTTGAAATGGTTCATTTAACCAGGACCTAGATAAATTGGACATGGCTCCTAAATCCATAATACTTTTCAGAGTTTTGTAAATCAACAAAAAGCCAAATTAGGTTCATAGAATGATTTTAATTAAACTTTGTTTTCTAACTGTAGTGATAACTCAAATACACTGCTTTTTTTAGGTTGGAAACGAAAACCTAATAATGAATTTAAAGCTTATTTAAGGCAATGAGTTTTATTGAATTTTGATTTTAAAATTAATTGTCCCAAGTAAGAGTAGCTCTTCCCTATATCTTGTAAAAATGGCTTTTCTGTTTGACAGGAATCTTGGAGTCTGAAAAATGGGATACTTAAGAGCATCAGATTGTTTGCTGTCCTTTCCTCTAAAGATCCTTATCCACTTGTATCCTAGAGGTATCTAACCTGAAAAAGACAAAGTACCAATTACCTCACTTCAGACTTTTGCCTGTGGCTCCCAATTAGCTTCCTAGAGCTCACAATCTTTTCTTTCTAATTTACAACTGGCAGGGCTAGAACCCTGGTGCCTGAAGCAATTCTGCTTTTTTTTTCCCTTGTAGTCTCTCTACATTCCAAAAGAACCATATTTTTTAGGAGAAAGTTAGGATTAGAGACCTTCAAATCCTAGCAAATCCATGCTAGGACTATCTCTGGCTCTCAACCACACTGGTCCCTTTAAGATATGAATTCCAGACTTACAGTGCAGCAGAGCCAATTCTTCTGGATACTAGTGAAACAGTCTTCAGTTGCCTCTTTAAATCATGACAATGAATTTTGGTAGAGATGATTGAAAGGAAGGAAGAAAGTCAGTCTTGACCATCCAAGCAGATTTAAACACACCCTAACTTTGTCAGACTGTACTGGAAACCTCATTCTTTATTGTTCTTCAAGTACTGTTCTCAGAATATTGCAGTAACTTTTGGACTGCCCTGAATAATAATGCCTTTTTAACATCCTTGTGACAAAATTTCAGCTATCCAAATGGCTCTCCTTCAGTATAATTTGAAATAAAAAAGGCAGAGAGCTAGGTGTGTCCCACCTAAACCTTATTGTTGGACACTGCCTCCAGAATTAAATGATTACACTGATACTTATTATTATTACGATGACCACTTTAGTGGTAGAGAAATAAGAGACTTGGAGTGGCTCAACAAGCTTCTAGATGTGAGTGTCCAGAGGATGTATTCACTAGATAATAAAACATTATCAGGTAATCTGATGAGAATTAGATGCACTTCTCAGATTCAAGATTTATCTTACCCTTACTTTCTTGGGCCTGTTGGAGAATTAGAATGTTACTTAAATTGTTAACTTTGCTCCATTTAAAAATCTCCTGGCAGCAAACAGCTAGTGCACATAAGGGTCTCATTTTAAATTGCTTAGGAAATCAAATTTCCATTGCATAGGGGCTTGGCCTGAACAAGAACAAAATGATCTTCTTGAATTCTCCTTGAGAACCTAGGAAATGGAAATGAGCACTGTAAACTCAAATTCCATTGGTTATGAGGAGTGACACACCCCAAAGTAAGAATTTATATGAACTTGTTTGTGCTAGAATGTATATTATGCAAAGTGAATTGTTATGAAACTCATAACCTACTGTTGGTTTCAAATTGTTATGTAGTGATAATTTTACAAGTGAATCATTATTTAAGTGCCTAGGTATGAAATAACTTACTATGGGTTTTTCCCCCTCCCCTTGACTTGTAAGGTCAGATTCTTAACATGCTATAAAGAAAGTCAACTCTACAAAATGACCTTCAAGATTCTAAAAGAATTTGCATTTTATAAGTTGGGCAAAGTAAGCCATGACTTACATTGTATCAAATCCTTTTAAATTCTGCTCTTCCTTTATTACTTGATATAATGTGCCATTATGTTTTCAGGAAACATATATCTGCCTTTTACAATTTAAAGCCTTTCTGATATTTACAGTTGTAGATCCCTTCATTTTAATTTGCATTTCCTTCAAGTAACAAAAATAATGTGCAAGAGTTTTTTTGTGCTTGCTTTCTTTATTTTTGTCATCTTTCTATTATTTGGAACTCATATATTTTATATGCATTTACCTTGTGTTGTTATTATTTGGTATTGAGACTTCTTTCAAAAAAAAAACATATTTTGAGGCAGATGCCAGTGGCTCGTGTCTGTAATCCTAGCTACCCAGGAGGTTGAGATCTGAGGATCGTGGTTCAGAGCTTGCCTGGGAAAACAAATCCAAGAGATTCTTAACCCCAGTTAAACACAGAAAAAGCCAGAAATGAAGCTAGGGCTCAAAAGTTAGTGTATCGGTCTTCAGTGAAAAAGCTAAAGGACAGTGCACAGGCCCTGAATTTAAGCCCCAGTACTCACACACACACTGGAAAAAAATGTGTGTGTGTGTGTGCGTGCGCGCACGTGTGTGTGTGTGTGTATTATGTAACTTTTTGATTCATGTTACAGGTATTTTCTTCAGTCTATACTTGCTTTATTCTTGTAGAAATATTTTTAGAATAGTAGAAGTTTTAATTTTGATAAAATCTCACTATCCATTTATTACTTTCATGGCTCCCATTTCTGGCATCTCATCTAAGAAATCTTTGCACCAGGTCACAGGTATTTTCTCCCAAGTTTCCATGTAGAACTATCAGAATTGTTGATTTTTCTGCTTGGATTTATGATCCAGTTTGAGCTAATCTGAATCAGGACAGAGTCTGTCTTCAGGAATTCGCTCTTCTTCTTCACTACATCATCATGCTTGGCTGATGGGTGGCTACGGGATATGAGACCTGGTCTCCTGCCTCTGAGTGGGTACCATTTTGAAGCACAGCTCCTGGTAATCCTCAGAAAGGGCTGAAGCCTCTGCCTTCCTGCCTTCTTCCTTTTATAGGTCCTGTCTCCAATAAGACTGTGCAGCCAAATCTCTCTTTCCAAGTCTGTTTCCTGAAACCCTAGCAATATAAACATGAAATCAAAATAGATCATAACTGAAGGAAGAAAGTTTTGTGAATGGAAATTCAGCCATGTGGCTAGCACAGGGGGACAAAAAAAATGAGAATATAAATAGAAACGCTCACTGTAACTCGCCACAACCCTTTGGAGAAATAGTTGGGGTTTTTTTTCCTTCCCTTCTCCCCGCTGCCCCCATTCTTTAATTTTTGGTGCTGGTCTAGGGCTTCAACTCAGTGACTGTGTCCTGTGTCTGAGTTGGTTTTTTTGTTTTATTTGTTTTTTTTTTGTTTTTTGTGTTTTTTTGCTCAAATTTAACACTCTGCCACTTGAGCCACAGCTCCACTTCTGTTTTTGTTTTTTTGTTTTGTTTTGTTTTTTGTCATTGTTTTTGGTGGAGATAAGAGTCTCACACTTTCCTAATATGGCTTTGAACCATGGTACTCAGATTTCAATCTCCTGAGTAGCTAGGATTACAGATATAGAGTATTTCTTAATATAAAGATTCTAATGAGGACTTACTAGCAATTTTTTTCCTACCTCAGTTCTGGAGTTTGAACTTTGGCCCTGGAAACTGTCCCTGAGCTCCTTCTGCTCAAGGCTACCATTCTACCACTTGAGCTACAGCTCTACTTCTGGCTTTTTCTGTGATTAATTTGATGCAAGAGTCTTCATTGCATCAGGAGTCTTCACTTACTGCCTGGCTGGCTTCAAACCACAAACCACAATTCTTAAATCTCAGCCTCCCGAGTAGCTAAGATTACAGGCATAAGCCACTTACCAAGCCATGGTCATGTGTAATCTCATTTATAAACAAAAAAAAGCTCCCCCTACAAAGAAACAATATCTACAATTATATATATATATATTTATAATTATCTAGAAATTCCTACAAGAGGAAGAAGGGAGTGATTGTTTTCTCTCCAGATCTTGGAAAGAGAAGTACTACTTGGAGTTTGTAGCTATTCATCAGCAGCTATTTTCCTGCTGTGATCTTCCATGGAAGGGGTTGGTCCATTCATAATCTGTCCTCTTCCACTTCTGCCCCTAAACAAATATCGCAAACCTTATCTGTCTTCATTCGTGCTGCCTAAATTCTTTATGATTCCAACTTTTACAGAGATTTTAGGGGAAGCAGTACAGAGGGAGGTAACAGGTATAATACCTTTGTAATTGGTAAGAAATGTCCCTCCCTTAGTTTACTACAATAAAGAGTTCAATTGATTTCAGTTTTCTTTGGTTATTGTGAAGATGTTAAAACTGATCAGTTACAAATGACTAATGGTTCAATATTTTATCTGAGTGATTTATTTCTCATCCACAGAATTCACCCCAGGCATTAACTAGCAAAGGGAATGGGAGGAGAGCACAAAGGACCTCAGATAGATGCTTAGATGTTTCTCTTCTAGGTGTGCAGCTTTGCCCCTGACCAGCCAGGCCATAGAACTTAAGGGCCAGGTGTGCAGATACCACACTCCCCCACCCCCAGGTACCATGGCCTCTCTCCTTCCGCTTTACTGGTTCAAGAAATCACTATGCCCAAATCAACTTCAAGGGAAGTAAGGTCCTGTCATGTGTATAGGAGACGTTTCAGAAATGTTTTGATGGATAGAATGGTACAACAGTACAAAACCAGATTAAAAATAAGGTGTTTGTTTAGCCAGGCACGTGCCTCACGCCTGGAATCCTCGCTATTCAGGAGGCTGAGATCTGAGGATCACAGTTTGAAGCCAGACCTCACAGGAAAGTGTGAGACTTCTCTGGAATAAACTACTCAGAAAACGCCAGAAATGGCTCTGTGGCTCAGTGGGTAGAGTGCTAACCTTGTAAGAGATTGAGAGACATTGCCTAGTCCCTGAATCCAATCCTCACTACCAGCACAAATGAAATGATATAAAATAATACATTGAACTTAACAAAAGAAATCGTGTAAGGATCTTTTTAATACAGAAATGCATCAGCTTCAAAAGTTCTTGTTTTCCTAATAAGTTCTAGTTAACTTGAAATCAGAAGCCATGAAAAATGCAGACCATTTAAATGAGGTTGGCAAAAGAACTGGGAAACAATCAAGCAATCAAGCATGACGACCTACGCTAATTTTAAATTCTGTGATAGAGTAAGCATATAAGAGACAAAGGGCCTCTCTTCACACAAATGTGTTCTTTGATTATAAATGTCAACAAGCAAAGATATTTAGAAAACATGTGTCTCTGGAACAGATTGTTTACAGGTGGAATGTTTTTCAAAATTCCTTTGAAAAGCATCAGGGTACAAAGGAACTGAAGAATTTGAGTGCTTGTGAAATTGTTTCATCAGATTCCCATGATGTTTTACTCTACTTAGTTCCTTCAGGTGCCAAAAAGGGTCCAAGTAATTGGCAGTATTTGGGGAAAGCATACTAATTGGTGCAGCAGAGACTGATACATTTATTTTCCGGGAGAGTGGACAGGCTGAGAAGGCTGTGAGTATAAGAGGAGGAAACTAAAATGTGTCACGAGGAAAGAAGTCAAGCATGTACCTTTTAGAGATAGCAAGTTACTCTTTGTGGATAGTTTTGGTAAAACACACACACACACACACACACACACACACACACACAAAACACAAAACAAAACAAAACAACTTATGTCACATGTGTAACTTGTTCACTTTTCGAAACCTGAAGATTCAGAGCCTACCAAGACAGCTGGGCACAGTGGTTCACACAGTGGCTACTCAAGAAGCTGAGATCTGAGGATCACAGTTAAAGCCAGCCTGGGCACTAAAGAATGAGAGATTCTTGTCTCCAATTAATCACTAAAAAACCAAAAGTGGCACTGTGGCTCAAGGAGTAAGACGGTAACTTTGAGCGGAAGAACCCAAGGACAGTGCCAGGCCCAGAGTTCAAGCCCCACACCCAGAAAAAAATTTTTTAAAAAATATTTACAAAGATTTATAAGTTTACTTTTTCTTTAGTAGTACTGGGGATTAAAATCAGGGCCTCTTTCTTGGTAGGCAATATTGTGCCATGTGATTCAAGGTCTCCTTTTAAAATAGGATTTCACACTAACTTTAGCCAGCTAGCTTTGGACCAAAATCCTGCTACCTTCACTTTTTAAATAGGTGGAATTAGAGATATATGGAATTAATGGATTTATTTTTGGCTTCTGGACTGTAGCTCTAGTTTTTACATATAAAATGTTCTTGATAAATATTTGATCAATTCTCATATGTGTGTTATTGAATAGCAGAGCACTTTGTGTTTTAAGCTATGAGATACTTTTATACTAAACATGATTTGAAAAAGTGGAAAGGATTGTCCTATTTTGCTTGCCTCACATGACTCAGAGTGCTATAAATTTTAGAATTCCTGCTTTCCCTAGGGACTGTTATTGTTGAAATCTTCCTACAGATAGAAATATTTATGTCTCAGAAGACAATGTTTTGAATCCTGGTCTCTGTTTCTGTTTCTGTCTTTGTCTCTGTCTCTGTCTCTGTCTCTGTCTGTCTCTCTCTCTGTCTGTCTCTCTCTGTCTCTGTCTCTCTGTCTGTTTCTCTGTCTCTCTCTGTCTCTCCCTCCCTCCCTCCCTCTCTCTCTGTCTCTCTCTCTGTCTCTCCCTCCCTCCCTCCCTCTCTCTCTTTCTCTCTCTCTCTGTCTCTCTCTGTCTCTCTCTCTCTCTCTCTCTGTGTCTCTCTCTGTCTCTGTCTCTCTGTGTCTCTGTCTCTGTCTCTGTCTCTCTCTCTCTCTCTCTGTCTCACTCAGATAGGAGTGGATGGGAGAGGGATTGGGCTTGCTTTGTGTGATTATTCAGCTGCTGATCCACTACCTAAGCCATTCGTTTAGCCTGGGATTTTGCTGGTTATTTTGGAGTTGAGATCTGAAGATTTTTCTGCCCTAGCTGCCTTCAAATCTAGATCTTCCAGATTTTATCCTCCTGAGTAGCTGAGATTACAAACATGAGGCACAGTCTTTTATTTTTTTTGGATCCAACAACCTTGTTTTCTTTTTCTTTTCTTTGTTCATATACTTTTCATTGTAATTAATAGAAGGGTTACATTATATTCACCAGATAGAAGGTGAGGCACAGTCTTTTGATTTACTTCTCTGTGGTATATAGCAACAGTTGGCCTCCAAATGTTTTCCATATTCTTTTCTTCCAAAAAGTCACCCATAATAAAGTTTTACATGACCGATAATCATGCAATTCTGTCACTCAAGATGTTTAAATGAGCATGGCTGGTTTCTCGTTTAAAACAAGCAACCAAACAAAAAAAGTCACCTGTCCAGTACCTACAAAGTAACTTTCAAATGATTCTTAGACCTAGTGGACTAGGACAATAGTCATCACTTATCACTTGAATCAAGTAAATTCTTCTCATTTTTTCAAGTCATTTTCTAAATAATTTACAAAAGAATAGAGTCAGAGCAAAATAACCCTCATTGGTTACGAATCTTCATTGGAATAAAATTTGAACATAGCAAATCTGTTTTGTTGGTGATGGCAGGTATTAGTTTTGAACTTGGGGCCCTGGTGCTGTCCCTGAGCTCTTAATGTAACTGTAATCCCTCTGTAAATCACCTTTACAATAAAAATTAGATTTAAAAAAATGCTGTCTTCTATTTTACATTGTCCTTTTATTTTTATTTTTTGCTGTTCCTGGGGCTTAAACTCAGAGCTTGGGCACTGTCCTTGAGCTTTCTCAAGGCTAGAGCTCTACCACTTGAGCCACAGCACCATTTCTGGCTTTTTCTATGTATGTGGTACCAAGGAATCAAACCTGGGTCTTCCTGCATGCTAGGCAAGCATTCTACCACTAGGTCAAACTGCCAGCCTGTTTTGTTTTTAATTAGTGCACACTTGTGACATGAGGAAGTTTTATTGTGATATTTTCATACATGCACACATTATGATTTGCATCTTCTTAAAAAATGCTTAGATACCTTTGGGTACAGTAAGAAACTGAAGGATGGTTATTTTTTCATTGTTTTTCCTTTCAGGCTTTTCTACTTTTGGGGGAAGGGTAGTGCTGGTACTGGGTCTTGAATTTAGGTCCTGGGCACTGTCCTTTAGCTTTTAAGCTGAAGGCTGACACTTTACCACAACCTCCTTTTTTTCTTGCTTCCTCTTTCTCATACCCTACATTCAATCTATAAATGATTTCTCTTAGCTATTTCTTTTTTTCTTTTGTTTTCCATATATTTTTATTGTAATTAGTAGAAGGGTTACGTTATATTCACCAGATAGAAGGTGCATTACTTTCTCCTGGCTATTTCTTTAAAAGTTACCCAGAATCCAATTACTTCTTTCTTTTAAGGTATTTTATTTTGACTTTCTGGTAGTTAAATGGAGATTAAAGTTTCATAGATTTTCCTACAAGGACTGGCTTCAAACCAAAATCCATAATAAATAGGATTACAGGTATGAGCCACTTGTACCTAGACATCATTTTCTTCTTTTATTTGTTTTAGTCTTTAATTTTCAAGTGACGGTGGATTAATATCAATTCAAAATAATTCCTAGAATAACTAAATATCAAAACAAACATCCATTTTCGGAATTGTACAGCATACTTTAGATTTATAAAAAGATGCCAGTGAACAGACAGATAATGGAAAGATAGAGTACATTCTATTCTGTCTTTACAAGTACATAGATGTAACCTGTGTTTTCTCTATGACTCCTAAGGAAGGATAAGAATAATGAAGTACCAACTTTTATGCTATATAATTGCTCAATAAAGAAGCAACTTTATAGTTGGTTTAATGAATTCGCATGCCATAAACTTGTATTACTTAAAAGGTACCTGGCTGATTATGAAGACTAAAAAAGCACATTGGTATCAGGAGTGGTATTAGTCCACAGGATATCTTTAAGCCTTTGCCAGAAGGCAGCAGCTACTTTCAGGGTAAATATTGGATTCTTCACATGTAAGAGGAACTCCAAGTGTGAAGCCGGATGAACTAGGGAAAATGAGGAATAGTCATCTTACAGCAAATATTCCTTCATATACTTCCTTAGGATTTTCTTTTCTTTCTTTCTTTTTTCTTTTTCTTTTTTTTTTGCTAGTCCTGGGCTTGAGCTTAGGGCCTGAGCACTGAGCACTTTCTCATGGCTAGAACCTTACCACACGAGCCACAGCACCATCTCTGGCTTTTTCTATGTATGTGGTACTGAGGAATCAAACCGGAGTCTTTGTGCATGCTAGGCAAACACTCTACCACTAGGCCAAACTCCCGGCCCCTACTTCCCTTAAGATTAAGGGAGTAAAGTCATTTTAGGGGAAATGAAACAGGATGACTTAAGGAGACTGAGGCCTGGTGAAGGCAACTCAGAAACATAGTGTTTAGAAACACAGAAGTGTCATTTTTTTCTTCAAAGAAAGACAAGAGGATCTATTCCTTTCTGAGGGATGCATTTCTCATTTTTTTCTGCAAAAAAAAATCTCATGAGAATCTTTTCCTATGACCCTAGTCCCTCCATCTCCTTGCCTTTATTCAGTCTCCTCTATAGAGAGTTTGTTTAGCAAAATTCTCTGCAATCTTTGTTACAGGTTGTATTCTTAAATTCTACAATAAGGAATAACCAGGAAAGGTACAGTTGCAGTCATGAGGCTTGAACTCAGGAGCTGAGCACTGTCCTTGATCTTTCTCAAGGTTAGAGCTCTACCACTTGAGCCACAACACCACTTCCAGCTTTTTTCTGTGTATGTGGTACCGAAGAATCAAACTCTGGCCTTGGTGCATGCTAGGCAAGCACTCTACCACTAGGCCAAACTCCCGGCCCATGATGCCTAATTTTTAAGAGTTTCTGGTCCTTGTAATCAACTCCCAGGGTCTCTGAGGTGGTGAGCTCTCCAAAGCTACACCACAGAAGCATACAGACTACAGATTCAAAAGATGATTATTATGATTACTAAGTGTAATGTTTCTGTTGATCCTGTACTATCTGTCCTAAGCAAGAATTTTCCTGCATTATTGCACTGCATCATCAAAGCAGTCCTGGAAGTTATTTTCTTCCTTCTTATAAATGGGAAAATGGAGGCACCAATAATTAAATTACTTATTCAAAGTCACACAAGCAACAAGTGATAATCACTCCAATGATTTCACATCAGCCAGATTCACATGTGAAATCAACAGAAGTAGTTCTTTCTAGTATGAAGGACCAAGTGGATAGTTAAAAAATAGAAGGTATTTCAGAGCTTCTTGAGGGAAGTTGCAGTGTCTGGTTTTCAGGAGTCTGGAGATGCACTGAGCAGAAACCCTACAACACTGTTCAGTTCTTTGAGTCTGAGTTCTGCCTCCACCTCTATGTTCAGCCTCTAAAACCAGGATGGTCCTGTACCAGATTCCATCCTACCCGCTACTATGTTTTCCTTGTCCTTCTCATCCATATTGGAGTTCCTTCGGTTGCTGTCTGATTGGCAGAGCCTAATTCACTCACCCTCTTCTTGGCTAGGAAAGATGCTTGAGCGGCTCTGGTAACTCCCACTTGTAATCCTAGCTAATAAGGGAGGCTACCATCTGAGGATCATCATTGAAAGCCAGTCCCTGCAGAAAAGTCCACGGGACTCTTAGCTCTAACCAGTAGAATGCTGGAAGTAGATCTGTGGCTAACGTGGCAGATGCCAGCCTTGAGTAATAAAATAAAAGGACAGGTGCTGAGTTCAAGCTGCACCTGGGGGGGAAAGGGGTTCCTGGTTTCTCCCTTGAGCCCTAGCATTAATAAGATGGGGAACTCCCCAAAGAAGGAGAAACATAGGGCAGCCAAAGAAGCATGGCCAATGGGCCCTGGCACAGGTCAGATGAATTAGATGAGATGGTATAATTTCACAGAAGCTTCCGTTGGCCGTGCTGTGCCATCCTCTCTGGTGTCCTGGCCATGCCAAACTGCCAGACCTAAGAAGTGAAAATTTACAGCAAGGTGTGCTCTCCTCACATCCTCTGCGTTTGCTTATCATATTGGAATGTGCTGTGGAAATTGCTGCTGAGCTTTATCTGATACCAAAGGATGCATAACACAATTCTCCTTCAGATACTGGTAAAAAAAGGTCAGTCTGTATAAATGCCAAGATGGGAGGGGGAAAGAAAGAGTAGGGTTTCTTAAACACATCAAGTTCAACTAAGGATTCCTTTGATAGATACTGATGAGCACATGGTCACTGGAGTGTGAAAGTGCTCATCATTGCATTCAAACTGTGGGGCTTTTAGAATTTTTTACTTAGGTTTTAAAGGCCAATAGTTTAAATAAATGACCTTTCTTTCTGAACACCATCAACAATAAGACATTTGCTGCTGATTATTTACAGTTTAACAATGATTTATTTAACAAAGTTCATTTTGAAACCCCATAATACAATTCTATCAGCTCATTTAGGAGCCAACCCCAAATCTATCCCTCCTACAGCCATTTGTATTTCCTAAAACACTGGATAGGGGAATGGATTGTTAGTCAATATATCCAAGTATTCAAGTAATCTAAACCCATGAATGGTGTAAAAATAATAATCCTGCCCCCAAATATCTTAACTAAGAAAATGGGAAAAGTACTTAAAATATCTATGTTCCACTTACTTGAATTGTTTTAAGAAATGATATTTTGATAAGTTTTAAAAAACAAATATTTTTAGCCAAATTACCTCTTTTCTTTTTTCGTTTGTTGTTTTCAATCCTCTTTCTATTTTTACCAACCAACTAATGGTTTGGTTGGCTTTAAAATAGATTATTCTTTTCTTCATTTCAAGATGCATATTTATTTCATCTATATGTGTGTTACAGTAAGGTTTTAGTTTGGGTTTTGTTTTGTTTGCCATTACTAAGCCTTGAACTCAAGGCCTTGCACTTTCCCTTGCTTTTATCTGCTTAAGGCTGGCACTCTACCACTTGAGCCACAGCTCTACTTCCAGGATTTTCCTGATTAGCTGGAGATAAGAGTTCCACAGACCTTTCTGTCCCTGCTGACCTCAAACCATGATCTTCATTCAGATCTTATCCTACTGAGTAGCTAGAATTATAGGTTTGAGACACCAGCATCCAACTACAGTATGTTTTTTGAAAATGTTTTAGCTTGAGTTGTGATAAAATACATATTATACCTACCACTTGGGCTTTTCAGTTATACAGTTCAGCAGGGTTAAATATGGTTACATTGTTAGGCTTTCCTGAACATTTTTATCCTTCAAAACTGAAACCTTATATCCATCTAACAACTCTCTGTTGTGCCCTCTCCTTTATTACTATGATTTTTAAAAGAAACACAAATATCTTCTGCTAGCAAGATTACCTTACTTTGTCTTCTTCCCCCTTTTTAAAAAAATATGAAGAAAGATATTTTCAGGGAAAATGATTACTTTATGGGGAAAAGGTGGGTTAACACTAATTTCTGTGGAGTTTCACTTTCTCAAACTAGGCTTCCTTGAAACGATATGTCATACTCTCCAGAGAAAGGAAAGAATTTCTTTGACTTTGGAAATTTTCCTACATAAACTTACAATGGAGACATGAATTAGAGATTCATGAGATGTTACATTCTACTTCAGAATAAATAAAGGTAGCTTGGATATAAGGTTTCAGAAATTCATAATTTGGGATCAACATACATGCAAAAGTGTGCATGTGGGTACCATCTGTGAACTTCATGTGTGCTTGTCATCAAGTCTTCTACTGATTTGGGATGCTCATAAATCCAAATGGAAGAAGGCTCTCTGAGGTTCCAGAAAAAAATCCTGTAAGAGATAGAACACAGTAAGAACTCAAATTCAGGTCCCTTTGCATGGAGACCTCCTTAATTGTAATGTAATATGAGAAAGATGCGTATTGTATATAATATGAATTATTTGCAATGTATGTTTACAATATTGTAGACAATGTATCTTCTTTCTCAGGGCACTTTCTGAGAACCTTTAAAGCAACATGGGTCAGGGCACAGTTGAAGAATTTGGAAATAGATTAGGTCTCCCTCATACTTCTCAACACATCACAACCAGAATCCAAGAGCACAAAGCAATATGAGTACACATGAAAATGTTTTAACCTGTGTGTGTGTGTGTGTGTGTGTGTGTGTGTGTGTGTGTGTGTGTGTGTGTGTGAATGCTGGGGTTTCAACTCAAAGCCTAGTTATTGTCCCTTAGCTTTTTTCACTCAAAGCTGGTACTCTACTACTTGAGCTATAGCTCTGTTTCCAGTCAGTATTTTGGTGATTAAATGTAACAAAGAGTCTCACCCAGTTTCCTGCCTGGGTGGAGCCCTCAACTCTCAACCTCCTGAGTAGTTAGAACTACAGGCATCTTTCTCAGTCAACGTTTAATATTATTTAAAATTTTTAAATGTTCAAAATTAAACACGTCCACTTCTGGAGTGCTCACACCCGTGGCTGGATTCTTCACCGCAGCCCTTTGTAGATTCTCCAGTGAGACTACACTGGCCTCTCGGCACCCATCTTTTCAGAGATGCATCCACACTTGTAGGTGTTGCCTGCAATCCTCTGTTCGTGCTACACCACCCCCATCTGTGTACAGAGTCCCTCCGTTCAGCTCTCCCAGGCTCTCCTTTGAACAGCCATCTGTTTCCTTTGGAAAACAAGTTCCTTCTACAGACACTGAACCACTGAGGCCTGGGCGAGGGAGGCGGGGCTCTGACATCACACAGCTGCTAGGAATCCAGACAGTACTCTGAATGTGGCTCTCCAGGTGACAAACCAACCCAGTGCTCTCTGTGCACCTGCCCCTCTCACAGCCGTCATGCGGATAGGCCTTTCTAACCACAACCTCTCAATGTGGCTTGTTCACATTTCTAACTCAAACCTCTTCTTGGATGGCTATGAAAGAAACCTCCCCCACCCCCAAGAACGGTTTCCACTTTTGTCCGTAAAGACTAAATACTAAAAAGCACAAGGGTGCTGAAATTCCCATGATGCCTTGGATTCTGATCACTAAAGCTCATGGAGAGACATGACATAAGGTGCCTGCCATCACGGGGCTTGAGGAGTCAAGTCTTGTGTCTGAATGGAAGCATAATCAGGCTGCAGGAGGGTAACAAGTATAGATCCACGGGCGCCTGGCAAGCAGGGGCAAATAGGAACGCACAGTCTTTGTGAACAGAGGGCAAATGGTAAGTTCAGCCATTGCAAACAGTGTTGCATGCTTTATTTGTAGGAACTTCACACGCCTCTGAGGGAAGGCTGCAGAAAGTACACAAGCATGATAGCAAATGGAGATCTTTCTGAGACTTTTAGTTCTTCAAAAGTGACCTGTGGGACTGGACGCCTGACTCGGCTGGTAGAGTGCCAGCCAATGAGCAAAAGTGTCAGCTACCAAGTTAGGGTACTGGTCTCTGACACATGCAAAAAAAAAAAAGAGTAATTTGTCACATGCTCTTCTACAAAGGTGGAATTTGTTGTGTCCACATGTTTGCTTAGCAATCTGGCTTCTAAATAAATACCACGTATACATATAGATACATATAGGTTGATACGTGAGTTGAGATGATGTAGTTATTAACATATCAATATGTAATAGAACACTTCAGCTGTTGAAGCAGTTACCTGTATTACTTGACTGATGATTATTTAGTTTTTACAAGGACCCTTCCATCAGCTGACCTCCTGGCCTTGATCTTGCATTCTGCAGGCCCCTGGCAGGCAGAACTTTGCCAAGGCTGTAATCCCTGCCATTGTCCCAGGCCCCACACACAGAAAGTATGGTTCAATGAAGCCACTGTTCTAGACTTTCAGCATGGAGGACTTGCCTTTCTGGTGCAATCACCTGTCTTGGCTGCTGAGCCTCTGATCAATCAACAGTTACATTTTGGACTCCTGTAAAATGCTCCTAGAAGTCCTGCCTGGCCATTCTAGATGTGGTTCATCAAATTGGACCTTGTACCAGTTCCCAAGGACAGGGGAAGTTTGGGTGGCTGAGCTAGAAGAGCAAGATCATCTTAGGAAAGCAAAATAAAGATGCAAGAATGAGGAACGCAGTATGAAGACGACACTGCAATAGCTTAGAGAAATCAAGAAAAACAAGCATGGAAAAAAGTATATTTTCCTCTGATTTTCTAAGTGAGAAATGTCTATAACTACAAGGAAATCTATTCTTAACAATATAAGTTTGTTTCATTCAGAACTCCATAATAGACAAAAAATTGGATATGTAGAAATCCATGTGCATGTTGAGTCTTCAGGCAATATATTTATATATATATTATTTATTTATAATCAATAGATGGATAGATTCAGACCTATCGATATAGCTATAGATATTTCTATTTCTGGTATAATGTGCTTTTATCATGTTCATTCCCCCTCTCTAGCCTTGTTTTTTTTTTTGCCAGTCCTGGGCTTGAGCTCAGGGCCTGAGCACTGTCCTTGAACTTTCTCAAGGCTAGAGCTCTACCACTTGAGCCTCAGCACCACTTCCGGCTTTTTTCTATATGTGGTACTGAGGAATCGAACCCGGGTCTTCATGCATGCTAGGCAAGCACTTTAACCACTAGGCCAAACTCCCAGCCCACTTTCATGCACTTTTATCTCTCAAGATTCCACATATAAATGAGAATATTCCATACTTGTCAACGTGACTGGCTTTTTAATCAATGAGTTAAAATTTCACTCTTAGAGCAGATCAGGCTGGAAAATTCAGAGTCAGGGTTGACTCTGAACTTAAAACACTTTTAGCTCAACCTCCTGAGTGCTAGGATTACAGACATGTGGCGTGGCACCACACAGTATCTACTCTTGTAACTACTAAAATCATTCTAGGAAGGAGAGAGCCATTGGTTCATGCTGCCCCTAGTATCATCATTTCAGACACAGGATCTTAACCCTGATGGAAAAGTTTTGTGAGGTTTTCTATCAAACCAGAAAAATCAGCATTTTCTAAGACCATATCAAATAAATGTAAGACGTTATGAGCTGGGAACGTCACTACAAAACAAAGTAAGCTATAGGATAGGGAAGCCCATTCATTAGCCTCCAGACAGCCACAGTTTCCATCCTTCTAGCAATCAAGTCCATTAGAAGACCACAGAGGAACGATCTAGGATGTTTAGTAGTGGATGCTGACCTGGATGCTCAAGACTGGCCAGACAGAATGGGGATGAAGAACATGATGCTGACGATGGATGCTTTCCTCAGCACTGCCTAATAGTAAACTTTTGAGGGTGTCTCAGCAGCTGGATGTCACAGGACTTGGCTTAGAGACAGGTTGGTTAGGAGTCTTAGCAGCATAAATTGGCTTCATCCAGTGGAAGCTCACTTTCTTTAGAGGCCAGCAGCAAGGACCCAAGGCTCAGCCTATACCATAATTAAAAGAATTGAGTGAAGGTTTTATTTCTATGGCTGGCTCCACTTACCAGCAGATGGCTCCATTGTATCACCAGGAAATACGCACATGTGTGAAGTTAATGGTGGTGTAACTAAAAGGAAACATGGAACAGCCTTTAGACCTTTAAAATATGTCCAAAGAGAGTTCCTTCTGGATGGGGTTAATCACAAACAGCTGGGACAGATGGCAATTTCACAAGCAAAAAGACAGATCCAGGGAGCCTTTGAGGTTGGAATATTAATACATAGGAGCTTTTCCTTTTATGTTTCATATTACTCTGCAGTTGTTGTCACATGAGCCACAAAATAGTTAGGGAGTCCTTACGTCTTCACTACGCTGGCTAAGTTCTGGGGAAGAACGAACTGGTTCTAACCCCGAAATGTGTTTAGGGAAAATGAGAGGAAACCAGGTCTGTCTTTCTCAAAAGACAGTCTTTCCTGGTAGGTGGATGTTCGCTAGGGAGTGATTTAGGTGACACTTCCACTAGAGAGGAACTTGGTGAAGTAGAAGAAGAGTTGTGGTGGAATCAGATTCAACAGTGACTCAGAGCAGCTTTCCAAAAGCTATGTATTCCTTTCCATCCTGCAGTTTTCACTTTCAAGTCCAACACTAAATTGTCAACTAAAATTGATGCTTGGTTTTAATTTTCCGCTAAAGCTGTTTAGAAAAAGAAGGATTAATGTGACCCTGTGAATTAAGCTGACCCACAGTTCATAAAAATTGTTCAAAACGTGCTTAGGAAACAGTCCAATTGCAAGTAATACTTTAATACTTGATTATTGTTTTAAAGAAAGACTCGATGGACACAGGACTGACAACACTAACTTCGGCCCAACTCAAGTACTTGGAGATTTGCCTGAAGGAAGCAGAAGAAAAGGCTAGAGCTTTAACAGAACAGGTAATATGGCAGCTGGAGATAGGTTCCTTCGTGCATAGGATGGAAAGTAAATGTCGAATTTTTTTTTCAGAGGTGGGGGAGGCTGGTCATGGGGCTTGAACTCTGAACTCTTTCAGCTCCAGGATAGTGCTCTACCACTTGAGCCACAGAGCCACTTTTGGCTTTCTTGTGGTTAATTAGGGATAAGAGTCTCACAGACTTTCATGCCTGGGCTGGTTTTGAACCTTGATCCTCAGCTCTTAGTCTTCTTAATAACTGGGATTACAGGCGTGAGCCACCAGCTCCCGGCTATCTTTAATGTATTTTAATCTGTTATGTGGGCTCCCACAAGTACTTGGACACACACACACACACACACACACACATATACATATTATACTCATGTGCATATGCATCCACGATACAGGAAGATGCATGCATATGTGCACACATACACACATGTACACATGCACACACACACAAGCACACATATAACATTCCTTGTAAACCTAACAGTACTTCCTTTAGTCTGGATGGAATTTTTCAGCCTTGAGCTTTTTTCCACATTTACATTTTCTTTGAAATTGTTTTTCACTTACCACAAGCCATGAGTTAGGCAACTCTGCCTAAAGCACTTAGTTTTCCTGACTAAGAAAGGCCTGTCTGCATTTAAAAAGAAAGAAACTAAAGATCAAAATAAAACATATAGGGATTACACAGAATAATTTTCCTAAACTATTTGAAGGCAGCTTACTTGGAAGAGTGATTCTCAAATATTGACTTCCTTCTTGGGTTTTGAAGACTCTTGGAAGCCAGACAGGTCACAAAGCGGAGCTTGGCCCAGATCATAGCAGTAAATGTGGTGGGGCCCTTCATATGGGCTACAGCTCCCTGACCTCAGAAGTAACAGCTGCAGCTATCAGTAAAGCTCAGAGGTGAGGGCCAAGCCATTTCCCAATGACATTAGTATCATGAAATATATCCCCACTCCACTCCTGCCAGACAGCAAACCTTTCCAGAGCTGAATTCCAGCCCAGGACCCCAGGCCCTGGTGCTCACTCTTGGTGAAAGTCAGTGGAGAGAAGAGGAAAAAGAAGTCTCTGGTATATTAGCATGCTTTATTCATTTCCCATGGATTGGTACATTTGGATGGGAATATTTGTTAGAAAATCATTTCTGCAAGTTTTTAGAGTAAGTTTTTATGAGTTTTAAATAGCAGTAAAAAGGAGTCTCCAATTAGCATGTCAGTTTGTGGATCAGTGCACCCCTTTCTTCATTCTCCCCCATCTCTCCCAGCCCCTCACCCTTTAGTCTTCCCGGTTCCATTGAATACTATCACGACATTTGCTTGCCCTCTCCATTGGCAAACTAACCTCCCTTGCCCTCACCCCCACCCCCAAGTAATGCTGCAGTCCAGCTTCTTGGTTTCTTGTGAAACTGTTCAAAGGAGGTACCCCATTGGACTCCTCCCCTGCATAGACCACTTTACATTAGCATTTGACAAGACTTTTCTGCAGGAACTAGGGGAAAGAGGCACTTGTGTTGTGAGAAAAGAGCTCCAATTTGCATGTGATGGAGTGTATGTCCCTTGTTCTTTGTGCTTGATAACAAAGAAGTGGATTTCTTCTCGTTTCAGCTTACCAAAAAAAAAAAAAAACAACAACTGTGTCATTTACTTTAGGGTGTGTTTATTGTTTGTCACCAAATGTGACTGCTGCTAGGCTTCATCAGGGGATGCGTGGCTATTAATAAAAGTGTGTAGCTTTGTAAAGAAAGTTTCCATCTCAGATCCACGTCATAGCTCAGGACTGCCAACTGATATGATGTTTCTTTTCTCTGACACAGATGAAAGCAAACCTGAATCTGTGGCGGGATTATGAATTACACAAAACGTAGTGATGATGAACCTTAGCCACTAATGTAGACACGCACACGCACACGCACGCGTGCACACACACACACCCACACTTCTAAGAATTTCAAGACCTTCCAATCTGGGAAAGATTTTGAATGACTGCCTAAAATGGGCATTCCCTATGCTGAAACCTAGGCTTATTTTTTTACACTTGAATGATTTCTATGATTTCTTATTCAAAGAAGTCAAATTCCTCTAAAAAATAAAATAATTGTGGTCAATATACATAGCCCCTAATACTTAGGACTCTTAAATGAATGGCCCTTTTCCATAATACCAATTAGCGGTACTTTCTCAACCTTTAGCAGATCAAGTATATGAAATAAATATTGAGTTTCTCTCCACTTCTTTGTCCCTTTGGGATAGGAAGGTGGACAAACCAGTGCTTCTCTTACGAAATAGCTCAAGGACAACAGAATCGCTAAAAGTGATAGAGAGCAAAAGTGGACATTTTCTTAAATTCATGAATTTCACAATAACATTGTGTTTAAGGGCTTTGGGTGTTAAAAAATGCAGTTCTGGAAGGTTAGATTTGCATAACCAAGTGAATTTAATTAGAAGTTGGCAATGATTTGAGTAAAAGGAAACTATGATGTTGAAAAGCACATTGCAGGCATTTTCAATATTACATTTTTAATTAAGTTTCACATTTTATTAGACTTGGCTGCCTCCTTCACTACTGTTGAAACAGATCTACCAGTTTTCAAAGGATTTAATCCTGGGAGTTTTTTTTTCCTTTCTCAAAGTTTTAGTATAGCCTTATCCTTGAAAAGACAAAAATTGTAATAAGCAGCATCATGTGGCTCATTTTCAAATTTAAGTTGACGTTTGAAACTTAGGGACAGGCATGAATGTGAACTTTCCTAAGAATGTTAGAACAATTCAGAATGAGATAGAATAGACACCTGTCTCCAACAATCAAACATTGTCCACTGGGTGCCACTGTCTTCCTTACCAGGCTTTGCTACTAAGCAACAGCAGAGAAAGTTTTTTTTAATCATTAATGAAGATAACTCTGTGTGTGTGTGCACGCACCTGTGCATGCACCAGTGTGTCTATGTCTGTGTGTACCTGTGTGAGTGAGTGAGTGAATGCTTTTTACCTATTTGTATGTGTTAAGACTCTTTCACATGTCATTAACTTAGGATTTAATACAAACATGCTAGAATTGCTAGCTGGCTTTCACAACAACTCATGTAATGAGTGCTGTTCTGTGGCTTAACACTGGCCTACGTGGATAGACTGAGCTGGAGGAGCTGAAGAAAAGACAAATTAAAGGTCTGTGTTGGAGTGAAGGAGAGGAAGCTCACAATATTTCCAACTCACAGACCTTGCCTTTGAGACAGGGGAAATGTTTATTGTTATCCCAAACCTTACCTCTGGGCTTTGCTTTTTAGAGAACATAGGATTAACTCAGAGTGGGAAGTAGAGATCTGCCTGTTGTCATCTACACTAAGCATCTGTTGGTTCCATACCTCAGTTTACTGAAACTGCTTTTCCTCATGAACAAGAGGTAAAAGAAGAAACAATAAAGAAATAGAATATTGAGGTCACTTTCCACTGGTGAGGTCAGCAGTCAACTCTAGTTATCAATTATTCTCCATTTCTCTGTAGTTATGTCACTATCATGGTTACAAAAGAAACATTATATCTGGATGCTTTACTCAAGGCATATAATCTAAGCTTGTCAAGGCCATGAAAATATTACTAGTACACTTCAGTTGGCTGGCGCAAGGAAGAGTCATTAGATCCTAGTTCATGTCCTGGGTTATCATAACCCCAAATGTGTCCATCTTTGATGGAAAAGAATACTTTATTTTGAAAAAGAATACTTTATTATATTACCTATAGGTCAAACTCAGTGAGAAGAAAACCACATTCCTGGGAAATTCTTTCTCTTGCTAAAATATTAGTTCATTTTAATCTTGTTTTCCATTAAACATCCATTGAGGCTTCTGTCTATCTGTCCTTGCTGATTCTCTGATTTTTCCCAGACTAGTTGCTGCAGTAGTTCTGGTATCTGGTTATCTCAGGGTTTTCTTTGGCAAGCTACAGAGAGATGGTTTATATTCATTCATCCACCGAGAAGAGGAATTCATTAATAATGATGTAAAAAGAATTTCTTTGGGACAACTTCTGGGTGCCACAACTAGGAAAGTATTCATGCATATGAAGTGTGCTGTAAGCATTGGCGGGGACAAGATTTCACAAGGTAGGATGCCAGGTGGGAAACTGACTTTTTTCTTACCATCTTTCCTGCCAGATAGAAATAAGATATAGACAAGACACAGTAAGGAGCCTCTTTATGACCTTTTAGAGGCATAACCATACTTTTAGCCATATGGCTTCCATTGAAATGATAATGGGTTGGTGAAACTCAGATATTGATGATACCAACAATAGAAAGAAACTTCAACGGGAAACAATATAATAGCTTTGGTTTTTAAGTTTTAAATTAAGATTTGATGTCTAACTTTAGGCAAAGCATATATAAGCATTCTCCTCAATTCTCACTATTGGCCCATGTTTATATAATTTTAACCGGTGAGATAGACATTTTCTAAGGCCCCAAACAAAACCAGCAATGGGGCATTCCTATATCTTTACTGTACTGCTTGCTTGACCAGTTATCACATATGGAAATAAAATCCCCTTCCCTCTTTTTCTTTCCTAGAATCTCCTGCCTACCTCTTCCTTAGCTTAAAAATAATTGAAGCAGAAGAGGGTAGGGTGGGGTAGGGTAGGGTGGTGGTGGCTGCACTCACATTCTACAAGGATGTCCATGCCTAGAAGCAGAGCTCAGCCATGCAATATAACCACCTCCAGTGTCTGGATACTGGGCTTCCGTTTATATACATTCCATTTCATCCCCACCACTACCTTGTGAGGACCAATTATTACCATCTCCATGTATTAATCAAGAAAAGGAGACTCAACATCGACATTTGCCCAAGTCATGTGGTCAGTAAATAGTGAATTAAGTAGAGCTCCAACTTTGGGAGGAAGGCTTCTAAAGATGCTATATCAATGTCATCCCTGGTCAGGACAAGTAAATCATCTTGGGTAGTTTGTCTTGAAGAAGCTCTATTGATCCTTAAGGAGTAATTTCAGTGCCTATCAAGATGTTATTGATCAGTGGTAAGTCATGCCCTTCCCAGATTTGAAGGTGATTGCAAAGTGACTGCAGAGGGAACGGCTGGAGCAGAGGCACACACAAAATGTCGGCAGGTTTTGTCAAGCTCTTCTGCTGTTGACTTTTTAATATATTTTTATTGTGATTAATAGAGGAGTTTCAGTTATGTTCACCAAATAGAAGGTGCATTACTTCACAACATTGATACCCCTTCTTATGTTTCTTCTGATGTTTTGAGTCAACTGGTGGGCCCAACAAAAGCAGTTGTTAAGTACCTCTTCCAGATGTGGAGTATGGTTTAAAATTTGCATTTCTAACAAGATCCTAAGTAGTTTAAGCATCACATGCTAACCCAGACCTTTAGGCAGAAGTTCCTGTTCTCTGTATTCCCAGGTATTAAGATAATCAAATCACTTTGGTTTCAGTTTAGGTGAATAGAACGGACAACACACACAAGGATTGGCCCAAACAAGAAAGGCAAGTCTACATATGGCAGCCTTCCCCTTTCCCCATCCCATGTCAGGAAGCTGCACAGCCCTGGGAAACTTGAACTTGATCTCTTTGACTTTGCCTGAGTGGCTTCAATCATCAACAGTGCAACAGACCCCAGCAGCTCTACTAGTCTAATTCATGTTTCAGGCAACAGGGGAAGGAAGTGGCTGGTGCAGCAGAAAGCAGAATAGCTCCTAGTAGAGGGATTTTTTTTTTTAAGAAATCTCAACCTTAATGATAAATTTGACCGCTTCTATCACACAAGAACTGAGAAATACAGTTATTTACCTGAGCACAAGTGGCACAAGTATATTTCTTTTAACTAGTGAGATGGGACACTTGTTGGACAAATAGAAATCTCTGCCTCTCTCATCCAAGCCCCTGGCCATGCTTCTTTGCATAGTAACTTTATCCTGGTAAAGTTCATGCTCTTTTGGATAGAGAGATTGTCCTTCCCAGCATTAGTTGTTGATGAGAGAACTCATTCACCATGAAATCATCTTGATAACATGTATAATGGCTTAATTCTTAATTCTAAATATTTGTATTCTATGGTCCATAACAGTGTGACATTCGGCAGGTATTGGTGTCTGGAAAATTTGTGTTGTTGTGTGTATTTCATATAAAAAGAGACATGTTATTTGTTTCAGCATCTCAGACTGAGCCATAATAAATGGTGTTTTCTTCCTTTGATTTCTCATTGCTCTATCACTTGAGCCATACTTCCATCCAGCTATTTGGCTGGTTAATTGGAATTGGAGTCTTTTGGATTTTTCAAGCCAGGTCTGGCTTCAAAGTGTGATCCTCAGATCTCAGCCTCCTGAGTAGCTAGATTGCATGAATCATTGGTGCTCAGTGAGATATTCTTTTAACATAAGAAAGACATAGGAAGGACGATCAAAAACTGTGGTTCTGAGAACCACGTGGTCCAGTTTGTAGTCTGAGTCTTAGTCAGGACAGAAAGCCAAGTCTCAAGGCAGAAGACAGGGACAAAGGAGGATATTCCTCCCTATTAGAATCCTATGAATGGGAACAAATAATTTGTGATCTTTAATGAAACAAAAATATACATATGTGCTTGCTGTGAGAATGAATGAGAACTTTAAAACAAATCTGAGAAGTGACCAAGATATAAAGACCAGCTCAATGTCTGCTCTAACTCCTCGTCTCTAATACACCTGCGGATTCTTTTTGCAAGAACCTAGGTTGAGGCACTAATGGCTTTGTAGGCTATCCAATGTCAAGACCAAGATCAAGCTATATATTACATAGCTTGTTGTCTTTTGTGTATTTGCTTGCATCTCCTCCCATCCTGGGTGTACTCCTTCAGGTCACTAGCATTTATTGAGGACCCACTATATGTCAGGCCCTTGATCCTGACTTGTCCAGCAGTAGGGAAAATTCGGGCAGTTTACTCTCTTGTGGGAGTTGTAATGACTTGACTAATATTTGCCCTCAGTTCTCCAGGCATATTTGTGTGTGTGATTATAATGCTTGGATAAAAAACAAAGAAAACTCAAGGAACTGGTGGGTCATGTTTGACTTTTATAAGCAAGAAATTATTAATTATAGCTGGGGTATAGCTCAGTGGTCAAGCACTTGCCTAGCAAGTGCAATGTTCTGAATTGGATCTCCAATACCAAGCCAAAAAAAGATTTTAAAAAGCCTCCCAAATTAGTTATTACACGTCTTTGTCCCAAAAAGAAATTGCCACTATTTTTTTTGCTACATCCTGTTGTTTGCTTTGTGTTTTCTTTAGAAGGAAAATTGACCTTTCGTACATTTTTAGATACTGAAATTGTGTACTGAGTGGTGAAAAATGATATGATGAATACTGAGATGGTCCCCAAAATGTTTTGGATCTTCTTTATTGTTCACATGCAACAGTGGATCCCTTGATGTCAAATTTGCTTGAAGGAAGGAGGGGGCTCTTGGTAGGAGTATTCATTTCTGCAAACTCTCAGAAATGATGCTTGATATGCCAGACTGTGGTCATGAGATTTTGTGAATGAGTTTTTGTTTTCTGGTCTGTTTTGAAGTTGACTTTCATGCCATAAAAATCACAAGCAGTCTGTTTAGCCTGGAATGGGTTTCTTTGTCACCATAAACCTTACTTACCAGTAACTTCATTAAGCAGTTTGGCTCCTCAGAGTTCTGATTGATTTTTATAGCCAAAGTTCTCTCTTTAAGCCATCCTGCCCCCTTAAAAAAACCTTCCTATTAAAGCAGATGTCTATCTTCATTCATGCTATGGGGTTATTGAGCATAATTTGGAAAAGAAAAGGGAATATTTTCAAGCCAGTGAAGAGAAGTGTTTTGAATTGAGTCAGGTCTATGACAAGCCAGCTTCTGTTGCAGGCTGGGTGTATAGACTGCTTTCTTGGTTATATAACCAGAGGCTTCCTTTTGCTTATAAATGTCAAGATCAAACAGAGGTCAGTTTTAAATAGCTGACTGGTGCTAATTAATGTAATATTTATATATATATATGTATAACAAATTGTCTTTCTGGATGGGTTTTTATCTTTTTTATTTTTTTGTATGACATTACATGTATTTTCTTCATAAGGTTCTCTCTGAGAAACTAAACTTACTTTCATTTTTTCTTAATGTTTCTATGTAAAATAGGAAATGAATGTTTGTCTTGATAGATTTTGTTTTCCTATAACCAAAGACCTGAGAGTTGAGACTTCATAAAGAAGTGAGGATTATTTAGCTCAAAGCTGTAGAGATTCATAAGGGAAGTAGCAGCATTTGTTTGCCCTGGAATGTGGGGGGTCTTACAGATTGTATCATAGTGCCAAGAATCCATATATCTCATTCTAGGGTGAATTCTCCACTCTTAAAAGACCCAACTCCTGTGATGCAGCTCTAACCCACTCATAACCTTTCCATTTAAATGCCACCCCCCCCCTTTAAAAGTTGTATCACTTCAAACTCCCTTTTGGGGACTCTGAGCACATGAACCCATGAGAGACAAGCCAAATTCACACTTTAGCAATGACATGCTTTTGTTCCGTTATTTATTCATCCATTTATTCATCCAGGATATATTGCATCACCTGTAAAAATGAATTAGACATTCTGCTAGGTACACTGCATGCATGTACACTAAGGGCATTTTCCAAACAGCCCAGGAAGTTTGCATATGCTACTTTACAAATGAGCAACCTTCTGTGCTTTCCCTTGGTGACCGGACTTTAACACACACAACTCCTGAGAAGCAGCCTGTCTTCCTCATTCTTCTCCCTACCGCACCCCTGCCCTCCACAACCTGGTTCTGTAAAGTGAATACTGAGCTATTCCACTGAGCACCAGTCAACTGGTGCTGGCCCTCTCTGAAAGACAAACCATCTGCTTTTGTTTCCAACTCTGTTCTCCTTCATCCCCTAGGCCAGGGAGAGGCAATTCTATGCACCCTGAGGCTAAAATCAGAACTGTGCTGTTCTGAGTATTCCTTTCTCTATATCCAAACAGGTGCTGAGTACTCTCTTGAACCATACCAGTTTAGCCCTCTTGAGCCCATCTTGTTTCTCTGTATCCTTATTTTTCCAGACCCACCATTTGCAGCAGCTTTTCCTGTCTTCATCTCCATTATGGCCCTTCTTTATTGATTTGTTAATATGATAGATGGAATAAAGGCTCCATGATACAACCCCATATTTCTCCTCAGCTTTGCCTTTCAAGTTAGGCTCCTTTCATCGTTAAGAACACGTCTGTGATCCTAACAGATCTGACAGCACCATTTGTGTGTGTGTGTGTGTGTGTGTGTGTGTGTGTGTGTGTGTGTGTGTGTGCTATTACTGAGATTTGAATTCATAGCCTGGGTGCTGTCTTTGAGCTGCTTTGCTTAAGGTCGGTGTCCTACCACTTGAGCCCCAGCTCCACTTAGAGCTTTTTGGTAGTTTATTGGAGATTAGAGTCTCATGAACCTTCTTACCCATTCTGGTGGCCAGCTCAATACTATTTTTAAATTGTTTTATTTTCAGAATAATGTATAGAGGGGTTATAGTTATATTTGTCAGGTAATGGGTATATTACTTCTTGAAACTTGATGCCCCTTCTCATGTTTTTGTCCCCCTTTTCCTCCCCTAACCCTTTCCCAATCATCTTGTTTCTCCCCTTTATTTCAAATAAACAAATAAGAGTATATACAGTATACCGGGTAACAAAGTCAGATACAGTAACCACATGAGATTAACCATAAGTGGAAAAAAGAGAAAAGAATAACTTCACATAGTACATTAATAACAATCATAAAGATAAACCTCTTGTTTCATTAACCTAGAGTTCATTTTGTTTAATCTCATCCTGTACGACCTTATGTACAAAGGTTTTGAGGTATTGTGATCCTCTGCTAGAAGAATCCTAGATGTGTACTAATTATTAAAAATGAGGGATGCCATTGAGCCTATTTTCTTTTGGGTCTGGCTTACTTCACTTAATATGATTTTTTTCAGGTCTTTCCATTTCCTTATGAATGGTGGGATGTCATTCTTTCTGATGGCAGCATAGAATTCACTTGTGTATAAATACCGCATCTTGTTGATCCATTCATCTACTGAGGGGCATCTGGGTTGGTTCCATATCTTAAATGTGGTAAATAATGCAATGAACATCCTTGTGCCAATGGCTTTAGTATGCCCTGACCACATACCTTTTCTCCACTATTTCATCATTTTCTTTTTTTCTCCTGTCTTTAAGAGGCAGGAATGGCTTGATCCTTAAGGACAAAATCTAATATATTCTTTTCTCTTTGTTTCTGCCGCAAATTTCTCTGCACCTTTTCCTTTCTTTTGTGCTAATCATTCTTTTCTGCAAAGGCAAGAGTATTCCATATTACAGGGCTCTGAATTCAAAGCAGCTATAAATACCCTGCTGTCCTTTAAAAGAAAGTAAGACTTGAAAACCACAATATAATACTACTCTCTCTATTAAGTTTTCTTCTGTGTTTTGTTTCATATTTTAATTAAAATATGCTTTATGTTACTACATATATGGAACATATTTCTAGCTTTAAATGGATTCATAGAAGTACCTTATTTTTTCAATTTTATTTTCTAATTTGGAGAACATTACATGGACAAAGCCTACATAAACACACATTGTTAAGGCTTTCAATAATTAATCAAGAGTACAAAGAGGGCCTCAAAAGGAAAAAGTTAAAAGCCACAGGTTTAGTAACCCTGCAGCTTGTTATTTCAGAGTCAAATCTTGTCTATAAATATTAACCATGATGGAAATCATAATATATTTATATGTGTGTATGTATATGCATATACATATAGATATTCATTTAAAATAGCTTTTCTTGATAAACCAAATAATAAACAGAAAACAGGGCTCTTAAAGTGGGCAGTAGGTTCAAGTGCTGGTTAGCCTGGACAGTTGATTGTTGAACTCAGTGATCTGTTCCTTGATGAGTAGAAGAAAATCAACGAAATGAAAGTATTCCCCAGTCACACATCTACTGCACTGTGAGTGCTGAACGAATTGTCCATATTGTCAGATCCTTTGTTGTCTATAAAGATCTCCTGCCTGCTGGTGTTGGGACATCTCACTCCTCCATGGCAGCTTTGACTTCTCCCCACCCTGGCTTCAGTGCCTTATGCCTACGTTCACAACCGGGGTCCGCGCACAAATCCCCCGTGTTGACATACTCCTGTTTCTGATCAAATTATTTTAAGTTTGTCTCTAGAGTCACATAAGGGAAAAGAAGGCAACTTTGCTGAAGAAGCTGCCAGCATCTTGGTTTCAGCGATCGCTCTCCATCCACTCAGTCAAGGAAAAATACCTTCAGGGAGTGTTCTTTCAACCCCAGGGAGGCATGGGTTACACGGTGCAATACGTGTATGCAAGTACTAAACATTCTAGAGGGAATCTGAGATGAACTTTGAAACTGATTTCCATTCCTTCCTGTCTATGGAATTGGCTAACACAAACACACCAGAGTAACAACGGCAGAAACAAAACTCCTCTCGGGGCTGACTCAGGGAGAAGCAATGCTCAAGTCTGGATCCAGTTCACGTCCTGGGCCTTCTCTGCGTCTCTCCAAGCCCTTTCCCTGCCCCCTCCAAATTGGGTGTCTACTTCTTCCAGAATTTTTACTGTCCTATTATTATTATTAATTATTATTATCAGTATGCCCTATATTCAAAAAACAAAAACTCTGCAGATTGTAACCCTACAGATTTCTACCTTCTACTGCAATGGCTATGTGTGTGTGGTACGGTGCTAGTTTGTATGTGGTACAGTGCTAGTCTTTTATTTTATTGTCAGGATAATGTCTGGAGGGGTTACAGTTACATTCATCAGGTAGTAGGTGCATTACTTTGGGCAAAGAAAGCTCGGGTATAGTGCCCAAGCCCTAAGTTCAAGCCCTAGGACTGATACACACACACACACACACACACACACACACACACACACACACACACACACACACACACACGTGCGCTTGCCTTATTTTGTAACCTATGAAAACTTCTCCTAAAGTTGTCTAATTTTTGTTTCTAAAAACATAAACTCTTCAAATGGACTAGTGAGATTTAGAGAGAGAAAAAAAGGTGTGAGAAAGACTGGAAGACAGCAGGATGTACTTCTCCAAGCCCTTGTGGAGGCAGCTCTAAGACTCTGGAAGACCCACCAGTAGATGTGGAATGTGTCCCATGCAATGGTGCCCCATGAAACTGCTCTGAGGATGTGCCAAGCCTAGAGAGCAGCTGCTACTTAGAAATGAATCCCCAGTCTCTGCTGCAGAGCCTGCATGGGAAAAGGGGTTGCTGGGTATGGTCAAAATAAACCAGAGAAGTTTTGCCAGTGTTGTGAGGATCTCAAAAGTCTCCCAGATGGGTGAAAAACTCTGTACGTGGCTGGGTGCCAGTGGCTCACACTTGTAAACACTAATCCTAGCTACTCAGGAGGCTGAGATCCGAGGATCATGATTCAAAGCCAGCCTAGGCATGAAAGTCCCTGAGACTCTTATCTCCAATTAACCATTAGAAAACTGAAAGTGGCATCGTGGCTCAAAGTGGTAGAGTACTAGCCTTGAGCTGAAGAGCTCAGAGACAATATCCAGGCCCAGAGTTCAAATCCCATGACCGACCAAAGAACTTTGTGTATGAGGGGGGCTCTTCAAGGGGAGGGACTGTTAAGAATGAGCATTTTCCTAGGGTTGGGAGCTTTAAGTTGAGATAAAATTGATACTTCCAACAAACTTGTTTGTGTGTTATGAGCTATTTCCCTTGTACCTGAGAATCATAGCTTTGTTTCTTTAGGCTTATTTTATGTCCATCATTACTTTATGCTGACTTTAGTTTCTCAGAAACTAAACCTGGTCTTATTTTTAACTTTTACAGACAACCATTGACCTTTAGATCTAAGTCAAAGATTAATTGCCTGAATTTTTTGATGTCTTTTCACTTCTCTCTAGTATTCTTATCTAGTCATAACTTCTTTTAGAAATCATAGGAAATTTAAGAATATATGACTAGATGTATATTTATAGTTCAATGATTTATTAGCCTGAGGTTAAGTATTTCTGATTCCATTCAGGATTAAATATTCCTTCATTATTCAGGGCTTTTTTTATTTCAAAAGAATTTAAGGGTGTTATGGATTGAACTGCAGCACCTTAACATTCATTTGCTGTTTTTCTATCCCAGGGCAGAGAACATGACTTTAAATAAGGGCATTCCAGATATAATTAATTGGTATGGGGCCATAAAGAAGTAAGTGGTCTCCTAACTAAAGGATTTGGTGTCCTTAACAAAAGGTAGGGGTTTGACTCGGCACTAGTGGTTCACACCTGTAATCTTAGCTTCTTAGGAGATGAGATCTGGAGAACCATTGTTCAAAGCCAGCTTAAACAGAAAAGATTGATTTCATCTCTATAACTAGGGAAAAGCAGAGCCAGAGGCATGATCCAATTGGTAAAATGCCAGGCAAATAAGTATAAGACCCTGAGTTCAGACACCAGTCACACACACAACAAAAGTTAAAGATTTGGTGATACTCAGTCAAATTTCCCCCAAGTTAGGAAGAAAGTCATACAAAGCTGAAGACAGAATCCAGGAATATCCGGGAGTGCCAGAGATTGCCAGCAAACCACTAGATATTAGAATAGACGTGGCATTTATTCTTCTCACAATCTCAGGAAAAACCAAGCCCATTGAAAGCTCGATCTGCTGCAGCTCCCAGAACTGCAAGCCAATAAACCTGTTTGTTGGGGCTGGGAGTGTGGTCTTGTGATAGAGTACTTGCCTAGCATGCATGAAGCTCTGAATTGGATTCCCCAATAACACATACATAGAAAAGCCAGAAGTAGTGCTGTGGCTCAAGTGGTAGAGAGCTAGCCTTGAGGAAAGTCCAAGACAGTGCTCAGACCCTGAAGTCAAGCCCCAGGAATGGACAAAATAAAACAACAACTTTGTTATGTCTTTCAGTTTGTACATATCTCCAGAAGCTTAGTTCCCTATACAAGGAGTAGCTCTGTTCTCAATTATAAGCCTTTGGAGGTGGCTGAAAATAATCTGTTAAAGGGGGAAAAATAATAAATGTAAAATCTATCTTGCCTAGGATAGAAGTAGAGCGAGGCATTTGTATTTAAAACTGAAATGTGACCCAACAAGTTCGGTGAACTAAAAAAGAACTCTTGCCCATTCCACAGGTAGGTTAGGTAAATGTTTAAAGTCTTTGCCTCTGTTTATATAATACTTGTCCAAATCACCTTGCAAAGTCTCTCGCACAAGTGAACCTTTTGTTTTCCATGAAGTCCCTCCTTCCTCTGTGACATGACCTTACAAGCCTTGGCAAGTCTTAGTTTATTTTTGAGTAGCTTTTGAGCAACACTGGAAAATCTCTCTTGCATTATTGCTTGCTTGTGTATGTGTGTGGAGGTAAGCAAACACAGGAGCACAGATGATGTGAGCAGATAAACGAATCTGAATATGAAAATCTACATTACAGGCTGGGCATCATGGTTCACTACTATACTCCCAGTTTGGGGGAAGGGGAGAAAGAGAGAGAGAGAGAGAGAGAGAGAGAGAGAGAGAGAGAGAGAGAGAGAGAGAGAGAGAGAGAGAGAGAGAGAGAGAGAGAGAGAGAGAGAGAGGTGGGGGGATCATGAATCTGAGATCAGGCTGGGTAAAAGTTGGCAAGTCTTTTCTCAGAAGTAGAATCTAATCATGAATGAAACAATTTTTACTTTTGACTCCTCAGTTATGTAAGTTAATATTTTTGTGTCTTTTTGAACAAGGCAGTAAGATTGTAAGAGTGACCACAGTATGAGTAGGAGATAATTTTAAGAAGTTTGAGACAAGAAGCAAAGAAACACAATGATGATTGAAGGGGAATGTAAGGCAGAGTTCAATGGGAATTACACTGACACATTTATCTGTTAAAAGGAATCTTCCAGAAAGGGTAACAGAAAATACAGAAGCACTTTTGGTGGTGGGATACAGATGTTATGGAAGGAAAGGCTTCATGATAGGTGGATGAGTTCACAGCAAAGTACCATGACTTTGAGAAGACTAGCTTTTCTCTTCAGTTAGGTTTCTTTCCTGCTCCAAGCAAAAGAAATCCAATTAAAATGAGGTAACAAGACTGGCTACCATCACACATAAACATTATTCCAGCTGGGTGCCATTGACTAGAAATCTGTAATCCTAGCTACTGTGGAGGCTAAGAGCTGAGGATCATTGTTCAAAGCCAGCTCAAGCAGAAAAGGCTATGAGATTCTGATCTCCAATTAACTACCAAAAAGCTACAAATGGAACTGTGGCTCAAGTGGTAGAGTGCTAACCCTGAGCAAAAAAAAGCTCATGGACAGCACTCAGGCCCTGAGTTCAAGCCCCAGGACTGGCATTAAAATAAGAACAATTATTATTAACAATAATTAATATGGTATTAATAGTAACAATTATAATTACTTATTACAATTATTATTCCAGAGGATTAGATGTTCTTAAGTTGCTTAATTAATTGATTCCAGAATGTTCATCAAGTATACTAGTGCTGTCTATTCTCTGCTCTTCAACCCCTCAGTGAATCAGCTGGAGAGGAATTGACCTCTAAATGAACTGTAGCTTTAGTCTTTTCCATTTAGGACCATATTTAGATAAGGGTTTGATGTTAAACTTTACATTTCAAGTAGGAACAAGTAAAGACTTTAGGAGCTGTTATGATCACATGAGTTTTAACATAAGAAGGACATGAATCTGGGGAGGGCTAGATATAGATTACATGGACTGTTACAGATTATATGTTGCTACCCAAATGCTCAATGTGATGATATTTGGAGAAGGAGCCTTAGGGAAAAGTTTAGGTATAGGGGTGATTATGAAGGTGAACCACCCATGTTGTGATTTATATTCATAAGAAATAGAAACAAGCCAGTGCTCACAGCTATAATCCCAGCTACTCAGTAGCATGAGATCTGAGGGTCATGATTCCAATTCAGTGTGGATAGAAAGTTCTTAAAAAAATTATTGTCAGGATGATGTATGGAGGGGTTAGAGTTACATTTGTAAAGTAGTAAGTACATTACTTCTCAAACATTGTTACCCTTTCCTGTGTTTCTCTCCCACTTTCCCTCCCTGGACAGGAAGTTCTCTTTTCTTCAATTAACCAATTTCTGTCTGTCTGTCTGTCAGTCCTGGGGTTTGAATTTGGGTCCTGGGCACTGCTCCTGCACATTTTTTTTACCCCAAGAGTTTCATGGGCTTTCCTTCTTGGGCTAGCTGTGAATCTCAATCCTAAAATCTTAGCCTCTGGAGTAGCTATGATTATGAGTATGGGGCATTTGCACCTGGAAAAACCAATCTCTTACTTCCAATTAAGCTGGAAGTGGAGCTATGGTTCAAATGGTAGAACTGTAGCCTTGAGTGGCAAAAGCTACAGGGCACTGAGTTCAAGCCTCAGCTCAAACTCAGAGAGCTTGATTAAAATACTCTCTCTCTCTCTCTCTCTCTCTCTCTCTCTCTCTCTCTCTCTCTCTCTCTCTCTCTCTCTCTCTCTCTCCCTCCCTCCCTCCCTCCCTCCCTCCCTCCCTCCCTCTCTTCTCTCTTCTTTTCATTTCCTCCTCCCATTTCTCTCCCTTCTCTCCAATCTTTTTATTCCTTGCTCTCTCTCTCTCTCTTCTTTCCCCCTTTCTCAAGACAAACACAAATCAAAATCTAGGTTCCGGATTCAGCAGTACAAATACAGCATGACCTAGAAACACAATGATATTGAGATCTTGTATTTTTTCTGAACATGAAAAGATTGCATAAGTGGGTTACCATTTAGTGGGTCCATCAGCATGTACAGTGCTTCCTGTTGAATCACACATTCCACCATGCTCCCCTATCCCATGTGTCCTCCCTCCCCAAATTCATTTCACATTTGCATTGAAATCTTGATTTTGCTGTCCAACTTGCTGCTTTTCCAAATGATATGTTTTGCAAAGTGTAGAGGTGTGATATCAGTTCTCTCACAGAAAGACCTTACTTGTCAGAAATAAACGAAATCAGCATTATTTCCTTCTTTCTTGTCATGAGGAAAGCTATTTTCATATTTCGTAGGTATCAATAGGAGATTGCTATACATCTATAAGTTGATTAAAAAGAACCTTTAAGACATCACACCCTTAGAAGAACATATCTTTAGCTTGCAGTCTCTGAAGAAACTAAATCAAAACTGCTTGATCAAGTCTCCTGGCTAGAGAAACAACTAGAAGTTATAAACCGGAAGGAAGCCCAAGGAGAACCATATGAAGAGATGATACTTGTGAAGGACCAGGTATGTTTTGGAAACAAAAAAGCAGCATCTTTGCCACTTTAGAAGTTACCTAACTGTACGTGAACTGACAATTCTGTAAGGCAATTTCTGGCTGGGCTGAAAATTAATATTTAATGAATGGTAGGGTGAAGTTCAATGGTAGAGCCATGTACAAGGTCATGGGTTCAATCCCAGCACTGCAGAGAGAGTGGAGGGAGGAGGGAAAGTGAGAGGGAAGGTGAAAGAGAGGAAGGGAAAGAAGGGATTAGGGAAGGGAGAGAGGAGTTCATGTTTATGTAAACAAAGATTAAATCAATGTTTGTTATTTGCTAAAAGCGATTTTATTTCCTGGTGAATATTGACAGCAAATATTTAAAGTCTGTAGTTCTAGTTTTGAAGTGTTTGAATAATGCTCCCTGTTGAATAAACTTGGTTATATATTCTATCTATTTTGCAAACGGTATTGACTATACATGTATTTTTAATTTTCAAGGTTGCACTTAATTAAGAAACAACTTCTATATAGTAAGACAAATAGATTATAAAATTTGCCTTATAAATTTTTTGCCAGTCCTGGGGTTTGAACACAGGGCCTGGTCACTGTGTCCTTGAGCTTTCTCAAGGTTAACACTCTTATCACTTTAGCCGCCACACCACTTCCAGCTCTTTCTGTGTATGTGACACTGAGGAATCGAACCCAGGGCTTTGTGCATGCTAGGCAAGCACTCTACCGTGAGGCTATAGTCTTGGCCCAAAATTTGGCTTATAATTTTATGAATTACTTTATACAAATTTTGAACATGTATCTATATAATGACATAGGTTCTCTTCTTGTCTAAACCAAAGGGATTGTATCTGCTCTGGGGGCACAAGACTATGTTTCCATGTGAAGGTATATACTTGCATGTGTATGACAAGATAGACAGATGTTAGCATCAATGTCAGCACATCAAGCTAACCTTGTTTTCCCCATTGTTTTCTAGTTCTTGACACACTTGTGTATTTCATTGCCCTTGCGCTCCTCTGAAGAATGGAAGGGGTTAGGAATGGGAGAGATGATCTCCTAATCACGATTCCCAACTCATCTAGCTAAAAGTCACAAGATTTGAGAACTGGCACATATTTATATCTGGAAGACTTAGAATATGTAAAAGGAAAATCTCTGCACTTGGTACCAAAATGTTTCTTTCTTTTAGTGCATTGAAAAGCTGCAAGCTGAAGTAAAAGCTTCCCAGGAGCAACTTCGAGCCCATGTAAGTATCTTTCTCCTTTCTTTCATCCCATTATTTATATATTTTCCAGCAAGACTTGCTAGATGTTATTGGTGAGGCTTGTTTGCTACATACAAGTCTAAAAATCAGTATTTTTACTGCCTCTCTGTAAATAAAGGTCAGATTTTTGCTGATCTACCCTGATGGCCAATAGAAAAAGATGGTTGGCTGACTTAGTGAGTACATGTGGGCAGAGAGAAGAGACAGTCATGGACAGGTAGAAAGCAGGTCCAGAGCAGAGCTTCTGAGCATCTGATATTAGAAAACTCAACTCAGGGGTTGTCTCCTAAAACAAATCTTGCATTTTCTGTAGAAAACACAAGGGTAAAGCCTGAAAAGTTTCACATCTAAGTGACAATGGCAGCATGGAATGCTAATGCTTGTGGTCTTTGGGCATACTTTGAGCAGTGTATTTTATATATAATCATTTTGTTCCAGTCTTGTGTCTTTAGAGCAAGTGACTATCTAAAGCAGTTTTCTTAATTATCCATTCTTCTGCAAATACTTTTCCCAATAAGAACTTTGAAAAACTCACACTGTAGCCTGTTTGCACAGAAAACAACTAATGAGTATCTTACACTATGTACTCCATTCATTCATTCATTCTATCTCCCCCCTCCTCCCCCCCTTCTCTCGTGCTGACACAGGGGTTTGAACTCAGAATCTCTCATTCTTGCTTCACTTTTTCGATCTACCATTTGAGCCACAGCTCCATCTCTCTGTGTTTGTTTTTTTTTCTGATTGACTGGAGAAAAAGAGTCCCCTGGAGGGTTTTTGTTTTGTTCTGTTTTGTTTTGTTTTGTCCAGGCTAGCTTCAATCTATCCTTGGATCCTAAGTATCTGGGATTACAGGTGTGAGCCACCATGGCTGGCTCTTCACTCCTTTTAATTCAATCATCATAGCCACAACCTAATGATTTAAGAGTTGAGTTTTCAGAGACTTGTTTGCCATCCTCGTAGTTGTCTTCTCTATCTCTACCTTGGCTAATATGGGGTGACTTTGATTAAAGACCAACTTTTGATTAAAGGATCAATCATAATAGCATCAAGTTCCTCAGACATATCTCAGACCTAAGAGGCTATAGTCCAGAGAACATACAAATAGACTACAATATATTTATTTATCTATTTTTTTGGCCAGTCCTGGGCTTGAGCTCAGGGCCTGAGCATTGTCCTTGGACTTTCTCAAGGGCTAGAGCTCTACCACTTGAGCCTCAACACCACTTGAGCCTCAACACCACTTCTGGCTTTTTTCTATGTATGTGGTACCGAGGAATTGAACCTAGGCCTTTGTGTATGCTAGGCAAGCACTCTACCACTAGGCCAAACTCTCAGCCCTAGACTACAATATAATGAATCCTGGAAATGGGCTGACCTGGGTAAAATTTGGGAAAGGCCTCATTTTCACTTAGAGAAAAACTAACCTGGCATACCATTAACAGAGTTTTTAACTCTTTTAATAAATTCAAACTCTTTTGAGCGCTTGCATATTCATTTAACTGATATTGAAAATGCCTTGTACCTGAATTAGTGCCATTTGACATAGTCTAGCAGAAGTATTCCTCACTAGCCCAGAGTTCTGTTGCATGTGACTGTTCTTGGCCTGGTGTTCAGGTAACAGATAATGTCTACAGTCAGAGAAGTCCTGTAGTGGCAGATGGCCTGGAGGAAGGTGTTAACTCAGAATATTTGAAGGAAAGCAGATGTTATCTCCTAGCACCTTTTCAGGATAAACAGATGAAAAACAGAATATCTCTGGTGTTTGAGGGAAATTTCTGCAAGGTTTCCTTCCTCCTTGCCTAGTTTTTCTCGTCTTTTCCTGTCATGGTTACAGACTTATCTGGTCTGGGATTGTCTGACTTCTTTGTGTAAGGGTTTTGAGTTTTTTTATGCGATTTTCTCATATCTCAGTGTTAGTATCTAAGTGCTTTCATCAAGGTTTTGCTCTCATTCATGAATGCAAATAAAAATAGTATTTCCCATAATAGGTATTGAGGGGGAACTGGATTTCTTCTTATATTATGGAAGATACTTTTTATAGGAATACTAAATCAAAATAAAATGAAACAGGATGAACATTATTTATCAAACTGGGGAACAAAACAACAACCCTTTATCTTCACTACATTAGATCATTGGTCATACGCTAAAACTCATGATTTTGCTATTGTAATTTGTTGTCTCTCCTGATTATAGCCTCCGTGTGCATCTGAGATGTCAAATAGTTTCAAAAGTTTCTACTTACAATTTCCTTTTCTCCTAAAAATAGAAGTGGTAAAAGAAAAGAGAACATGTATAATGATTTGAATTGAGGAACTAAAATGTGTCTCAGTGGTAGAGTACTTACCTGATTTGCATGAGATAGCAACTTTTGATTCCTAAAACAAACAAACAAAAAAAGTAGAAAAGATTTGAAGTGCACACAGAAAAACAAACAGAACCAAAAGATGACCCTCACAAGGAGAGTGTGACCTACTTGAGTGTCAGAGAGAAGGGGATTAAGGTATCAAGGTCATGCTAACAATAATGTACATGAGGTTTTCTGAGATAAGGGATTTAATGTTCTTGGGAGATCTTAGAACACTAAAAACTAAGAAAGAAATGGCAGGCCACCCACCCATGGCTCACTTCTGATGTCCTTGCTACTCAGAAAGTAGAGATGAGGAAAATTGCAGTTCAAAGCCAGCCCATGCAAACAGTTCATGAGACTAGAAAAGCTGGACGTGGTAGTATGTAATTGCCATCCCTGTTACAGTAAGAGGCTGAACCAGGAGGATCATGATCCAGACCAGCCCAGATGCAAGAAAAACCCTGTCTCAAATGTTACCAGACCAAGAAGGGGTGGAGGTGTGGCTCAAGTAGTACAGCCCCCCCCCCCCCACCTAGCAATGTGAAGACCTAAGTTCAAGCCTTATTCTATTGAACGAAGCTCAGTGTGCCTGACATACTATATTTTTGACATCAAGGCCCAGGTCATTCAGGGCAGTGCCACTAGTGTGCACGCACTGTGTCAGGTACAGGGCTGGGTGCATGGCAGCTACCCACGTTCTCCCACGACTCCTCCATTCATTCAACAAAGCTTTGTGTCAAGCAGTACATATGACCAAAGCCAAGTCTTAGAAGTTAGAGATCTCAGCTAATATCATTGAATGAAGGCTACAAGAGAGATGGATTAGTAGCATCTGCACTCCAGTGAAGGAATGGCACATGCCTGAGGAGGTAGCTCATCTCCTCAGCTGTGGATGGCATAAACCCACTCTGAACCTTAGTTCAGAGGCTGTCCTTAGTGACTCCCAACACCCCCAATCAGAACCGTCATTGGGGGAGAGCAAAAGCTGACTGATGCTATGGCCAGTGACTAGTTGGACATTGGGAATTTGACCACTTGTCCTACATCATCTCATTTACATATCTGTGACCACCCATCCTCACCTCCAGCCCTTGTAGCGTCCTTCTTCAGGGCTTTGCTTATTGCTCATTGAAAACTCCCTGTCATCCCTGCCAGACATTTCTGGTTCTTAATCCAGAATGGCAAGTTGCCCCTTCCCATCAGCCCAGAAGTCATCTCTCCTTGCCTTGGTGTTTACTCAGAACTTCTCTGTATTCCCCACTGTGGCCCATGCCAAAACAATAGGATGTGGCTGTCTCTTCTGCCAAACCTGAATTCCATGAGAGCTGACATCAAGTCTATGTTTAATGTCTTCCTCCGAATCTATCCTGTCCCTAGTCCAGCTTTCATTGGAATGAATTGTTCAAATACCCAAATAGATGCAAATTTTGTATCCCTGGGAAAATTACTTCAGGGAAGAATTGTGCTTCTTCAACATGCCAGCTCTTTCATCTGAGGCTAGGACTGCCAGATGTAACTCCCAAGGGATGGAAGAGGTTGCCTTCCTGGACTGGAAATGAAAGGAAGAGAAAGAAAATCCAGCTGCGGAAAACCCCTGTGTAGGTGAAGTTAGAAAAATGTGGAAAAGAATCATTGTCTTAACATGACAATTAATAGCCTGGTGTCTGGGCTTGCTCCTATTCATTCATCTGCAGCTCAATAGTTGAATCATTTTATTGCATAATTACGTTGATACCCATGAAATGAAAAAGAGGCACAAGTCTTAACACTTCAGAGTTATCATTTGCCAGTACGTTGAAGATTAAAATCTCAACCTGTTGTCTACTGTGCCTTGTCACAGCTTATGCTGAAAAGAAAAGAGCAACACGAAGTTTAAGGCAGTATCCTCCCCAGGCACTCATGGGAGGCTGGGCTGAGCTACCTGCAGAGTGAAGTTCCCCCCGGCATGGTCATTTCTCCTATTTGGTTACTTTCTGCTGAGAAGCTACACAGAATGACACAAATATTTGTAATGATTTGAAAATAATTGTTCATATTAGACAAACAGAAGACTAAGTATCTTATTATTTTTTTTTTTGCCAGTGCTGGTGCTTGACACTTTTTGCTCAAGGCTAGAGCTCTGCCACTTGAACCACAGTGTCACTTCCAGCTTTTTCTGTATATACGGTACCAAGGAATCAAACCCAGGGCTTTTTGCATGCTAGGCAAGCACTCTAACACTAGACTATGCTCCTGGTCCAAGACTAAGTATTACAAGGAAAATTCCTTTGAGAATTGATGCCTTTAAGTTAGTGCCAGTAGCTCTTGCCTGTAATCCTAGCTAGTCAGGAGGCTGAGATCTGAGGATGGCAGTTCAAAGCTAGCTTAGGCAGGAAAAATGTATGAAGGGAGGGTGGGAGAAAGAAAATGAGGGAAAGTTAATCAATTCTAGATGATTGAATCAATTCCTTGCCTGTTTTTAGCAGGTGGGACACTATTTGAGAGATGTCATAAGATAAAAAGTTAAGAAAATTAAAGTGAAGGAATCTCATCAATGAAATGCATAGCCCGCTTCAGTCCCCCAGGTGACGGCTGTATCTCTGAAGCTAGAAGCTTCTGAGCCTTGGTCCACAGGGATTTTCACAGGCTCAAAAGTAGAGGAACACTGGCCATGAAATTGATTGCTTTTAGTACCCATGGATCTTCCCAAAGAATTAACTTCTTCCTTTCTTTCTCTAAAGAAGCAGTAAACTGCCATTTTACTTTTTAAATCAAGATTCTGTAAGAGCCTCAGCTTAGACCATGTGCAGAGTCTTCCTGCCCCAATTTGGTTTTCCTACATGGGCTGTTTGTTTGGGTTTTCTTTTCTTTTATAAATGACTATAAACAAATTTTTCGGTTATAATATCCAGATTTCCTTTCAATTATTTTTAAGTTCTTCACAATATTGAGGACTTAAAATTCTACTTCTGTTTTTTTGAGTGGTTAATTGGAGATAAGAGTCTCACAGGGACTTATCTGCCTGAGCTGGCTTTGAACCAGGATCCTCAGATATCAGCCTCATATATGCTAGAATTATAGGCGTGACCCACCAGCACTGGCATGCATGGAATTATTCTTGCAGGAAATCTGTACATTTGTCAGGTAAAGCAAAAGGGAATTATAATTGGAAATGATTCCCAGGCATCATGACAAATGAATTTATGCCACCTGGACCTGAGTTCTTCTAGATCTTTCTCTGAATCAGGTTCCTATTGCTTTGAACCACTTAGGAGCTATTCAGAAATGGTCCTTTTCTTTAAGCTGGTTAGAATCAGTTCCAATTGTTTATAACTGAGAATCAGTTCTTTTCAAAAACATTATCATGATTTTCTAAGTGTGTTCTTTGGGTCAGTGGCTTTAGCATCTCCTGGGGCTTGCTTGAAATGCAGGTTTTCAGGCTTCTACATTTGTTTTTTTGCCAGTTGTGGGGCTTGCATTCAGGGCCTGAGCACTGTCCTTTTCTCAAGGCTAGAGCCACAGCCACTTCCAGCATTTTTCTATGTATGTGGTTCAAAGGAATTGAACCCTGGTCTTCATGCATGCTAGGAAAACACTCCACCACTAGGCCAAACTCCCAGCCCCAGGCTTCTATATGTTTGATTCAGAAACTCTGGGGATTATAATCCAACAAAGTGTGGTTTTCAAAGTCCTTTGAGTGATGCTGCTGATGTTGATGCAAGAAGTATCTGGGAATCATGTGCAGTTACTCAGGAACCACTGCCTTTGGCCTGGACCTTCCTCCACACCAGAGCCCTGGCCTGGGCGAGCATCCTGCTGAAATGGCCAGCCTTGCATGCTCCTGCCCCTGGGAACATCTGTAGACCCAATATTTTCTTTAAGTTAACATATATTTGTACTATTGGGAGGGATTATGTCTGAGTAATATTCTGTGATGTGGAATGCCAATACATGTAATCCCCAGCAAAAGAAGCCAAAGGCATAAACTGTAAATAATTAAGGAACTCTCTGCATAATAATTGTAGTATAGCTGATAGTGCATATTTTCAATCCCCAGCAATTTATGATAATGCAGCAGGAAAGCTTATCTAAAGTCCAAAGCCAAGTAAATAACACAGAGGGAAAAGTAAGCTGGAATAGTCATTGTAGTCTGGAAGTTGCTGACTTACATAAAAAGGAAAATAAAGTTCAAGTTATCCAGATCATCCATTTTTTTCCCAGAAGATGAAAATCCAGGTCTTTGTGTAAAGTCTCCTTATTTATAAATGTTGGCAACTCAAAAATGAATGCTTTGTTTAAACTGTAGCAGTCTAAATAGAAATCTTATCATGGATTTTAAATCCAGATTGCCCCATCCACCCATTCTAGAGTTTGGAAAATGTTCTTCACAGAGACCGAGTCTATATGGTGATTGTACATCAAGTAAAGTCAGTTTGGTGTTTTGCTCCTACTTCTGGCACTTCGGTTTATTAGGTGTGGTAATGCTGTTTTAGCCAATCCAGAATTTCAGTGGTTGAACACAGCAGATTATTTTCTTATTTATTCAAATACCAATTGATTATGGGTGCTCTTGTCCAGAGAAACACTGGTACTAGCCATCATTCTGGGACACTGAATATGTAGGATTTAAAGTCACTTTGGAGGTCCCAGCAGGCCATAGAGGAAGAGAGATGATCCTCATAAGTGTCTAGAAGTTTCCAGGGGACCATACCCAAAGGTGGAGTGCTTCTGCTCAAATTTCTAAAACTTGGGTATGAGGACATAGTTATATGCAAGGAATTCTGCTTTATAGTTTATTGTCTATGCATTTTTGAGTTTGAAAAATGGTTATTCTTATTTTTGCTTGGAAGCTTCATTTTCACCACTGCTAAGGAAGGGTATAAATGTGTCTAGTTTATATATTTATTATGATGATTAAAAGTTCATATTTCTCAAAAAATTTAGAGGAATACTTATAATACAGGTATATATATTATATAAATGTGTGCCTAAAACCCAACCAAACAAAACAACAATAAACTAGTGAGCATACTTACTGGTTGTTCAGTGTAAAATTGAACAGCATTCTCTGTGAAAGTGTCTCTGTGAGATATTGTGAAGGTTTGTGTAACATAATCCTCATAGGACTCACTGCTGAAGCACTGAGGGTTAAATGAGATGATACAGACACAGTAGTGTCTTCCAGTAGCTATGCTAACACTTACTAATGGTGACAGTTCTGTCTGGCCACTGCTACCCATTCCTACTCAAACAGTCAGCACTGTTTAGACATCCATCTAAACAGTTGACAAGCATGTATTTTCCAGTACCAGATTCTATGGTAGGAGTGTAAGTCTTAATGATTTCAGTGTTTTCAAAGTAAATTCATGTCCCTGTTGAGCCAAAGCATTTCTTCATGGTTTCTGGGCATGATCAGCTCTGTGTCAGCCAGGGTAGCCATGGAGGAATTAGCTTGGGTGTTTCTGTTCACCTTCACTTAAGCAAGAATTCGCTGATTGCAGTTGGCAGACGCCAATGCCATGGGGAATGGAAAACTACTGCCCAAGAGTTGTGGGAAGGGGAAAGATTGTTTCTGATGCTTCAAGATAATTTTGATCAGATGTCTGCTCTTTCAGCTTTCCCTCTTCACCTTTCCCTTCTCAGGCCCCTGGAGAACATCATTGTACCTGTTAATCTCCAATTCTTACATGACCTCATAAACAAATGTCCCAAGTGGAAATTATGATGACACTTATTCGCAGTGCTCAGTGCTGCAGGGTTATAGCTGACTTTGTTCAAGTTTCTTTGCTATCCCTATTTAGATAGCTGCATCTAGCAACACTCTCACCTCCTTTAGTCAAGAAGCCAGTGCAGAATCAAGGCAGGCAGAGTATACTTCATATTTCCATGAGACTATTTAACCTTCCAAATTTCAGTTCTCAAGACAGGCAGGGCTAATATGGTCCCTACTTCCCTACATTATTCTGTCATGTGTCGGTTTTAGCCTTCCCATATTCTAATTTTCAGTCACGAATTCTAGAATGGATAAACCCACAATCAAAGCTCAGGGAAACCTTGTTGAAGACTTATTTTTTCCATCCCTGGGGATTGAACTCGGGGCCTGGATCTGTCCCTGAGCTGTGCTGTGCTCAAAGCTAGCTCTCTACCATTTGAGCCATAGCACTACTTCCAGATTTTTCTGTTTACGTTATACTGAGGAATTGAACCTAAGGCTTCATGCATGCTAGGCAAGCACTCTACCACTAAGCCACATTCCCAGCATCAAGACTTACTTTTTAACCAATACATTGTGTTAATTTCTCAGAACTCATCCACTAGGTGACTCTCTCCCTGCCAAATAGAGAATGGCTCTAAATCTTAAATGCTCATTTAAGTAACTGTATAACTATATAGATGTTTATCAGTTGAGGTATTTGAAATACAAATCTTTCTATGATTTGTCCAGTCTCAACTTTTTTAAATGCCATGTCTGGAGAGCTGACATCAACCTTATCAGGAGACTTCAGGGAGGAAGCAGGGGTCTGGAACCTTTATAAATGAAGAAATTACCAGAATGCTGGAATCGGTAATAAAAATCAGTGACCATATAAAGTTGAGACAGACGTTTAAATGAGTATGGTTTTTCAAAAGAGGGTAACCATGCAAGAGAGCCAACTCGCTCATATTGTTTAGACATGAGTCAGCGTCTTAACACTAAAGTAATCATTTCACACTTTCTAAACTAAAGAGGATCTGAACTTCTCACAGAAAAGTCACAGTAAGTCTCCAAAATCCCAGGAAGAGACATAGGAATGCAAAACCAAAAGATGGAGATATTCACTGTTCATTCTCCAACGATTTTGGCTGATCCTAACAGGCTGGTTTCATCCTTCAGGGCTTAGTGGGTTGGGCAGCTTTGGGGCCATTAATTGTTATTGTCTGTCCTCATGGAAGAGCTGATTAAGAAGAAGGATTAAGAGAAGAAGCAGGAGGAGGCTCATCTGATCAAAAGAGATTGTGCAGGCCAGGCGTAGGGAAGAATTCGGAGCACATGAAAGATCGTGGGTGCAAGAACAATGTGACCAGTCAGCCTAGAAGTTCAGCAGAGGGGCCAGGCAGAAAGAGAATAGGAGGCCTTTTTCTGGTTGTGGGACTGCTAATGAGAACAGCAGTGAGGTGTTTACCTTAAACATTAAAAATAAGTTATGTCCAGTGGGAGCCCATGGGAATGTCTCTTCCCTCCCTCCAATACTCTTCCCATCCCCAGAGACGGGGCTCAGTGGGTAGCCAAACTGATTAAAGAGCTTCATTACACTTCACCCTTGAAAAGCTGCCATGTTCCTTTAAGACCATTGTCGTGGATATGTGTGTCACAGGATGGAAATCCAGGATCGAAATGGATTTCAGACTGAATAACTGGCATGTTAAATATTTGTTAATATGCAATCTTCAGTGCATTGAGATAACACAAAGCATGGTGGGAAAGAGACTCAGTAACAATGTGGAGGACAATTTTATGACTTTTCCAAAACTAGGTGACCTGAAAAGCCTACTTGGTCTTTCAGCTGAGAGATTTCAGGATATGTATTTAGACTTCAAGTTCACACACAGTAGATTATGCCTGTGATTTCAGCAACTCAGGAGGTGGAAGTCAGGAGGCTGAAGACCAAAGGCCAGCCCAGGCAAAAAGTTCATGAGATCTCATCTCAGTCAACAAAATCTGGTCATGGCGCCAGGTGTCTTATCTTCCTAGCTACACAGGTAATGAAGGAAAGTTTTGAGCCAGGCTGGGGGAGGCATTAATAACCAAAGCAAAAGGAGGTGCAGTTCAAGTTCCTTTCTAGCAGCCCAAGACCCAGAGTTCAAACCCTAGTACTACCAGACTCCACTTGACTCCTGCCCAAAGCCACCTTTTGCTGGTTAGCTTCACGCTAGGCACTTTGAGAACTGACTCAAACAGAACTGTGATGCTACTGGATTTTTCACTGCCCTCTTCTATTCATGACTTAAACTCCTGTCTCCAATGATATTGAAGATAAATAACTGGTGTCAGAATATCTTTAAGTATTGCATTTTTTCTTAAGGAGCTTGAATTTTCATTAGTTTTTAATGGATGGCAACCTATATGTTCTGGGTAATACACAATTCTCTTTACTACTCATGAATAAATATTGTGAAAACAGGAGAGCTTTGTTCTAGCAAAGACTATGTGCAGCCTTAGAAATGAAGAATAGTGGCTGAGATCCTGTGACTTGCACCTATAAACCTAGCTACTCAACAAGCTGAGATCTGGAGAATTGGAGTTTGAAGGCAGCAAAAAGCCAGGATGGATGCATGGCTCAAGTTGTAGAACACCAGGAGGGAGCACAAGTGCCAGGCAACAGCACAGTTACAGGGTTCTGAATTCAAAGGAGAAAGGAAGAAAGGAAAAAGAAAGGAAGGGAAGGGAAGGGAAGGGAAGGGAAGTGGAGGGGAGGGGAGCGGTGGGGAGGGGAGGGAAGAAGGAAGGAAGAGAAAGAAAGGGAGGGGAAGGGAGGAAGGGGAGGGGAGGAAGGGGAGGGGAGGGAAGGGAAGGTAAAGGAAAGGAAAGGAAAGGGAGGGGGAGAATGTGGTCAGATTTCAATCTGCATGCATCACTGCAGATCCATAAATATGTTTTCAGGTCTGTGTGGCAGGTATGCACACTGCGCCTTGTGTAAATCAGCTTTAACATCATTTTATGATTTATTACATATGCACATATTGTAATTTTAGGCAGTTTAACTTCTTCCATTGCTTTTTTCCCCATTCCTTCTACATTTATTGTTCAACAGCTTTTAGTGGAATTCCTTGTGCCATTTACATGCATTAAGACAATATATTCCAGTATTATCACATTCCATCACTCTTTCCCTTTCCCACTCCCTCTCAGCCTCCCACAGTTACAATCCAGCTTTAACATACTTTAGAAAGGATTCATTGACCTGCTTATCATTTTCTGTGTGTCAGCATAAATGGGAACATGATGAAGATGAAGTACCACACCATCAAGTGAAATCATGCTCTCTCTCCTCCCGGATTTCATTCCTGTGTGTGGCTCAAGGACACTCAAGGCCTGTGGCTTGAGGCTAGGTTTAAGCAGTATTCTGTCTGGTACTGGGGTGGCACAGAGGAACCTAATGAGTTTTTCCAGAATATCTATACATTCACAGGATCTTCAATATTACAGAAACAGCCTCCTCTTAAGAGTACCCACATCAGCCAGTTACAAGGCCAGGCGGCAGTAGCTCACACCTGTAATCCTAGCCACTCAAGAAGCTGAGACCTGGGGATGACAGGAAAGTTCATGAGACTCATCTCCAATTAACCACCCAAAATTCAGAAGGAGAACTGTGGCTCCAGTTATAGAGCACCAGTCTATAGCTCAGGGATAGCTTCTTTAGCTAAAGCCCCCATACTGGCATAAAAACCAAATAAAACAACCTCAACAACAACAAAAATAAAAACAGATTGTCCACTAGACTGTAAGGAGCCTTTCAAAAATAAGGCATAAAACAGATTTTTTTCTAAATCATATGTACCTGATCTGGTACTATTAAATATTTAATAGTAAATATATACCATATATAAAGTACAATTCACAGAAGCATCTTTTGCCTCAAGAACTTCCATCCATGACTGATGCTTAGATAATGCTACTAGATAATGTATTTTAAAACTGCTGTTATGTATCTATATATGTTTGAGAAAAGCAAGGGAGTAAGAAGGTTGTTAAGAAATAGAAGCAAACCATGGAAACTAAGAACCTGGTGGAGTTGGCAGAGGAACTGTGATTCAGAGTTAGTGTTCTGGAAAGAGCACCTTAGAAATCCATGCACCAGTGTGTGGATAAATATCACAAAAGGTTCAGGTTGCATTCATGAAACTTCTTAAACTTAAAAGTATTTTTAAAAGTATAAAAAGTATTTGACAAATTATCCTTTTTTTTTTTCTGTGAAGGAGGGTGACGACCATTTTCCAAAGCCCTCAACCCAATCTGCAAATTTGAGACATGTGTATGTACTAAACTCAGAATCAGTGGGCCTCTAAGGCAGAATTCTGTGGTCTTTGTCTTGTTCTCATTTGGCAGAAGCAGAATGGGGTTAATTCAAGGCCGCAGTTAACACCTGGGCTCTGTGGGAAAACGGAAGGCCAGACCTGGGGATGGAAACTGGGCACAAGGGTGGAACCACAGCATGGTTTCCGAGCAGAGCCTCCTGCTGCTCTCTGATGCCAACTGGTAGTTGCAATCCAAAACATGGATACTTCCACTGCCTCAGACCCTCTGCTTCCAAATCGGTCATTTCTCCTGTGAGTGGCATGGGCACAGCAATTCTGCATTCAGACCTGGATGCCTCTGACTGCTCGGAAGGCTTAGTGTGGCACCATAAGCTTGCACTGGCCATGCAGGAGCCAGCAAGTGAATTAGGATCTACTTGGAGAAGAGGAAGTCCCAAAGGTGAGGAAACTCCTAAGCTTAGGGAAAGTGTCCAAAAATGATTAACTGGCCAAAAGAATGGAGAGTTTCCATTGCATATGTCCAGTCCAAATTCAAGCTCCTGAGAATGGCTAATCTAATAAAATCCTAGTGCTCCGAAAACAGAAAATCGAGGCAAGCTCAAATGTAGACTAAGTGTCAGAGCTCGTAATGATCCACCTAGTTTTCCTTAAAAACAAAACTTTTTTTCTCTATCTGCATTTAAATCAGTCAAAATAGCAATAATATGATATTGCTAGTTATTTATCCTGTTACCTTGGTATTTATGAAGCCATGTCATGATGGAATGACATGCCAGGTTTTCTTTTGCACCTATTACTCATACACAACTGGTGGAAGTAGCTGGAGTCACAGTACAGAGCCTTGGAGGCTTTCAACTTCAGTGAGTCTCAGAAATGTCTGAGAAGACTGTTTACAGCAAAGGTAGAAGAGTTTTGCTATGACCTATCAGAGCAATTCAGAGAATCAAACATATCTTGTACAAACACTTGCGCAAAAAATCTTCATAGTGACATTATTTGAAATTTGTGTATTTGTATAGTTCCACCTCCTCCATATGTTGAGGCAGGAAAGTCATTTGAGCTTAGAAGTTGGGATAGCCTGGACAACAATATTGAAGCATGAGGGATGAAGAGAGGGAGGGAGGGAGGGAGGGAGGGAGGGAAGGAAGGAAGATAGGAAGGAAGGAAGGAAGGAAGGAAGGAAGGAAGGAAGGAAGGAAGGAAGGAAGGAAGCAAGCTTGGCTGACTACTGTGACTCTTGCCAGTAATCCCGGATATCTGAGAATTCAGGAGGCAGAGAATAGGAGGATCACAACTCACAACCAGCACAGAGATCCCACTTCAATAAGCAAGCCAAGATAAGATACAGGTTATTGTTTTGTTTCGGTTTGGTTTGGTTTGGTTTGGTGGTCGTGGGGCTTGAACTCTGGGCCTGGACGCTATCCCTGAGCTCTTCAGCTCAAGGCTACTACCCTACTCCTTGAGCCACAGCCCCACTTCCCATTTTCTAGTGGTTAATTGGAGATAAGAGTCTCATGTTTTTTAGTGTCCCGGCTGGCTTTGAACCGTGATCCTCAGATCTCAGCCTCCTGATTAGCTGGGATTACAGGTATGAGCCACTGTGCCCAGCTAGGTACAGGTAATTCTAATGACTGAAAAATAGCAAAAGCAAAAAGGGTTAGGACATGGCTAAAATGGTAAGGCCTGAACTCAAACCCCACTACTGGCAGAAAACAATAAAATTCTAGTTTATGCTACAACACTGATGAAAATTTAAGTCCATCAATTAAGTAGATCATTTATTCATGCTCTCCTGTAGTTCAGGGTAGGTGAGATCTCACTGCTAACTGGTAGGCATTTCTTTATTTTAATGGTGATTACAAGATGGAAATTACACAAGTGTTCTGGAATGATATAATAGTGACAGGTGGAAAACCTTGTAAGTATAATAAAAAAATCATCACATTGCTCATTTAATTTAAAAGTGCATAATATATCTCAGTATAGTAAAAAGAAAAGAAAAACTCCAATAAATTCCTGAATTTTTCCACTGCTATTCTAAATTGCATTAATTCTTTCATTGAGCAGCATCTCAGCAACAGCTAGGCTTTTGCATTGAGTCAATATACTAAAGACCCTTCTAAAAGTTTATCATTTAGTACAATCCTTGCCCTCAGTTGCATTGGCATCCAGTAAGAATCTTTAAAAATAATGAGTCCTGGGCTCTAGCTGAACTTCTAAATCATGATTTCAATGATAAGATTTAAATTGTTTTCCTCTAATCATTTTAATATTTAAGTGACATTTCGAGCTATAGCTAGAGGGAAGAGATGAGCCAAATGTGAGTGATGTACCATACATTATGCTCAGTGGTATGATGGCAGTCGTCAAAAGTTACCATGGGAACTCAGAGGAACCATTCCTAACCCAAGTCAGAGGATGAGGCTGTTCAGGGAAGCCTCCAGCCATATGGAGCTCAAGGTTTATCAATGGAGAGGGATTGTCCAGGGGAAGACAGAGGTAAGAGTGAAATGGACGAAGGACAGGTGAAAGAAAGAACCTGAATGTTAGCCAGAGCAAAGAACTGTGAAGTAGAATTCCAAAAGACATATCATCCATTCCCTAGCTGGGCACAGTCAATGAAGTTTCCCTGGAAACCAGCTTGAGCTCACTGGATAGCGGCTCAGGGTGTTTCCTTGCTCTTTCCTTTCCTTTGAAGACAGGTAACAATAAAGTGCCCTGTAATATGCAATCACCATAAAAGAAAATTTAGCAGTGCTGGCTTTCCTGGTGAGGGTGTTAGCTGCTATGATGAATCCTAGAGTTCATTATTTGTTTCGCAGTTTCAGATGTATCCTTTTCATACCAATCTTATCCACCCCAGAAGTGCCTGAGCTCAAGGTCTCAGGTAAACATACGCTATTTTTCCTAAACTAAGTAACTACTGGAGGCTGGAAGGACACCACATAAGCAAAGACTGGGAAGTTATCCAACAATAAATATCATTATAGAGCTATAGAGGCCTGTTTCTTTCTTATCCCTGAAAGAACTTTAGAAGTTGGCTAGTTACCACCTCATTATTTTAATTGACTGCTTTGTGTTCCTCTTCCTGTACTCTTACTATCTTTATTATCTTTACAATCAATTGACCGGAGACACAAACAGGTGGTTTCCAGGTAGAGTCAACAGTCTGTATTATTTCTGCAAGAATATTTGAGTTTTAGGGAGATTGTCTTTACCCAATGTGGTGAAGCCACTGAGTGATATGATAATATACACTCACTTTTATTGGATCTGTGGTTGCTTCAACCATAAAAATTTAAAAATGTGAACTGGAAGAATCTTACATGCTGGCAAACATAGAAAACCTCAGTGAAAGTCAACATAGGAGTCAGAGCATCCGAGGGCGTCTTTTAAGAGGTCTCTTCTGTTAAATGTATGTGTTGGCTTAGCTCTTATTTGCAGTTTCACATTCCAAGTTATCCATGGCCTGAAAATATTAAATTGAAGATATCAGAAGTAAGCAATTCCTATGTTTAAATTGCACACTGTTCTGAGTGTTATGGTGAACTCTTACCCACTGCCTCACTCCATCCTGCCTGGAATGCAAATCAGTCCTATGTCTAGCATCTTCATGCTGTCATCTGCCTACTAGTCACATAGCCATCCTCTCAGGTAATGGATGATTGCCACTGTGTGGTAGTGCTAACCCCTCTCTAGTAACCTAATGCTATGTCTCATTCCTTATGTCACTCATGTTGCCATGTGGGCCAAGTATAACCTCATGGCATGCAAGGAGGGTAGAGCAGTACAATACAGAACAATGCCATTCACCCAACTTGTAATGTAAGAGGTGTCATAGTTGTTCTATTTTATTGTAAGTTATTTTTGCTTATCTCTTACAGTACCTAATTTACCTATTAAACTTTATCAGAAGTTTCAATCATGCCTAAATGGGAAAAAACATTATATAAGCAGTATATTTATAAATATAAAGCATATTATTTATGTTCAATCTATGTAACTTATATATTATATAGAATTTATATATAAAACATATTTGGGGCCAGGAGTGTAGCCTAGTGGTAGAGTGCTTGCCTAGCATGCACAAAACCCTGGGTTCAATTTTTCTGTACCATATACTCAGAAAAATCTGAAAGTGGTGCTGTGGCTCAAGTGACAGAGCACTAGCCTTGAACAAATGTGTCCAAGGACAGTGCCCAGGCCCTGAGTTCAAGCCCCAGTACTGGCAAATATATATCTCTCTATATAATATGTAATTTATATTTATGTATAAATTATACAAATGCATATACATGGGAGACTTGGGACAAGACTCTGTGGACAAGTGCTGGTTATTGCATATTATATGTGTATAAATATATATATATATATGCAATACATATGTGTATCTATATTCACATGGATGTTTATTCTTGCCTTGTTTTTTTGTGGTGATATTTTTATGTATTATCAGTGGTGAATTTTATGTATTATCAGTGCTGATTATCTCAGGTTAGTGAAAGTTGCTAGTGATCCATGCAGTCTTCAAGAATTCACTTTGGCTTTCACTCTTTTACTATGTGGACTCAAGCCTGGTAATGCCAGTGTTTGCTAGCCTGGGTCAAATAAGCAGATTCCAGTATCACCAACAGGTATTAATCACACAACAAAATGATGCATTTCCTTGAGGTACTGCAAGTGCCTTTTTCATCTGCAGCCTATCAAGGTAATTCATTTTAGATTCTTCACTATTTTTCAAAATTTATTTTCTTTTTTCTAAATTTTTATTGTCGGGGTAATTGTATAGGGGGTTATAGTTACATTTGCCAGGTAGTAGGTGCATTACTTCTCACACATTGATACCCCTCCTCAGGTTTTTGTCCCCATTTCCCTTCCTCTACCCCCTCCCAATCATCTTGTTTTCCCCCCTTCCCTTTCCTATTTCAAATAGACAAACATATATACAATATGCCAGGTAACAAAGTCAGCTACAGTAACAATATGACATTAACTGTAAGTCTTGCCTTGTTTTGCTTCCATAATCGCCTTAAAATAATTTACAGGAAGATTCAACAGCCATTTCAATGCTAGAGGACTGTTGGACTTAGAATAGGCAGCATACTAAAGCTCCTGTGCCCAGCACAGATGAATAGTCCATTGTCCATTCAGTACTTGGGCTTAGACAGCCATTTCCATTCTCTCAACCATCTTCATCCATATTTGCTTGTTCAGAGTTCAGTGTTTCCAAGCAGATACACACACAAACACATTCATGTAATATTTTACTTTACATCTATATAATCTTTAACTTGTGTTATTTTCATATATTTCCATTGTGAGCAGATAATGCTGACTTTTGTAAGAAGAGATGAATGAAGCTAATTTTTCATATACACCTACAATATTTTATTCACATGACATTTCTAAATACTTTATCTTCAAAACCATTTTGCTCAGAGTTGGCTCTGCAATTCCAAAAATATAACAAAGCAGGATTAGTCTTAAAAGTTAATAACATACAAGCATATGAATTTAAAAATATTTTCCCTTGTTCTGTCAGTCCTTATGTTAGTAATCTGCAATTTTTATAGTTTTTAACAGAAAAAAACTACCTAAGTACATGTGTTTCTTTTTGGTTGCTTTTACTAAAAACTATGATTTTTCTACTTGTATCACTTTCCAAAAATATATTACCACATTTTCCTCTTTCAATTACTCAGAAACATATTTATAACTTTATTTACAAATCATAAACAAGTGGTTTATATAAAGGATAAACCATAAATATTAAACAAATATACTTTAAAACTGAAAAAGGTCTCAAGTTTTAGGCATGGTTTCTCATCTTCCCACATCCTCTGGTCCCCATCTGATTATTTCATATTTAATTATCCTTTTGTATCTTTCTATCTCCACAACATATATGCGGTATACATGTACACACACATAATGTCAGGAAATCAAATAGCTCAGAGTAATGTTGAGTGATTAAGTGACTAAGGGCTAGTGATGACTTCATAAATGTTTAGAATTCAGCTTATGATGGGAGAGAGAAGTCCGAATGTTCAAATAGTTTCTTCCATCCTGGATCACTTAACCTTACCAGTGTTAGATGAAATGGATCCCAACAAGTAGTTTTGCTAATCAGCCTGTGTTAGTTCCAAGCTGCCAAGGAGAGAGGCTATGTTGCCAACAGTGACAAATGTGGAGACTCCATGGAGTGAACAGGGTTGGGGGGAAATTCAGCAGGAGGCCAGCTTCCAGTTCAGGAAATCAAGAAAGTCTTCCCAGCCCGCTGCCTTGATCCAACTTTGGTAGAAACTTGGAGAACCCATGTTTCTAAGATTCTCTAAGTTCTGGGGGAATAATGCCTGCCTGAAGCCCTGAAGATGAAGAGCTACTGACTGTGACTAAAATAAACCCCAGTCAGGTGTGAAGTTCTCATTTAACTTAACTGTGAAGATAACAGAACATCTCATAGTTCTAGGGGCGACCTTGATTTGGAAAAGGTAAAACAAGGGACAGTAAAGGAAAAATCTATTAAAAGTTAGAATTTGGAGATGAGTCAACATCTTTTAAACTGATATTTTCTTAGGCCACAGAACTTTTTAAAATCAAATTTCCTGATTCTTTTCCTCCCTAAGCAATAGGAACGTCCTGTGGAGACTCCAGAGACAGCACACAAGGATTATAAGGATTCTGCTTAAGAAAACCCTGAAAATGGCATCCTCTTGGGTTTGCCTGTCTATCCCCTTAAACTCTAAGATGGCTGTGGGTCCAAAGAGATTGAGCACATTTGAAAAGGGCTGAAGAATTTCCTTAGGGCTGGAATTGTACCCTAGTGGTAAAGTGCTTGTCTAGCATGCATGAAGCTGTGGGTTCAATGTCTCCTCAGTATCATATACACAGAAAAAGCTGGAAGTGTTGCTGTGGCTAAAGCAGTAGAGCACTATCCTTGAAAAAAAAAAACTCACAGAGACTGCTCAGGCCCTGAGTTTAAGACCCAGGACTGGCAAATAATTCTTAAAGCTGTATGCATTAATTTGTCAATACTTTGCTTAACTTCTCTGATAGCTATGGGATGTCTATGGTGGGCTACAGGAGCAAGAACATACACAGAACTTCTGCCCTTGTGCAACTTACACTTTGGTGGGGTAAAAAAAGACAATAAGCAAATAAACTTGCATATATATACACACATATACATATATACACAGAGATAGACAGACAGACAGACAGATAGATAACATCACATAGTGAACGGGGCTACAAAGTAAAAAAGAGTAGGAAATAGGCTGGAGGTTTTAGACAAAGGCAAAATGCTTATTACTATTATTATTAGGTCTATTGTTGGGCTTGAACTCACAGCCTGGACACTGAGCTTTTTGCTCAAGGCTAGCAGTCTACCACTTGAACTACAGCTCCTCTTGTAGTTTTTTTCTGGTTAATTGGAGATGAGTCTCCAGGACCTTCCTGCCTGGGCTTGAACTGTGATTCTCAGATCTCAGCCTCCTGAGTCGCTAGGTTTACCAGCCTGAGCCACCAGAGCCCAGTCAGAGGCTTTTTTGTAAGAGTAATTAGGAAAACCCCACTGGGAAGCTCATTTCTTGGTATGCAGAGAGCTCTGGACACATCCTCTAGCAGCTCCAGGAAGGACGGAGGCCAGAAGCTTGCAGTCAAAGTGCAGTTCTCTACAGGTGAAGACTTCCGAAGCACAGCAGATAAAATGACCCTTCAGCAGGAGATACTACATCCAAGCTGTACCAAAACTCATATGGCCCCTGGGGCAAGGGAATAAAGCTGCCTTTAGGGTTAGACTATGCCTGTGTAAGAGTAGATAGTCCTTTTGATGCCAGGAATTGAACCATTGTCTTCTCAAGGCTCCTCAAACAGTGACCTATATCCAACAGCGTTCCAGACCATGATCCAAGGACAATAACTGTACCTATCAGCTCCCATTTGTTGAGAGTGGTCAGACAAACCTGGCCCTTCGCTGAGGTGTCTTTCGGGGTGCTTTGTTGACTTGTCCAAATGCTTACTAACAACAGTCTGGTGACAGTAATCTCCTTGTACAGGTGTCTCTCCCACACTCGGTGTGGGTAAAGTCCATCATTTCAAGTCTGTGGGCACAGCTGATGTTGACAGAGCCTGAGGCTGTTGATACTCATGTCTCTCTCCTCTGCCATCTGCTTTGTCTATGATCTGAAAGAACACTTCTGCTTTTGATTACTGAATGCCAGGTTAATCCGTTTGCCCTTGGGATGATATTGAAGTCTCTTACGCCGCATTATTGATCATCACATTTTAATAAGTCCTTGCCGATTCTTCTCTTTACTCCACTGATTTTTTTTTTTGGCTGAAGGTTATTTTTACTAGTGAGCTGCCTTTTCTTCTCCATATAGGCAAAACACTGGTAAGCTGGAGGGTAATTTTCTCCTATGCAAGCAAATGCGTTGGTATTTTCAAGTGTTGGAGTCACTACCTTACTTCTAAAAAGTCATTGAAAACTTACCTGATTGTCATCCTTATAAAAAGAGTTCTCCCTCCCCCAATACCACCATCAGACACTGGTGGCTCACACCCATCAACTGAGCTTCCCGGGAAACTGCGATCTGAGATCACCACTCAAATCCCAGCCAGGGCAGGAAAATTCATGAGAGTCTTAGATCCAATTAACCACCATAAAGCTGGAAGTGGAACTGAGGCTTAAAGTGATAAAGTGCTTGCCTTGAGCAAAAAGAGGTCAGGGACACAGCCCAGGCCCTGAGTTCAAGCCTCATGATGAATTAAAAAAAAAAAAAAAGATGTATTCCCATTGTGACCTTATAAATCCTTTTATGTTCCAACAAAGTCATAAGATACTCCCTGTTACCTCTCTAGGACCATGATTCCTAATTTTATTAAAATGGATGAAAGGCTTTTTGTTCCAACTGTGCTCAGATACAAAAGAGTCATTATTGATTTGACCTTAAGTTACCACCTGACCAATGTCCCCCCTGTAATAGAAATCATGCCACCCAGTCCTTGGGTTGTCACCCAGTACTTCAGGCCAGCCAGGATGCCAATAGCTATGTGTAGACCTCAGTCGTACAGCTGCTCTGGAAAGAAACATGAGCAAACTGAAGGAAGGACTAAACGCCTTCATTCTTGCCCCTCACCCTTCAGGAAATGATAGTTAAATGCCTAAAAGAACCCGTCTTCAAGGACATAACCAAGGTTAAAAGACTTGCTTTTACCTAAGACAAAAAAAAAAGAAAAGAAAGAAATTGCAGCTGTGCTTTTCCTTGAAACATTAGCAATCATATCAACTTCTTTCCCAGCCAACAGAAAGGAAAGAGAAATGATAGAGGGAATAATATAACCTTTAGTTGTGATTGAGAAAGGTACCGGAATTACTCAATGTCCCATGAAATTCATTTGAATGGTTCCTGCTGAAATGTGCCAGCTGGAGGAAATATTATTTATAAAAGCAACAAGCAATGTTCAGCAAGGAAACAGGATGGTTGAAATAATGTGGAAAAAAAATTATTTAAAACTCCCATCCTTAAATCTCTCCTCCTGAAGGGCTCATATAATTCAACAGGTTTTGTTTGAATGTTTTCAAAACACTGCAAATCTTTTACTTAATGGAGCTTTTCCTTTTCATGTGGAATTTCACAGAACGAAGAACAAAAATGCAGCTGTGCGGATGTGGGAGATTATTCAGTGCAGACCTTGCCTTGCTAATTAAGATGAAGAGAGAGTCTAGTGAAAAACTCATTGCAGCCTGGCATGGGTAGCTCACACCTGTAATTCTAACTACCCAAGAGACAGAGACCTGATGAGCAGGAAGCCACAGGGCTGCTATTTTCACTACCTGCTTGGATTAATGTGGTGATATGGCTGCCTAAATCTTTTCCAGTCCCCCCACAAAATCTTGTTTCAAAAGAATCAAAACTTTTCATGAGCAACTTTTTCATATGGGAGTGGAAAAATTTGATTCTTGTTCAAATCCATGACAATCTAGACACCCAGATGGGCAAACCATAGCAGGACTGTCAGGCTCTGGGAATAGCTTCCTATGTCCTCAGAAAAGGAAAATGAGATATTTTCTGCAAGCGTTTTCATGGAGAGTCTTGTGGAAGATTGACTAGGAATAGATGACTTGGAAAGTCATTGAAAACATTCACCAATATCTTTACCTATTAAAACCCACCCCCAAGTTGTAGTTAATATGCACCAAGGCACCCACAAACAACATCAGAGAAACAACTCAAAGACATGGGTCAGAAAAGAAGTCATATTGGTTGGAAGTCACATTCATGGCACCAGTGGCTCATGCCTTTAATCCTACCTACTCTGGAGGCTGAAATCTGATGATCATCGTTCAAAGCCAGCCTGGGCATGAAAGTCTGTGAGACGTTTAGCTTCAATTAACCACCAGAAAACCTGGAAGTGGCGCTGTGGTTCAAGTGGTAGAGCTCTCACCTTGAGACACCCAAGATCAGTGCTCAAGTCCTGAATTCAAGCTCCAGGACTGGCAAAATTAAAAGTCTCTTTTACTGAAGAACAGAATAAAGAACATACTTCATATTTCTTTAACTTTAATTTTCTGATGTCTTTGTGACAACTTTAGAAGAGAAATTTAAAAAACTGAAGCATACCTGTAATCCCAGAACTTGAGAAGCTGAAATAGATTGTGAGTTCCAGGCCAGCGTGGAGTACATAAACCAGACTATATCTCAAAAAAAAAAAAAGGAAGTAGCTAACCAAACCAAAAGCATATTTTATTTCTATGCTTTTTTATTTCAATTTTTTATTAAATAATTTATTAACGTTGATTTTTACATCATATTTTAAATGACAAGTTTAACAAACAAGTGTTCAAGGAGGGAATCTCTATTTACAATCACTGGGACTTAGTATTTAGAACTTAATCAAAATTACGCTAAGGGTTTGTATGTCACAGAAACATATTAATTTATGAAATAAAACATTATGTCTATAGAGTCATAGGTTTTTATGTCTACATAGGTATGTTTATATTTCCATTACCATGTCCATAGCTTTGGGTATGCAGTTATTGAGTCCTTGCTCTTGTAGTCTTTGGATTTAATAGCCACATATTAAGGATACCATGTGCCTTTTGTTCCTTAGGTCTTGACTTGTCTCACTCAACATGATTTGCTCTAGATTCTTCCACTTCCCTGCGAATGCCATTATTTTATCTTGTCTGTTGGCTATGTAGAATTCCATTGTGTATATATACCATGTTTTCTGTATCCATTCATCTGCAGTAGGGCATCTGGATTGTTTCCATTGCCTGGCTATTGTGAATAGTGCAGAGATGAACATAGCTGAGCAGGTGTCCTTATAATATCCTGGGTAATGATGTTCAGGGTAGATGCCCAGAAGAGGTATGGCGGGATAGTAGGGAAGGTCTATTTTCAGTTCTTTAAGAAACCTCCACACTGCTTTCCAGAGTGGCTGAACTAGCTTACAATCCCACCAGCAGTGTAGTAGGGTTCCTTTTTCTCCACAACCCCACCAGCAACTGTCATTGTCTGATTTCAAAATCTTGGCCATTCTTGTTGGGGTAAGGTGGTATCTTAGGGTTGTTTTTATTTGCATTTCCTTTATGACCATAGATGATGAACATTTTCTCATATGCTTTTCTGCCATTTTAGTCTCTTCTTCTGATAAGTCTCTCTTTCATTCCCTTGCCCATTTAGTGAATGGTTTATTGGGTTTTCGGGGGATTCGTTTCTTGAGTTCCCTGTAGATACTGGCTATTAAGCATTTGTCAGATGTATTGTTGGTGAATATCTTTTCCCAGTTGGTTGGCTGTCTCTCTACTTTTGCAACTATGTTTTTATCTGTACAGAAACTTTTTATTTTTAGATAGTCCCATTTATCGAGTCTCTCTCCAATCTGTTGTGACCCTGGGATTCTGTTCAGGAATCTTTTGCCTGTGCCTACGAGCTCCAGTGTCTCTCCTACTTTATCATGTAGCAGCTTCACGGTTTCCGATCTGACGTTGAGGTCTTTGATCCACTTTGAGTTAATGCTTGTGCATGGCGAAAGGCTAGGGTCAATTTTTAGTTTTCTGCATGTGGCTGCCCAGTTTTGCCAGCACCAATAATTGAATAGACTGTGTTTGTTCCATTGTATATCTTTGGCTTCTTTGTCAAATACAAGTTGCGTATAGGTATGTGGTTCTATTTCTGGGTCTTCTATTCCACTGATCTTCTGGTCTGTTTTTGTGCCAATACAAAGCAGTTTTTGTTATTATGGCTCTATAGTAGAGTTTGAAGTCTGGTATTGTAATACCACCAGCATTGCTCTTTTTGCCTAGAATTGTTTTGGCTACTCTAGGTCTTTTCTTGTTCGATATGAATCTTTGGATTATATCTTCTATTTCTGTAAAGAATGTCTTTGGGATTTTGATGGGGATTGCATTGAATTTGTATATCAATTTTGGCAGTATAGCCATTTTCATTATGTTGGTTCTCTCTAGCCATGAGCATGGGATGTCTTTCCATTTCCTAGTGTCCTCTTTAATTTCTTTCATTAGGCTTTTATAGTTTTCATTGAATAATTCCTTTACGTCTTTGGTTAAGTATATTCCTAAGTATTTTATTCTTTTGGAGGCTATTGCGAATGGGATCATTCTTGATTTGGCCTTCTGTTTGTGTATTGTTAGTGTACAAGAAGGCTACTGACTTCTGAAGGTTGATTTTGTATCCTGCCACTTTGCTAAAGTGGTTTATTAATTCTAGAAGTTTGGGAGTGGAGTTTGTTGGGTCAGTCAAGTAGAGAATTATGTCATCTGTGAATAGGGATAGTTTAATTTCTTCTTTCCCTATGTGGATCCCTTTGATGTCCTTTTCTTGCCTTATTGCTCTGGCTAAGGGTTCCAGCACTATATTGAAGAGAAGTGGAGAGAGTGGGCATCCCTGTCTAGTTCCTGATTTTAAGGTGTATGGTTCCAGTCTTTCACCATTTAGTATAATACTGGCTGTAGGTTTTTCATATATGGCTTTCACTATTTTGAGGAATGTACCTCTTATTCCTATTTTTTCCTAGTGCTTTCAACATGAATGGATGTTGTATTTTGTCAAATGCCTTCTCCACGTCCAGAGAAAAAAATATGGAACGCTTCATGAATTTGCGTGCCATCCTTGCGCAGGGGCCATGCTAATCTGTGTATCGTTCCAATTTTAGTATATGTGCTGCTGAAGCGAGCACTTTATTTAGATTTTTTATTGTAATTAATAGAAAGGTTACATTATATTCACCAGATACTTCACAAACATTGATACCCTTTCTCATGACATGGTCCCCATTTCCCTTCCCCCCCCCCGCTCATCTTGATTTCCTCCCTTCCTTATTAAAATATATACATAATATTAAGACCCTTATACTGATTTTCAAATATGAAAAAAATCAATGTGGTATCAGTTAATACATTTGTGACTAGTTGCCTACCACTCACGCTTATTGGATAATTCTGGCTTCTACTTACAAGGAAAAACATGGCTTACTTCCCTTAATAATTTGTTACCAGTCTATGCTGCTGTCAGAAAGAACAACATCACCCCATTTATAAGGAAATGGAAAGACTTAGAAAAAAATCATATTAAGTGCAGTAAGCCAGACTCAAAGGAACATATGCTCAATGGTTTCCCTCATTTGTCATAATCAGTAGAAACCTTGGGCTCTCCTAGCAGAGTTTTACAATAGAACAAAACCTAGAGACATAAGGCCATATAGAAAGATGCTAAATGAAAGGACCTCCAGGATATAGACACAAAGGCCATATAACAAGTGATTGGTGTCCTTAATGTTCTATGTTATCTTTCATCTCTTTTGCTGTCCCTTCGTTATCTCATATTGTTACAGTATTTCACCTATTTATCTGATATATTGTGTATATGCGTATTTGGTTATTTGAAGTTGATTAGGGAAGGGAGGAAAATAAGATGAGGGGTGGGGGTACGGGGAGGGAAATGGGGACCAAGACATGAGAAAGGGTATCAATGTATGTGAAGTAATGCACCTTCTATCTGGTGAATATAATGTAACCCTTCTATTAATTACAATAAAAATATATGAAAAAAAAGAAAACAGCGTCCGGTTTCTGGCCAAGACAGAATGGGAGACATAGATAGGGAAAGGGGAAGAGGGGAAGGCTAGGGGCTTAAGATGATGACTTTTTTTTTCTTTTGCTGTTGTTGTTGTAGTCCTGGGGCTATTCAGGGTGAGCATGCTGAATCTGAAAATCCTAATCTTAAATTTTTGTTTCTTATAGTCCTGGGGCTTAAACTCAGGGCCTGAGCACTGTCCTTGAACTGCTTCTGCTCAAGGCTAGCACTCTACCACTTGAGCCATAGCACCACTTCTAGCTTTTTCTGTTTATGTAGTATCTGAAGAATCGAGCCCATGGCTTCATGCATGCTAGCCAAGCACTCTACCTTTATTCCCAGCCCTGAAACTTTTAAAAGAATAAAAGGAACATGGGAATTTCCACACCAATGAAAAATAATAATAATTTGTTACTAAGCATTTCCATTTCCTCACAAATGGTACAATAGCATTCTGTATAATAGATAAATAAAATTTATTGTGTGTGTATATATATAAATCAATGTGGAAATATTAAGTAAACTATTATTACTGTTGTGGATTAATTTTTATCATGGCTGATAGGTTTTTCTTGGGCCAGGGGTGATAGAGACAAATAGGGCTGGGCAGGCTCTCTAATGTAAGAAATTCCTCAAAGCCAGAACAATTCCCAAATAACCCCTTTCAGAATTCCAACTTGTGCTTCATTTCTTCTAGAAGGAAGATAAAAGCAAAAATGAGTACAAGATTCTGTGCAGGCACCACACACTCACTTGGTCTGTCAAGGTGTTTGATGTGAAAGCCACCTCAGAGTGCAGATATCATGCATTCTCATTGGAGCTCTTCTTCATGGGTTCACATATTAGATCCATGCAGTCCTTTGGAAATGAACCTTTGAAAGCAAAAAGTGCTAACAAGTTTAGAAAACCAGTTTATTTTTTCTTAACACTCCTATGGTAAATGATTAGCCAAAAGTCTTAGAGTAGTCTGACATTTTAAAGATCTTTTGATTTAGATTGGCATGTTTTACACTGTACAGTGTTTTTCAATTCAGAACCTCCATGTTCTTAAATATTTAATCAGTATAAAAAGAATAAGGTGTGGTCTGTAGAAGAACTCCTTGTGCTGCTGATAATCAGTAATGGTCTTCTGTGCTCGACACAGCTGTGCACCAGGTAGGAGCTGTCCTGAAACACAGACCCAACAGATAAATGGCAAAGCAAGAAAGGAAGTCTTGCCTCCACTGTCATCTTTTTGTCTAATGGTAATTCCCTACTCCTCTGGAGCACTCTCAAATGTTTCTGGACAGAAAATCACGAGGTGTACCTATGTCTAGATTTTCTCTGGGTAAAATCTTTGACCAAGGCTGGCCACTTCCCATCCATTATTTTGATAAGAATTTATGGGTTTCAATGGAAATAGAACTCTAAATATGTAAATGAAAAATAAAAAACATGCTACACAAAATCTATATTCCCACATTATGAATGTAAAAAGAGGAAAATAGACAATTGTGCTGTGCTTGCCTCTACCACAAAAATGAGCTCTGAGAAAGCACATTGATTATCTTGAATAGTCATACCTCTCATCCTTGGGAGATAAAAGAACTAAACCATGATCATAGGAGTAGCAGGAAAAACATGTTTCACTCCAACTTTGCTTTATTTAATTTTTTGAATCATGTGAATATAGTACATGTATTTTTAAGTTAAAGAAACTGATCTTATTTTAAAATAAAAAATATTTTGGTCATAACAAACAAAAAAAGTATTTGTGGGTTTGATCCCTTGATTCATTTTTTCAACATCCACCACATGTCTTTCAAGAAATTCAATGCACCCTTCGCTCACCATACTTTAAAGGGCTAGAATTCTTGAGTAATTAGAAACTACTTGGAAAGTGAGATTGCATTTGAGAAGCATAGTGAGTCATATTATTTCCTCGATTATAAAGTAATAGGAATGGCTTCATGAGCCAACATTATGATCCACCTGGAGTCAGGACCACTTTTCCTTTCTGCCAGAGACCTGCCCTTGAGAGTTCTATAAAGAATGAAATGAAAGGTTCATCTAATGGAACCTCTCAATTTTTCAAGCACATTTGAGATTCCTGTTATATGAATGTAACATTGAAACTAAAAGACAATAGTAGATACCCATCAGGAATAGGATGAGTTTGTTTTCTAATTGCTGCTCTGTTTACTTAACAAACACCTGAGAATCATCTGCTTGATATCAGGCTCTGTACACTTCCAATGATGAGTATTTTAAAGATAGCCTCTGCCTTATGAAACTTCCAGACTGGTGGACAACTCAGTCATGTTATCATTCATTTCCAGTACCATTCATTTCTAAGTACTAAGTCCCAGCAAATACACCTCTTCGTAACCATTCCTGGTGCCGAATTGATGGGGAAGCTTCACAATAGCACAGGTACCTTAAGGCATGGAGTATGCCTGGTAGTGAAGGTGAGATAGAATAACATACCAAAGGAAATCACATGCAGTTCATCAAGAAAGAACATAAAACAGGTTTCCAGAAATTCAACTGAAGAGGTAGCCTCTTGACTGTTTAAGAGAAGCTGGTAGCAACAGAATGGTGACATGTAAAATCAGATTTATGTTTTAGAAATCTCAATCATGCCAGGAGTCAGTGGCATGTAATTTAGTTGTCAGTAGTTTAATTGTAGCTACTCAAATGAATAAGACCTGAAGATCACAGTTTAGAACGAGCCTGGGCAGAAAAGTTCATGAGACTTTTATCTCCAAAAGCCAGAAGTGGTAGTGTGTTGACACCCGAGACCCTGAGTTTAAGCCCTAGTACAAAAAAAAAATAGAAAACAAAAAACAATGGGAAAAGAAATAGCAGAAGGGCATCATGGAGAGGTAGACCTATTTCTAAGAATACCTTTTGCAGAAACCTGAGTGGGAGCTGATTGTGGCTTCCCTTGGGCAAAGGATATGCGTATGGAGAAAGGAGGAGACACGCTTGGGATGGTGGAAGGAGGAGCGATCCAGAGAGAGGACTGAAAAATCCAGGGTGCTGTGAGAGCTTGGGTAGGGAGGGGACAGTGGTTCTATTTATGATGGGGAGGAAGCTGCTGAGTAGCAGGTTGGAAGCAACATTAGTCTGATTTTTGAAGACATTGACTACGATTTGCTTATTGGGTATTGACAGTGACCTTGATCCAAAGTTAAGTTGAAAAATATAAATCTAAAGTTGGATGCTGGTGACTGATGCCTATATTCTTAGCTACTCAAAGAGCTGAGATCCGAGAATGGAGATTCGAAGCCAGCCTGTGCAGAAAAGTCTATGAGACTCATATCTCCCATAAATTACTCAGAAAAAGCTGGAAATGATTCTGTGGCTCAAGTGGTAGAGCACTAGTCTTGAGCACAGGGAGGCTCAAAGACAGTGCCCAGGCCCTGAGCTCAAGCCCCAGGACCAGCAAACAAATATGTATAGAGATAGATAGATAGATAGATAGATAGATAGATAGATAGATAGATAGATAGATAGATAGATAGATATGTATATACAGATCTAAAGCTGAAATATGAGTAAAAGATTAAGAGTTTTAATTCAAACCAACAAAAGGGAAATTTTCACCAGAATTGTTTTATGGTAGTTAACTTTATAAATATCCTCCACAATATAACAAAAGAGAGAACCATCTCCTACCTTTGTCTTTCAAACTTCTTCTGAGATAGCGCTATAATTTCTAATGAGTTTATTTTTTAACATCAAAGAGAAGGGAGAAGGGGACAAACAAAAGAAGTTGCTGGGTGCAAACCAATCACAGGAATGTATTTGTATGAAATGTCAAGTATTTTCAATATCTTCAAGTGTTTGCTCTTACAATTAGATGCTTGGAGAGAAGTACAGTACTATACTGTTTTTCTTTTCCAGTGTCATGAAAGTTACTTTACTTACCATCTTACCAATTTCCAATCAATGCTTTTGTCTTTTGGGTTATTTGAGGGAGAACAGGTAACACCAACAGCAAGAACAATCCTTTTCCCAGCTTTGGTGCCTAGCTGGTTACCAGAGACCACACAGACATAAGACAGAGTTCTTTCACAAGTATGTTTAGCAGGCTGGTGGCTTGACGAGATTCATGAAAAAGAAAAATTCTTTTTATTGTGAATTGGAATGAAAAATAAAAAAGGGAATTCATATTTCTTACCTTCCCTTTGTTCTTCCCAAATTTGTTCCTCAGACTGAAAACTGTTCCTTCAAGCAGGCTGTAATGTGAGATCCTAATCCATCCTAAAAAGCCAAAGGAGTAGGACACCCTTATCTTAGGTGTTTGCCTGCCAGAACAATAGTAACAAAATGCTACAGATACTGAATGAGGTTAAACAATTTAAATGTACTTGTTTCCTCACATTACTAGAGGCTTGCCATTCAAGGTCAATCATAGGTTTGGATTCTCCTGAGCCACTCTCTTGACTGAAGACTTCTTGCTGTGTGCTGTTTATAGGCCACCAGTCAGATCATTCAGATCCCACTCTAAAGTTCTCATCTAAAGAACCTCTCTAAAGATTTTAAGTCCCAGTGTGGTGACATTCCAATTTACTGAGGGTTAAGACATCAGTATCTACGCTTAATAGGGACTTTGTTTCACCAAGGTTTTAGAGGAAGGAGATTTAGAAAACTGTTTTACCTTAAAATCCACAGATAAAACTAGCCTAGATAAAACAAGCTATGCCTCTTGATAGAAAAGTAAAAATTTTAGTTTACTTGAATACAGAAGGTCCGAAAGAGCTTAAAGTCCTGTTTGGGCAACCCATGGAAATGACAATTGAGTATCTGTTAATGTGAGTTTTGTGGAAACTCACCTAGCCAGCTTGGCAAAGAGTTCAAGCCTCCGGGGCTGTTTACAGTTTATTCTGAGTGATATTATTGTTAAATTTGTACAAGCTATAGCTCATGTTTTTCTGCAAATAAGCCTTGGGGACTTTCTAAAATCCCACTGACAGTTTGTTGGATAAGCTCAAATAAAACAATGTCTTACCCAGCACCAGTGGCTCATGCCTATAATCCTAGAAATTAAGGAGGATACGATCAGAAGACAAAGGTTCAAAGCCAGCCCAGGCAAGAAAGTCTGTGAGACTCTTATCTCTGTTTTTAACCACTAGAAAATTAGAAGTGGCACTGAAGCTGAGATGTGAGGATACGGTCCAAAAGTAGCCTAAGCAAGAAAGTTCATGAGATCCTCATGTCCAATTAACCACCAGAAAACCAGAAATGGCTCTGTGGTTCAAAGTGGTAGAGAGTTGGCCTTGAGCTGAAGAACTCAGGGACAATACCCAGGCCCTGGGTTCAAGCTCCACAACCAACAACAGCAATAACAAAATCTTGGAAATGAAAAAAGTAAAATTCTTAATAGTAAAATAATTCCATTGATTACAGACTACTATCATATCTATGACTTTCTTCCTAAATCAGTGGCACTTGCATTTTTCTGAAGATTTATCTTTGTTAAATATCCCAATTAAGTAGGATATTAAATAATTAGTCGAAATACTCATTATGTAAGATTTGGCATAGCCATCTTGTTTGTTTGTTTGTTTGTTTGTTTTTGCCAGTTTTGGGGCCTGAACTCAGGGCCTGGGCACTATCCTTGAGCTTTCTCAAGGCTATCGCTCTCTACCACTTGAGCCACAGCACCACTTTCAGCTTTTTCTGAGTATGTAGTACCAATGAATCAAATCCAGGGCTTTGTGCATGCTAGGTATGCACTCTAGTTCTAGGCCACATTCCTGGCCCTTGTCATATACATTTTAAAAGTCATTTCTTTAGCCTACTCCAAGGAAAGGTATAATACATCAACAACAGTGCACCATGGCTTCTAAAATTCTTAGAAGCAATATTCCACTCAAGAGATACTGCAAACTGCTGTGTACATACTAGACTAATAAGTTAATGCATCAATTACCCCCGGCCCTGTAAAAAGCCCAGCTTGAAGCCAATAAAGGAAATTCTCTAACACACACAGTGTCTCAAAAGGAGAACGCTAAGTTGGAGTTGATGCCAAAAGGCCCAAAGGAAGCCTGGACCATGGTGAAGGAAAATAGACTTCAGGACCCTAGGGGCAAAGAAGTGGAATTGAGCTTAAGCCTAAGGCTGGGAACTCAGAGAAGATGTTCCATAATAAAATGAAAACTAGAAACACTTGGGTTAGCTAGAAAGAAATATTCATCTACCAGAGCTCTGTGTTGTAATCAAACCTAGCCCTGCAATGTAAATTCATATAATATACAATATATTACAACTTGAAGTTGAGAAATTAACATAAATTGTTTTCAAAGATTAGTCATAGTCAAATAAAACACATGGAAGAGGCATTTTTACTGTTCTGCAGGGGAACTATCTTGAACTTCTCAAAAGTGTCAAGGCTATAAAAAGAAAACAAAAGGAGTTGGGCCCTGGTAGTTCACCCTTGTAATTCTACCCACTCTGGAGGCTGACATCTGGAGGACTGAGGTCTGTGTCCAGATCAAGGAAAAAAGTCCACAAGACTTCATCTCCAATTGACCAGCAAAAAGGCAGGCTGGTGACCCTGGCTTAACTGGTAGAATACAAGCCATAAAGGAGTGTAGGCTCAATGGTTTCCCTCATTTATAATAATTAGTACACATCAAGGACTCTCCTAGCAGAGGATCACAATAACTCAAAACCTAGATACATAAGGTCATATAGGATAAGATTAAACAAAATGAACTCTAGGATGTGGAAATAAGACATTTATCTTTGTGATTGTAGTTCTTAAAGTACTATGTTATTTCTTTTCTTTCCCTTTATGGTTAATCTTATGTGATTACTTTGTTACCTGGCATATTATATATGCATTAATTTATTTATTTGAAAGAGGGACGGGAAGGGGGAAAACAAGATGATTGGGAAGGGATCGGGGGAGGGAAAAAGGGACAAAAAACATGAGAAGGGGCATCAAGGTTCAAAAAGAAATGCACCCACTACCTGACAAATGTAACTGTAACCCCTCTATACATTATCCCAACACTAAAATAAAAATAAATTTTAAAAGTGGAAGAATTATTTTAAAAAAAAGAAGAGAGAAAAGGCTGAGTGCTCCAGTTGAAACAAAACTAAATATATACAAATAAGACAACAAAGTGTCATGCATAAAACTGTACATAAGACAAGAAAGAGCCCTAAGAGCTATTTCTGAAGCCAATGAGGACTTTGAAGTGTGGACAACATTCTGGATAATCTTCTTGTATCAATCTGAATCACTTGAATGAGATGACTGTGTGATGTGTATATAGAAGAAGGTTATTATCCTTAGTAATGCTTGTTGAAGTTGCTCATCCAAACAGGCCAAATGGTCTGGCACATAAATGAGAAAGAGCAAGCAAATGGGGCAAAAGGTGGACAATGGCTTAATGGAATACCTGTGTTCATGGTACTATTTTTCCAATTATTCTGTTGGTTTAAATTTTATGGAAATAAAAAGTGTGGAGTCAGATGAAATGAAAATGGAATTATCATTGCAGACAATCTGAACATAAAAGGCTGTATATTGAGGTAGATTTGAGTTTTTAAAAAATTGAGTGCCAAATGGCTTAAGCCTGCACTTCCAGCTACTCAGGATGCTGAGATCCAGGGGATTACAGATCAAGGCCAGCCTGGGCAAAAGTATATGAGACTTCATATCATAAATAACCAAAAAGCAGGGTTGGAGGCACATTTCAAGTGGTAGTGTACCAGCTGAGCAAACTCAAGGACCTAAGTTCAAATCTCCCAAAGAAAGCCAGGAATCAAACCTGGGTCTTTAGGCCAGGAGTTTGGCCTAATAGTAGAGTGCTTATCTAGCCTGCACAAAGACCCAGGTTTGATTCCTCAGAACCACATCCGTAGAACTAGCTGGAAGTGGTGCTGTGTCTCAAGTGGTAGAGCTCTAGCCTTGTGAATGCCCAAGGACAGTGCTCAGGCCCTGAGTTCAAGCCTCGGGACTGGCAAAAAAGGAAACATGAAATATTTGGTTTAAGTTGTACGAAGACACTGGTTAATCTTTTTTTTTTTTTTTTTTTGCCAGTCCTGGGCTTGAGCTCAGGGCCTGAGCACTGTCCTTGGGCTTCCTCAAGGCTAGAGCTCTACCACTTGAGCCTCAGCACCACTTCTGCTTTTTTCTATGTATGTGGTACTGAGGAATCAAACGTGGGTCTTTGTGCATGCTAGGCAAGCACACTACCACTAGACCAAACTCCCAGCCCAACACTGGTTAATCTTAGACTTTGTTCAATCACACATATTAAAAATATGTAGGCTAATATTAAAAAATATAAAAGCCAAAATTGATCACTTCCAAAATAGTAATGAATGGGGAAAGAAAACAAAGAGAATTCTGAAAGAAAAAAATATGAGAGAAAAAGAAATAAATATGATCAACTGTTTAGCACAAAAGGAAAACCAGAAAAAAACAGAAATAATAGAAAATATGAAACATACTGATGTAAGTATCAATAAAAATCACAATAATAAATTTAAATAGTTAACTTCACTATTAAAAGACAGAGACAGGTAACTTGAGGGCGTGGGTTGCTGAGACAGATAGAAGAACCATAATAGAAGGAGTGACATCAAGAGGCCTTGTACATAGTGAATCGAAACCCCTCTGTACTATTTAAAAATAGCAATAAACTAAATAAATGAAATGATAAAATAGAGTATGTTGAAAATTTAAATCTCAGTTCTACACTGGGTATATAGTATAAGATGAGTCAAAATTAAGTGAAGTGTAGTTTGCTAATATGCCAAGCTAAGACCAAAATTAGCATAATATCAGGGAGGAAATAAAATTGCCGGCAAAATGGTTAAAATATTCATACAAAGAAACACTGCATAATGAGTTACAATCTATTAGATTATCTAATTCATGAACATTGTTTCACTATGACTTCAAAATGTGTAACTGGGGGCTAGGAATGTAGCTTATTGGTAGAGTGCTTGCCTAGAATGTATGAAGCTCTGGGTTCGCTTCCTCAGTACCACATAAACAGAAAACGCCAAAAATGGTGCTGTGACTCAAATGGTAGAGTGCTAGCCTTGAGCAAAAGCAGTGGTTCAGTGCCCAGGCCCTGAATTTAAACCTAGGACTGTAAAAATATGTTAAGTGTACTGGCAGAATTACAAGAAAGGTACCATTAGAGCTAGGTATTTCAGCTTATTTCCTGAATAATCAAGGGTAAACCAGGAAGAACATGCAAAAAATAGTGGACAATCCCCTTGGTTATCTCATATTGTTATAGTATCTCATTTTGTTATCTGATATATTGAATTTATTTGTATTTGGATATTTGAAATTTGATAGGGAAGGGGGGAAAACCAAGACGGGTGGGGGGTGTGGGGGGGGGAGGGAAATGGGTACCAAGACATGTGAAAGGGTATCAATGTATGTGAATTAATGCACCTTCTATCTGGCAAATATCATTTAACCCTTTTACTAATTACAATAAAGAAAATGAACTCCAAAAAAAAAAGAATGGAGATAAGAATCTTTAAAAAAAAATAGTGGACAATTAAAAGTTTATCTTGTCATCCACAAATTGCAAAATTTATTCTTCTCAAGCATACAATGAAATATTCTCAGAAATGGCATCCATGTAAGTTTGCACATTTCAAAGATTTAGCATTATACAGATCATAATGTCTCAGTAAAAAGGAATTATGCTCAACTTCACAAATAAAAGGAGTTAAATACATTTGCAACCCTAACATACATTCACCACTGATTGATATGAGTTAAAATATAATTTTCTTTATGGAATAATTGTAAGAAATATATAAAATATTATATTTAAAAGTCTGGAAGCAAAATGTGATGATAGTGCCTGGAATTTTAACCCTCAGGAGGGTGAGGTAGTAGGATTTCAAATTTGAGGCTGGTCTGGAATATGTAACAGATTGATATTTTGAAGAAAAATCACAACTGTAACTATATTTTTTAAACTGGAAATTTCTAAATTAAAAATGTTGCATAAGAAATCTATTAAATTTAGTGTGGTGCTGGTGGTTCATATCTTTGATCCTAGTTACATAAGAGGGTCAGAAGAGTTTGGCTCCAGGTTGGCCAGGGCAAAAAACTTCACAAAAGCCTTCTGAACCCTAAGCTATGTGCACTTGAGTATATCTGGTCTTCCCAAACTACATGGAAATATGAGTTTGGAAGGCTTGTGATATCTGGATGGCCCAGGTAGAAAAGCCCAAGAGATGCCTTCTCCACAGAGAAAAACTTGACCTGGAGGCACAGGCTTGTGTGCAACCAGAGATGGGAAACCCTGCAGTAGTCAGGTGCTTGCCAGAGTGGGAAGCAAGACTTAAGTCTAAAAATGGCATATATGCATGTATACACATATGTATATACCATTTGCATATATGCATATACATATGTATATACAATTTGCATATGTGCATATGTGTATACACACATGCATGTGCAAATTTGCATTATGCATATGTATACACACAGGTATGCAGACATATATGATGATTTACATCCTGGGATGAAAAGTGGAAGATCTCAGAATGGTGTTCAATTTAAAACTCATGAATACATTATTTCTGCTGTCTTTAATAGTTTGGGGCAGCAATTGATCATTGGCAACTGAGTGTAACTGAAAAAATAGAAAAGGAAACACAGATAAGAATAATGGCTGGAAGAATTTCCACTCCAGAATTCCGCTCAATGCTATCTACACAAAACCTTAATGGCAACTTTCAAAGCAGTATGAGAAGCAATGAAGACCAAAGAAAGGCATGTCTCAAATTCACACAAAATAAGCAATGGAACAATACAGGATGCCAATGGTTTTTGAAAATTTTTCAACAAGTTATAAAAGAACTCAATGCGATGGTTGTCATGGAAGGGGATAAAGTGACAATACAACAGGTGGGTAAACATTACCAAAGTACATTATGTACAAGCATGAAAACGGGCTCCAGCATTTGTCAGCACCAAAATCCACGCATAATTGTGGGCCCTCTATAAAATATTCTAACATTTGCATGTAACCTGTGCACATCGGTATATACTTCAAATTATTATTGCCTCTACTTCTAAGGCCTAGCATGAAGGCAAATGTGATATAAATCGTCATTGTACTACTTTTTATTGCTATTTTTTGACAGTAATGGTAAAGAAATAAAAAATCTGTAATATGATACCAGTGGCACCAATTTTATTTCAAGTATTTTTGATCCCAGATGGTTAAATCCACTACCATATAACACACAGATTGAGAGACATGACTGTATTTATCTTCCCACAGCAATCTGTCCTCCCTAGAATCTCAAGTATCTTGCCTTTGTCTTGCTACCTCTCTAGAAAAGCTACTGTTTTCTTATTCAGGATCCAAGTTACAGTGAAGTACTGCTGGCTCCCTCCTTAAATCACAGCTACTCAGGAGGCTGAGATCTGCAAATTGTGGCTCAAAGTCAGCCTGGGCAGAAAAATACAAGATTTTCTTATCTCCAAGTAACCAGGAAAAAACTGGAAGCAAGGCTCAAATATCAGAGAGCCAGTTATGAAGGAAAAAAAGCTGAAGGAGAGCCAATGCTCAGTTTAAGTCCTTCCCTTCCTCTCCCTTTTCCCCTCTCCCACCTGACCTGGACCACAAGAATCATCTTAGTTCAAATTCTAACCATTCTTTAGAAGTCTTGATCATTTTAGTTCTCCTACATGCATGTAGAGGGTTCATGCTAATCAACTTGTTTTTCTCTTATTAGTTTTTATATTGTCAGTTTAACTGACGCTGCCCCAGTCAATAAGCAAACTAAAACTAGAGGACAGTTACGAATTTTTTCTCCCCTATATTAAGAAAGAAAATCTTGGTATCAATTATGATAGTGTTTCAACAAACTTTATAAAATATGTAAATTTATTTCATATTATATTAAATCATAGTATCTTGATAAGGAAGTCAACTCAAATTAAAGAAAAAACCAACATAATATCCTCACTAAGAGAATCTTCTTCAGGGAACAAGTACAGTACAAATAAGTAATCTCCTGGGGAGAGTCAACAGAATTGTCGCTGAAGGTCAGCAGCTAATTGCTGAGCTTTCCATGAAGGGTAAACACCTGTTGGGGGAGAGGGGCAAATGATCTAATGCATGAAAATGCGATGGCACAAAAATAAGAAGGGGTAAATACATTAAGTACCGCAGCTGTGTAAGGTCAGTCGATATGTTCATTAAAAATAAACAATTAAACAAAACAGAGGAAAGCAGAAATAAATTATTGCAAAGCCTTGATATAAAAATTTGAAACTGCCTAATTCCATTTTCCTTTTCTTTCTCTTCAGCTACAATCTACCAGATGTCACAGAAAGCATTTTTAACTTGAGAGTATAACTAAAACTCATAATGTCCTAAAATTCTATTTAAACCAAAACAGACATGGTAGAAAATGGGTTTTATTCTTTCTATTTGATTTTACAATAAGTTAGAGGTATACATTTTAGCAAACAGTATTCCACAAGAAACGCAGGCCAGTTTTTCTGTAGATGGCATTTTGATTGAAATGGAAATAAATGTTCAGAAGAAAATGAGTCTGCCTTTCACTTAGGAGATATTCCAGATGGTTTAATACTCAGCTCGGAATCTTCAAAGCTTCCCAGGTTTGCTCTGACATTTCCTCTTTGGGAGTCTTCTCCCAGCATGCTCCTTTTGCCCAATTTCTAAGGCCGCATTCCTAATCAACACTCACAGACAAATGTCCCTTGAAAATGAGAATGTTTGTTTTTCTTTTGCCCTCTTCAAAGTGAAACAATAGTAGTGGACCCGAGCCCCAATTCCAGGAGTTCTAGGTAGGGTAGTAGTCAAGTCTGGCCACTCATCTTCTATTCACCAAATTAAGGGGCAAGCTAAAGGTCAGAGAAAGAGAGGCATGGGCTAGGTTTGGATGGAAAGACAAAATCTGCCCATTTTCACCCCTCATTGCAGAACAGATATGAGCATTAGGTTAAATAGAAAGAATTAGGGGGATTGGGGAGACAGGGATGGTCAGAGGGACATTAGAGATGAGACTGATCCCTTGGGACCTTGTTACATTGAGACTCCGAAAGGTGGTGCAGTCTCCTGTTTGCTCTTTCCTGGCTTCCAAGATGGCTATGAAGTTTGTGCATGCGAGACAGGCTCAGGACAAAGCACATACTGAATGGAAACATTTGGGATGCTTAGGTTTGATCTGGATCCTAATTAATTGGTGAGCCTACAAGAGCAGTTTCTAAGCACTTTTATACATGGGATGCTTTGAATTATGGGAATTGTGGAGAAATCTCTTGTCTCATTAGAATAAAAATGCTTTTGGCACAGCTATATAGGATTTGACAATGCACAAAGAACCACTCCAGACAATGTCATTTATGAGTCACTAAAGAAATATTCCTTGCTTCATGCTGAATAATTAAGAATTAAGTGAGATTCCATACCAGAGTTTCTGAAATGTGGATTCAGTGCTTGTTCCTGTATAGGTAAACAGCTTTGTTTCTCATTCTGTTTCATCTCCTTGACCTTTACTGTACCCTTTTTCTACCTCAGTGTGTAACCCTGGGAAAGCAGAGGCCTGGCCTCTCTTTCAGTTGCTTGCCCCTCTATTTCCTAGCATGTGGACACCCGTAGAGTGGCATGTAGCAAGTACTAACAAGGACAGAACAATTATAGGACATAGATTGCTGGTGTTTCACTTAGAGGAAATTAAGTTTATGGCTCCCTAGAAAATTCTGGCTTTTTGTTTGTTTGTTTAGTTAGTTGGTTGGGTTTTTTTTTTTCAGTTGAAAACTGAGAGACTGATGACTGTGAATTGGAGATACTGAAAAATACCTTTTCATCTCAAGACATTAATTTTCAAGACATCTTTAATCCCAATGGTAAACATGAGTTTATCCAGTAAATACAAGTCACAATTGACCATAGGTGTTTTCAGAAGATAAAATATGTACAAAACGTCTTTCTGGGGATTAATGGATGAACTGTCAAGAATGTGGACTGTTGTCTTCCCATGGGTTTTGTCCAACTTCCTTTCATTCAGTTCACTGTGACCTTGTTTTGTGACTGAGTTCCCCTATGATAGTTGTTGATTTCCCATCCCTGATGTAAACACTGAAAAGAAGCAAAGAGAATATAAGATTAAGATGCTCAAAAGTCTTAAAACTATATGCCTTAACTGTCCTGGGTTTTCCTTTTTTTTTTTGCCAGTTCTAAGCTTGAGCTCAGGGCCTGAGCACTGTCCTTGGACTTTCTCAAGGCCAGAGCTCTAGTATTTGAGCGTCAGCACCACTTCCAGCTATTTTCTGTGTATGTGGTACCCAGGAACTGAACCTGGGTCTTCGTGCATGCAAGGCAAACACTACTACTAGGCCAAACTCCCGGCCCTACGTTTTCCATTTTTATACCTATGTCTTCTAAGGATTCCATAATTCCATAGCCCATTCCCCAAAGCAGTGCCTCTGTGGTGGCCTATACCTTAAGGATGTGACCAGACCTTGTGTGCTGTGAAGCAAAGATGCTGGGCTTTTGCTGATGAAGACCTGATCTCCCAAAGAAGCTGAGCAATGCCATGGCAAAAGCCATAGGAGATCCAGTTGTCTTCAAGAAGATGTTTTTTATTCCAACATTGGATGTTGTAAGTATTTCAGCCTGCCATTTCCTCTTTACAACAGGCACTTTCATTCTACTGCTGAATGAGTCTGAAGGCTTAAAAAGAAGAGTCAACTGTTCATGGAAGAATATTTGGCAGTGAAAGCTTAAGAAATTACTGCAGGAAGTGGCACTGTGGCTCAAGTGGTAGAGTGCTAGCCTTGAGCTGAGGAGCTCAAGGTCAACACCAAGGCCCAGTGTCCCCACGACCAATCAAAAAAAAGTTATATATTGCAGACAAAAAAAAATGTCAAACAGAACCCTGAGAGTGAAGGTGGGGACTGGATTTGCGAGGTATGCAGAGGGCATGAGGAGATCGCTCCTGATAGTGGCTGAACACTGGGAATGTGGCTCGTGACAAGAAGATTGCAGCTAATGGGCCCACACTCGCAACCCACAGAAAATACAGCAAAGCTTTCCAAAGGAGTGTTACACAATGTTCCTATACTTTAGAGTTTCAAATATTTGAGTAAAAAAAACTCATATGTGCAAAGTTTAGATTAAAAAACAGATAGAGGTAGAAAGTTGGAGGAGTGGCTCCAGTACTAGACAGTACTTGTGCTAACGTCAACTGAGTTGGCTCTGCCATCAAGGATGAAATGAGGATGAGCTGAACAACACAAGAGCACCTGCATTCTCTTTCCTTTGCCTAGCATCCTGAAGGAAGAAACAAGTAAAAATGGACTTGTAGGAATTAGTGCGATGTTATGCTTGTATATAAATGTATGCTTATATGCATACATTTCAATAGAACAGAATAAAATAAATGAAAAAATAGACATATGCTGCGAATTACTTCTGTTAGATTACATTTCCCGAGTTACAATGAAAAAGTAATAGCTTTTCTCTGAGCACTATTTTTTTAAGAAGATAGTTTGTGACTGAATATATGTACAAAGTTCCTGGCACAGCAGTAGGGAAAGACTAAAGACAGAAAAGTTAAAAGCATAGAAAAGTAATACATTCATCACTTCAATCATGTATAGGATGAATATATTATGTTTTTTGTTTACTGAGGCATGAAGTACCCACCAAATATTTACTGTGTCCATTCTTAGGTAAAACGAATGCAAAGGCCACAGCTAGGAAATGAGGTAATGAATGTTGACTAAGTGGGAGAAATTTGGCAGAATGAGTCAACCAGAACACTGACTATTGAACCTTCTCAGGTTTTGTATAGAAACGAGATCTGGTGTGGAAAGGATCCAGGAAAATAAAAGACTCTTTGCTGCCAGAAACCACATCAGGTCAAACAAAGGGGAAAAGGAACTGTTCACAGACAGATAGCTTTTCCGTTTTGAGAGTGTACAGCCACATTCCCAATGGGGTCAGAATTCAGTGTCAAGCTGTTGGGAAATTGGGAGGCTTAGGAAAACCCAGGATACCATTTTGAAGTACAGTACGTTCAGAAAGCACTGGGACCTTTGGATTTATCCTCCCAATTGCCACAGAAGAGCCTGAGTTCTTTTTCTCAGGAGAGAGCTTTGTCAGAGCACATGAGATAGGGCCAAAGGGAATGACTGACATATGATACTGATATATGATATATGATATGATATAGAGTTAATTTGCAAAGGGTGTGTGTGTGTGTGTGTGTGTGTGTGTGTGTGTGTGTGTAGTGTGTATGTATGGGTGTGATTTTTTTTTTTACCAGTCCTGGGCTTGGGCTCAGGGCCTGAGCACTTTCTCAAGGCTAGAGCTTGAGCCACAGCACTACTCCTGTTTTTTTTTTTTTTTCTCAATGTATGTGGTACCGAGGAATCAAACCTGGGTCTTCATGCATGCTAAGCAAGCACTTTACCACTAAGCCAAACTCCCGGCCCCGTGTGTGTAATTCTTGTACAAAGACCATGTTAATATTCTCTGTATTATTCTAGTTTTAGTATATGTGCTGCCAAAGTGAGCACAGGAGTGAGATTCTTTTAAAAGTTCACTCCTTCATGCTTGCCAAGTTTTTCATTATTGGAAGGGTGGGGAGCTTCAGTGGTCACATTCGATACACAGATGTAAGAATAGAACTGAGAAAATACAGGAGATGGGTAGGGTTGGGAAAGCTGGAGAATTATGAAAGGGGTGGCACTGATCAAGATGAATTATACTCATAAACTGACATGATGCATTCCTCTGTATAGCCACTGAAAGACAATAAAAAAATAAATACAAATGTGGCATTATTTGTGTTTGCCAACGGTTTTGGGTGTTGGATTATTTTCAGAATAGAGTCTTTTAGTTTTCATAAAACAATAGGCTCTTCTGAATCCTAGAATCAAAGATCTAGTCATCTTCTAGTCTTACTTGTGGCATCTTCCTTGTAATACCTGGCATGGCTGTGATGTGGACAAGAAAGGCTTTTGTGGATCACGAAAGATACTTCTTTTGGTATGCCCACCTTTGACAGCACTGGCATAGAACAGAAAAGAATTGTACAACCTGAGTTTAAGATGTCTCTTTTTCATTACCAGGCAAGTCTGGGAGCCTGGCCAGGCCCTAAGCACTGACCAATATGTTAACCTTTGCGTTAAAGGCACATCTCCCAGGCTGGGAGTTTGGCCTTATGGTAGAGTGCTTGCCTAGCAGGCATGAAGACCCAGAACCACATACATAGGAAAAGCTGGAAGTGGTGCTGAGGCTCAAGTGGTAGAGCTCTAGCCTTGAGAAAGCCCAAGGACAGTGCTTAGGCCCTGAGTTCATGCCCCAGGACCGGCAAAAAAAAAAAAAAAAGACACAGCTCCTATTTCTATATAGGCCAAACAGGTTGTATAAAGTAACTTAGTGTATATGGGATGGAAAAAGAAAATCCATTCTCCCTCTTTTCCAACCAATCTCTTCTACTTTCTATGTTCTATTTTCACACATGTACACTGTACACAGATAATTACTACTGAATTTATTACTACTCACCACTCTTCATTAATCCATTCCATCCACACACCTCAAATTCAGACATATTGCAGCTTCCTAATGTTCTTTTTGTTACATTGCCTGTTAATTGGTACCTCACACCTGAAAATACTATAGCTTAAGAAAAGCTCCACATTTTTAGTTGTCTGTGGAGATTATTTTATTGGAAAATATTCGAATTTTTATAAATTGACCATTAAAAATGTTAAACAGAGTGAATAAATATAGCTGCAAGCTAATGGATCAAGGTAAACAGATTTCAACCCAACAGATTGTCTCTGTGATTATTCTAGCATCTTTGAAATTGAAACTGTGGGCTGGGAGCTTGGCTTAGTGGTAGAGTGCTTGCCTAGCATGCACGAAGACCTGGATTCGATTCCTCAGTACTACATACATAGAAAAAAGCCGGAAGTGGTGCTGAGGCTCAAGTGGTAGAGTTCTAGCCTTAAGAAAGTCCAAGCACAGTGCTCAGACCCTGAGCTCAAGCCCAGGACTGGCAAAAAAAAAAAAGAAATTGAAACTATGCCTTAGGTGTAACTTAGTTATTTCCCCTACTCTCCAGATGAGAGGATAATAAAAAGAAATGAGGATAAAGTAGAGGTTATTGCCATTTCTAATTCTCCATATATAGGTAGGAGGCCTGTTAGGAAAACCTTTGCTGTCCATAGTGATAAATATGAAGAATCTGATTTTCATACATTGAATATATTGATTACATTTAATTTGTTCTAGGGCCATCTATTTCCTTGCAAATGACATAGTGTTTTTTCTGATGGATGAGTAACATTCCATTGTAAATATGGACCGCATTTTCTGGCCTGTTTCCATAACTTAGCTACTGTGAATAGTGCAGCAATGAACATGAATGTGCTAGTGTCTTTACCATATCCCGGCTTGTGATGCTCTGGGTAGACGCCAAGGAGTGGTATGGCTGGGGCATAGAGAAGTTCTGTGTTGAGTTTTTTGAGCAATTTCCAAACTGCCTTCCTGAGCTGTTGTACTAGTTTCCATTCCCACAAACAGAATACATTTCTAGTAGTGAAATTTGACACTTGAGGCCACCAGCTTAATGATTTCAACCTTGTAGCTTGAACATTTTAAATTGAATAAACTGAAGTGGATTAAACTTTTGAATGGGTCAGTATGATTCTGAAATGGTTTACTTGAAAAGTATTATCATGGGATGACAGGTGTTCTTAGGAAAGGATTTGACAGAGACAGTAAAAATACATGTTAAAAACAAATAATGAGAATAGATTAGATCCTCATCACAGTCAGGATAAGGATTTCATTTCATTGGAAGCCAGACAGTTTTTGGATGCTTATCCCCGCCTGGTAAGAGTGCTTGTACCTACCCAGGGCTCTCTGTGCAAACCATCCAATCGTGCTCAACGCTACACTGCATTTCTCTCTCACAGAGGCAAAGGCTGTGGAGGAAGGGCTGGGTAGAAGATGAGCGCGATGTTCTGGGGACACAGCAGGATGTAGATGGCGTGGTTGTTCTTTATGCATTCACGGTGGCAGTCTGCCGGGTGGCTTGGCCAACAGTGCCCTGTATTTGCTCTTTTGTTGTCTCGTACCATGTGGTGCCAGCAGTATTCTGGCAGCTGTCACCGTCAGCAGGTGCTCCTAAAATACCAAGCAACCCTAGTAAAACAGGAGGAGGAAACCATGTCGTGGTCACCGTTGGCCTGGTGCCACCTCTTCACAAGACATTGGCTTTTGTTATTTGTTTATTTTTTTTTAACCAAAGGGTGCCACCCTTCTCTTTGTGGCCCTTTGAAGACAGCAAGATTCCACTGCTTTTCTCTCTTCTGAAGCAGGATCATGTGTGAAAGAATAAACATGCCTGAGAGATTGAGAAGGAACTGGACTGACTTAAAAAGCCACGTTGGAATGAGTATCTCAGTACCATTGTCTAAGCAAAGCAAGAAAGGTGAAGTTCTCATGTTGAGAAATGGCTTCTATCCCTTGATAAAACTATGTGAAAGGTATAGGAAATCTTGCAACACCCAGTGTGTCCTTCCTCAGAGATGTGTGAAGTTCACATGCAGGCTGGAAGAAAGATGTGTTTGGAGCCAGCCACAGTAAGCAGACCTGAATCACTGTTTATCTGACCACCCAGGTCTTCCCACTTAACCCAGAAAAATGAGAGTCTCTGACATTATAACCGGAGACCACCCATGCTTCTACTGGGCAGGTAAGCTCATTAGGTTCAAAGCAATCAGGTTCACCTCCATCTCCATATTGACTTCAAAATATTGGGTGTTTGGAAATGAGTCATTTCTGGTCAAAACTCGGTTTTGTATTTTGCTCAATAAAGAATTAGCTTGAGATCAAAAGGGCTTAACAATTACACACAATCCCCAAGAAATTTTGTTGTCCTTACGTGTACTATATAGGATATTGGGTTAATGTAGAGCCCTAGAATTTCTTGAGAATCCAAACGACACCTGGGATATTACATTTTACTCTATCAACAAGTCAAAGATCTTCTGATTTATTCACCACCTTGGGATTCACATGGGACTGGGGCTGTTCTGGGCTGGGCTGAGCAGTGTATCAGGCAGCAAAGGGACAGAGATTGTCACAACTCAAGGTGTTTGGCCAGGAAGAAAATTAGAGGCTGATAGATGGAAAGAGATGTGGAATAAGGATGACTTATTTGTTTTTAAGGAGAAGCTATCATGAGCACACTTAATGTTGAATAAACCTGGAGAGGAAGAATCTGAAGACATGGCAGAAGGGATGGGGAGAAAGGAAAAGCTCCAGTAAAGGTGGGACCAGAAGCCCGGCAGAGGGGCATCCCTCCACAGGCAGACAGAGTGGCCCTTCCTTTGGAATAGCATGAAAGACTGAAAAGAAGAAAAACCAAAGCTGGCAAGTCTTTGGATTCTGGGTTGTCTGAGTTGTTTACCTGAATGTGTTTTTTCCACATAGGAAGAGGTGTGGTTGTATGTGGAGAGGAAAGGGGAATTCATGAGTTTAGGAGATTGTGAGTAGCGCTGAGGGCTACTCACTGTGGGAGATGGGATCCAGCTTCAAGAGAGGATCCGGGGATTGCTTGGCCATTTGAGGGCACAATTGAGATAACAGACCAATGGTCATTAAAATGCAAGAGTGTAGGATTTTTGATGCCCAACAGAACTGATATTGACCCTGGGATGCTAAAGAGCCAAGGGAACTGGGTCAATAGAGAGATGTTGGAGGGAATTAGTGGATGCTGAATGACAGGACAAGGAAAACCACACTGAACTGAGTGTGCTCATAGGGTGGCATTCGAGGCCAGTTGTACAATCTCTTGACTTAACGACTATAAACATCTCCACAGCTGAGAAAGACCTCGCATCATACACAGACATAAGAAAGGAACATGACACATTTGATTTTAAGAAAAAAAGTTGTGCTGAGTCAAGAAGCACATACATCCATTCTAAATACAAAAGTTTTCCAGAGTACTGAGGAAATAACTGTCACACTGCAATTTGTGCTGCGACTCTTATTTCGCTACTTTAAGTAGAATGTAATCTCTGTAGACTCTGTGTTTATCTTTCCTATGACAGTCTTCCTAGAACCTAGAACAGCATCTGGACATGTAGATATTCCATAACAGAATATGTTTATGGAATGATTGAAAACAAAAATATAAAACACTGTTGACTTTCTTCTGATCTCTTATGAGCACTTAAAAGTTGAACCTAGACTTATTTTACACCCCTACACACACACACACACACACACACACACACACACACACACACAACTAAAACTATTCTTTCTTTGCACCTACCTCAGTTACAGTAGCTTCAGTGAACAGAGTAAATAAACAGAATGTTCACCATTCCTTATTTATCTCTGTCTAGAACTATTGGTGACCACTTCTGTCAATTCTGTATTGAAAATCATCACCCTGTGTATAAATATTATGAGATGACATTGATCAAGATGCATTGCATTCATACACTGATTTGCTAAATGGCAACTTTTTTGTACAACTATTTAAAGATAATTTAAACCACTGAGGTGAAGTTTTAAAATAAATTATTTTAATATAATAGTAAAAAAAAACCAAAAATATAATTTCTCTGTCAGAACTATCACTCTATGCTGGTCTTTATCAGGACTCAACTACAAAGAGGAAAAAAATAAAACAAAAATAGAAAAGTTAAAAAATGAAGAAAAGGAAAGGAAAAAAGAAGTGGAGTGGAGAAGCAGAAAATGGGTGAGGTTGTGAAGGAAAGAGTGAAAAGGAGCCAAGAGGAAAGGAGGAATGAGGAGAAGGGAGGGCAGGGGGGAGGGCGGAAGAGAAGGGGGGAAGAAGGAATGAGGAGAAGCGAGGGCAGGGGGGAGGGGAGAAGCACCAATCTGTGGTTACAGAATCACTGCGTTTGAGAGTCTCTTTCTTTTTAATGCCTCAGCTGCCCATTATTCATCTCTCATTAGAAACTGGGATCCAGACAGTGGCCAGGACTTAGTCCAGGAGGAGACATGCTTAAAGCCTATCCATTGGGGGTCTGGGCCATGAATTCGTTTACTTCTGGAGAATATGCTTTGTGTTCCTAAACAAAATAAAAAAGGCCCATTAAGGGTGGAAGTGAGCAATTTATGTACAACCAGAGAATTTAGATGGGTGAAAAGGCCACTCAAGAAAAGCAGCCAGGGTGTGTCTTCAGGCAACGTGCTTAGTGCCATCCTTGAGGAGATGCGGAGGGAGTGCTTGGGAACTAAAGAAGCTCCCTTTGAATTTTATTATCTCTTTATAAATATTGTTTATCAACTCCTTGTCAGTTGTGTAATACCCCCTAAATTCCTCCTATTCATGAGAATTTATCTGTATCTTTGAATTTTTTTTTCCCTGTGCAGAACCCTGTAAGTTCAATGGAATCCCATTTGATTGTCAGTTTTGGTTTTATAAATGTCATTGTGTAGAGCCTCCCATCTCTGGTTGAATTCATTCATTGGTTTATATTTTTGTAATTATTGTAAGTAAAATTACACTTATTTTTTGATTTCTGTTTCCATGAATTTACAATTGTCACAGAGTGACTTTGCTGATTTTTGTATGTTGTATTTGTGTCCTAAATGTTTCTAAATTCATTTATTAGTTCTAATAGGTGTTTTGGTGTTTTTAGGTGTTTAATATGTATATAAAATCATGTTTTCTGCAAATGAAAAAAAAAAAGAAGCTCCCTTTGCAGTATACAAATCAGTGGTAGCACCAGGGTAGCTTGCTGAGTAAAATTCCCTCATCCAGCAAACCACCTCCAATCAAAACATGACCTAACAATTCAAACAGTGCACTTCCTATGCAAACATATCCCTGGATCCCAGCCCTGTGCACGCTTCCATCTGGATCATTTGTGCTCCAAAAGCCTCTAGTCTAAAAATTCGGAAGCCATTACTAGGCTCATTCAGATCTAAGTTTGATATATCTTTACAGCATCCATCCAAAGAGCAAATCAGAGGCAATCAAAGAAGATACTAGAGGAGGTCAGACCTAACTAGGCTTTTTTTAAAAAAAAATTAAATTAATTAGTTAATCAGTCAAGTGCCAATCCTGGGGCTTGAACTCAGGGCCTGGGCCTGAGAACTGTCCTAGCATTTTTATGCTCGAAGCTAGTACTCTACCACTTGAACCACAGCGCCACTTCCACCTCTGTGTGTGTGTGTGTGTGTGTGTGTGTGTGTGTGTGTGTGTGTGTGTGTGATTAATTGGAGATAAGAGCCTCACAGACTCCTGTCTGGATTGGCTTCAAGGCATGATCATCAGATCTCAGCTTCCTGAGTAACTAGACTACAGGTGTGAGCCACAGGTGTCCAGTAGCAGTTTTTCTTTTCTTCTCTTTAACTCCCAACTTCTCCTGGGAGGAACATGTATTTTTCTAAAGTTGGTTTGCCTTCAATTATTCCACTATCACAGGACAAATTTCACTTACTCATTTCCAGATTAAGCCTATTTTCTTTTTCTCTGTGTCAGCTACATTTTTCTTTTTTTTTTCCACTCCTCAGCATGAACCTGGTTCTAGGAAGTGTTCTATATCCTCTTGCAGTTGGTTCTGTAGAAAACTACAGCTCTAAATAACAGTTCCTATTTACATATTCCACAGGAAACCCTTCATATCCTCCATTATTCTAAGGGGTCATCAAACAACCTCACAAGACATGAGATGTAGAGAATTACAGCTATTATTCAGCTTGAGAATAAACGCTCAGCTTCCTACTTCTCTGGGTTGTTTCTATTTTGATAATTTCCATGGCTTGATCTCCATTTATACCCTCTACCCTTTGACTGTATAATGTCTGACCTCATTTCTTTAAACTTTTCTTCTTTCTTCCTTGAAAGGCCAAGCTACATTTTTCTTGGCACCAATCTGGTATCTCATTTAAGAGCTCAGACCAGAGCCAGGTTTCTCATGTTCAAATTCTGTGACTGCTTCTTTCTGCATGACCTCTTACCTAAACTCTACTATCCTGTGGTCAACACTCTATGCTCTAATTACTCTAACTATAAAATAAAGATGGGAGTGTCTGCCATATAGAATCCTTAGGCTATTGTTGTGAGTTCATGCACAGGGCTGAGACAGTATTGGACATATATTTAATGAGCACTGAGTGAATGTTAGGTAGCCTTACTGTTTCAGAGTTCATCCTGGAAAGTATCAGAGTAAATTCTAGTTATGGCCAGAGGCTCATCTCTGTAATCCTACCTAGTCAAGAGGCTGAGATGGAAGAATCTACATTCAAAACCAGCCTGGGCAGAAAAATCTATAAGACTCTTATCTCCAATTAATCACCAAAAAAAGCCAGAAGTGGAGATCAAATAGTAGAACACCAGCCCTGAGTGAAAAAACTAAGGAAGAGTACCCTGGCCTTGAGTTCATGCCCTAGTACTGGCCCAGGAATATAAATGGTTATATAAATTTTTATTTAGATGATAGGACATATTAAGAGAAATAGTTCATGTACTGTAAGATAAAGTTTTCTATGTAAATGTTAGAAATGGTTACATACATCATAAGTTTAGTTGAAGTTACTAAAAGCATATTGCCTCATTCTTCCAAGATCAATCGTCATAGTTCCTATAGTTTCATATTTGTAGTACACTTTGTCTAGCCTCACCAAAACTCTCAAGGACTGGATGCTGACTGTACGTGACCACTCTGATTCAAGTGGCCTCAAGAAATCTGACCAGCATAGCTCACCTCTGTTCATGGGAATTTCTGGAAGAAATTCAGACGATCCAGAATGATGAACCATTGGCTTTAAATGATACATATGTTGTAACCCACATATACCTAAATACAAGACTAGATCCATTCTGCTGGTTTTAAACTCCTATAGCTTGAAATCAAAACATTGTCAACTGAGGAATTTATATGACAAGTGCAAAGGAAACCAGTTTTCAATTTCTCAGTAATACTTTTTTTCTTAGAGCCAGTCTCACTTCCTAGACTAACTCAAGATTGATAGTTTAGGATTTTTCTAGGCTAAGAAAAGTCTTCTTGAAGAAGAATTCTCAAAATAGGACTCAGAAAACTGAATAAGGTCTCTTAAGGGATTAATTGCCTTTTCTGATAAAATTTACCAAGTGAGTATAAAGTAATAGCTCATGGCTTGAAGTTGGTTTGTAAAATAAATGTCATTTGCATAGTTTAAGATCAGTGCTTTCTCCTAAAGGTTTGTCATCTCTTTTCAAGTGATTCCACAATCACATTTGACCTCTTTATTTCTAGCAGGTGGAGAGCCACTAGGTACATCCAATAATAGTTGGAAAGAGGCACACAGGTGGCGGCCAAGTGGAGACAAAATTATAGCTGTGCTTCACTTGTCTGAGTGCCTTGACTTTGGAGAGACTTCCCTCTAAAGAAAAGGATACTTTAAACAAAAGAATTTCCCCTAGAATGTATCCTTTCCTAAACCCCTGGGATGCCACAGCAATCTTGGTGGACATTTTATCTGTCAGGAATTCTGAAGCATTGAACCTTATGATAAGAAATTTGTCTATGATATGTCTATCTTCGGTGAAAATACAGAACACCATAGCTAGGTAAATTTCCAGCTTCTCTTGCATTCATTAATGAAGAGAATACAGCCAGTTAAATGCACATTCCACAAACTTCTGAATTAGACACCCAAGGTGCATGAAAAAGAATAGGTAGTGGGTTGGTCACAACTAGTTCTGGTAACTGTCCTGCCTTCTGTGAATGCTTTGTCTGGGGAGTCTGTGTTGTAATCTCTTAAGTCTATCAGCAACAAAGTGTTTTCTTTAAATTGGCCTCTGTGTTTTAATAACTAAGAACATGAGTAGGGATTGGGAAAGTTTCCTAGAAATGTTATCAGACATGAGTATTCCTCCTCCTATCACCATGAAACTTTGTATCTGCTTCTTTTGGTATCATATTCACCCAGCCTTGGATCCAATCTTCTATCATTTTGGAAATCTCTCTTCTAGAATTATCCACCCCCCCCATACCTTTTTCCAAGTAGATCCTTTCTGTCAATATTTGAGCATGATTGCATAAGTCAAATAAAAGAAATTGCTTTGTGTCTGTGGGTCTATGTAACTATTGCTCTAATGCAGGATTTACCAACTGGTGTGTCCGTGTACTACGTGTTCCAAGAATGGGTTCGAGATGTCCTTTGATATTTTAAGGATTGTAAATATTTATGGCTATAAAAAAAACTTAAACCACTTTTACAATCATTCAAAACTTAACAGTTGAAATTACACTTGAACACTAGTTTTATGGTTCCCTCTATAAATCCTGAAGTTAGTAATCATTATTTTGTGCTCAGAATGTTTTTCATGTTACCCAACCCCAGAATAAAACACTAGTGCCTCCTTGACTTTCCCTCTATTTCTGTCAATCTGATGGAGTCCCTTTGCCTTTTCATTCTTTCACAGATGAATGGTTTTTATTTGAATTAACTCACTTTTCCTTCAACACAGAGAATATGTTTATTGTTACCTTGTACCTATCATGGTAGGTAGAAGAGGAGTGGAATTGGCTCAAGTGGGGAGCAGGACCTGCTCAGCCTTGTAAAACAGAGTATTTGCTGCAGTATTTGCTCACAGCTGAGGTTCCAGCTTTAATAGGCAGATCAAGGTAGTCTCCAAAGTCTCACATTTCTGTGGCATGTATTTAGAAGTCTCCAAACCATGTTTTAGAGTCCCAAGTATCTCAGCTACAGCCCCAACCTATCTCAGCTGAGCCCACAGTCCTCTTTGAAGGTCAGCAACCTTAACTACAGATTCTGATTTTTCTTCTCTTTGGGGGACAGAAAGGGAGACAGCTGGCTGTGTACAGCTGCCAGCACTCACATTTAACTCTTTAACAGTTTTGTTTTTTAAACATCCTTCATTTCCAATTGCTTTTCTGGATGCTTAATCACAGCCAGCCAACTTCAGTGTGTTTGTAGGTGTTATTGTTCTCATTCTCTTTTAAAATTCTAAAGCTGGGTATTTATCTGCCACTGGGATACTCTTCCAATTTATCACAAGAGGAAGTTTCAGGAATAGACTACCACCTATTCCATAGGCTACTTCAGTTCATATAAGAATCCTACTGTCCCCTAAACATAATTGCTACCTGCTTCTTGGGAGACTGAAAATAGGAGGGTCACAGATCCAAGCCAGCCAGGGCAGAAACAACTATAACTACATCTCAACAGAGGGAAATGGGAAACGGTGGCATGCAATCCTGTGACTGCAATACCAGTCACCACTAAAGGAGGTGAACACAGAAGTGAAGCCTTACCACAAAAAAAACCAGCAAAACACAGAGCTAAAGGTGTGGCTCAGGTTGTATAGTGCCGGCCTGGTACATAAAAGACCCTGAGCTTAAATCTCAGTACTGGGATTTGATCATCTACTTTCCCATATACACACTGCTCACTCACATTTGTAGCTGCTTATGAAGCTGGGACCAGAGGATTATAGTTCCTAGCCAGTTTGGGCAGAAAAGTCCATGAGGTCTTATCTCCAGCAAAAATCCAGAAGTAAGGTATGGCTCAAGTGATAGAGCACCAGTCTTAAGCAAAAAAGTCAAGTGAAATCCTGAGACCCTGAATTTAGGCTCCAGTAGTGGCATTAAAAGAAGGAGGAGGAGGAGGAGGAGGAGGAGGAGGAGGAGGAGGAGGAGGAGGAGGAGGAGGAGGAGGAGAAGAAGAAGGAGGAAAAGGAGGAGGAGGAGGAGGAGGAGGAGAAGGAGGAGAAGGAGGAGGAGGAGGAGGAGGAGGAGGAGGAGGAGGAGAGGAGGAGGAGGAGGAGGAGGAGGAAGAGGAGGAGGAGGAGAAGGAGGAGGAGGAGGAGGAAAGAAAATACCCAAAAATGATGCCTAGTATTATCTAATACGTCATATACATTGAATGAGTATGAGCTGTTACATTGACTAATAATATGGTCATATCAACCACTTGTATAGCTTATTTTGATAATCTCCTCTCTCACACTCTGTCTTCAGTCCTGGGGCTTGAACTCTGGGTCTGGGTGCTGTCCCTGAGCTCTTCAGCTCAAGACTACCACCCTACCCTTGGGCCTGGGGGTTGTCCCTGAGCTCTTCGGCTCAAGGCTACCACTCTATACCTTGAGCCACAATACCACTTCTGGTTTTCTAGTGATTAACTGGAGATAAGAGTCTCATGGTCTTTGGTGCCTGGGTGGCATTGAACTGTGATCTTCAGATCTCAGACTCCTGAGTAGCTAGGATTACAGATGTGAGCCACTGTGGCAAGCTAAGAATCTCTTATTTTTATCATCATCCACAGGGCTCCTGTCTGTTTTTACAGGCTCTCATTCTCTTTACTGGAGGGCCACTGGGTTTCTTCCTGATCCTTGATATAATCATTTTCCTGCTCATTGCAAGCCTTTGCATACACTGTTCCCTTCACCTTAATGTTACCTGCTCCTTGTTTTTTGACCTAATCAACGTCTTTTATCCTTTAGGTGTCCATCACTAGAGAGCCTTTTCTCATATACTAAAGAAGATCACGTCTCTGATAATAAGCTTTCAGAATTCTATGGCTCATTTCTCCATATGACTTGTCATAGTCAGCACCTGTGTGTGTGCGTGTGTGTGTGTGTGTAGTAGTAGTAGTAGTAGTAGTAGTAGTAGTAGTAGTAGTAGCTTTAAGTCTATGTCTACTTTCATAACAAAAGTGTCATGAAGGAACTAGAATCATCTCCCGCATTTGGTCCCCCCGGATTGACCAGTATTTCAATTTATTTGTGACATACAAACAAATGTCTCAGATAACTCTGCAAGAAGCATCTGTCTCCTGTGGTGCCAACCTAGAGAGGAAACTGAGAACAAGAGAGGCCTAGTTACCCTGGATTCACAGTGGCCTCTCCACAGATAGAAAGACAGAAGAGAACTGGGAGTTTGGCCTAGTGGTAGCATACACAAAAACCTGGGTTGTATTTCTGGGTACCACATACATAGAAAAAGCCAAAAATGGTTCTGTGGCTCAAGTGGTAGAGCTCTAGCCTTGAGAAAGCTCAAGGACCGGTGCTCAGGCCCTGAGTTCAAGCTCTAGGATGGGCAAAAAAAGAAAAGAAAAGAAAAGAAAGAAAGAAAGAAAGAAAGAAAGAAAGAAAGAAAGAAAGAAAGACAATGCTCAGTCTGTGATTGATAACTGTATTCAGAATCCCCTTCCCTTATTCCATTTCTCCTGAGTGTTCTTCCATGTTTTCCATCTCTTTGTTTCCATGGCTTAATTTCCTCTATCACTAATAGCTTGTAGGTATGAATGCTGTGTAATTGCAAATTCAGGTCCTTTCTAGGATGCATTGTTGTCCACAGAAACTCTCAGTACTCAGTTCCAACATCACATGTCCTTCCACCCTTCCTGTTTAATTGCTGTTTTATCTTTTCCTTATTTAATTGGCTAATGATGCATAGTTCATACCCAGTAAATATTGGTTGAACTGAAGTATACTATTATGAGTCTCATAACAGACAACCCTTTCTAATGAGCTGTGTTATCTTTCAAATTTTTATCAGCTTGATAAAATGTAACTGACTTAGGTTACCCCTTTTCTAGCAGGTTTTCAGTTGAAAAATTAAGATACCTTCTTTTGACATGTTATAATAGCAGAATAGTTTAAAGTCTCATAAGATTTTCTACCCATGAGAGATAACTTAGCGCACTTAAGATAGTTGACATATCTTATGCCACAAAATATGTATATATGCTTATTAATGTATAAAGTTATTAATAAGATACATTGTATTCATAAACTGTTTTGTTAAATGGCAACTCCTTTGTACAACTTTTTAAAAATAATTTTTGAAAAGATACAAAGCATTTAAGAAGCATTGATGAATTTTTAAAATCTTGAGTTGCTTTTAAGTAGTAGAAAAGTAAACTATAGCTTTAATTCTTAAAGGGGAGGGCTTTCTTGAAGTATTCTTCTTATCTTCTGTTATCCATGTCACTTTAAACATTTGAAGCTCAAGGTATTTAATAGCATAAGTTTATTTATCACACATGAATCTGAAGATGGTTTTAAAGATTCCATTTGATCCCATTGCTAGTGGTTGATGCCTGCAATCCTGGCTACTTAAGAGATTGAAATTTAATAATCATGAAGACATTTGGTCTATTACTCAGAAGAGATCAGTGAAATTTATCGAAAGCCATTCTTTTGTCCTTTTATTGTCATTGTTTTGAGTATTAGCATTTGTTAAGAAAGTATGGACAAGATGCTTACTTTACCTTAAAGAGAGACTTGCAAATAAATAAAGCAGATCTAAAGAGAAAAAAATAAAATCAGTTAGATGCCATTTCAGGTATAAAAGCCTCCAAAACTCCATCTCCAATCAGCCAGCATAGAGCTATGTTGGGCTGATGCTATTAACTTGATACAGTACCAGCCACAAGCAATCAAGCAGAGCTAGAGCAAAGGCCTCGATTTTAAATCCTTAAACCAGAAAAAAACATAATTGCATTTGGCATCAAGAAGTAAAAACCAAGGCATTTGCCTCAGATCACTCTGTTATGGAAGAAGATAGACAAAGGTCTTAGAATTACACTGCTAGATCTCTTTGAAGCTTAAGGAAGTTACTGAAATAGCTTTGAACAATGCAATGAGTGTGAAACAGGTATAGGAATTTTCCTATTATTTTGATCTGCAAGCAGTTTCATGCAAGCTATGGGTTGGACATTAGGATCAGAAAAAGAGGTGTTTTTCTCCAAGTCAGAGAGGAAAAGGAACAGTGGAGCTCTGAGAATTGGTATAATTCATCATTTTGATTACTCTCTTCGTCTTGAAGCTAAGAAAAGAAGCTGATATAGTCCACATACTCCTCTGCACCATCATATTTATGGCTTCCCAAACTTGATATTTCTTTGCTTTAATGAATCTCTATGTCTCTAAGGGTAAAACTGACCAGCTACAGAAAATTAGCAGACACATCACCTCAATCAAGACCTCACAGAAACCTCTCCATCAACAACCTGATAAAGTTGTCCCTACACATTTACAATGACCCAAGTGTCATCATATGTACAGGCACAATCTTGCTCAGAAGGAAAGAACACAGACTTTGTGACTGTCACATGGATCTTGTTTGGACTTCTCCTTCAGCTGGCCTCACAAACCAGCCCCAAGGATTCAAACACATTAATGTTCTAGACCCAACCAGAGGTTAAGACTGGAGAGAAACTTGGGCATGCATATTTTTTGAAAGCTCCTCATGAATAAGTCTTCCATGTAGATGACTATTGAATAAAAGGGGGGGGCTTAGCACTTCTCTTTAGGAATGATAGATAAAGAAAGGTTCATCCGATGAGCTTATCTGATAGTAATCTCCTATGGATTTAACTTCTGGCAACCACTGGCTACCCATAAAACATTAAGGCCAGGAGCAGGCCCAATGGTAGAGTGTTTGCCTAGCACAGGCAAAGCCTCAGGTTCAATTCCTCAGTACCACATACACAGAAAAAAGCAGGAAATGATGCTGTGGCTCAAGTGGTAGAGTGCTAGCTAGCCTTAAGAAAAACCCAGAGAATGCCCAGACCCTGAGAACAAGCTCCCAGGATTGGCAAAAAAAAAAGAAAAAGAAAAATTAAAAAAGAAAAAGAAAACATTACCTATTTCTTAAGTGATGAGATCTGCTTGATGAACCCAAGCAGACATTGTTCAGATTTTTGCCTTTCCATATGAAAGCTCATAGTGATAATAGAGTGAAAACTAGTCTGTAAATCTGTGATTAAAAAATTACCTCTGTACTATGAAATTACTAGAAGAAAAAGGAAACATGCTTCAAGACATTTATAGAAATGATTTAAAAAATATTTCACAGAAGCAAGACTAGACAAATGGGATCTGCTAGTGTGTGGGGGGGGTGGGGTTCCTATAGCATTCACATATTGGAGACATGGCCCTCAATGTACTGATATTGGTAGCTGATGTCTTTAGATGCATTAATGCACTTTGATAAAAGGTAGGGGCCATGAGGCTTAATGAGAGGCCACTAAATCCATGAGAATACATCCTGTGAAAACATAAAGATCCCGTGGGTCTCCAATCACGTTTTGCCAGGGTTGCCATATGAGAATCGAGGCCACACTCCCGAGCCACAGTGGCTTCCTGTCTGGCGATGTGATATCTCCATCTTGTACTCCTTTGACTGGTACACTGCTACTCAGACTACTTCTTCAGCCCCCCACAGGGCACTGTTAAGACACTATGGTTACAAATGGAAATGAGTACATACCAGCAATGTCTGTATAGTTATGATAATGAAAGGATATAGCTCATCTAAAAAAGGCACATATTGTAATAAGTGTACAATGACCACTATTTTAAGAAATTCCTTCCAAAAAAAGAAAAAGAAATGTATTCACATTATATGAGTCCGAACCAACTCATTAATAAATAATAATTAATTACTTAATAATTGGACCACTAAAATGGGATCTAAATGTGGAATACTCTTGAACTTTACAAAGGAAGCAATTTCTGATTTTCCTACATTTTTATTAATATCAGTTGTCCAAGTTATTTTCATCTTGACATATCCATATATGCATACAATACACATTGATCATATTTACCCCATTTCCAAAACTTTCTCCCATCCCTCCACCTCCTTTCCTAAACCAATCTCAACATGCTTTGGCTGTTCCATTTTTCACATGTGTACATGAAGTCTTTGCACTATGGTCACCTCCTCCCCTCTCTTCTTCCCCTTTCCTCTTCTCTCTAGTATCCCCACCCACACTAGATTGGCTTTCTTGAAAAAGAGGATATTCTAACACTTGCTACTATATCAATAAACCTTGAGGACATTATGCTAAGTAACATAAGTAGATTGCAAAAGAGACAAATACTGTTTGACTCCACTCAAATATAGTATTTAGAGCAATCAAATGTGTAGCAGCCTGAAAGATGACTTGCAATTGCTAGGAGCTTGAAGAAAGAGGATTTGATTGTTGTTATTTAATGGACACCAAGTGTTAGTTTTGTGAGATTGAAAGAGCCCTGAGAATTGGCACAACTATGTGCCCGTATGTTACTGAATTATACATTTAGACTAGCAAAGATTGTTAATTTTTTTGTATGCTTTCCAGTTGAAAAGTCAAGTGCATTTATGACCCCGAGTAATTGACCTTGTCAATTTAGATAAGATACTATAGAATTGAGTCAGACCAAAGAGAAGTCATTTGCAACTTTGACTCATGACACTTGACCACATTTAAGAAACATATTATTCATCTATTCAGTTTTTAGACAGCCAACTATTTGTTTTGTATCTTATTTAGTTTGTAGTTTTACAGAGCCTTGTCATATGTCACTGTGTCAACTTTATCTAGAGGGTATTAGATACTCTCCTGGGTGTCCCAGGCATATAATTTGGGGCAGTGGAGATTTCTATGGGTGATCTTTGGCCAGGCTAATGTTAATCCCTCTGTTACAATGATAACTTGGAAGTTCAAGTGAGAACTAACTAAATATTGCCTCTGGGTTTTCTAGGTCAGGACCAAAGCAAGTGTTTGAGGATTTGTTACTAAGAAATTTTCCATCTTGAAAAACTGATCAAATGATCAACTCCTATGATTAACCCTACATCTTATGGGCTCAGACTTGAGGAAATTGTCCCACAAGTCACTTACAAAAGATGAAGCCAGCTGTCCTTAGCCAATATTACAAGTTCCCTTCCTTACCTACTGCTCATGCATATTTGAATGGAGGATGTGTTGCTGAGAGTCAGGAGGTTGACATTGACTGAAAGAACCCTACCTGGAAGTTCAGATTCATACATTGTCTTTGCAGGGCTAGATTTGTACTAGAATTAGATATTAGATACTACTTTCTGGAGAGTAAATTAGCAAGATATACAGGCCCAGGGATCCAAGAAACACAAGGAACAATCTATAGCTAATGACTTGGTTTTAGCAAGGGCATATGTTTAGACTTGTTAAAATATGCAACCTGAAACTTGCTAATATTTCCCAAACAAATTCACAGCACTAGCACCCTTCTGTTCTCTGCCTATTGACACTATTCTCAAGTGCTGAGAGCTTCTTTTATCAGGCGATGCTTTACACCCAAGTTCAAATAAAGTATCAGATTCTGAAAGCAATTTTGTTCTAATCACTATTTTAGGTGTGTGTGTGTGTGTGTGTGTGTGTGTGTGTGTGTGTGTGTAGTGGGGTTTGAGCTCAGGGCCTTCTGCTCTCACTTGCCTTGTGTACTCAGGACTGGTGCTCTGACATTTAAGATCTACCTCCATTTCTAGCTTTTCTGCTGGTTAATTGGAGATTAAAATCTCACAGGTTTTTCTCTGCCTAGACCTGCTTCAAACCCCAATCCTTAGACCTCAGCCTCCTGAGTAGCTAGGATTACAGACCTGATCCACCACACAAACATCATTTTAATTTCTCCAAATATATCTTTCTTTCCATTAAAAAAAGTTTCATCATGACACAGCAAGAAAGCATCTCTAAATGGGACCGAAAAAGAAAATTGAAAACTAAAACAAAAAGAAGAAAGAAAAGTCTAACCAGATGATTTGGAGTGTTGACTAAGTTCAGGCTGCGATCGCTGCTTAATAGTCAATCAGTCTCGCAGAAACCCAACTACTGCCCAAAGCACAACTCACACATTTCAATCAAGATATCTGCAGATATGGCTACCCGCTCCTATTTTTTTCAGTTACATATTGTATGTGTGTGTGTGTGTGTGTGTGTGTGTGTGTGTGTGTGTGTATTGTACTTTTTTGTGGTTTTTAAAGAAAACATGTTGTTGCCTAGAGTAGCCTCAAATTTCCAGATTAACTGATCCTTCTTCCCCCATCCCCTTTTTGCCCCCAATCTGTCCAGCCCTCTTAAAGGTTTAGGGTGGAAGTAGCCTCACTTCAAATGTTTGCTTCATTGCAAATTACTTCCCTAATGGGAAGTTTTCAGTTTTCTTATCTTGAAAGTCTTGATATTTATGAAATTACTTTTATTTCTAGGTACAGCTGAAAGATTAAACAACTGAAAAGTTAAAAGATGGACAAATTGCTCATTTCATCGTATTCAGTAGTATTCAATAGTATTCAGCTTACAGATACAACTATAAAGCCATGTGCTTACCTTCTTGCAGACTTCATCCCCAAAGATCAATTATTACCTCCAGAAATTCTACATACAAAGAATTAAGATTCTAAAAACAATGTGTCAGTAGCACTGTGAACTAATATTATAGCACCCAGCTATAATATTTGCTTTCAAAACAATTACACCTTTACTTCTTTGATTCTTTTGCCAGTCATGGGGATTGAACTCGGGGCCTCCACACTATATCTCCGAGCTTCATTTTGCGCAAGGCTAGTACTCTACCTCTTGAGCCACAGTGCCAGTTCTGGATTTTTCTGAGTAGTTTATTAGATGTAAGAGTCGCATGGACTTTTCTGTCTGGGCTGGCTTCAAACTCTAATCCTCAGTTCTCAACCTCCATTGTAGCTAGGATTACAGTTGTGGGCAAATACAGTGTGTGTGTGTGTGTGTGTGTGTGTGTGTGTGTGTGTGTGTGTGTGTGTGGTTTGAATTTAGGGCCTAAATTTTATTCCTGAGCTCACTCAAGATGGGGTCTCTACCCACTTTAGCCACACCCCACTTCTGATTGTTTGTTGTTGGTGGTTTATTGGAGATAAAAGTGTCTGAGACTATCCTGCCCACATAGTTAACTACATTCCTCAGATTTTAGTTTCCCAAGTAGCTGGGATTATAGATGTGAGCCACCAGTTTCAAGTCTAGCAAATGTGCTTTTAAATTGGCTCAGGTGAATTTCACTTTAAACCTAAGCATTTTGGATGTGAAGCTGTTTTATCTCTGCAATAAGAAAACAGATTACATAACATAGCATAGGAAGCTAATTCACACCACAGGAAGCAACCTTCCATGTTGCTGCTTTCTCTAATTTCTCTTGCATCCTCTTCACAGTTATTTCTTGCGATCTGGGCATCATTTCTCCTGAATATTTTCCCTTAATCTCTGTGGAAGTTTGTGAACTATCCTAACATATCCCAGTTTTGGAAGAAGAAAATGTATTAGGAATATTAAATTAGATTACCTTTACAAAAAACAAAAAACTTAAAAGATAATTTATATACCTTAGTGTTTAGCATCTCAATTGTTCAGTCTTTGAACATATGCCTTTGCTTTGTGAGGCAAGATCAATCACAGATACCCAATCATTCTTAATTCTAGAAGGAAGCCTTAGTCAAAGGGAGTAACTGCTGAGAAAAGTTTTGCATTGTTTTAGTAGTAATGTTAGAGGATGCTAGCATCACTAGCTGATAAGGGAATGATTTTAAACCACTGTCTGTTCCATCTTTTCCAGTTTCTTCTCTCTTCCACCCATATTACTTCTAATGGCTGTAGCTAATGATGCTCTGCAGAGGTGGAGCTGAGGAACAGAAATTGGGAAATCACTTCTTTGACCCTTTGGGCTGTGTGTGTGTGTGTGTGTGTGTGTGTGTGTGTGTGTGTGTGTATCTCTCTCTCTTTCTCTCTCTCTCTCTCTCTCTCTCTCTCTCTCTCTCTCTCTCTCTCTCTCTCTCTCTCTCTCTCTCTCTCTCTCTCTCTCTCTCTCTCTCTCTCTGGAAAATTGGACTGGAAAACAGCTACCTGGCCCTGTCAATGCACTCCTCTCTGTTCTCAGGGTGTGACTGGGACAACAAATAGACATGGCTTTAACAAATGCTGCCTATATTTTCTTGTTGCATGAACTCCATGAAGACTTTGATTTGTTCTTTTCTGGGATAGCTATGAACATACAAATTTATTTATTGTTTTCTTCTCCCTCCCTCCTTCCTCTCCCTCCCTCCCTTCTTTCATTCTTTTCTTCCTTCCTTCTTTCCTTCCTTCCTTCCTCCCTCCCTTCTTTCCTTTTTTCCTTCCTTCCTTCCTTCCATCTTTTCCTCCTTCCTTTATGAAAACTGACTACCTCATAAAGGCTCGCTGGGTAAAATAGATAAGACTATTTCACAAAGAAAGGGACGTGCAGGCAGAGTCCTCTCTTCTTTGTCTTAGAAATTTTATTACAGGTCATGCTTTTAGGAATTCCCCTCCATAGTCATTGAATGCATTGATTTGGGGCCCAAGGAAGGCAAAATATGGTATTCGTGGGTGTCCATGGCCCAGAGGAGCTCTTTTACATCATGACAGGAAGTGGAGGAAAGGGACATGAGGAAGACTGGCAGCATATCACCTAGGAATCCACCCTCAGTAACCTGCTTCCTTTCACTGGGACTTACCTCTTAAATCACAAATGCAAAATGCAGCTTGTTATTATTGCATTTGGAAACTAGGTCATAGGAAACCAGTTAAAGCAGAAGTCCAAAATGCATGAACATTTTCAGGAGACACTTTATGTACTAAAATCTGAAAATATAATAAATAATATTTGTACTTCATTGTGTTGCTACAAAAATGAAAGGGGCTTAGTGCATTTGAAGTTCTCAGAGCCATTTCTAGCACAGTGTGAGTGGCCAATGAAACTTCCAAATAATGATTTGTATATAACCTCAAAAGAAGAGATCATTATCTCTAGGGAAAAACATTCCACTTATTTAGGATGACTGTTGTTAGTTCTCATTCCAAGATTTATTTTGTATTTGTAATTTTTCTTAAACATACAAATATTCTGGAAATGATTATATCTACTGGCAAACTCTTCTGCCTCTAAGAATTGAGGCTTGGGCTCCACTACACTGAGTTACATTTCCTCGTTATTGAGATTCCATTTTCTTTTTGGTGTAAATCCTAAACTTCTTGAATGTGGGGTGTAATTAAGATGCATTTTATCGCGCTTTGTTACCATAAAATTAGGTGAGTGGGTACTCAGCAGAAAGCTGCTGCAAAGAACTAAAAAAATGTCAATTCTGGGCCGGGAGTTTGGCCTAGTGGTTAAAGTGCTTGCCTAGCATACACAAAGACCCGGGTTCAATTCCTTGGTACCACATATATAGAAAAAGCCAGAAGTGGTGCTGAGGCTCAAGTGGTAGAGTTGTAGCGTGAGAAAGTCCAAGGACAGTGCTCAGGCCCTGAGCTCAAGCCCAGGACTGGTAAAAAAAAAAAAAAAAACCACACATCAATTTTAATTTTCAAGATCTAACCCTTAAATATCAAACACTGCCAGTGATCCTTTGGGTCAGGCATTTGGTCACAGTGCCCCTCAGAGTCTGTGCATCAGCTAGGTTCCTATGACCTTACCAAGAGCAATAAGAGTAAGCTACGTTTTGCATTTTTGATTTTTGTTTTATTCTTGGCATTGTATAGAAGTGGTTCATTTCATCTGTTGTTCATTATTTCATATGATTCAAAAGAATGGTGACCTCCAAAGAATGGTGACAATTTCCAGAATCAATTCAGGATCCATTGATAAGAGAAAATAATGGAAATGAACACTTGTTCCAGATTTTCCATAGTTGGGCTGGGTTTAATCAAATCTGTTCTCTATTTTCTAGGTTTTGCAGAAGTATTGATAGCCAATTATCCCACATTATGTGTGCTGAATCATCATATTTCAAAGCTACATTTTTTTAAGTAACCAAATCTGTTACCTCCAAGTAATTTTAAAAAATGAGTAGTGTTATTTTTAGATTAGTGAAGGCTTGTGTCACAGAAAAAGTCCATTCCGTATTTATTCATTAATGGTCAGAAAGGATTAGGTCTGCTTGAACTCAGTTTCCTCATCTATATAAAGAGACACAACTTGAATGACAATCAGTTTTCTCCATTGAGGAGAGGCCACTGGAGTGTAGGTTAAGGACTGGCTGGCAGTTATGCTGCACACCAAGAATCCCCATGTTACTATGGACTTGGAAAGAAGACAAAGCATACATATTTGACATGTTCTTCTGAAGATATTATAAATTAAAAAAATGAAATGAGATGTGAAATTATTTTTTTACAAGCTCATTGACTTTTTTATTGTAATTAATAAAAGGGTTACATATTTGCCAGATAGAAGGTGCATTCACATACATTGATACCCTTTCACATGTCTTGGTACCCATTATCCTCCCCCCACGCCCCCAACTGTCTTGGTTTTCCCCCTTCCCTATCAAATTTCAAATAACCAAATACAAATAAATTCAATATATCAGATAACAAAGTGAGATACTGTAACAATATGAGATACCCAAGGGACAGCAAAGGAGATGAGAGATAACATAGTACATTAAGGACAACAATCATTCGTTATATGGCTTTTGTTTCAGTATTCTGGAGGTCTTTTCAATTAGCTTCATGCTATATGGCCTTATGTATCAAGATTTTGCTCTATTGCAGATCTCTGCTAGTAGAGCCCAAGGTTTCTACTGATTATGACAAATGAGGGAAACCATTGAGCCTAAGTTCCCTTGAGTCTGGCTTACTTCATGTAATATGATTTTTCACTTAATATGATACAAAATTTCTCAACAAAATACTGGCCAACTGTCTTCAGCAACTCATAAAAAATTATACACTATTATACAATGTACAACTATTTCATAGATTAATATGTATCTATGACATACAAAGACTCAGCCGCTCCATAGATGATTGGATCAAGAAGATGTGGTACTTATACACAAAGGAATTCTATGTGGCCATCAGAAAGAATGACTTCACCCCATTTGTAAGGAAATGGAAAGACTTGGATAAAATCATGTTAAGTGGAGGGAAACCATTGCACATAAGTTCCTTTGAATCTGGCTTACTCTTTAACATAGTACTAGAATTCCTAGCCAGTGCAATAAGGCAAGAAGCAAGCATAAAGGGGATCCAAGCAGGGAAAGAGGAAATAAAAATATCCCTCTTTGCAGATGACATGATTCTGTATTTAAAGAATCCTATAGACTCTACTCCCAAGCTCCTTGAGCTGATTCAAAACTTTGGAAGAGTAGCAGGCTATAAAATCAACCCTCAAAAATCAACTGCCTTCCTTTACGCCAACAGTGAAATTATTTTTAAACCAAGTTGTATCCAAATACTATTAGTTTTTTCTAGTTTTGTTATTTCTGATGGCTATTGGAATTTTAAAGAAAGAAGCATCTGCCCATACTTTCTATATCCAAACTAAATTCTCTTGATCATTACCTGGTAGTGAGAATTTGATCAGTCGATCTCTGGAGACAGACAAGTTTATCTTGGTGATCTAAGTGTGCTATGAGTGATGAGTAGATTCAAGCAAAGTGGGGAAAGGCTATTTCCTGACACAAGACAGTGTTGCCATGGGCAACAAGAGGTAAGCGCTCAGAGTGCTCCTCATATTGCATATGCAGGAAGCCCCTCCCCCTGTAACCCAGGCACCAGACTGCCTCTGGAAGAACATTGAATCAGAACAAAACATTTAGGTTTTGTTGATCCACACACCAAGTAAGGAAGAAGTCAGTACAATCATAGAGATAGCATTTTTTTAATGAATAAAGAAAAGTCTAGCTTTCAAAAGAGTATAAATTTTATCTTCTGAAAAGTACCATTAAGACATCTTTAGAAAAGCTGCTAGAAGCCAGGTGCTGATGGCTCACACCTCTCATTCTAGCTACTCTGTAGGCTGAGATCTGGAGAACTGGTGGTCCAAATCAGTCCAGGAAAGAAAAGTTTCTGAGACTCCAGCTCTAAAATACCTAACAGAATGCTAGCTTGAAGGCATGATGTCAGTGCAGAGTTTTAGCTAAGCAAGCAAGCCAAACAGATGTGCTACTTTAGTTTAAACCCGGATACTGGCAATAGAGAGAAAGAGTGGAGGCGGGCGGGGGGCAGAGATACTGCAGTGTTTTAGTGAAGGATGAAAGATTTTCCTTACATGACTCAAGGAATAACAACCAAATCAGAAGGACCACCAGAATGCCTTGCAGCCCATCATTTAGCTAGTATGTCATTGATTCCCCACACAGCCCTATGAAATGCTCATGTCAGGTGCCTGTCCTAATTTCTCCCGGCCAGTAAGTGAGAAAGCCCAGCTTCATAATCCGAGGCCATGATTCAAAGTATGTTGAAATAGCTGTAAATTTTAGACAGTGTTAGAAACTGTGTGTTGAAATTCTTCTATAAATAGTTCCCTGGTTATTCTAATCCTCATAGACTTGCTATAATATAAGCCAGTCGGCAATATGATACGGGTAAAAATTGCCTTTTCAAAACAATGCATAACTATGTGATTCCTCCCTCTTTCCACCCTGTAGGGGAAACAGGCAGAAAAGCTTGGTTACAGGAATTTGCCTCCAAGCTATCAAGACTTCCTTGGCTTTTAGTTGTCACCAAGGAGAATCCCTTGTTACTAAGGAGACCATACAGACTCCATTAAATTCAAGTAAAACACTTGGGTTGCCTGGTTAGTAAAGTCCAAAAAACGCAAAGGAAAATATTATTGATGCTGAAATCATTTGATGTCTATGACTAATAAAAAACATTTTGGCAAATTGAATTGTTCAAAGAACCCTAAGGGCTTGGTTAAAACTATGAATTAATAGCATACAACAGCTTTGTCTGGAGAAAAGGGGTGGGGGGGGCAAAGATGTTAAATTATTTTTTAAAAGTATCTGAATAATCCAAAAGTTCAAAAAGAACCTTAGACAATGTAAGGCTCTCATTTCATTTTTAATTGAATTGAATTTCCTCTTTCCTTTCCCTCTAAGCTAAATAATGAAGATGTGTATTTTGAGTCACATAATTCTTGAATTGTAGGTGATACATAGGCTTTCTTTTCCAACTTCTCAAAAGTACCAGAATTATCATTAAAGTGTTCTTGACAACTGTGCCAGCCCTAGAGGCTTTTAGAGCTGAGGTGAGCTTTGTTACGTGGGCTGTGCCCTTCCAGGAGCTCAAAGGAAGTTAGGAGTAGAAAGGATGGGAGTGAGCCAAATTCCTAATGACTATTTTATTTTATTGTAAGGATGATGTACAGAGGGGTTACGGTTATGTGAGTAAGGTGATGTGCGCATTTCTTGTCAAACATTGCTACCCCTTCCCTTGTTTTCTCCACCCTGCCCCCTCCTGTAATCTGGAGTCTCCCTGCTCCCCCTCCCCCTCACACTGCAATGATTCATCCTTCGTACTAATTAATTAATGTACTAAGATAGTCCTAGCAGAGGATCATAATAGATCAATAGCTATGTACATGTGACCATATAATAAAATGATGCTAATTAAAATGAACTCCAAAGCAGGAGGGATGTTTTTTGTTTCCTTGTTTTTTATTTACTAATGTACCCTGTGAAGTTATTTCTTTTCTTTTTCCCCTTTGCTTTATCCCCTACTGTGACTGTTTTGGATACCCTGTGTCTTGTATATATGTCACCTGACTGGGGGAAGGGAAGGGGAATGACACATGGTGAGACATGGTGAGCCTAATTACTCTTGACCCAGGCAGGTCCCAGAGGTTGGGCAAGTCCTGCTTGAAGACGTTCATCCAGGCTGTTCATGATAATGCCCGAAGTGGCAGGTCTTTGCCAGGATTCTTCTTATCTTGTCATGGATGGATATGGCTGTGATTGTTGGGTGTGTGTGTGGGCGGGGGGGTGTTCGCATGCATTGTGTCAAAGCCTGCCACTTCATGTTTTCTATCTCATTCTATCAATAATAACATTGTTTGAACTTCCTCTTCTCTTGAATAGTCCCTTAGACACCTGAGGTCAGCAGTTCTTTAGTACCGAGAGTACCCAGAGAACTCTTATCTCCAAACAAAGCACCTTCAATTTCTGCCTTAGGTTCTAAGACCAGCATACAGTAATTAAAGGCAGAATGTACAATTTCTGTAAGAGAAAGGGGAAAATGGTAGTCTAAATATTAGATTTTAAAATGAGATATTATATTTCTTATCTGAAAAGTTGAGGGGCTGGGTGGTGTGATTCTCCCCCCAGTTCAATCCCTAGCATGGGAAGGTAACAAATAAGGACAAAGAGAAAGAGGAAGAGGAATAAGAGAATGAGGGAGAGGAGAATGAGGGAGAAGAGAAAGCAAAGCAGAGAGGGAGGGAAGGAGGGAGGGAGGGAGGGAGGAGGGAGGGAGGGAGGAAGAATTTAAAAGTGTTACAAGATTTTTGAGAAGTGATATGTCTGTATTCTGGGTTCCTGCAGGCTATTTGTCAAATCCTTCTGTCAAAATGGAAATGTAGACATTTCCTTAAGTATAGGTACCCACACAGGTAGGTGGTAGCCTATTAAACCTCACCAAGTTGCATTAGTTCTGTCTTTTACTTACTATCAATGTGTACTATAAGAAAAGTTCTAGAAAAACACCCATGTGGCTAGTTGTGACATGATTTGAGAATGTGAATGTCATCTATTAATAATTGAGTGCCAATGTCTTCCCAAGATCTTATTATGAAAATGTCTAAGCATATAAAAGGGTTGAAATAATTTTATAATGAATACCATTAACTTAAGCCAACTAACAGTTTACAATTTTCAATATATCTCATATCTGTTTAGCTCTCTATACACCTACTCATTCATTATCACTTAATACGTTTCACTGTGACTTGACTGCATCTCTATATCTATCCATAACACTCCAACATGCATATCAGTATCAGTTCTTTCCTGAGGCTCTTAATTCCTTCTTGCCATACTTTTTTATTCCCTCTGCTTTCTGTATTTTCCCTCTCACTATTTATTCCCAAAGTTCTAAGTGGTAAAAGGCAAGTATAAGATCTGAGTATAGGGCCAGGAGCATGGCCTAGTGATAGAATGCTTGCCTAGCATGCATGAAACTCTGGTATACTGAGGAATCCCTCAGTATACCACATACACAGAAAAATCCAGAAGTGGTATGGTGGCTCACGTGATAGGGTACTACCCTTGAGCACAGAGAGCCTTAGGGTCAGTGTCTAGACCCTGAGTTCAAGCCTCAGGACTGGGGAAAAAAAATCTGAGTATGAAATAGTCTTGAAATAGCACCAAGCAAGGTCACTCACATCCCTCAAGGTCTCTTGGATGAGAAGATTACAGGCCTGGGACAGGCATGGACCCCAGTAACAAGTTAACTCAAACCAGCTCAGAAGAGGCAGAGGTACAGATTAGCATGACAATATAATCATTTGCTAGGAGAAACATAGCTATCACATGCCCGGATGCATTTCCTGACCTACTCATTAAATTAATCCACGTGGCCAGCCAGATTATGAAGGGATTTTAATGAGTAGAGGCTCAGAGGAAGGGAAACAAACAGTGTTAGCCATCTAAAGGCTTGTCAGGCCTGAGGCTTCACCAGTCAGCTGTTCTGTGCACTATGCCTGACACCCAGGGTATGCTTCAAGATGGAGCAATGACAGAAACTGTAGGAGAACTGCTATAAAGACCCGGAGCACCTGTGCCATGGCTTCAGGCACTTCTCTCTTGGATAGTTCAGGGGTAAGCTATGCTCAGTTCTAACCCACTTGTCCCTTGGAAGAAATTCCTTGAAACCTGTCCCTTTGTGTAGCTCACTTTCTTTCACTCATCACTTAAGGTCAAGCAATAGTTGTCTTGATTATCTTGTGTTAGGCCTAGAACACAATCTTCCCCCCTCCCTTGTCCAAGTGGGATTAAACTCAGACTTTCTCTCATGGAAGGAAAATGCTCTAATATTGAGCTATATACCCCCCCCCAATAACCTATCATCAGCCTAATCGTATCTTTGATAAATTGATTTCACTGGCTTTACTCTCAAAGACCAGAGCAATTTCCTACTGCCTAAGTGTGCTCCCTGTAGAAGTCAGAGAAGAGTAGACTCTTACTGAAGCAAAAAACGATTCCTTCCCCTTTGATGACTTATGTCTGACAGGCAATGTTAATGATTCATTTTCTGGGCTTCCTAATTACAAGCCACAAAGACTTGGCAAGGTGAGCTCTCCCTTGAGCTGCCCAAGAGCAACACGACTGTACAAATGTAATACTTGTCATTATAGATGAATCCACTTTGGACAAATCACATCCACGTTCAAATCCTTGACAAGATCTCCTAGTCCAAAAGGCTCTGCTGATGTAGTAACTTCCTCCACCATTCAGACTTGTCAATCAGGTTGTTGTTTCCTGTTGTGTGCTGCTTAAAATCATTTTTATCTTTGACTATTATAAATTTCACTCCACGTCAGACTCAGTAGAATACTTTTCTGCATTAGCACAAACTGGCAAGTAAACTTCTCAAGGCATCTTCATGATTAGCAACCAACCCACAGGACTCAAATCCACATGAAAAGCCATTCTAGAGGTAAAAAGATCCTGCACTTCAGACAGTGGGCTTTTATTGCTGAGGACTCAAATTCTCTGATGGGAGCATGGTGATCTAGGTCCCAGACCTTAAACGGGACTCAGTCTAGATAAAGCTTTTGATCAAAGCCAGGCTTCAAAGGCAATGTTTGTCCAGACATCAATTCTTCTGATTCCTAGTCCTTTGATGTTTCTGTTTCTAGTGACGAAAATTCTTCTTCTTATTGTTGTTATTTTAAAGAAACTAAAGCACAAAAAGAAAGTGGAAAAGCTACAAACTGATTTGGCTACAGCTAAGCAAGAGGCTGCCTTCACTGTCCTGGAACTCAAAGAGAAGATAAAGAGTCTCTGTGATGGAAAGCCAGCCCCTAGAGGTCAGTATTCCCATGTGACACTGGCACGCAGGCCCCTCAGCTGGGGCCATGCACATAGTTCCTTTCAGTGACAATACAAAAAGCCAGGCCAGTGCACAGGGCCAACCATCAGGGCCGGCAGCATCTGGCCTGGCCTGGCTTGGCCCTGCCTGACCTCAGCACATGCATGAGAACTCCAAGCTAGATTCGCTTTCCCTTTAAGAGGGAGAGAATGTGTAAGCAATTCACTCAAGAGAAGTCTATGAAGAGGGGAAGAAGGGGGACTGAAGTAGATCTGAGAAGTCACTGGACAAGCTGAGGGGTGGAGAAGGCATGAATGATGCCTAGAGAGATGGCGCTTGGGAGGGGGACTGGGGGCTCATTTGAAAGTTCAGGCAAGGAAGAAAATACTTCTTACCAATAGTTGAATAAACCAGAAACCAAAGAAGGCTAGTTAGGGGTAAAATCTAAGTAGTTCCCAAACATTTTACTAACTACATTGATTTTGGTTAAAAACAGGGACTTATGCTAAGAAGGTATAAACACACGTGGGGGGGGGGTTAGCCATCAATACTATGTGCCAGACATTTTGTTAAGCAATATGTGGTGTGTGTAGTTATGGATTACACAAGAGTAACACAGAGGTTTAGATTACTTTTCTCCAGGTTAAACATGGGGAGACAATTTAGGGTCATCAACAGCCACAGCAGCAAAGTACTCTGTACAGGAGACGTTTCCAAGCCTCGATAGACTGAGGACATTTATCCATGCTGTGTCACAGCAGTAGCAGGCTTCATTCTGCATGGTGATACTCAGCTAAGCCATGGCTTCCTGGGATGAATGTCTTCCTTTGATGCACGCACTCCTGCAGAGCCGGGAATATGCCATTGTTCTCACTCTGCCCTCTGTTATACACAGGGAATGCTAGGGGAAAGAAAAGCAACAGGGAGACGCATGGAGGGGAAAGACGAGGGCAGTGTGCTCGCTTCAGAAGGGGCCACTCCCTGCATCCCGACTCCATAGCAAACCTTGGAATATGAATTCGCCTTTTCTTTTTGACTTTAAGTAGGGCTTACCCAAAGTTTAAATGACATGTACCACTGTCGCCTTGAAACATGTGTTGGAGGTCAGCATTTTTATTTTTAACAAAATAACATGAAAACAGTTCATAGTTTGCTGCTATCAGTATATATCCTAAACTGATTTAAAAAAAAAAGCCACTCATTAGAGAGTAGGGGATATACCTCTGTGTTAGAGAGTTTGCCTAGAATGTTTAAGGCTCTAGATTCATCTCTAATACCACACAGACAAAGAGATCAATAAGCCAGTCAATAAGGCTTAAATGATATGGTACCAGTCTTGGCAGAGAAACTAAGAGATAGTGCCCACCCCCCCCCACCCCACACATACCTTTATTCTTAATCATCATGGCTATATTTTCAATTGATTGCAGAAGTAGAACACTGGAAAAGATTGAGAAACATTGTGGAGAAAATCTTCCAACTTAAGAACTCTCAACTTCTCACTTGCATGGTCAGCAGTTAAAAAAAATAGCATTGCAGCTGGGTGCCAGTGGCTCACACCTGTAACCCTAGCTACATAGGAGGCTGAGATCTGAGGACTTCGATTCTAAGGCAGCCCAGCACAAAACGCCATGAGAAGTAGCTCCAATTAATCACCAGAAAACCAGAAGTAGTGCTGTGGCTCAAGGTGGTAGAGTAATAGCCTTGACCTGAAGCGCTCAGGGACAGCACCCAAGCCCAGAGTTCAAGCCCCATGACTAAAAGAGTACCTCATTTCATTTCACTTTTTACAAAAATAGTATCCTTTATTTTCAAATGAAAAACTGGTCCACTGGATCAAGATTTAAATAATACTGAGGTACTAGAGTACTAATTATTTCAGTGACTGGAGAAAATATAAATTCTTTCTTTCATTGGCCATTTTTTCTCTTTTTGTTAATAAACAAAACTTTTTGTACTTAAACAGTCCCAGTGCTAAACAGTGCTTCCTCTTCTGGAAGTATGTTCTGCTTCTTTTCTTTGATGGACAAAGTCATTGGAGCAACATGTAGCACTAACAACTTAAACATCTGAACCCTCTCATTCTTTCATTGGCTCTTTCTCTGCAACCTCTACCTAAATCCAGTAGCCCAAGAGCTTATCAGGCCATTGTGATTCCAGAGTTATAGTACTTTGCTTTTTCAGAGCCTTGGGCACCTTGTCCCACTTCTCAATTCACTTCAAAGTAATTCAAAAAGATAATCAGGGACTTCAGAACACAATGACCTTTATTTTTCCACACACTAAATAGTACACACACACACACACACACATACACACACACATACACACACTGCTGGATCTAAAACACTGCCTTCCCCTATTTCTTTATGTTCTCTTTTTTTTTCTCTATGTTCCTTTTAAAAATGTTTGTTTGGAGTTCTCTGACCTCTGTTTACAAATGACAAATGCCATAGTCATAACAGATTAAGAAAAAGGATGATTTATGCACATGTAATTTTACCAAGAAAGGGCATGCCATTAGCCTTCTAGTGCAACAGACTCATATGCTATAAGGCACTTTCTGTCACTCAGTTCTGCATCTCTCTGCCTGAGTCCTCATTCTCTTAGGCTAGGCAGTAGGAGGCTACAAGTATGAATTCAAGCATCTTCAGCCTGAACTTATTACGCTTGCTTCACAGAAGAAACCAAGTATTCTTATACCAACTCTAGTTGGGAAAGTAGAAGGAAGAACTCTGGCTTGAATTGGGCATACATTTCTGGCTGTGAGTCAATTTCCGTGGCTATAGGTGGGAAACTATGGTTCCACAAGTTTTGGTTATGTATCCACCACTGGGTGGTGGTGCTTTGAGAACTAAGAATGGGGTAGAGAATGTTCTGACTGATATCTCCCAGCAGAAGCAGAGAGCTGGGCAGGAAGAAAATCACTTCTTTGATGGAAAAGAAGAAAGACAAAAACAGCATCTACAATGTATTCTCAGCTAGTGGCTAAGTTAAAATATAATGTAATATAATGTCACCCATCCCACAGACACTTCCACATTAACAGTAGGTTTCCCATCAATGAATAAAAGGCCTAATCACTCAAGAAATAAATGCCTAGTGGCAAAATTTCAGACCTCCTATAAGTTTTGGGAATGGCTGGTCTAAGTGCCATAAAAAGGCCTGTGAAATCATTCAGTACATATTCAAACAGACACATTAATTCTTGAAAGCTTCTTTTTAGCTATCCACACCAGTTTGCCTGTAACAATTATTTTGTATGGCCCTTGGCAGGAAAAATAGTCCTTCGCCTCTAGAGAGATAGATAATAAACTCTTTGGGGAAAGGAGGTCCTCTCCTGCTATTGTCAAAGGTTACCTTCACAGTTACTTTCTCAGATTGTGAAAAGGGAGAAAAGTGTTGACTCTAAGTTATATGCCACGGCACCTGGTTTAACATAAAGTTACATCTCCATTTTAATTATAAACTGATAACAACTACAACAAACAAATTGTGTACATTTTTTAAATGTGCGAGTTTTCATTTTCTAAACAGTCTTTGTTTTAAGTCTTCTGATCAGAAAATGTTAGAATATTAGTACTACCTTTTTCTGGAAGGTTTGAAAGGTACTTTCTTTTAGGAAAGGCTAACTAATTGCTATAACAAAGTGGTATATATTGAATGTAATTTGGATTTATGAGAAGAATAAACTTTTTACCTTGTTTTTTTTCTCTATAAAAAAGAATATTAGTACTACCTTTATGAAAATTCCAATTCAAATTGATGAAAAAGTGATATACTAAATATAATAAATGTTTCCTTTTTTTGTTGTTGTTGATCATAGGGCTTGAATTCTGGGCCAGGATGCTGTCCCTGAGCTACTCAGCTTGAGGCTAGCACTCTACCACTTGAGCCGCAGAGCCACTTTTAGTATTCTAATGGTTAATTAGAAATTAGGGTCTTACAGACTTTCCTGCCTAGGCTGGTTTGAGCTGTGGTCTTCAGATCTCAGCCTCCTGAATATCTAGGATTAGAGGTGTAAGTCACTGGCATCTGGCCAAATGGTTCTTCTTATGTGAACACAGTGCACTGTTTTCTTGGCTACGTTCTTAAATTACTTCTAAGGAAATAATTTATTTAAATCCACAGAAAGTTCATCTGAAAAGAATAGTGTCTTTCTTATAAAACTGGCCCAGCAGGAAACTTACATCCTGCATGCTGTTTATTTATGTTACTTTGTGCAAATAATCACAACCCAAGGCAGATTCCTCTGTCATCTCCACAGTCTGCACCTCAAGTGCTTCTGGACCTCAAGTGCTGAGTCTATCTCTTTGTAAATCTCAGCACACAGAAACCCAAGGTTGACTTTGAGAACAAGTTTTGCTGCTTCCTTTGGTTTAGAATAAAAAATTATTATTAGTTTTTTCTTCTCTGAGACCAAAACTCTTGACAGAACAACTGGGAGTCTGGAAAAATTCAGCCAATAGTCCTTTGATTCCTTGATTGTGGGCCTGTGAAGACATAGAATAGTCTTGGTAGAGAGCATGTAGCAGGTGAACAGGAAGTAGAGGAAAAATGGGAGAAGAGGCAAAGGTTCAAAGCTTCTATGACAAGAAGATATCCCAGATGTAGGGATTAAGTAGTAAATCAAAGGTCATGGAATTGGATTTTGGCAATTGTTGCACCATATTGTTAATTTAGTAAAACCACTTCTAAATGATAAATATGTTGAATTCTTTGCATGAATCTCATCTTAATTACCAACAGTGATTGAAACAAATTTTCATTAAGTTGTAATAACTAACCATCCTAGTAAGAACTAGTGTGTTTTAAAGTATCTTGTATCTAAATAAAATCTTTACTTGGTCAAATTCCATGAATTTTTAAAGAGATATTTTTCCCTATTTATCTGAGTGAACAAAATTTTCTGCTTGAATAGTTGTTCATTTGTGTGTGTGTGTTTTCCCTCTTTACTTTCTTCTTTTCCTTTCCTTTCAGTGGTACTGGGTATTGAACCCAGGGCCTCATGTTTAACAAAGCTGTCACACTACCATATGAGCCACACCCCTATCTCTTATATAGATATGTTAGAAAGTGCTGCTCTCTCTTCTTTTTCCCAGAGTCCTTTTGAAGACTGTTACTCCTCAGACTAGAAAATAATTAGACTACACATGAATACATCCAGACACAGCCTTTGTTCTCCTCTAAATGCAGCCATTTACATCATCACTATACCTAGGGTTTCCTAAGAAAATGACAAGGGCAGCCCTAAAATCTCATTATTTCAACATCTGTTTCTGGAAAGTTATCAAACATAGGCATAATAATTTGAAGGTAAACTTTTTAATATAAATTCCTAAGGAGTTCAATATGGGCCTCATGGAAATAACTTCTATCTATTATAATTTATGATATTTATTTCCTTTACTGTATTTTATTTGCATTTTTAATCTTTAGTTGTCTTTCAGAGATTGCCTGTCAGGTTGTCTCTTCCTTTGTCCTTGGAACATTTTCCCCTAAAACAAAGCTGCTGTATTTCAAATCAAAGCCTTCTCACTGATTTCAGCTCCCTGGAGGTTATACATCTGCCGAAGAGTTCCCGTAAAGCTTAACAATTTATTACACGAGATCCCCCAAAATTGCCTCTCTGCTGGGGTGGGAAGGGGAGTGTTGTGAACAAATTCCTTATGCATAAATTTAAGGTGGTTGTACAATGCTTTAGAGACCTGTAAGCCTATAAATCACTTATGTAACAAGTAGGCAGGAATTGGGAATTTGAGGTTCTAAGTAACATAAATGGAAAGGAAACTACTTTAAGAAGAAAGCTCTAGAGGCTGAAAAGGAGACTGACTACACAGTTTCAGAATGCTGGCTTGGCTTCCCTTTTCTCTCTTGGCTCAATCTGAGCTACTGCAGGTACAGACTAGGTTGCCCTGGCTCATGCTCTACGCTTACCATCTGTTGTTTCACCTAAACAGAACTACTTCCTCCTTCTTTGGTAACAGAAGCATAACTTTCCTTTCAAGAAGAACCCTTCTCCCGTTCTCTGCAGTAATATGGGATGGCCAGACAGGTGTCCTGTCTCCATAATCTTGAGGGAAAGCTTATAACTACTAGATTCCTGGATTCAAGTCAAGATCTAAATCTTGAGTTGAGCTGAATGAAAAAAGGCAGAATAAAAAAACAATCTAGGGGTAATTCATCTTGGGGGTTGGCCTCTGATTCCTAAGGAAATGTCTATTAGTTCCTAGTGCCTATAATTTCAAGTCTGCCCTTATGACATTTCCTTTCAATTAAAGCTTTCCTTTAATATTGAGAGCTGCCGGGAGTTTGGCCTAGAGGTAGAGTGCTTGCCTAGCATGCATGACGACCCAGGTTTGATTCCTCGGTACCACATACATAGAAAAAAGCCAGAAGTGGTGCTGAGGCTCAAGTGATAGAGCTCTAGCCTAGAGAAAGTCCAAGGACAATGCTCAGGCCCTGAGCTCAACCTCATCACTGGCAAAAAAAAAAAAAAAAAAAGTACTTCTAATACTGAGAGCGATCTCATATCCTTTGCATAAATCTTTTCTTTAAAATAGTCAAATAATCAGCATTAGCTTATAGTACTTATAAACAAGTTTTGTACCTAAATGTCCACCCTCCCCAACACAATATCTACAGATATTCCAGAGAGGGAATTTGACTAGCCCTAAATATCACATTGGATTTTCGCTCATTGTGTCAGTTGCTGTGACCATCTTAGTAGGGGGTATATTATGGACCACAACTGGGTCATGTGCCATGGGACAAGAGCTAAGAGAAGATGAGAAAGTTTCATAGACAGAATATAAAATAAGTCTGTCACTGTGCCCTGTATTGTGCTTTAAATTTAAATCTCATAGAAGTGCAGGAGTCATTCACTACTTTATCTTATCAGGAAAATACAAACTATCTCTTCCTTTTAGTCCATATCATTTTCATTGCTGCTTGTTTTGGCCCTTCCTTTGTGAGTGATCTGCAAATCCATTTGTTCTCTCTCATTAACAAAAGGTAAGATACAAGTCTGATACTTTTGGTTGGGGGTCCAGTACTTTCTAGCTACACCAACCGTGGGAATTCAATGATGTCAAGAACCCCTCCCTCTTTCGTGTGTAAGACTAAGTTTGGAATTATACCATCATCAGGAAATGTTGTTCCCTTCCTTTTGTCCATTCCTTGGGGACTTTTTTTTTTTTTTTAAGTTTTTTGGCTTCTATATCCAGAGAGGTTGGATGAAAGGGCAAACACCAGCTAAATGTCAGACAAGGCACATGGGAATTAGAGCTTGATCAGTTTCAAAGGTCTTCTACTTAACCCTGGAGGCTGCTATGATCACCAGAAGAGGGTGTGCTACTAACAAAAGAGAACTAAGGAGGAAGATACTTCCAGGAAATCTGCAGAGCTCTCTTGGGCCCTTCTTTGTTAAACAACATTTGTCAACATTAGCTCAACTGGAGACTTTAGAGCTGCAAACAATGAGTAGCCAACTGCCAATAGTGGCACAGTTGTCCCTGGTATGAGTCTCTCGCTAATGAAGTAGAAAATGTGATTGGTATCTTCCCCTGCAGGAAACTCTATATAGTTACTTTGAGGCTAGACATGTCACATTGTCTACATGGATGAATTTGGAGAAAGAAAGAATACTCTGAGTAAATATAAAGTCAAGTCAGACTTAGCAAGGATACAAGGAACCAAATTTTTCTGGATAAGTAGCAGTCCTGCATATGAAGGCACCTGAACTACTTTTGGCTAGTGGGACGGTGTTAAATGTGCATGGTTAACTTATTATGAAGTAGAAGCCACTGTGAGTGTTGCTGTAGTGCAGAAGAACTTTGCTCTTAAGGATGCACTGCCTTGGTCCATATCATCCTACTATAGTTTCAGTTTTCTCAAACAAATATGTTATAGTCACAATCTGGTATTTACCAAGAGCACATAATCAAGAAATAAAGAAGATATACAACTCTGGAATGTGGCCAAGTGGTAGCATGTTTTCTTAGTGAGACATTGGACTGGAACACCAACATGACAAGAAGGAGGAGGAAGAGGAGAAGGAGAAATGCCAGGCACAAGAGCTGCTTAGGATGCAATTGGAAACAACAACAACAAAAAAGAACGTGTATTAACTCATGCTAACGGGCTAAATGGAGCCTGTGATACTAAACGGATTTATTTTGTGCAAATGCTTTCCTTGATCTCATATTCAGTGGCTGAGATGTTCCCCTGATTTTCCAGGAAGACGTGTTGCCACACAAAACCATCACCTTTATCAAGGCACACCACTGGAGTGTCTGCTACATGAACACACTCCAGATACTACCCAGGAGCCATGATTTCCATGGCTATTCTTATAAGAGAAGGAAGGAGCCTTGTTCAGAGTCCGGAGAATTTTAAACGGAACCTAACAAACAAAAGAGGGGTCCTCATACTGAACTTGTAGTAAACTTTTAAGGCCAAGAAAAGGATGTGAAAGATGGCAGACAGATGCAGAATGAAAGCCAGAGCTCTTGAGTCCTCAAAGGCGAAACAAGTACTTCCTGAGACAAATCAATAGAAGAAAGCCTGCTATATTAATTCTATAGAGTCATTACATTACCTTCACTCTTCACAATACGCCTGATTGTCTGAGGGAATAAAATGGAAGCATTTTTAGCATACTGAGTTGTAGTATTCTGAGTTCAAGGAAAAGTTGCGTTTCCAGTGTAGACGACCTGTGTCATTGGGTTTGATGAGTCGTCCCCGATCTGGATGAAGACAAAAACCTCTTGTCTTATCCCAGGTTGCTGAGTAAGTTTCTATTGAAGGAGTTCATTTTCACATGTTTTAAAATATTGTTTGTCTAAGAGATGGCAAAGGAAACATTATTTATTTTCATTTTTAAGTTATATGATACACCAAGTCTAAATTTTTACTGCTTCAGTGGAAGTGGAGTTTTTTGGACTTTTCTGTTCAGGCAGGCTTCTTTCCAACTGCAATCCTTCTGATTTCAGATCGCCAAGTAACTAAAATTACAGGCATGATCCCCTTATTCCAGGTTTCTCAAGTGTGTGTGTGTGTGTGTGTGTGTGTGTGTGTGTGTGTGTGTGTGTATGTGTGTGTGTGTGTGTGTGTGTATGTGTGTGTGTGTGTGTGATGCATGGGTATCCCAGCCCTAGCACTTGAACTTTGGACCTACGCACTGTCCCTCAGCTTTTTTGCTCAAAGCTGGTGCTCTACCACTTAAGTCGCAAACCCAGTTCTGACATTTTTAGTGCTTAGTTGGAGATAAAAGTTTTATAGACTTCCTGCCTGGGCTAGCTTTGAACCACAATCATCAAACCAGGAGTTTGGCCTAGTAGTAGAGTGCTTGCCTAGCATGCACAAAGACCCAGGTTCGATTCTTCAGTATCACATATATAGAAAAGCTAGAAGCAGTGCTGTGGCTCAAGTGGTAGAGTGCTAGCCTCGAAAAAGCTCAAGGATAGTGCTCGGGCCCTGAGTTCAAGACCACAAGACTGGCAAAAAAAAATCATGAACCATAATCATCAGAGCTCCACCTCCCGAGTAGCTAGGATTACAGGCACGAGTCACTGGTACTCAGCTTTCCTCTTACAGTTTTTAAAAGATAAAATTATTCTAAAGTCCATAATAAAAGAAAAATTGCCTAGTTTCAGTAAGTATCATGTTCCATAGTCACAGTTACTCAAAAGGTTGATACAGGAGGCCAGTTTAGGTGACACTAGGAAAACTAATGAGAGTGTGACAAAAATACATTAAATTAAAATTTTTAAATGCAATTTTTGTTTTTAAGTCTTCAAATATCATAGTGATCATACTGTTAAAACTAAGTCAGGATACAATGTGACATAAATTCTGACATACAAATTATTCATACTGAAAAATATTTGAAATAAGGAGCATATTTCTAGTTATCTATACATATTGTATGTATATGCATGTATTTTTATACACATACGCACATAGTTGTATATATGTGTATATATGTATATGTTGAATATATCATATATATGTATGTAAAAATATTCTAGATATATATTCCACTTCTTTCTATATTATATATACATATGTATAAATGCATATGTGTATACATTCTAAATATATTATCAATGTAGTTTATAGCTAAAATATGATTGCCCCAGAGGCTGGAAATACTACATGTATTTAACTGATCTTAATTAGCCATTAAGTGTTTTAGTTCTTAGAAACAAAGGTTACTAGAATATATTAACTCCAGAAATCCAAGAGAATGTCAAAGGTATTGAGAAGATAAAGAGCTGGCTGCTTATCTTTCATTAATTGTGTCAAAAGGCAAAAACTATTATAGGCTCTTATATATGATCCCTTTTTCTTAAGGCTATGGACAAAATTTTCAGATACAAGTTGATGGTATTTTTATTTCTCACAGCCATAACATTTTCATGCACATCCCCAGGGTCCCTAATTGAGTTTGAGAAAAGATGTCCTTTTGAGCAGGCTTTTGATCTAAAGCCAAAAGGAAGTAATTTATTTAGCAAAAGCTGTGGGATCCAAGTCAAGATATATCTGTGGAAATATTGACAAGCAAAACTAAGTACCTTAATTTATTTGTCAATACAGCAGTATTAGCATGCTAAGAATTCACTTTGGGAGAAATTCTCGAGGTAATGGAAACTGGTTTGAGGTTTTCTTTCTTCCTGTTTTAGCACAGGCCGGTGAACACTCTTATTTATAGGAGATCAAATGGCTCTGGTCCATTGGAAACATTCCTGAAGTAAGTTGGTGGAACTAGCAGTCTTTTATTGTTTCAATACCATCAAGTCTAAGGCATTACATAAATATTCTTGCCCCATTTATTCATTTATTTACTTACTTACATTTGTATTTATTTTGTCAGTTTTAGGGACTGAACTCAAGGCCTAGGTGTTATCCCTGAGTAATTTTGAGCCACTTTGAGTCACAGCTCCACTTTCAGCTTTCTTGTGGCTAACTGGAGATAATAATCTCACAAGCCTGCTGTTGGTGACTTGACCCTCAGATCTCAGCCGCCTGAGTAGATAGGATTACAGACCTGAGTCACAAGTGCCTCACTTATCTTCAGGTTTTGCTTCTATCACTTCCATCATCTCACCCTTTTCTGGGACTTCCTCTAGGCTCTGAGTCCATAAACTTGTGAGTATATAATATTAGCATATCTTTACTTATCTGGCTTTTCCAGTACACTGTGATTTTCTTGAAAAGAAACAGAGCTGAGATCTTAAAGAATGATTAAGAATAAGAAAAAAAATCACCTTGAATTTTTGACCAGCGTCTGAGCCAGAGGAGGTCAGCATAAGTTTGGCACATGGTATTCATGAGGATATTGTCAAGGGGCTGAAGGGCTAGACCTGGCCCATTTGAATGGCAGGTGCAGGGCACTGAATGGTGCAGGAAGCCCAGCCAGTTTAAAGCATGGAAAAGAAAAGCCTTTGGGATTAATGTTTGGTTTGGTTTTACAGAATTAGCCAAGTTAGTGGCAAACCTCCGATTTGACTACAGAGGCCTACATTTTAAGCCCTGTAAACACACACACACACACACACACACACACACACACACACACACAAATCATTCGTATTGCTTGAAGTAACAAAATGAAAAGTTATGGATCAGCACAATGAGAAATAAGCCAAAATCAATTAATTGAAGCACAATGCAGAAGAATCAGTAAATTTCATGATTAAACCTGGGAGCCAGTATCTGGGCTAGGATCTCCCAAATACTTCTTAGATTGCCAATTCTCAAGTTCAATTCAATTTTTTCCTCAGTAATCTTCCACCAGGTGGCCTTCTTTTCTCCTTATTAAAACTTCTTAAGTAGGGGCTGGGAATGTGGCTTAGTGGTAGAGTGCTTAGCTGGCATCCATGAAGTCCTGGGTTCCATTCCTCAGTACCACATAAACAGAAAAAGCCAGAAGTGGTGCTGTGGCTCAGATGGTAGAATGCTAGCCTTGAGCAAAAGAAGCTCAGGGACAGTGCTCAGGCCCTGAGTTCAAATCCTGAGAATGGCAAAAACAAAAACAACAACAACAAACTGAAAAAAAAAATCCTCTCCTGGTGTGTATTTGCTTTGTTTTTTTGTTCTGTTTTTGTTGTTGTTGTTTGGCTTTTTTGTTTTTGTTTTAGCTGGTCATGAGCCTTCATGCATGCTAGGCAAGCACTCCACCACTAGGCCAAACACCCAGCCCAATCCCTTGCCTTTCCCAAGTTTCCTCCCAGTTCCTTTTCTTTCACTATCTCTGTGCTTTGTATTAAAAGAAGGTGAATTATGCTGGAGGATAGTTTGGATAATGCCACTTTCAGAGTCAGAAGATTTATCTAGCACATGAGGAAATGGTGCTAGCAAAATTGAGGGATGATGAAAAGCGTGACATTGACCAAGACGCATTGGACTCACCACCTGACATGTTGAAACCCCTTCCTACAACAACTTAAAGAATAGTCCTTTGTTTGCAAGTTCTACATGCTTTTCTCATCACCTTTGAAAAAACAGCACACATTTTAATGTGACCTTCAGAGCGCCGCACAAACTAACCTCAACATACCCTTTAAGATTTATCTCTTAAATTTTCCTTTGCCATATTCAGACTTGTTCTTCCAACGCAGTGGCTGTTGAAAACTCTCCAGCCTCAATCCTCATCTCCCCCTCTTCCTGATAGATCTCACTCTCAACACAGTTACAGACCACAGAACAGCATAGCACCTTTCTCAGACCAGCGCCATGGTATTTTTTTTTCTTCATCTTTCAAGGCAACTATTCAGTAACTTCATGCCTCTCTCCAAACTTCTCTTCCTTTAAACATATATCTAGGAAAATAACCTCACTCATGGCTAGCTTACCAAGAGTACACAAGTCATCAATAGAAAATGCTCTTATCTTTCTGTTACCAAATCTAAGTTTTTGCTTCTTATAGTCACCAGTGCTCTGATTGCCTTTGGTTACAGTGAGGAGAGTCTTTCTCCACAGTTCCAGACCTGCATTCTCACGTTCTCGGGTATGTAAGTTATTTACTCTATCTTTCATTTTCATCATGCACTCCTCTTCTCAAATCCATTCCTGTTTATTTAGGAACAAGCTGGTGTCTCCCAGCTCTGCAAAAACTTCCTCGATGCCTCATCACTCAGTCCTTTTGTTCTGCTATTACCTTAGAATAAGGTCAACTATTTGAAAAGGTTATCACCACACTCCAGCTTCACTTCCTCATCTCCTTCCCTTTGCTAATGAATCACCTGAGCCTGTTTTCTTCATCTTATTAAAGAAATGCAAGTAGACAAGTGCTCTACCTAAGTGTGCTAAAAACATCATGATGTCTATCCCAAAGTAAACTTTTCTGTACCCATGTTACTTGACCTTATAAAATGATATAAACCTTCTCTCCCTATCCTGAAATAGTGGGGTTGGAACTCAATGCCTTGTATTTGTTCTCCTTTCCCTCCAATTCTGAGACCATTCCCTCAGACTGGATTTTTGCTATTTTGAAGCTGGAGTTTAGGGAAATTTTATGGCTAGGCTAGCTTCAAACTACCATCTTCTGGATTATAGCAGTCAGAATTCCAGGCACGGACCACAGGTAACCAGGTGACCTGTGTGTTCCTGACAAAACTGCAGTCTTTGCCTATGTCACATCACACAGCCCTGGCTTTTTTCCTTCCTTCCTAGTTACCACTCTGTGTAACTTGTTGAAGCTTGTTCTACAAAACCTCAAAAACTATCGAGGCCCTAGTCCAATTGTTCCATGGTTCATTCTAATATCTTATATATCACCATTTATAATAGCTCTTAAATTTGTATCTTTGGCATATGTATCTCCCTCCTGACCTCTTGATTTTATATTTGTATGAACTTGGTATATATTCATGTTTTACCTTTTACTCCAAGCCCACTTGAAACATAATCTTCCCCAGTCTTGTCTCTGCAATCCATGGCATGAACACTTCCTGTTACTAAAGATAAATAAATTGGTAAAAGGATGGGGAGGAGGACCCAAGAGCAGGAAGAGGAGTAGGAGTGAAGCAAATAGAGAGCAGAGGAAAGTGAAAAGCTTATTATAAAAGCATCCTCAAGAAAACAGCAAGTATGGGGCCAGGAGTTTGGCCTAGTGGTAGAGTGCTTGCCTAGCATGCATGAAGACCTGAGCTTGATTCCTTGGTACCACATACACAGAAAAAGCTGGAAATGGTGCTGTGGCTCAAGTGGTAGCCTTGAGAAAGCCCAAGCACAGTGAGTGTTCATGCCCTCTTGAGTTATAGCCCCAGGGCTAGCAAAAAAGAAATAAAGAAGAAGAAGGGGTGGGGAGGAGGAGGAGGAGAAAGAGAAGGGGAAGAGTAGGAAAGAAAATAGCAAGTATAAAATACTTTAAGGATGCATTTCAGAGCATTTCAACAATACCCCTATGTCTAATATCATAAAACAGAATAAATTAGGGGAAAATTACCAGATGGTAAGGAGACAGAGATGAACAGAGGCTGGATCTGATGTGAGGGTTTCATTATTTCAGGAACAAGAGAGAAATGACTTAGACTGGAAAGGTGGGTTCAAAATAATGGATTTACTCTTTCTAAAACAGCCATATCTTTTTAATAGGTTAAAAAAGATATACATAAAATGAATTATTCTAATCATTTGTTAAATATGCAATGTTGTAGCATTAACTACATTCACAATATTATATCACCATTTTGACTGGAGTTATAACCTTACATCATCTCCAACAAAAGCACTGTGCCTGTGAAAAAGCAGAATCTTCTCTTCCTTCCATCCTGGTAACCTCCATTTTACTTTCTCCATATGAATCTGTGGTCTGTACTTCCTGGAAGCAGAATTTTAAAATTTTTGTCCTCCTGACATGCTTATTATAATATAATAAGCGTGTTTTATAAGTCTACTTACATTGTAACCTCTATTAAAATCTGATTCACTTTTATAATTGAGCAATATTCTACTCTAAAACTATGTTTTGTTTATCATCTTTATTTTAAAGGCCTTGGTAATAGGTTAGATGAAAGTAATCAGAATGATTCTTAGGCTTGTAACTTGTAATAATACACAGTAGAAGATAAATTCAGTGAAATACAGGAGACTGGAAAAGACTATCTTTTAATCTCAATCAGAGTAGATCAGATCTCATTAATACCAGTTACAGAAGGATTCTTAAAGAATGTAACTACCAAAGAGTTCTGAAGTCTAATAATGAATCAACCATATTCAGAAGTGTGTACTATGTAGAAAAGAGCTAGATATAGAAGAAAATTAAGATAACTCACCAAATAGTAAACATCATGAAATATTTTGTTTCATTCATTTGGCCTTGAAAGTTCTTCCCAAATTCCCCATGTCTCTGTCTGAAATTTACCTGATCTTCAAGTCCCAGGTAAAATAGAAGCTATTCAGAAATCTTCAGGCAGTTTCACATATATTTTCAATCTTATTAGTTTAATTTACCATTACTTTTGTCCAGGGCTTCCCTATTGTACCATAAGCTCTTTGAAGACACACAATTGTTTGCAGTACCTTGTACTGTTGCCTTGCATAAAGAAGACTGTCACCAGCAATGATCAGAAATAGGAATGAAAGATGGGCAAGTCACCAAGCCTAAAGCAAATCAAGCAGCTAGATGGAATGCCAACTACAATAACAATTCCTTGAAGTTTTCAAATTTAACTTGTTTATGTGAAAATTAACTTGCACAGTTATCTGAAAAGCCATTACATTTTTGAAGCAGTAAAGCAAGGTCTGAAATCAAAGATTAAGTATCATAGACACATATTATGTTAAAGGAAGTGGAAAAACATATAAATAAGATCTGTGGTTAGTTGTTTTGTTACCCTGACATTCTGATTATCTCAGGAAGAGTAATTTCTAGATGAAATGAATAGAACAGAAAATTAAAGGTGAAGTAATTTCTAACTTTTTATAAAAAATGTTTTAGCATCTAAGATGATGAGACTGGTCGAGATGTAATTTAGATATTCAAATCTACATGATTTAAAGTGTATTTCCATTACTATCAGAAATACCTATGGGCTTGAGGTACAGCCCACACAGAGCTTATACTTAGCATTATTCAATACCCAACACCCCTTCCAGATGAGAAGTACTTACAAGTATACATGTGGTTTGAGGAGATATGGAGAGTGATGATAAGTTTTATAGCTCACTTGACAGCTGGTAGTGAAGTCCTCTGCTATTATCTCCTCATGCTTTACAGTTGTACAAGAATGTGACAATTGTTTTACATGGTAAAAAAGAACCAAAAAGAACCTGAACAATGATAGATCTGATAGAAGTTACTCAGAAATCTATGTTTAGTTCATCAAATATGTAGAAATGGTTTTTGTTTGGTTATGGTTGTGTGTGTGTGTGTGTGTGTGTGTGTGTGTGTGTGTGTGTGTGTGTTTGTGTGTGTTAAGCAAATCAAGTGTTAAGTAGAAACCCTTAAAAAGTAAGTAAGCCACTGATATATTGAATTTATTTGTATTTGGATATTTGAAATTTGATAGGGAAGGGGGAAAACCAAGACGGGTGGGGGGTTTGGGGGGGGGAGGGAAATGGGTACCAAGACATGTGAAAGGGTATCAATGTATGTGAATTAATGCACCTTCTATCTGGCAAATATCATGTAACCCTTTTACTAATTACAATAAAAAAAAGTAAGTAAGCCAGTATAGTTTTGTGTGAAAATAAATGAACAAAGAAAGTAATGCTGTCCATTGTCTCAATGACAAAGAATTGGTAACAATCCAAATACTACAGGAGACAAGATTAAATTAAGTATATCTGTCAACATCCTGTTTGAAAATCTCAGCCAGGATCAAAGGTATCTGAAAATATCTAATGAGGGTTTCACCCAGGAATGAATCACATTTTCTGTAGCAGAAAGCTGTAAAATATATGTGTGGGATCTTAGGAGTCAAACAGACCTTCGCCATTACCTTGTCTAACTCTCATGTTTTACAGAAAACTGGAGCCTGGAAAAACCCATTTTCCTCTTTACTGAGCTGGAAAGCACCAGGAAGTAACATGGACTGTGATTGTAGAATATTAGGTTCCATCCCAGCTTAGTCATCTGTTCTCTGAGCCTCACTTTACTCAGCTGTCAAGTGAGGATCAAAACAGTTAGTTCATAAGGTAGTTGGGAGATTAGGAGCAATGTACATAAAACATCTGGCACACAAAAAGCATCCAATTGGCAGATCTAGTTGCCCAAGGACCTGAGATTAGTGACAGAACAAGGACACCCACTTCAATCCACTGGTATTGTTAAGTTACCTTTAAACAGTTCAGCAACGGATCTCTTCCAAAAGGAGGCAAGGGGAAGGGCTATTATGCTGTTCTATAAATACCTAGGCCTCTAATAACCTGTAAATATCAAATGACTCAGTATTGAACAAAATGCCAGATGGAACTTAGTAATCTTTTCAGAACACCAGCATAGCAAAAGAGAGTTCAATACATGGGCAGAAACCTACTATAATCTTGGGGGAGCCCTTAAATACTATAATCTTGGGGGGGTAAACCCCTTAAATTATGGCTAAAGAAATCTTTCTGAACAGAATATTTTATACTTTAATATATTTTGGAATAAGATATATATACACATATACAAATATATATATATTATTTATATGCACCAAATTAGATTTCATAAAATGCACAGTGGTTATTTTTTTATTTAGCAAAATTGCATTAGATTCATATAATACAATAGAAAAATCTTAATGGTCTAATACCAATTAAATCATAGCAGAGAAGTAAAGAAAGATTGCTTAAACTTTTGTAGTTTGTAAAAGGTCAGTGAAACTAACACAGTTTTCACAATTAGTCATTTCCATTGTATGTGTCCCTGGCATTAAAATACTAGAAATACTTTATGGAGCCAGTGGTAGGATGTTGGTAACTCAGTAGTAAAATGCCTGCCCAGTGTGGACTAGGGCCCAGCACAGAAAAATTCGCCCTTTAAAAAAATCACAGTCAATCTGATTACTCAAATCTTTTAAGTCTCTCTAATTCTAACTCACCTGCATATGTTTATGTAAAGTCATTGGCCATGATGCATTGAGCAGAGCTGGTCAGACAATTAAAGTTTCCACCACCAAACTTCTGTTCTACTGAATACCTTCTTAGCATGGTCCCTTTGAAAATGAAAATAAATCTAAGTCTATCAATAGTTCCCTTATGCCCAGCATTTCCTGTTACTCTATGTGTTGTTTCCAGATGATTAGAATCGCCCTTGTTGTCAGATAGATCTGGATGGCTGGGATAGGTAAGAGGTATACAGTGAGCAGAGCATACCTTATTTGTAGATGTATTACATATAATTTTGACCAGATACAGCCAAAAAGTTAACAAAAATCTTGAAAATTTCAAAATAAAAATATTTTAAGAGCCAGGAGTGTGGCCCAGTGATAGATTGCTCTCCTCGCTTGTACAAAGCCCTGGGTTTGATTCCTTGGTACCACATACACAGAAGAAGCTAGAAGTGGTGATGTGGCTCAAGTGGAGAAGCCCTATCCTTGAGCAAAAAGTGTCCAAGGACAGTGCCAAGGCCCTGAATTCAAGCCCCAAGACTGGCAAAATAATAATAATAATAATAATAATAATAATAATAATTTGCAGGCATACTACACCACTCAATTGATCCAGAGAAGCTATCAATCAGTTTAACATTACATTCGATTGTGTTGAATATTCAGCGGAATATTTTCCTTCATTTTGACCTTAATTTTGAGAAAATATACCTCCCCAAATGATACCCAAGAACCAAGGTAAGAGTGAAGGTACATCAAGCATGAAATTAAATTAATTGCATGGTAATGTGAACATTTTAGTTGTGTCAAAGGGCAGCAGGGTGGCATTTCTTTAAGCAGATGTTGGGTGGCCTTATAGGAAAAATGAAGGAATAAATCAAGCACTCAGTACAGCTCTGAACTTGCTGAGCATTTGTCATTTTCTCCCCACAGTGGTCTCCTTAGAACTCAGTGCCTGCAGATTCCAAGGTCTTCCAAGGAAGACCTTCCCTAGGCCAAAATTAGTCTGTGGATTAAATTCAGTCCACCAAGTGTTTTAAATAATCCTTATAGTACTGGAGATACTTTTCAACAATTTTTACCACTAAACAGTGCTGAGACTTCCCATTGAAGGCAACAGCTGTAGCTGCCTTCACAAAGCTGGAGAATCTGGCATAATTGGATTCTGGCCTGGCCTCCTTTAGTTACACTTGAGCAGTCGCTAAGCACTATGATAGCAATGAATTGACCTCAGTTTCCCATCTCCCATCACTCTCTGCTCAATTATCCAGCCGTGCCCACCACTTTTAAGAGATTCTGAGCTAGGATGTCTGTGTTGCAATTCAGGAATTCACTTCTGTCCTTTTGTTTTCTTTCTTTTTTTTTTTTTTTGGTCTTTTCTCAAAATTTTTTTGAGATTTCTGAGACAAGCTGGATTTGAACTCACTAATCTCTTTTTTAATATACTTTTATTGTAATTAATAATGTAATATATCACATTATATTCCCCAGATAGAAGGTGTATTACTTAACAAACATTACTATCCCTTCTCATGTTTTTGTTCCAATTTCCCTCCCCCTACCCCTTCTCCTCATCTTGTTTTTCCCCCTTCCCTATCCTATTTCAAATAAACATATATACAATATACCAGATAACAAGGTAAGATACTATAACAACCAAGGACAACAAAAGAGATGAGAAATAATGAAGTACATTAAGGACAACAATCAGACATTATATGGCTCTTGTTTCCATATCCTGGAGGTCCTTTCATTTAGCGTCATCCTATATGGCCTTAGGTATCTAGGTTTTGCCCTATTGTAAACCTCTGCCAGGAGAGTCCAAGGTTTATACTAGTTATGACAAATAAGGGAAACCATTGAGCCTATTTTCCTTTGAGTCTGGCTTACTTCACTTAATATGATTTTTTCTAAGTCTTTCCATTTCCTAACAAATGGGGCGATGTCATTCTTTCTGACAGCAGCATAGAATTCCATTGTGTACAAATACCACAACTTGTTGATCCACTCATCAACTGAGGGACATCTAGGTTGGTTCCATATCTTTGCTATGGTAAATAGCGCTGCAATGAACATTGTTGTGCTAGTGGATTTAGTATGTCCTTGTTTCTGGACGATTGGGTAAATGCCTACTAGTGGAATTGCTGGGTCATAGGGGTAAACTCACTAATCTCTTGCCCCTGCCTCCTTACTACTGATATTACACACACCAGCACACCTGGCTCAGAAATGAGCATCTTAATGAGAACATCTGTTACTCATTCTGACATACAAGAGAAAAAAATGACTTTCATTTCCTCAGTTCTGATATTCAATTTTAGATTTTAATCCCCATGACTCTCCTTCACCTAGAGAATGGGAGTTTCCTGCTTATGAGCTATGATTCTTCTCCTCCTTTTCCTGTGTGCTGTTAAATAAGAACCCAAAGAAAATCTGATGAAATGGCCAACAAGTACTTTTCATATTATCCAGCACAAGAGAACCATATATGTACATATATATATGTGTGTATATATACATATGTGTGTGAAATAACATAGTTTTAGAAAAAGATTATGTACGGTATTGTTTCAGTGTCCCTCTTAGAAAATTAGCCCCTTTTCATATCAGAACAGATGTGGTATTTTATAATTCTCTTTCCAAAAATAATCATGTCAGAATAAGAAAAGGCATAAGAACTTTTCAGTTTCTAACGTATTTTGTTAGCTCTTAAATATGTCAGTATACTACAGAAGTCATTATTGGACAATTATTTTATCCAATAAGACTCTTCCTGGTATCTAATGAGAAGCACAAAATATTGGGTAATATAAAAGTATTGGCTTGAAAAAGTTCAATTCAGCTTTATGATCTACATAGGAACACAAGATATAAATAGCTCTAAGTCTGCTAGTGTGCGCTGCAATGGTCTGAGAGTCCAAAGTCTTTGGACTCTTTATTAGAGTGCAAATATGAGTTAATAAAAGAGAAAAGGTGGTTGATTCCAAGTTCTCTATATAATAAGCAATCATTTCCATATGTACAGTAATTTCAAAAGTAGGTGAGGCAGAAATCCTGAACCTAGAACTCAGTCCTGTTTTGCAGGTAGGAAGAGAGGTGACCTAGGCAGCGAAGAGCTGGGAAGAACTGGAGCCCAGCAAATAGTTCTGTTCCATGAAGTACAAAGCTATGGAAGCCACAAACTCTAGCCTTGGTTGTTCAAGAGTGACAGGGAGGGCAGAAAGCAAGACCGAGGTCATTCCTGATGAAATGGCTTCAATGGAATCTTGTAACACCTTTACTTAGGATCTCAGGACAGACATGGTTTCCTCAGTTATTCCTATAGCTGGAGCTATCCATGCCACATCTAGGGAGGAGAGGAGAAATACTGTGAGGGAGAGACTCTAACCTCAGTTTCGCTTCCTCTTTGTAACTTGCTGTAGATCCTAAGGCAGGGGAAACAGGTTAAATGTGCATTTGTCAGACTCCATTAGTTAAGAGGGGACCTAAAAGATTTATGAATGGTGATGCCTTGCAGAAGAGTTTTGAACTTAGTTTTGAATGTTATAGAATGCTCTCAATTTTAAGATCTGGAGTAAAAGTAATTAGGGTGTTTTTGTTTTCTGTTTTGTTTCTCACATTTTAGGGATGGAGGAGCTAGAATGGAGAGAGAATTATTTTCAATTAAAGCAAAAGAAATGATTAAATTCAGTAGCAAAAAAAAAAAAAGAGGATCCCCCCGGCCCCAAGCAACCATTCTCAATGAACATTTATCTCAGGAAAGGAAGATATATAAGAAAAACTGGGAAACATTAGGGCACGTTCCAGAGAGATGCATGATCTACTCCAAGGATGTGGAGCAGGCAGCCCAGAGTCACACAAAACACAGTCCATAGTTATAGGGAAAGCATTCTGGGTGTGCATGCAAGAGAGAGACAGAGACAGAGACAGAGAGAAGACAGAGAAATTCTGGGAGGAGGAGACACCAGCTTAGTTCTAAAGCTACAACATATGCCAGAGACTCTGCTCTTTCAACTGTGAGTCATAAATGTAAAGACATATCATAATCATCAAAAAGGAATGAGATGCCATAGCTAAAAATGCTGTCCATCCAAATCCAACCATCCAGCAGAGACTTGCTGATTTAAGCAGCCACTTGAGGAGGGGATTCAGAAGCTCAGTATAAAAGCCCAGGCCTGATCTTGATTTTGTAGGACCAGAATTACACTGGGAATACTTTCAGAATTGTGGCTAATTTGCAAACCAAACACCCTGGATGTGTGGAAGTCTCATAGCAATGACAATAGGCTCTGAATTCTGTGTGGAATCTTATATTCTCTCCATGGTGCCTTACAAGTTTATGATCCAATTGACACAAGTCATAGCTTTAGATCCCCAGACAAAATCACCCAAGGAGTTGAAAGAATTATCTGCAATCGTTTTTCTTTCCTTCTTTTTTTTTAAAGCCAGTCCTAGGACTTAAACTGTCTCTGAGCTCCTTTTTGCTCCAGGCTAACACTCTATCACTTGAGCCACAGTGCCACTTCCGGCTTTTTCTAGTGGCTAATTGGAGACAAGAGTCTCCCACACAGCCTTTTTTGCCCAGGTTGGCTTGAACCTTGATTCTCAGATCCCAGCCTCCTGAGTTGCTAGCATTTCAGACATGAGCCATCAGTTCCCAGCTTATCTACAATCTTTTGAAAGAGTTCAGCATCACATGTAGATTTAACCATCATTTCAGAAATAATTTAACACACTTAACCATTGAATATGTGGATCTCCAAGAAAAGAGTGTAGAATGAAAGAACCTGAAAACCAGCTCTAAATATGGTAGTTGTGCTCACTTCCTTGCTGCTCTAAAACTGGAACACCATTTAAGATTTCATTGGGGATATGATGTAAAAATCAACGTTAATAAATTCTTTAATAAAAAAAAGATGTCATTGGGGGAGAAATAATAGTACTACAAGTACTCTTCCCCTTTCTCCACTTTTCCTCTTAGCGATGCTGCCTCTATAAAATAGGATTGTAAATTTCGACTCATCCTAAAACAATAAATGAAATGGATATGTGTTTATTCTATTAGATACAATGGTCATTATGACTACTGCAGATTCTAAAGGCGATGGTTAGGTTCTGTCTTTCAGTGGGATGTGGCAAGCTCACTTCGGAAGATCATGTGGGTTGGGAAATTTTGCTGAGGCCATCTTTGGAAAATAGCATTTGCCATATATGGTTTGCTGCTTAATCCAATTTTGAAGGTCAAGAGCTGAGCATAGCTGGTTTGTTGGTGCTTTCTTTGTAATGAATTCCATTTGTCCTTGAGAGACAGATTCTAAGAGTGGACTAGTACTAAGTATTTTGTACTTACAGCATCAGTATAGGAAAGAACATCAACTTCTGTCAAACACCATCACAAATGCATCCATGATGAAGAGAAATGGTTCATTTCAGCCGTGCTTCCATGGGTGGGATTATATGGCTTCCTGTGGGCCTAGCAACAAGTGAGGTAGCTCTCACGAACTCAATAAATTTCTTAAATTTTCATTATATTTACATTATTGTTTGAGAAAAATTATATGCAAGTTGTTATTTCTCTGTGATTCATGTGCTACTAAATGGTCCCGCTCTGAAAAAGAGGTGAGCAAAAGAGAGGAGCAAGTATTTTCCCCTAAAACCACATCAACCAGCTAGGAAATGTTTAAGTGAATGTAAGTTAAATCTTTTTTTTTCTTTTCAGTGCAAGTCTAGTGGCTTGAACTCAGGACCTGGGCACTGTTCCTGAGCTTTTTTAAATTTAAAGCTAGCTTTTGTGGCGCTTAACTAGTTAAAAGAGTCTCATGAACTTTCCTGTCCAGACTGGCACTGATCCACAATCCTTAGATATCAGCCTCCTGAGTAGCTAGGATTAATGGTATGAGCCACTGGCACCCAGTTAGTTAAATTTTAAACAGAACTATAAATTACACCAGAGGGACATGACTTGAATTATTATTCACTTTATTCTACATAATAAAGTTGAATATAATAGCAAAAAACTTGATTTCCCTGTTTTCATAGTGTGTGTGTGAAAGACACTCCATGAGTTTTTGTTGTTGTTGTTGTTGTTTACATGTTTGTTTGTATCAGTCCTAAGGCTTAAACCCTAGACTTGGATATTATCCCTGAGATGATTTTGCTCAGGATTAGTTCTCAACCACCTGAGCCACAGTTCCATTTCTGTCTTTGTTATGGTTAATAGGAGATAAGAATCTCACAGACTTGCTGGTCTGGGCTGGTTTCAAATCTCAGTCCTCTGATCTCAGCCTCCTGAGTAGCTACGATTACAGGCACGAGCCAACCAGCATGTCTTTTCTTATTTATATAAAAATTACCTTTTTTATTGGTGTTGTTATTGGTCATGTGACTTGAATGCTGGGCCTGGGCACTGTCTCTGAGCTCTTTGACTCAAGGCTAGCGCTTTACCACTTAAGCCACAGTTTTCTGGTGGTTAATTGGAGGTAAGAGTCTCACTGCTTGGGCTGGTTTTGAACCTCGATCCTCAGATCTCAACCTCCTGAGAAAATAGAATTGCAGTCATGAGCCACCAACAGCTAGCTTATAAAATTTATCTTTATGTGGTTTTAATTCCATGTTTTAGTAAATATTTTTTTTAAAAAAACAAGCTATCTTGTTAAATCATGATGTGGGTTAGATAAAATCATTTTGAGGAATAATCATCTAAGACTGCAATTATAATTGGATAGACATTGACCAAAGAAGTCCTGTTTACGAGGTTATTAGCACATATTTCTCTCCAGTGCATTTTTATTAATGATTAATAAGGATTTTACTGATGAAGAGGTATGAGGTAATAGTCATTTTGCCAACCTGTATTCAAGTCCCTGCTTAATGTGTGACTTAGAAAAGTAAGCAAGGTACTATTGGCTCTTACCTCTAATCCCAGCTAGTCAGGAAGCTGAGCCTCATGCAGAGCATGTCTTGAATCCAGCACAGCTAGCAATGTCTGAAAGATTCCATCTCCAATTAATCAGCAAAAAATGGCAGACTGGAGGCATGGTTCAAGTGGTAGAACACCGTAAGCAAGGAAGTCAAACAGGAGAACCCTGAGTTCAAGCTCCAGCATGGAAAGAAGAAAGAAAGGAAGGAAGAGAGGAAGAGAAAAAGAATAAAGAAGTAGTTTGAAAATAAATAGCAAGAATTAAAATCATTAGTTTAGATATGAAAAAGTCAAAGAAAACACAAAGTCAAGAATCATTAGATAATTCCTAAAGACTATTGTTTTTAAAGTATCAGGGAAGGCCTTGGGGATCCCAGAGGCTCCCTAAGTGGTCTGCCAGCCATGTCTTCTTCACCGCCATCTGTTGCCATTTGGCACATTTTTGATGGTTCATCTCAAACCTCAGCTCCCTGAAGTTATTGCAACCATTCCAGTCTTCTTTGATCTCATCCCTTCTGACCAGCCATAGCTCAGATAATCTGAGCTTTCTGCCTAGGGCTTTTAGCTCTGTTGTAGCTTGAATTATTTTCCATTTGTCACATTTGACTTATTGTTGTTATTTTGCCATTTGGCTATTCATTTTTATGGTGGTAGGGATTGAACCCAAGGCCACTGTCAACTCAGCTACCAAGTTCTCCAAGTAACAAATCAGTTAACCTTCTGGAGCAATTGGTCAGACCAGAGATGATAAATCAGTGATGTTGTTTTGTGAAGTGGAAAGGTCGCATGTAATAAAGCACAACTGGAGTATGAATGATCAGAATGGAATCTGTAAACTGTTAGAAGGGTCTCTTTTTGTAAAGGTCTTGGAGCATATTCTTGGGCCAAGGCCATGGTCTCAAGCGAGCAATAGTAACCAGGCACTGTTCTGAGACTCAGCCCTTTGAGCTCCCTAGCCACATGCCTCTCACAGAGGGATCCTAGGCCAGATACTGGAAGCCTGGCCATGACCTTGAATGACATATGCAGATGAGTTCAGGAGCTGAGTTTACTCTTCAGACTAGTGAAAATCTGAAAAGTTTTGTTCAGTGGTTCCCTGAATCTATTTTAACACAGTATGTTTCAAAGCATAATCCTAAAATCCCCATGAAAATCATCTTAGATAAAGGATACCAATCTGGGCTTCAGGAATGAATGTGTTTAACAAGCTTCCAACTTATAAACTCCAATACTTTAGACTGTTGAGACATCTTGCTGTATGATTCCATCATGTTGGCAGCTTTTTGATAGTTGATTGCTTCTGTGAAATTAGTCAAACAAATTGGAACAGAGTTTCTCATAGAGGTTGCAATATCAAGAAAATTTGAACTTTAGCAATTTACAGTTTTGGTTTCTTTGAAAGCTAAGAAGATCTGGCCACACAAGGTTGTTTTTATATGTATCATAGGATATGGCTCGCCCTCTGTGGCAATCTCCTTAAGACAATGCCGGAGAGGCAAAAATCAACCTCACCCTCAGAAAGCCTCTTCTGTCATTCATCATCTTGATTGAGAACCCTCTGAGTCCTATGAGGAGGTAGAACAAGACACCTTCGAAAAATTAGACTCACTGACAGATGTTTCTGGAAATCTTTTCAACCTAAAAAGTAAGGCAATATTAAAGTTAGAAGTATATCAAGTCTGTGTGTGTGTGTGTGTGTGTGTGTGTGTGTGTGTGTGTGGTATGTATGTGCGTGTACTGGTACCAATCATAGTACTAGTCATTCCCCCTTAACTTATTCATAGCTGGTACTCTACCATTTGAGCCACATCTCCACCATGAATTTTGCTGGTTAATTGGAGATGGAGTCTCATAAACCCTTCTGCTAGACTGGTTTTAAACCATGATTCTCCAAGTCTCAGCCTCCTGAGTATATAGGTTTGGAGGCGTGAGCCATTAGTGTCTAACTAGAAATACAGTAATTTTAATATGACAGATGGCTACGTTCAACCTCAGTAAAGTTGGGAGAGAGCTAGAGGATACCAAATCACTTCCAGCAAGCTGCTGAAGATAAGATTCCCAGATGAGTACAGAATATCTGTATGTTGTTGTATCTAAAGCTATGGAGAAGACCATGTTGATTCTGACCTTGGGAAAATGGAGGTAGAGGGCTGCATATTTGCATAATCTTAAACATAAGCTAATTGCTTTCATTTTTACCAACTGAGGCAGTTCCGAGCCACCCTGTACCACACAGTGAGCCTCTGTCACAAAATTATCTTTACAAAGAAATAGTGTCCAACTATTATGTAAATAATAACATTAGCAAAACTTTCAAGCAATCTAAAATTACTAATAGCCTTATTATTTTACCAGTATGTTGGGTTTTGGCATATTAGGATTCTATGTGTTCATATTTACATGGGACATGTTTTTATAATCAAAATATCACAGATTTGTATTCTGCTACTTTAATAACCTATCTTCTAAATTTCAATGCATGAGGATCTCAAATATGCTGAATAAATTGTATATGTAAGTGAGTAATTGTTGAGGAATGTAAACTTTTCGTTTTAATAATAACAAAGTACTCTAGAGAGAACTTAACAGCCGGAAGCTACAAAACGCTTTTTTTTTTCCATTCTTGGATCTAGGTCCTGACATTCACAACACCCTTGTTACAAAAAGAAAACTTCCTGCCCTCATTTAAATAGTTTATTAAGTGCTCTTCAATTTACGTCCAAAGCCATTCCTTACTTGTCACCCCCGGTTTTCACATAGCTCCTATCAGTATGGATTGAGGAAACATACACCTCAGTTGGCAAGGAAAGTCAAGTGTATCATTGTTCAACTCCTCCAGCCAAGCATTCAGCAACATGCATGACGATGAGGTGTGGATGAAGTAAATGCCTGCAAGGATTGTTGCTTGCATGTTGTTCTAAGAAAGGTGGCAGCCAGATCTAAACGTCAAAGTTAAATGAGAGCATGTTTCATCATGACAAAAGGTGGTGCCCTCGCATGCGCACACACACACACACACACACACACACACACACACACACGCACGCGCGCGCGGGTTCTGTTCTCATCCTAACCTCTAGACACTGCAAATGTGACATCTTTTATGACAAAGAGGATTTTGCAAATGTGGTTTAGGATTTCTTTCTTACTTTTTGGGCAATTACTGGGGCTTAAAAAGGTCTGAGTGCTGCGGCTTCTTAGATGTTTTGCTCATGGCTGATGCTCTACCATTTACACCACACCTGTGCTTCTGGATTTTTCCTAATTAATTGGAGATCTGAGTTTCTCAAATTTGTTTGCAAGGGCTGGCTTTGACCCTCCGTCCTCAGATCTCAGCCATCTGAGTAGCGGTGATTACAAGCACCAGGCTAAGGTGAAGGATCTTAGCAGAGCAAATTCTACTGGATCATCGGGTGAGTGAAATATGACCATGAATACTTAATAGCAGGGAGCCTTGCTGAACTGAATAAAGGGGAGATGTGGTGTTGAGCATGAATCAGACAGCTGCAGTGCTACCTAATGTGAAAACAGAGAAATGGAGCCACAAGCCAAAGAATGTGGAAAGCCTGTGGAAAATGGAGAAAAGGTGAAAGATTCTAAAGCTTCCAAAATGACTTCTCCCCGAGCAGCAGCTCTCAAGCTGAAAGCCTACTGAGATGTAATAGACTTCTGGCCTGGAGTTTTTTAAACTGCTGTTCTGTAAGTTATTAAGGCAATAAAAGAAAGGTAGCACAACAGCCATTCTGAATTTAGGCTGTGGCTTAAATTCTCAGGATATAGTGAGTTCAACCATTTGAAGTGCTAAAGGACTTAATATTGGCAGACATATTACATGCTCACTGAACATGCAAATCACTCACCTTGCCCAAGCATAATGTATGCTCCTGTGCTATTTTCTGGCCAATGCCTGTGGAGCCTCAGGCTAAGGTGATGGGAAGAAAGCTGGCATGGAGCCCTCCAGCTCTCCTGTTCCATGCCTGGCTCAGGTGGAGGCAGTTGATTACCCAGGACACACATCCCGACTTTCTTGAGAATGTTGAAAAGAAGCCACCTTGAGGACCGCTAGGTATGCAGCAGAATTAGTTGATTTTTGCTGTTCTTTTATTATCCTTAAGTAGTTGCACAAAGGGGTTCTAATTCAACATGTCAATGTGTGAGTGCAGTGATTCTTAACCAATCTCAGCCCTTTTATCACTCTCCCCCTTCTTTTTTCAACTTCACCAGTCACCTCAAGATATTTCGTTTCATTTGCACCAATATGCATTGACTATAGTGGGTGCATTCTATCTCTCCTCCATCTCTCCATTGGTCTCATTTCCTTCCCTAAATCATCCTCCCTCACAACACAAGTTCCAGATTTTGAATATATGAAACTAAATTTCTGTTTTAAGACATTGAAAGTTCTAGGTTTATTTGTTTCTGTGGACTTATTTGTCCTTAGCAGTACTCTTACCTAGGCCATTTCAAGAAGACAAAAGATCTAACCTACTAAGAATGAAAAGAAAGCCAACTTCTAAGTCCATCATTTTGGAATCAGAGGCTATAGTCTGGGATTCAATACTCAACATCAAAACAAACAAAAAACCCATTACCCAAATAAGTGAATAAAGCAATTCTATCAATCTTATAACCAATGAAGTGGCTTTATGTAAGCTCCACTTTTATACAATCAGAAGTTATCTAATTTGGTACAGCATTTCAAAGAATATTTTAGACTCTGTGAGTATTGCTTTTATTTGTATATATCATACGATACTTGATTTAGTTTAGCACATCTAAAAGAGGTTCTACACTTTGTTAAGTAACATTCTTGCTTTTTTGTATTGATTTATAAAGCAAATGCCAGCATGGCCTACCATGTCAAGTTCATACTTTATGTAATGAAAATTAGTTTTCCCTTGAACTCTTACAAGATTTTAATGAGCTTTCACAAAAGAATATATTTATGACCTGAAAAAGGCTAACTGACAAGGAGAAGTAAACTCACAGTCTCTGATCCTTTCCTAAGAGAACTGGAATGCAAAAGGAGCAAATCAAAAGCATAATCTATTTTAAATAGAATACTAAGTCATTACTTCATATTTTCCATTTAGTTGTCCAAAGTGATAATAGTAGTAGCTTAAGAAGAAAATCTAATAAGTACCCAATTCGACTCTGATATACGAGGAAAGAGAAATGTAATTCCTGAGAGCAAATCTAGAAATTAGCTTCTTTATTAAGAACATGTTAAATTAACATAACCAAGAATCACCTTGGAGCAGGCCCGATAGTCCATGCCTATAATCTCAGCCTTCTCAGGAGGCTCAAGTATGAAGATTGCAAGAGAGACTCTGTCTCACAAAATAATAATCAAGAAAAAATAATCTTTGTATAACTCTTCCTTGTTATAAAAGCATATATGACATATAATTTTGCATTTTATCCAGTTTCAATTTAGTTTACACTTTAGCAGCTGCAAGTTGTGAAACCACCATCACCATTTTTTTTTCCCATTCCTACTAAGCAGTAACTCTCCTCTGTGTTTTCTCTCTGTGAGTTTCAGTCTTTCAGGGAGAATTAGAATATTTCTCCTTTTGTGTTGCTATTATCATTATGAATAAAATATTGCCAAGATTCATCCATAGTATTGTATGTATAGGATTATATTACTTTTTAAGGCACAGTAATATTCCCCACTCACCTGTCAGTGGGTATTAGGATTATATGTGTCTTTTGGCTATTATCAATAACCCTGTGGTGAATATTAGTAAACAGATATTTATCTGTTTAAGTGCCTCCTTTTAAATCTTTTGGATAATAAATATGTAAATGGAACTTCTGTATTATAAAATAATTCTGTTTAAGTTTTTGAGGAACTCCTTCACTGGTTTTTACAGAAATTACACAATTTTTTATCCTGACTGGCAATCTCCAAAGGTTCCGATTTTACCAATCCTTGATATTTTCCTGGGTTAAAAAATGGTAAATGTTGGGCTAGGAGTTTGACCTAGTGGTAAAGTGCTTGCCTAGTATGCACGAAGACCCAGGTTCAATTCCTCAGTACTACATACATAGGAAAAAAAAAAGCCAGAAGTGGTGCTGTGGCTCAAGTGGTAGAGCTCTAGCTCTGAGAAAACCCAAGAAAACCCAAGGTCAGTGATCATGCCCTGAGCCCAAGCCCAGGACTGGCAAAAAAAAAAAAAAAAGGTAAATGTTATATTATTGTGCCTGAAAAATGCCACTCTCTCTTTTTTAAATTGTATTTTATTGTTGGGGTGATGTATAGAGGTGTTGCAGTTACATTTGTCAGGCAGTAGGTACATTACTTCTTGAACACTGAACATGTTTTTCTCCCACTTTACCTTCCCTACCCCCTCCTAATCATCTTGGTTTTTTGTCCTCCTCTCCCCCCTCCCTCTCTCTCTCTCTTTTTGTCACGAGTTCTCCTCCCTGCCTTTGTTCCTATTACTGCTGGGAATTGAACCCAGGGCCTCATGCATACTGAATCCTTAATCCTACCATTACCATTTTCTTGTTTTAAAAAATGTTCTCCTTTTGAAATTTGAAATGTATGTCCAGCCACTTACAACAGAAACTTAACAGTGAACAAAGACCAATGAATATACAAATGACTGTTATTTTAGTTTTTTAAAGTAGCCAGGTGCCCACCTTGTAGCTCACACCTGTAATCCTTGATACTCAGGAGGCTGAGATCTGAGGATTGTTGTTTGAAGCCAGCCCAGGAAGAAAAGTCCCTGTGAGACTCCAATAAACCAATAAACCACCAGAAAACCTAGCCTTAGTGAAAAAGCACAGTAACAGCACCTAGGCCTTGAGTTCAAGCCCTACAACTGAGAAAAAAAAGAAGGAAGGAAGGAAGGAAGGAAGGAAGGAAGGAAGGGAGGGAGGGAGGGAGGGAGGGAGGGAGAGAGAGAGAGAGAGAGAGAGAGAGAGAGAGAGAGAGAGAGAGAGAGAGAGAGAGAGAGAGAGGGAAAGGGCAGGCACATACATAAACACATTCATTTACAGAAGGGCAATCTTTTCATAGTCTTCTCTTTTAGAATAAATTAAAGTGATTCTCCTAATACTTCACGTGTGAATTGGAAATTTATCCCAAGTAGTTTAAACTGAAAATTTCCTTTTAGCTATTATAATTCAGTATCAGTATTTATTACAGTATTTTTAGATGTGAAAAAAAAATCTGTTACTCATTTTCTTTCTTGAGGAAGTAGATGTTAATGTCTGACATTTATTCAAAATTTTTACTTTGAAATGACTTCATATTAATCAGTTCTTCTAAGTAAATAAAAGTATTTCAAGAGAGTTTAATTTTTCATTAAGTATATAACCTGTGGCTAAAACAGGTCTCACATGATTTAGTATTAATCAAAATTAAACAGCCTTTGGCATGCTGATTGTTCTTCTGTAAAACAGCCAGCCAAGGAGGCCTGGCAGATCATTATAGTTAGATGAATATCCATAAAGAATCTAGTAGTTTGGTTCAGTAACTGAGAGCTTTCTGCCCATATAGGTACAACAGAAACATGATACAAATTCTACAGTTAGTGTCATCAATTCTGTGTCATACAAAGGCAAAGTGTTTTTGAGAAAATGTGAACTGTTGTCTCTTCCAAGCTGATGTTTCGTGTTTAAGAATACAGTCACACTGCAGAAGGCTTTAATGCCATTCTTTGGCTCACCTGTAAAGGAGGCATGTCATCTGCTACCTCACCCTGTGTACACACAGATTTGGAAGTTTGTTCAGCTCTAGAACAACTAACATTATAGGTTTTTTTCCCATGACTACTTTCAGGGGAAAAATATTCAAAACACATAGCCTCAACTCAGTTATTTCAATTGGTCATATAATTGCACACCCCTTTTTTATTATTTTTATTTAGGGAATTTCAGTTTCTCCCAGAAGCACTTAAAAGTCTTCAGGCACTAACTAAGGATAAAATGAAATAACATAATAGTAAACATTTTATGTTAATTTTATAGAAGTATGTAAAAGGAAAGAAAAAAGGGCATCCAGGTTCATTGGCTGTCTAGAAATTAACTTGGCTTATTGGTTATTGACTTGAGCCATAGTGTCACTTCCTACAGGTTTACTCTTATGCACCTAGTTTCTCAGGAAAAAAAATAGTTCAAAATATGCCAAAGTATATTTGGGGAGGCATATTCTAGTGTTTTACACATACTTTAATCACATTGTGAAGTATCTTCTGAGCCTCAGTATAATGGATATTATTCTTCAAATGACATGACAAGATGCTCTTTTCTAACACCACTACTCTGCCTTTCTCAGATTTGTTGGGCAGTGGACTAATATGTGTGCACTGTGTGTGGGGGGGGGGGGTATTGTGGCTTGAACTCAGGGCCTGTTACTGTCCGTTAGCTTTTCCACTCAAGGCAGCCCCAGTTCCACTTCTGGCTTCTTTCATGGTTCATTCTCATGGACTTTCCTGTCCCAGTTGGCTTTGAATTGTGATCCTCAGCTCTCAGCCTCCTGAGCAGTTAGGATTATAGGCATGAACCATTGACACTCAGTAGTCTTTATTGACAAATGATTGCTGTAGAGAGATGCTGTGTGGAGGAACACTTTAGCTATGTGTGTCAAGGGTGAGAGTGCTATTGGAAACCTGATCAGCTTCCCTGTGTATTGTTCCAGAATTAAATAAATATGCAGGCATTTAAACAGTGGCGTGGAACACAATTCCCTCCCAACAATTCCATTGTTTCCCTCCAGAATAAACACAGGAAGTCTTCCTCGCAGGATCCATTCAAGAGGTGGTATCCATCAGAGCCGAGCAGACCATGGACTGTCCAGAGCACGGCACTTCACATGACCCTGAACACAAGCGGACAGCAATGCTCTGCCAAAATGTAGCCCATGGGGAACAGGCCTTTGAGGGTGTTTAAAAGAGGTAGGCTGTGAGAGAGAAAGACATTTCCTTTCTTGGAGCCTAATTTAGCTAGAAAAAAGAAGATGGGCAGAATGTGAGTTTCCTGTATCTGCGTGTATTGTGTAATTTCATTAGCCATAAACAAAGTTGCTCTGATTCACTTACATTAGTCAACTGAGATATTTAATTTTATGCCAGATGTGACCTTCAAGCTATATATAGCACATGGTCCAGTAGAAAAGGTCAAAAATTGCTCCCCAAATGCCTCCATTACACTCAGCTCCTGCACTGCAGATCATTTTCCCTGATAACAAGCAGACAACAATAACATCATATCAATCCAGGTGGGCTTGCACAAATGTACACCTAGTGTGAACCCTGCTCAGCCCTGAAGATACAAAGGCAGGTAACACACTGTCTCTGTAGACAAGAGGTTTAGGTGCCAGGGATGGAGACAAAGATATGGACAGCAAATCCAAGTATACAGGGTGTTCTGACGGCTCAAGAGAGCTGGGAGAAGACTCGCTCAAGGTGCTGCTGCTCACCGCTGCTGTGCCATTAAGTCCTCATGACCCCAAAGACAGGCTGCTTTCCTAATCTAGATAGTCTGTCCTAGAGCTGTCCTGCACACTGACCAGCAAACACTTGACAGAAATACACAGATCACATTTTCCCAGCACCACCCTCTACAACCTGAGTCTATTTGTTGATAGAAGTGGGTAGAAAGAAAGGGAATGTTTTCATTTAGGTCTACAGTAGAAACAGCATAGTATGAAACTGAAAAGGAAAGGAGAAGTGTTAATACCGAGATTCTCTTATCTTTTCACCTGTTTTAAGTCTTTCAACTCCTCTCCTTATGGCTATTTACTCACTTATTTTAAGTCCTTGGCCCTCTTACCTGTGTTACTTCTCAAAAATGTTTATTACCAGGAAGCAATGTGAAGCAAGGTCATGCTCAAGACAGTATCTGCCACGGTCTTTCCAGTAGATTCTATTCATGGCATAAACTCTGATTCACACTGTGCAAAGGTGATGATAGTTGTTTCCCATTTTATCTCTACTGAAAGCAGCTTCCTAGGTTTAGGAAACCAAACCACAAACAACCAAACCAAAAGAAAGAAAAAAAAAATCCCTGAAAGAATTAGTTCTCCTAGGAAGCCAAGGATCTTGCATGGCAGGAAATCCCAGGAAAACCCTAGGTCTCAGAGATGTTCTCAGCAAGGGCTTATCTCTTATCTTGAGTGAATTCCTCTTGGTGATAAGAAGGAATCCTGAGAGCTATCACCTCTCAGACTTCTTTGGCTCTGGAAGGTAGCCTCACTGTCTCAGCCTGTTTAAAGGCATTCTGCTGTGATTTTACCTTTACTGTACAGTTCTCAATGAACTCTGTAATGCTTCTAATGAGACTTCCTAAGGTTTTCTATGTGTGAATCGGGTTTACCTCTCACCATAGAAGTACCATAGTGAGCTGCAGATTGCATGTTAATTAGGGATATAGTCACACACATGAAACCCCTGCAGCTGTGTTTAGCATGAAGCTTTGAACATCTGGTTCCATCTGCACCACTTAAAGCAATCCAAAATCTCTTTCATGCAATGCTAGTCCTCTGTCAGATAGCAGAGGAAACGTGTGGCTTTTTTGTAGTGATGACAGGAATTGTGGAGTCTATATGAATCTGAATCCCAGCTCAGCAATTGTTGGCTGTGACCTGGGATAATTCTACAAAAGCTGGACTTTACAAGGTTTACTTATGCAGAAACTTTGAGCCTGAAAGTAGTCCTGAGACACAAGGGCCTGGGAGAATTTAAGTGTACATGGCAATTTCATTGTACTTCTTGAAACACTGGGTCTTTGTCAGCTTGAGATTCAAATGTTTGGGTAGATAGCTATCATTAAAGCTACATTTGCCTCTTTACATTTGGTCACCTTGGTAACTGATATAGAGCTCTATATCTTAAGGCCTCCCAACCACAAAAGAAAAAAAAAATATCCTTAGTACCTTGGAAAAGGGATTTTTTTTAAGGTTCAATTCTGCCAGACTTGCTTTCTATTAGAAATATGAGATCAGATTTTGAAGGCTAGTTGTATTTCCTGTGGTTAAATCCGATGTTGAGATTAGGTCTGTTCAGGGGCATTTAAAAACACATGAAAAGACCTTAGACTTCCTACAGATAAAGAGGAAGGAGTTTTAGAAGAATTTTCTCCTAGACTTCTGGAGATCCTAAGTGTAGTTAACAAGAGTAAGCCTTTTAGATTGGGATCTGTTGTCTACTTCCTGACATAAAACCAGATGAATTGCCTGAAGACTTAGATCTCCAACCCATGGTTCACACATCACAGGACAGATTCTGGAAGCAGAATATAGTCAGTATGCAAGGTGAGACCCAGAACTCCTAATTTCTTCACTTATCCCACGTGGTAGTAGATAGGAAAGGCAACCTACACAGAGTCAAGAGGATAGAATACCTGTGTCCACCCATCTGAGTGTTTTACCCTATGCTTAATATGAATGCAGGGAGAGATGGGAAGGTGTAGATCAAAAGAATTGGGGGAGCAGCAGAATTATTACAACATGAAAAAAACTGTTCCGAAACCAAAATAGCCATCCTTTGGAAGTTATACTAGAGAGAACAAGTAGGAGGGAAGATTGATCTGGATAATGAATGTCATGAAGGAAACAAGCTTCACTTTTTTTAGATCTGGAAAGCTGATTGGTTCAGCATGTTTATAATTGGAGTGACTCACATCTGAGCTTAATAAATCTTGCCTTACAAGAGCGTGGACAGAACTGTCTTCTATACTGTCAACACTGGACCAGCCTGCAATTGCTAGTCTGAAATCTAGGAGTCTCAGAATGCAGATTTGCTCTGATTTGAAGGGCAACCATGGATTAAGAGTGATATTTCCACTGGCTGGGACTGTACATGTACATTCAGGTCAGGTTTTGCTGCTGAATGAATTCAAGGCAGGTTGAGATAGATTTTGCCACCAGATACACCTTGGCAAACTGATTTTTTAGAGCTTTGGGGATTTGGGAAATAGAATTTTGGAGCCGTGAACTTGTACAAATGGAAATCTCTATTTGAGCATTCCACTAAATAGAAACAACAGCTGGTTTACAGGAAACTATAGAAGTTTGAATTGGAGAGTGTGCTCTGAATACTCTGTAGAAAATAACAATAATAATTCACATTTTCCACCTAGGCTGTGTTGAAACCACAATCTTCATATCCCAGCCTTCCAAGTAAGGTAGAATTATAAACTTTAGCCAGGCACCCAAAGAGATTCTTGTTTTCATCATGGAGGAGCCTTTTGTATTTGAAAACATCTGCCATTATTATTTTTTTATGGCAGTACTCTAGCTTGAACTCAGGGTCTTGTGCTTGCTTGACCTGATTGTTCTGATGGCATTCTTGAGCCATATTTGAGTATATATCATACTGAGCCATATCTCCACTCTGGCATTTTGCTGATTATTTTGAAGATTCAGTCTCGTAGATTTTTCTGCCATGGCTAGCTTTGTATCTCCAGATTTCAGCCGCCTGAATAGCTGGGATTACAGCATGAACACCAAAGCCACAGCTTTGCAATTCCTTATCTTGAAACTGGGCCAATCAGCAGGTTAGTGATACTAACCGACTTGTATTAAATAATGTAAAAGAAATTTGAACAATTACATTTTTTCCTTGAAGTCAAGGGCTATTCATTGCTTTTTACCTAAGGCCTAACTCATTTGCTTGTAAAACACATCATATACGGAATAAATAATTCCAAAATGCTGAAAGGTGACCAAAATGGATGAGTCTCATTCGGAAAACATAATGTATTTCATGCACTGACATTTTCCTTTTGGGTGCTACTCGTCTATTAAGATGCTTTAATAACATCCAACATTCACGTTGATTTAATTTATATCAAAGCATAGTATTAATTGAGGAGACGGGAGACTTACCACTTGTTTGGTCATTTGGCTGGATTCATAATTTGCACAGGTCTCTTCCTAACTCCTAGTCATGCTTCTATGTATGTGTGTTTGTGGAGCATTCCATGCACACGTATAGCATAACATGTCCAGATTAGACCAGGCCTTGTTCCAGCACGGCTCAGAAAATGATGCTGCTCATCCAGTTTTACTGCTCTGTACACTGACTGCCAGCGGTAGAAGCTTCCACCTGGTTCCTGGGCCGATCATAAACATTTGAAGAGTTCTCTGACCCAAAACCTTGACAAGATGAAAAGATTGAGCATGCCTAAAGCCATGCTACAGGACAATCGAGATACTGTTTCTTTAAGCTAACAAGCCAACTCAGAATTTTTAGGATTATTTTCCAGTATTTCTTCATTAAAGAATGGATAGGCATAGGAAAACTCCTTGATCCATGGTTCACATCAACTACTATTTCACCTCTCTAGGTCTCTCCCCTCCTCTTTCCCAATGGCCAGGTTCATTCCTCTGTGCCACTATCTGTTCTGTACTACACTGGAGACTGGAGACGCATGCTGTTTTGACACAGCACAACTCCCCGGCAGAATAGAACCACATTAAGACTTTCTCAGGTAAAAGTGACTAGGAGATACTTACATACTTACTTTGTCTGTCACACTCTCACACTTCCTCTTTGGACACTTTAGATATGCATAGGCATGCATTCACATGTGTAGAGATGTGCCTGTACCCCTGAACCATCCTGACAGAGAGATGATTTTTTGAGGATTTAAGATGTCCTGTTTGCCTTTTGTACTCATCTTTTATAAGTTATTAACACAGAACTAGTCTCAGATTACTTTTTGCAGTGTCTTCACTTGCTGATATTCCCATTTTCTTCATTTGAGATACTATATGAAAATCAAAATACCTATCTTCTTACCTCACACCACAACAATCAACACAGAAGGTTTCTTGACCACAAAAAGTTGTGAGGATTTCTCCTCACCACTAACTAAGCAAGTCTGCAATAATACTAGTTAATGTCTTATTCAATTCAGTTCTGACATTGTCTACCTGAAGCTAGTATCAGATTCCACAGGCTCCAGCACTGCACATGCTACTCAGAAACCCCACATGGTTTTCTGGGGCTAACTAGCCAGCTATAAAACCTTCTTGAGGTCAAGAGTTTGACCTAGTGGTACAGTGTTTGCCTAGTATGCACAAAAACCAAAGTTTGATTCCTCAGTACCACATACCTAGGAAAAGCTGGAAGTAGGGGCCAAGAGTTTGGCCTAGTGGTAGAGTACTTGCCTACATTGCATGAAGACCTGGGTTAGATTCCATGGTACCACATACAAAGGGGAAAAAAAAGCTGGAAATGTGTTATGGCTCAAGTGCTAGAGCTCTAGCCTTGAGAAAGCCCAAGGACAGTGCTCAGGCCCTGAGTTAAAGCCCAAGGACTGGCAAAACAAACAAACAAACAAATAAACAAACAACAACAACAACAAAAAAAAAACCCTTCTTCCTGGGTTTGATTACTTTGTCCAAGCAAGTCATAGCACTTGTTATAACTTCTGCTACTTGTATCATTACAAAATAAAAATAGAAAATATAGAACGAGACATTGAACACAGGCACAAAGTTCCCCTGTGCACTCTTGGCCCAACATCTTCCACAAACTCCCACATGTCCAGCCATTTGGTAGTTCTTCAAACTCAGTCTTTCGGGGTCTTAGGAAAACTTCATGCATAGACATGTTTGAAGCTTGGAAAAAAAAAACATGTAGAAATGTGAGTAGAACAACAGGGTATGATTCAATGATAATATTTTCAGTGGTGACAGCTAGCAAGACCAGTGCAGTCCAATTCTTCAACATCCATGCAAGGGAATTATCTTACCACAGTGTCAGACAAGTTAGATTAGAGAATTTCTTGATGGGGAGCCAGCGCCAAGGCAAAGGGGAGACTTTTGATGAACCTGTACGAGGTAGACAGATTCTAGTTTCCCTAAATTCTTTGAATTCAAAAATATCAACATATCCTCAAGAAACTAATTCCCCCCCAAACCCAATAAACCATTCACTAAATGGGCAAGGGAACAAAAGAGAGACTTATCAGAAGAAGAGATTAAAATGGCAGAAAAGCATATGAGAAAATGTTCATCATCCATGGTCATAAAGGAAATGCAAATAAAAACAACCCTAAGATACCACCTTACCCCAACAAGAATGGCCAAGATTTTAAACTAAGACCATGACAGTTGCTGGCGGGGTTGTGGAGAAAAAGGAACCCTACTACACTGCTGGTGAGAATGTAAACTAGTTCAGCCACTCCGGAATGCAGTGTGGAGGTTTCTTAAAGAACTGAAAATAGACCTTCCCTATGATCCTGCCATACCACTTCTGGGCATCTATCTTGAACATCATGACCCAGGATATGATAAGGATACCTGCTCAGCTATGTTCATCTCTGCACTATTCACAATAGCCAGGCAATGGAAACAATCCAGATGCCCTACTGCAGATGAATGGATATAGAAAATGTGGTATATATACACAATGGAATTCTACATAGCCAACAGACAAGATAAAATAATGGCATTCGCAGGGAAGTGGAAGAATCTAGAGCAAATCATGTTGAGTGAGACAAGTCAAGACCTAAGGAACAAAAGGCGCGTAGTATCCTTAATATGTGACTATTAGATACAAAGAGTACAAGAGCGAGGACTCAATATTTTCATACCCAATGCTATGGACATGGTAATGGAAATATAAACATAACTATATAGACATAAAAACCTATGACTCTATAGACATAATGTTTTATTTCATAAATTAATATGTTTCTATGACATACAAACCCTTAGCGTAATTTTGATTAAGTTCTAAATACTAAGTCCTAGTGATTATAAATAGAGATTCCCTCCTTGAACACTTGTTTGTTAAACTTGTCATTTAAAATATGATGTAACAATCAATGTTAATAAATTCTTTTTAAAAAAAATCAACATATACTATCACAGAGACACTTGCAAATATATAATTTTTACATATAGATTTTTTTACTTATAAAATTTATAATTTTCAGTAATCTAAAAACAATGTAAAGCGCATTATTTCTGCCTTTCTTTTGGTCCTTTTGGCCCCCTTTTTTTCTCTTAGAAATGACTGACGGGGTGTCAGGAGTTTGGCCTTGTGGTTCAGTGCTTGCCTAGCATGCACAAAGACCTGGCTTTGATTCCTTGGTACCACGTACACAGAAAAAAAAAATAGCTAGAAGTGGTGCTATAGCTCAAGTGTTAGAGTTCTAGTTTTGAGAAAGCCCAAGGACAGTGCTCAGCCCCTGAGTTCAAGTTCTGGGACTGGCAAACAAGAAAAGAAAAGAAATGACTGACAGGTAGTCTAGGGGTCACAGTGACATTAAAGGGCTACTAAAAACTATATATTCCAACACATCTACTTATTGAAGATGGCACAGCCATAGTTTTCATGACTGCTTCCAATTTAAATCAACAAGAATCCCCTTTCTCATGTATCCACTACTGAGGGACATAAATGGAGTATGAGATAAGGAGTCTAAATATCAGCACATAACAATTATTATAATACGTTACTCTGAGTGCCAAAACAGTTTAGAATGCCTGGTTCACAATCCAAAATCCCAATATAATCATAGAACTCTAGAAGTTACGGAAATTTCCATTGACTCTTAGTTTTGATTCCACAGTGAAGAGACTGATTTGTACAAAATATTAGGACATTTTTGCTGTCACCATCTGTGGCTACACTCCTTGCTTGTCTTGAATGCTGCCTTGTCTTCTAATACAAATCACATGATTGACTTCCTGGATCTTCTCGTACAGTTTCTATAATTTACTTCCTGAATCTTAGACACGGATAATTAGTCCAGGGCTGTGTGTCAGTTAACACAGAAATATAAATAACTTTATGATATATGGTAGCCAGTCAAAACATTGTTGTGCATGTAAAATACAAGACTGTGCTGCATAGCTCACTCCTTGATTCAAAATGTTGTTTTTAAGCTAGATGAGCCAATGAGAAATGAGAGATATTTGTTGCAGTTATGGAAAGATAAGCTATTCTTTGTAATTAATTCAAGTAGAGATTCTCTTTGGCACTAGACAAAAAGAAGGGAATTATCCCAGGAAGACAGTGGTGGCTCTTTGGCTCTCTGGGTTAAACTAGGCCTTGGAAGACGCTGGATCACAAAAAACAACAATAAGATAGACTTAAAAAGCCAGGTCTTTGATTATATTATTTAAATCTTGACAAGAGCTAGCACTATCTTCGAGCCAGCACATTCTCTTCATTACTGAAACCAATTAGAATTAGGCTCTCGGGTTATTTGAGTAAAAAGAGCACTGAGTTATACACAATTATTGGCATTTTTTTTTTATAAAACTAGTTTTGACCACAGTGTCATATTCTATTTAGCTAGACAAAATAATGTATTTCAAGGACTTTCTCACCCACTCCAAATTACTAATCTTCATTAGTCTTAACCCATCGTGAAGATTCTTCCTATTTTTAAAGACTGCTTTAGGAATATGATATAACCAGAAAGAAGTGTGTGTGTGAAGTGTGTGTGTGTGTGTGTCTGTCTGTCTGTCTGTCTGTCTGTCTGCCTCTCTCTCCCTCCCTCTCTCTCCCTCCCTCTCTCTCTCTCTCTCTCTCTCTCTCCCTCTCTCTCTCTCTCTCTCTCTCCCTCCCTCCCTCCCTCCCTCCCTCCCTCCCTCCCTCCCTCTCTCTCTCTCTCTCTCTCTCTCTCTCTCTCTCTCCTCTCTCTCTCTCTCTCTCTCTCTCTCTCTCTCTCTCTCTCTCTGTGTGTGTGTGTGTGTGTATGTCAGAGAGAGAGAAGTGGGGTGGGTGAGAGAGAAATAATGAGTCTGTCACAAGAGTCCTGGAAGCTTCCCTAACTCTTAAAAAAGAGACAAGACAGGACTTTTCTTTCTCTTCCAACTTTCAGAATGCAGTAACTTCGCAAATTGGAGGGAAAAAAAATTAAACAAAAGAGTCTAAGAGAAAGCAACGTAGATCCCTAGGTCACAAAAATGAATGAACCCTGGAATTCCCCAGGAGACATATATGCAGTAATAAGCAACCATTGTCTGAGCTGCTGCTTGCAATCCTGTACCCTTATGGGAGCTGAATCACTCTGATAAAGATACAGCCACATACTATACTGATTCTTTGAGGCTAATCCCAAGGTGTGTGTGTGTATTTTTTTTTCTTCTTTATGCAGCTTACTTGAAATCTGAATCCCAAAGAGAAATATACTTTCATAATTCTAGACATATTTTGTCATTTGAAGGTTTCATTCAAGTAGTTTCAAGAACTAAAGTGGGTAATTATAATGTAGATTAAATTTAAGTTATTCTTAAATCTTAGACTGGAAACAAAAGGGAAACTTGGCCTGCTAGAAATAATGTGTGTGCTCCTCTGAGTCTTTGTTTATGCAGGTGGTTGGACCCAGAAGATATGGGAGGGTCACCTTGGAAAGTAGCCAGAACAAATGCCCACAAGTCTCTGTGGTCACCTTGTTGCCAATTCCTAAGATTTTTAGCATTTACAGGATCAGAACTTAGTAATAAATGGAGATGAAAGAAATGAGACACCTGACCTGTTGCTTTATTATTCTTTAAAGTCAGGACTATTCTATAAACAATTGAGGACTGCTTAGCATAGGATACCCCTGGTATGTTGACCCCAGCCCAGCAGGAGATGCTAATGCGGACCAGGTTCTGGGGGTCTACATAGATATTTGACAGCACAGATGGGGGTGGAGAGGTATGATTTAGAAAGTGCCTGTACATTTCAGACCTGCTTCTATACAAAGGAATATCAGTCAACATGATAGAAACAAAATGCAAATATTTGTTCTGCTTTAGCATGATTACCAAACAAGTTCTTAGAAAAACCACATGGCTCAGGTATTCAGTAAATATTTTCCCTCACCTTCCTTTTCTCACTTGTTGCAAGTGCGGAAAGGGAAGAATCTGAATGAAATAAGGTAGTTCTCTGATTTCTGACCATTATATATATACACATATGTACATATATATACGTATGTATGTATATATATATAATTTTATGGTATTATTTATATACAACAAAACTTCCCAGTACCAGTAAAAAGCATTATCTATGTATTCCATTGGCTCCCTATACAATTTTTTGGACGTCTCAAAAATGCTTTGGATTTGAGCCTAATCTGAAAATAATTCTTTGCCGTAAGGTTTGATACTCTTCTCAGAAATATAATTTACCCGATAAAGTAGAAAACTCGTGGGAAAAAAACTATGAAAAATAACATTTATATTGAACATGAGAAGTTTTCCTAAAGAAAGAAAAGCTTGTTTGAATTCCCCATTTGGAGAATCTCTCACTTTTTAGCTAGCTTTTGTAATTCCAAGATGAAATTACATCTTAAAATTGCAAAACATAAAATCAAGCTGATAAAATTGGGAATGATACTCCACAAGGAAGAGAAATGGAAAGGACTAGACTGTTTCACAAATTGTCCTGAGAACAATGCATTTTTGTACATTAATATAACTTAATATAGACATCTGTGGCCCTCATCTTATCCTGGAGTCTTTTCTTAGTAAGGTCTTACTTGCTGTAAAATTTAAACTAACAGAAGTCACAGGAAACCAAAGAAAAAGATAGGCTACTACAAATAAAGTTAGATATGACTGCTTATATTGGAGTTCAGACTGTAAAGCGCTATTTGTTTCTTTGAGCGTCTCCTACGTGTAAAAGGACCCTATCCCTCTGACATTTTTATTTACTTCAAAATGGCTTCTCATGCCCTTAAGCCACCTTCAGGACTCTGTCCTTAAATTCCACTTTTCCTTTGGTCTCTTTCTAATTGAACATTTCAGCTTTAACCTTAAATATCCAACTGTTCAGTTGTATACCACCCAGAGATCACGTCAACCATGTGATAAGTGTCCCTATTATATTTCCAGCAAGTAGTAAAGAGTGAGAAAGAAGCATCATTTGGAAAAGTTTCAGCCCAAATGGTTTCAGTCTAGAAGATTAGAACATTCTTTGTTTAGTCATTTTTTTTTGCAGTATTGAGAGGATAGATTGATCCCGAGATTTGCACAAAAGTAGTAGAATACCACAGCTCTACCACTGAACTATTTCTTTAAGTCATGAAAACATATGTTGGAAGTGATTGTTTGAAGGACAAAAAGGTGAAAAAAAAATGGAGCAAACTGTATCACCTAACCAGGATGGGATCAATTAGAATTAATTACACAATATTTACAAGTTTGAAATAATAGGAATTTGTGATAAGATAGATGAAAGAAGGTTTGGAAGCATGATTCTATAAGGAGAATGCACAGTAGCATGCATGCTGCCCTGAGTTCCATTCAAGACAAATCTAAAATACCTTCCAGGCTTCTGACTTTTTCTGTAGATTTATAGTTATGCCAATATACTCTGCTGGGAAATTGGAGAGATCAGGAAATGAGTTTAACTTGGGTCACATTTTAGCTGCAGTATTTATGAGATATCTCAGCCAGCGCCCAGACAGAGCTCAGGTCTGACCTAGAGGTGTAAACTGGTCATCATTCATACCAATAGATTTCACCTTTTCATGCAATGAGGAAAAAGGCCTGTAGAGAGGAAAAGGCCAAATTTAGGAGAATTGTGAACAACAAAAATCAGGATTACAATGGGTTCATATGAGAAAAATATAAGGGAAAGGAGTCAGAATAGAAACTCACTCAAGAGTTTTGACTGAGAAGGGGAAAAGAGTGATTGAAAGGAGTTGAAGTAATTGAGTAATGAAAGAGCTCTAGATTATATTAAAGAAAGTATCTCCTAGCAGAGGATTACAATAGCACAAAACTGAGATACATAAGGTCATATAGGATGAGACTAAATGAAATGAAGCCACGTCTGGCCACGGAATTCTGCCCCAACCTTCCACCCCCCAACCAGCTTAGGGATGTTTCAAACTCCCTTTTTCCTGGGAAGGGTAGACAATGTGGATCTAGAAAATCATACAAAGGAAGGAATTAAGTTTATAATCATTCTTTGTGTGTATATAAACATTTTTGGCAGTGATACTGAGGATAGAATTGCTCAAGGCTTGTCCTTGCTAGAAAGACACCTTAGCATTTTAGTCATGGCTCTCACCCTTTTGCTTTATGGTTGCTTTTGGAATAGTCTTGTGTGTATTCCCCAGGCAGGTGTGGATGATAGCCTTCTTATTTATATTTCCATCATAGCTGAATGAGAGGTACACATCACCATATCAAGCTTTATATTAGCTGAGATAGGCTCTTGCTCTTTGTCCCAAAGCTAGCTTCAAATTGAAATGTTCCAGATCTCTTCTTCCTGAGTAGCTAGAATGACAGGCATGACCCATGGCCAAGATAAATATAAAATATAGAGTGGGTAGCTGCTATATGTTAGTAAAACCAGGGCAAGAAATAGGGGTCTTTGAGTATTTAGTAATAAAGATCGGGTTAAAATTATAAGTAGAATGGCCAGGGAAAACTTCCTTGTGTGACAGTAACCTCAAGAAACCAAGGCAACTAGTTATGGATACCAAAGGGGTACAAGTGTCTAGGAAGAGGAAATAGGAAATGCAAAGGCCCAGGGGTAGAAATATGTCCAGTTTGTTAGAAATAGTGATGATGATGGTGGTGGAAATGTAAACTAAATTCTGTATTCTAGAGAAGAGAAATAGGAGATACACAGACATAAAAGAAGCGGAGATCATATAAGGCCTTGAAAATGACTGCAATCATATTGGTTTGTGGTCTGAGATAAGAAGTCATTTGAAGGGTTTTAGGCATGTAGTTGGACCTGCCTATGTCTAGTTGAAAACAGACTAAAGTAGCAGAAGCAGGAAGGACAGACATAAAGCCATTGAGATAATCTAGCTCTACCTGCTGGGAATGAGCATTTCAATATATGGTACCCATGGAAATTAGACAGATGAGATGATCTGTACTTTCTTCAATCTACCTACCCCACACCTCACAGTGAGAATCTAACTGCCCACAGAGTGGTGCTGGCCAGGCCAGACAATCTTCATCCTATAGAGTCCCTAACTACCAACACTGTTTTCACAGATTCCCATAAGTGAGATCTCTCACTCTGGCTTTGGTTGGAATGTTTACATCCTTCTAAAATCCTCCTTTTGGACTCTATACCCAATGTATTGCTGGTAAGAAGTAGAACCTAGGTGTTGTCAGTCCTAGCTACTCAGCATGCTGAGATGTGAGAATCCAGGTTCCTAACCTTACCTAACAATAAAATCTGTGACACTCACATCCTCAGTTAATCAGCAAAACATCAGCCTTGAGTGAAAAAGCTAAGCAAGAGCTTGAGGCCCTAAGTTCAAACTTTAGCATCCACATGAAATGGGGGAGTAGATTTTTTGGTAGTAGGTGAATCCTGATTTCTCTGCCAATCTAATGGGACCAGCCATTATCCTCCTAAAAGAAGCTACAGGGAGCTTCTGCCCCTTTACCTCTGGCCCCCTGCCATGTGGGTGGATAACTAGAAAGTGCTCTTCAGGGATAACTGACCCTCACTGCACAGCGATCCAGTGACAGTCTTTGTCTTAGACTTGTCAGACTAGAGAACTGGGAGAAATAAATGACCGGTCCTTGTAACAGAGTGAAATTTAGCAGCTTGGGACACAGGGGAAGCTTATCTGCATGGGACCCAGATGAATGATAAGTAACAACTGCTTCCTGCAGAGCCTCCCTCACACTGGTTATTCCTGTTTTCCCCTCATCACTTGCTCTGCAGGCTCTCTGCTCAGCTGTTTGGACGAGCTCTAGCCCAAGTCCTCAGGGCTGAAGACCTTCCATAATAGCTTCAGTTAAGCTTCTGCTCTCTTTAGGAAAACTTTAACTTTTAGATTTGGCTTCCTGCTAGGCAAAAATATATATTCTCTGGAGGCTATAATTGCATCTGACGATTTTTTCTCTGAAATCACAACCGATTATCAGTATGATATGATTTTAAACATTTCTAACCAACATCCCATTTATTAACCAAGCAATCCTTACCTTGCAGTGCAGCTTGCAATTTTCCCCCTTTACTTAATATGTGCCAACTTCAGAGAAGTCCTAAGCATTATGGGAGGAAATGGAAACATCACTGAAGTCAGTCATTGGACAGTATAGAAAATGATCTTCATAGACAAATGCAAACATTAAAGAAAGAGGATGGAGAAAACGTCAAGACACAGTACAAGAATATAAAAGACGGCTGGGAGTTTGGCCTAGGGGTAGAGTGCTTGCCAACATACACAAAGACCCAGGTTCAATTCCTCAGTACCACATATATAGAAAAAGCTGGAAATGGTGCTGTGGCTCAAGTGGTAGAGCTCAAGCCTTGAGAAAGCCCAAGGACAGTGTTCAGGCCCTGAGTTCCAGCCCCACGACTGGCAAAAAAAAAAAGAGAATGTAAAAGAAAAATGAGCCATTGATTTCAGAGACTGCCATTCTCCAAAGCCCATTGAGGAGGCTAGAAAATTTGGAAAGGGCTTTTGTTTTTTGCTTGTTTATTTTGTTATAAGAGAGAGAGAGAAAGAGAGAGAGAGAGAGAGAGAGAGAGAGAGAGAGAGAGAGAGAGAGAGAGAGAGAGAGAGAGAGTTACATAAGAATGTGCCAAACTTACAAGTCCAAGTATGAGAAGAAATGAAGACTCCTGGGTAGTTGTTCACAAATATACACAGCTTTCAAAAACAGCCTTCAGTGACTCAGAATGATGGGCATTTGTACAGAGGAGGAGGAGGAGGTTGGCACTGTCTTTTAAGCCAAGCACTAATCCTGGGTGGCTCTGAGGAATGAGGTATTTAATCACCTCACCGGTAAGAGTCTTTCATATTGAGTAAATACTTGGCAGCCTTGGTCATCCGCTTGAAAGACAGAGAGAAAAGTAAACTTTCATGAGTGATTACCCAGTAGAGGTGTTTGTTTAAGCTAATCCTGACTGTTCTTTAATTCTAACTTGGGCTGTCTCTCCCATGTCCCATGATGGAGCCATGACAGTAGGAGCTAACATCACATTATTTTCTTTGTACGTGCAAGGGGCCAATTATTAATTACTGGATGAATGAGTGAATGAGAAGATAACTATGGAAGATACCTACAATCCCATAATTGTGCTTTCCCAGTATCAGAGAAATTTGATTCACAAATTAGGTCAGTGTTTCTCTGCTTGGTGGACACTGGGAAGTGCCATTTGGGGAATGCCCCCCTTTAGAAAGAGTGACATTTTCTTTAGAAAATTAAAAACTAATGAATTAAAACAGTTTTTGATATTTTTTATTGTAATTAATAAAAGGGTTACATGATATTTGCCAGATAGAAGGTGCATTAATTCACATACATTGATACCCTTTCACATGTCTTGGTCCCCATTACCCTCCCTTCCACTCCCCATCTTGTTTTCCCCCCTTCCTATCCAATTTCAAATAACCAAATACAAATATATCCGATATATCAGATAACAAAGTGAGATACTGTAACAATATGAGATAACCAAGGGACAGCAAAAGAGCTGAGAGATAACAGTACCTTAAGGACAACAATCATTCATTATATTTTGCTATTCACTGTACTACCATTCAAAACTGTATCACTATTCATAGAAAAAATAGAAAAAGAAGATTTGAAAGCAATATCTTCACATACTATGGGCTTTCTGACCTAACAAAACACTCTCTGCTCTTTCTCTGATTGCTAGCAGGTGGTAGTCCAGTCTCTTCCATCCATCCTTCCTAGCTTTCTACCAGTTATCTCTACAACAGGCTAGAGCTCTACCACTTGACCCACAGCACCATTTCAGCTTTGTCTATGTATATGGTACCTAGGAATTGAACCTGGGTCTTCGTGCTTGCTAGGCAAGCATTCTACCACTAGGCCAAATTCTCAGCCTGAGCTATAAATTTAAAAGAATCGTTGTACTACTTAGATGCAATTATTTTGCTTCATATACTTCTATTCTTTTTTTATATTTATTTTTACTTGACATAAAATTGGAATTTATAGGGGATAACAAGTCCAATTTTAAAGTAAACTCCAAGGCTGAGGCAAACTCTTTGCTGTAAACCCCCTATGAAGTAAAAATGGTTATATACGCTCAAAATACTAGGACACAGACTTTGCATTCCCATTTGTAAACAGTTCATGAAATGAGCAGGACTGGACAGAAGCAAGACCAAAACTTAGCACAACTTACATTAAATCTTGTAGCCGCATGCCTGGCCTGCAGGGCTGTGGTGGAATGCTGCCAGAGCTGAACATCTCTACCCTTTGGCTCTGCTGGTTGTTACCAGCACAGCTTTTCTCTTGGGATGACTGTGCTCCCAGCATTCCTTGGAAGACGGTCCACAATCCTAGGCTCTCTGTTGCAGCTTACATTTCGCCCTCTCTGCTCCTGGAATCATGCTTTGAGGACTTGGCTGCAGGGACTGCAAGCCTAACACACATTGTTTGATCTTGGCTTTCCTTTGAAAAGGCAAGCCCTCTTGTAACCCAGGTATTCTCTATACCTGCAAAACCAGCATCAGGAAGGTGAGGCTAAAATCTACCAACTGCTGGGCTACAGCGTCTAGGTGCCTGGTTATGGGGTAAACACTTCCCTGGCGAGAATTTCTGTACATAAAACACATCCTGGAACGTTCTTCTCAAAGGAAAGTCTTTCAAGACTTTTTATAACCTTCATTTTGAACTAGGTAAGATCTAGCCCATTTCCCTGGTGTCCTCAAAGAATCATTGTTACTGTTACAATACAAAGTATTTCATTTTTTATGGCAATAATTTATTTAATATTGTCCCACTTTCTTGCAACTTTCAGACTGATCAAACTGTATATAAAATCTTTCTGCTCTGATTTTTCCTCCCAATTCTCATTGTAAACCTGGCCAAAAACTTGTATCACTCTTCATAACACAACCCAAACTCTGTGCTGTATTGAAATTTCCTTCACCAAATTGCTGTACTACTTCTTTTTAAGTTTTTTTTAATTGGTTTTAATTAATTATACAAAGGAGTTTCAATCCAGTATGTCAGCTTATGAGTACAATGCATGTTGATCAATGTCAACCGTTTCATAATTCTCCCTGTCTCTTCTAATCAACACTCATCTCCTCAATTTACCCCGTTCCCTGTCCACACATGTACTTTGGATATTATCACTGAATTCTCCCATCTTTCCTCTCTCCATTCTCTCATCCCTGACTCCAAAAGTTTGCTTCTTGGTTTTCATTTTGTTAAACTGAAAGCTAGTCATTAAAGGAGTTATATCATTGGACTTCTCACCTGTATATATTATGATGCAGTGAATATATGTGTGTATATATGTATGTGACCCTGTGTATATGTGCATGTGTTTATTTATAATTTAGATCATGTATTCTTTGTTTCTCTGAGCCTGACTTCTTTCACTTAACATGGTTTTCCTCAGATTCGTCTCTTTCCTGCGAATGATAATTGAGCATCCCTCAAATATCAAGAACTAGAACAAAAAAGTCAACATATTATTTGCCAAAAGATAATATGAAAGGCCTGCAATTACATCCCCAATAAAGCTCATGTTCCCAGCAGAGCCTTCATGAGCCAGCCCCCTGTTGTCCACACTTTTATCAGCACTCTAGTCTTTTGAGTTTCAGCCACAACCTCCCAGTAAGTTCTGCCTACATCATTCTAGCTTTCCTCCACCCTACTTCTCCATTGTTCCATTCCTCTCTCAGGAGTGGGTATAAAAACTTAAAACCAGATGGCAAGACTTAGTCATAGCAATGGCTCCTTCCTCCAGTAGCACGTTAGTCATGCCATCATTGCTGTGACAAAAATGCCTAACAAAAACAACCTAGCAGAATAAAAATTATTTGGGCTTATGCTTTCAGAGGCTTTGGACCTGTGTTCTTGGGAAGAACCTCACAGAAATGGGAACATGTATAGAAGGCAGCCATCAGAGCTGATGAGAAGTAGAGTAGTAAGGAAAGGAATAGAGACCCGAAATACCCTTCAAAAGCATGCCCCGAGGGACCTGCCTTGTCTGTCCCATTTGCTAAGAGCATGCCAAACTTCCCCAAGGAGTACCAGCAGCCGAAGACCAAGCAATCAACAGATGAGACTTAGACATTTCATAGTCAAACCATGTAACATGTCCGGCAAGTGTGTGTGTGTGTGTGTGTGTGTGTGTGTGTGTGTGTGTGTGTGTGTGTGTGTGTGTGTACATCCCAATACTGAGGCTTGAACACAGGGTCTGGATGCTGTTCCTTACCATTTTCTGCCCAAGGCTGCCACTCTACCTTTAAGCCATACCTCCACTTGTGGTTTTTTGGTGATCAACTGGAGATTTGAAAAGAGTCTCATAGACTTTCTTTTGGCTTTGAAGCTCAGTCCTTAGATTTTTGTCTCCCACTTGGGTCAGTAGTTCCTATTACAGGTATGAGCCCCATGAATTAAAACAAGCTGCCTGTTGTTTCCTCATTGCTACCATCCTTAACCCTCGTTCTTACGTCTAATTTTTTGGTTTGGGGGATTGCGCCCAGGGTCTCATGTAAAGGAGACAAAGGGACTCCCCCCTGAGCTATATCGCCAGTCCCCTAACACCTACTGTCAATGTAGTCAGAAAGTGGAAATAATGACAAAAATCCGTGTAGAGAAAAACCTTTGTAGCACACTGGCTGTGAGAATCAACTTCCTGTTTCTCACAATGGTCTGTCTTGTGGCTGCCCCAGCCTGTACTGTGCTGCAGAGTCTGGGGATGATCCTGAGTTATCTGGTCAGCTTGGGAGAACCTTCGTGTTTAGGAGCCATGACCTTGGTTGGTGACACCATCGGTCATGGTGGCAAGAGTCTAGAGAAGACTGTAGTTTTTTGTATTGTGGATGTGTAAGGTACCAAGATATCCTGATACAGATGGACACTCCGTGAAGGAAAGATCTGTAGAATAGTGGGAGACAGAATCTAGTACATTTACCAGGTGGCCTAGGGCAATTCTCATACAAATAAAATATGTAAACTGCAGTCTTTTGTTGAAGGGTTGATGTTTTTAAAAGACAGCTTATTATTTTCAATGTGCTTATGAATAGAACAACTATATGTGTCATATGTGTAAAGAAATTAATAATAAAATATTCTCACATAATCCTTTTTGATGTGTGCACTCTTTAGCTCAATTTGTAATCAGCATTTCCATTTAAAAACATAAAACAACGCAGTGTCAACCAAAGGCTTCCTGCCAACTCTCCTTGTTTTCAGATTCATGATTCTTTTCCACTCATTTCTACTTGGACCACAGGCTGAATTATTCCTCCTTTATGTTCATATGCTGAAGTCCTTCCCTCTCCCTATGTGATTGTATTTATAGATGGCCTCCTGCTGGAGGTAATTTGACTCCAATAAGATCTTGGGAGTGGGCCTTTCTGATGGTATCAGTGCCTTTATTGAAAGGGATACAGTGAACCTGGATGGTACATGTCTATAAACACATAGCTGAGGTAGGAGGATCACAGATTCAAATCCAGCTCAGGCTATATACCAAGAAGTAGAGGAAGAAGAGAAAAAGAACAGCAGTAGTGAGCTTCCAGCAGCTCTCTGACATATTCAAAGACAAAAGAGGTAGTTGAGATGGGGGCTGGGGGCTCACACCTATAACCAACCCTAGCTACTCAGGAGGCTGAGATCTGAGGATGGTGGTTTGAAGCCTGCCAAGGTCCTTCAAGTCCATGAGACTCTCATCTCCAACAGACTACTCAGAAAAAGCCAGAAGTGGTGCTGTGGCTCAAGTGTTAGAATGCTAGCTTTGAATAAAGGAATCTTAAGGATAACACTTTTACTCTGAGTTCAAGCCCCAAGATTGGCACTAACCTGAGACCTCCTGCCTATAAAACTATGAAAACTAAATATCTGCTGTCTAAAGGCATGAGACTCATAATATTTCTTAAAATTTTATTTTATTGTTAGGGTGATATACATGACTTCTTGGACATTGAAACCCTTTTTCATGCTTTTCTCCCACTTTCCCTCCCCCACTTCGCAATCATCTTGTTTTTCCCCTTCCCTAGTTCAAATAAACATCTAATGTATATACAATATACCAGGAACCAAAGTCAGATATGGTAACAAAGAGGATAAACCATGAGGCAAAAAAGGAGAAAGGAAATAGCTTCACATAGTACATTAAAAACAACCACAGAGATAAACCTCTTGTTTCCTTCTCATGGCAGACCAGTATGTTCTTTCTTCTCTTATTTTCTTTCCACTCTGTTCCCTTGCTGCTTCTCTTATAGACACCTAGTGTCTGGGTAAGAACCCCTCCCCCTCTATTTTCTACCTTTGTCATTAGAACCAAATGAACCAAATTTTCTACTTGTGTTGTTTTATCTAATCTAAAAAAAGAAAACACAACCAGGCTGTCTCCTAGCGTGGCCTTAAACTTTTTCATGGCATTTATCTGTTAAAGACAATTTTCTCTCAAAGGAAAGGAAACTCTTCAGGGACAAAGGGTAGAAGGAAAGATTGAAGCCGCTGGCAGAGACTTCATAGAAGAGAAGCACCTCCCTTCAGCCCTGAGCCCCACTGAGCTTGGACCCTTTGTGCTGTCTCTTCTTGCTCCTCTTGCTTCCCAGCACCCTTCCTTGTGCATTTCTTGTTATTGGAACTTATTCAAGTAAGACCACCTCCCCCCTTATCCTGGGGCTTGAACTCAGGACCTGAGCAATGTTCTTGAGCTTTCTCATGGCTAGCGCTCTACCACTTGAGCCATAGCACCATTTTTCTGTGTATGTGGTACTGGGGAATCGAACCCAGAGCTTCATGCATGCTAGGCTAGCACTCAACCACTAGACTATACTCCCAGCCATCGAGCCTATTCTCTTAAACCAGACTTCCATATCTCCATTATTTTAGTCACAGAAAAGAAAACTCCATGTTTGAAAGACAGCCATCCTCCCTCCCAGGTAATATCTGTGCAGCCTACCTAGATCTGTGTCTCTGCAGAGACCACATCCACAGGAGTTTGAGGTGGGCTTCTCTGAAAGGAACCATGTATCTGAAATATATCATGCACTTCACATGCCAGCTAACCATTTTAAAAGTTCTAGTAACCGCATTGTTGAAAATAATAGGTGAGTGAGCTAAATTTCAATATTTTATCACAGGAAATTCACGATATTATCGTTTTAAGACATTCATGTCAGAAAATGAATTAATGAGATAACTCACTTTTTTAATGTTTACATTGAACATGTGTTTTACATTTGCCAGACACGTTCAATTGCAGTAGTCATGTGTGCCTCTTTTAGTGGACAGTGTACCTGTGGCCAGATGCCAAAAAACATATCAGCAGGCAGGAAGATCTCCTGCCAAATGAACTCCCTTTCTGAGTTGGAAAGCACAGGTGTACTACAGAGCAATGAAGGAAAAGCTTCCCTGGGGTATTTGCATTGTTTTGTTTTTGTTTTTTGGTCTACCTGTCTATCTGTCTGTCAAACTCAAGGTTTCACAGCTCTACCAATTCTACCACAGAACTACATCCCCAGACATTTCCTTGCTTTTAAATTTAAAGTTACTCCATCCACCATCATCTAAAGCATTCTGATCTAGAAATTAAAATAATGAGGACAAACATTGCCTTATGGGTTTTTAACATTTAGTAAGTTGCTAATAATTCCTAAAATCAGAGAGAAGCCTGGTCTCTCTCTCTCCTCTGCACTTTTGAGTATCCAAAGGGTTCCTATATGTGTACAATGACGTGCTCAAGCTTGCATCTCAGGATTCCCCCAGGAAAATCGATGACTGCCAACTCACTTTATTTGCTAAGACACTATCTGCATGTATCACACAGCATGGTCATCCACATCGATAGCAAGTGCATCAATATGCAATAGTAGTAAGCTCTTAGAGCTAGACTGACAGGAACTTTACTCACATGCACATACAGTGTGTGGGAGGGTAGGGTTTGTTTTCATAAGGGATTGGCTAGACCTTCGATTATGACCAACATTGATGACAGCCATGTGTCAGAATATTATTGACTCCTAATATGATGCCCTCAACCTTGACATACACTACCACTCAGAGCTAAGTCTGCCTTTTAGATCCTCAGAGAAATTTGAGGAAACGAAGGTAAAGAAGACAGTAGTACTAAACTTTAACAAGATAAGGTTTATTTCAGGAACTAATTGCTTGAACAAGCCCTGAGATTTGATTTCCACCACTCCTTTCAGCCAATCACTATTTTTTCATCTCAGTGCTGGGGTCTCCTTCTTCCTCATCTTTCATATCTTTATCCTTAACTGAGAGATTATAGAAATTAATAAAAAGTAAGCTTTTATGTTCAAGAGGAATTTGTGATTTTACTAAGAAATGCCAAAAAGCCTTCATATGCAGGTGAACTGAACCTTTATGGGAGATAACCTGCAATTTTACCTAAAGTAATGCTAACCCCCTTCCTTCTCCTTCCTTTCCAACTCTTACCCCCACTCCCTCCCTAAAACTTGCCTTGAGAAACTAGCTTTTTCTCATGATAATAAATGGAAGGGGTGTGTGTGTGTGTGTGTGTGTGTGTGTGTGTGAGTGTGTGTGCATGCGTGTGTTGATCCTGGGGCTTTAATCTCAGGGCCTGGGCACTTGAGCTTTTTTGTTCATGGCTAGTTCTTCCACTTGAGCCAGAATTGCACTTCAGCTTTTTTGGTGGTTCATTGGAAATAAGACTCTTAAGGACTTTCCTTGCCTGGTCTGGCTTCAAACTGTGCTCCTCAGATCTCAGGCTCCTGAGTAGCTAGGATTGCAGGAACCAAACTAAGCTTTTGTTTTGTTTTGTTTTTCTCCTTAATTGCAAATCTGTTAGAAGGCTGGTAAAGAAAAGCATGCCATTAAATTTAGGAATAGCTGTTGTTTGTGGACAGAACTTTTGAGGTTCACTTATTCCCACACTTAATTAAAAGTTAAATCCTCAAAGAGGGGACAAAAGCTGATGATTCTCCAGTCTCAAGAGACTCCCTAGTTCTTTCCTGTGTATTCAGTCTTTTCCTCACTGGATCTAGATTTTGTTCTCATTGTTATCTAACCAGATGACACCACATCTGTACTGTCATTGGAGAATGTGATAAATAAAGCTTTGGTCATTTTCTTTCTCTTTGAGTTCTGGGAATTGCAACTTAAAAAGCTGCTCCTTTTCTCATTTGCTTTAGAGGACAAGTTGCCAGAAGAGCTATGTGAAGGGCTTCCGCCTATAGAAGCCGGGGATAGAAAAATTAGCCTGATTATGGAGCTGTCAACCCAACTCTCTCTTCAGACTGAGAAGATCAGTCAGCTGGAGGAAGTACTAGAAGAAAAAGAGAAGAAGATTCAGGAGCTGGAAGCAGAGCGGAACTCTTGCACATCCCAAGAGACAGCAGCCCCTACAGAATGTTTATAAAAAAAGTTATAAAAATAACTTTTAACTCTTTTTAGATAAGGACTTGTAAGGAAACAATAAAAGTATATTACATGCCATCATGCTAAAGTTTACAACCTAAACAGTCTCTCAAGTTCAAGTTCACAGGTTTGAATGATTCCTCACATTTCATATTCAGAAGCAAACACTATAGGTATCCTCCTATAGTCAGCAGTAGTCTCATAGCTTCTCCAGCTGTAGAACCCCAGGTTTTTAGACTTTCGTGGTTAGGAGTGAGGGAGGCAGGAACCCTATCTAGTCAGCTGGTAAGACAATTTAGCACTAGCCTCCTACCAAAAACTTGTCCCACAGCAACAGAGGGGTGACACCAGTCCCTGTGCTATTGCAGCTGTATTGTCAAGGACTGTTAGAATACTCTGCCAATAGAGAAGGGGGCTCTGATGTCCATGCTTTCCGGTCCACTAGATTTCCTTTATAGCATTCATCGTCTTGTCATTAGCAAAGGGAAAAAACAAAACCAAAGCAATTTTTTTAATTTAATATGAATAGATGAAT